>NC_081173.1:17679872-18352997 GCF_012432095.1 Onychostoma macrolepis
TGCGCCGCCAGGGACTCAAATCCTGCAGTGCCAGACGTGTCCCCTGCTTAAGCCAGTACATGTCCGGGCCCGCCTGAAGTTTGCTAGAGAGCATTTGGATGATCATATGGTCAGATGAAACCAAAATAGAACTTTTTGGTAAAAACTCAACTTGTCGTGTTTGGAGGAGAAAGAATGCTGAGTTGCATCCAAAGAACACCATACCTACTGTGAAGCATGGGGGTGGAAACATCATGCTTTGGGGCTGTTTTTCTGCAAAGGGACCAGGACGACTGATCCGTGTAAACGAAAGAATGAATGGGGCCATGTATCGTGAGATTTTGAGTGAAAACCTCCTTCCATCAGCAAGGGCATTGAAGATGAAACGTGGCTGGGTCTTTCAGCATGACAATGATCCCAAACACACCACCCGGGCAACGAAGGAGTGGCTTCGTAAGAAGCATTTTAAGGTCCTGGAGTGGCCTAGCCAGTCTCCAGATCTCAACCCCATCGAAAACCTTTGGAGTCCGTGTTGCCCAGCGACAGCCCCAAAACATTACTGCTCTAGAGGAGATCTGCATGGAGGAATGGGCCAAAATACCAGCAACAGTGTGTGAAAACCTTGTGAAGACTTCCAGAAAACGTTTGACCTCTGTCATTGCCAACAAAGGGTATATAACAAAGTATTGAGATGAAATTTTGTCATTGACCAAATACTTATTTTCCACCATAATTTGCAAATAAATTCTTTAAAAATCCTACAATGTGATTTTCAGGATTTTTTTTCTCATTTTGTCTCTCATAGTTGAGGTATACCTATGATGAAAATTACAGGCCTCTCTCATCTTTTTAAGTGGGAGAACTTGCACAATTGGTGGCTGACTAAATACTTTTTTGCCCCACTGTATGTGTGTGTGTGTGTGTGTGTATATGTATATATATATATATATATATGTAATATTACAATTGTCTATATAAAAATACATACTGTATTTAAAATATATTCGTATATAAATAATATATCTTCCTGTGCAAGTTTTTCTCAGTAAATATTGGTTTATGCAGTTATTTGCAATTTATGTAATAGCATATCTTGTAATTAACTTAAATATATTGTTCTATTTGTTAAATTTGTTAATCAATTCATAGCCCAAAATATAATATAGGCAGAAGTTCGCAGGCCTACAAATGGAGAAACTAAGGTTGAGTGTGCGTGTGAGAGTACACCGTTATTTCATTAGTCATAGCTGTGTGCTGAGGAAGTGAGCTCAAGATAAATCATAACTTGGTAATGTCATGTCAAAGGATAGGGCACCAGTTGACAGAGGATAGACCCAGCTGCCAGCAGCAGACTCATGATTGCTTTGTTTTGCTGCTCCAGACAGGCTGAGCAATATAGAAGTTTAAAAGGAAAAGCTTTATTAGTTCTCTTTCCATCACTTCTCCACTTACACCCTCTTTCCTTTACACTTTTCATCTTTATCCCTCTCTCTCCCAAACCTGTCATTCTCTCTTCTTTTTCTCTCCAGCCATATGAGGGATTGAAACTGCAAGACCTGCGTCGGTTGAAAGACATGTTGATAGTGGAGACGGCGGATATGCTGCAGGCTCCTCTCTTCACGGCTGAGGCCCTGCTGCGAGCTCACGGTATGAATTTTCTGCAGCAAACAATTCCACTCGGCCAATGATATCACTGGGTGTATATGCTCCTTTTTTTATTTATTTTTTTTTTATTTTTTTAATACAATAATTGGCATCACAAGTGAATCCTGATGTAGTTGGGTAAATCTTTTAGATTTTGTGAACACAAATAAAAAGTTTCTGACTTGAATACTTTGGAGTACATGCTATATGTGTAAGTATCATCTGCTCCCTCTACCATAGTTTTGCTGCAGTACATATTTGTAAAACATTAGAGATGAAAAGGTAATATATTGCAGAGGTCTGTCACTGTGCCAGCTGATCCATTTGATCAATTAAAGAAATATGCCATATTTGGCCTATATCCAGGACCCTTCATTCTTCAAGATATTACAAGCAAAAGGGTTTGGCTCATCTTCATTACTGGGCAAACCAGAACATTCCATGTTTAATCTTTACTGAAGTATTTGGCACCAATTTCACATTCAAAGAGACGGAAGAAAAGTGAAATTGCAAATTGCGGAATTCTCTTAGAATATTATATAGCTGGCAACTGCTGCATGTCCTAAACAGGTGCTAGGCGACCAGGTTCCAGGTTCCTGCTCATACTTATTTTGCAAGACGGACTTTTATTTTGCAACATTTTTACAGTTTTTCTTAAAAATTGTGTTGGACAATGGCGGCCTTCTTGTCAAAAATGTTTAGAAACACTGCATTAGAGGAACCGTATGTTTAAACCTTCTTTTTGCTGAACAGATTGGGACAGGGAAAAACTTCTAGAAGACTGGATGTCTAATGCGGAGGACTGCTGCCAGCGCTCAGGTGTTCAGATGCCAACTCCCCCACCGAGTGGCTACAATGCTTGGGACACTCTGCCTTCTCCTAGAACCCCGAGAACAACTCGCTCCTCTGTCACCTCCCCTGATGAGATCAGCCTGTCTCCTACTGATGGCCTTGCCCTGGTTAGATTAATCGCCATGCATGACGTTATGATCCACGTTCTTTATCATTCAATGTACAAATACTGAAAAGAATATTGACACAGTTTGTTCAATGTTTCTTATGCCCATATAGTGTGGGATTTGCATGTGCAGCATATCTGTGTTTGAGGACCCTGTGGATATGTCGTGTGGGCACGAGTTCTGCAGGGCATGCTGGGAAGGGTAAGGAATGAAATATAAGTTTTGTTTAATGCACAAGATCAGATCATATCAGATATTTTCTTAATAATGCATCCATTACAGGTAACTACTTACACTACCAAGTTTGGTGTCAGTGAGATTTGTTTTTAAATACATACATTAATTTGACAAGAATGCATTAAACTGATCAATAGTGACAGTAAAGAAATTTGTAACATTACAAAATATTTCAAATTGAAATAAACCTGTATGTTTTCAACTGTTTATTCATCAAAAAATCCTGAACAAAATATATCTCGGGTTTCCACAAAACATTTTGCAGCACAACTGTTTTCAGAAATGTTTCTTGAGTGCAAAATCAGCATATTAGAATGATTTCTGAAGGACCATGTGACACTGATAATGAGGCTGAATATTCAACGTTGCTATCACAGGAATAAATTACATTTAAAATCTTTAAAAAAGCATCTAGAAAAGTTGTTTTCAATTATAACAGTATTTAACAATTATTACTGTTTTTTGATAAAATAGATGTGGCCTCAGTAAGCATAAGAGATTTCAAAAACATTCGAAAATATTTCAGACTCCAAACTGTTAAATGGTAGTGTATGTACTGGAATAGTTTCTAAATGGAATGGCTATAAACGTCAAATATATTGTTTTTTTAATACTTATAGTCATTGACTATTTCAGATATATATTTTACCATTTCCTGTTTGTTTATAGCATTTGCAATGCTTCATGTGATGAGTAGTTCTTTCCCTCAAAATAAAAACCTTTTGATGTTTTTTGACATTTTTAAAATCCTGTAGATAAAATGAATGGGAAAATCCACCTCAGTTAAAAAAAAACACTGTATCGCAGGCTGTTTATGATTCATGTATTCACAGTCTTTGAACACTGTTTGTCTGGATGTCAGGTTTTTGAATCTGAAGATCCAAGAAGGGGAAGCACATAACATCTTTTGCCCTGCTTACGACTGCTTCCAGCTGGTTCCTGTGGAGGTCATTGAAAGCGTTGTCTCCAGAGAGATGGATAAGCGCTACCTGCAGTTTGACATTAAGGTACAATTGCAGCTCACAAAGCACCAGAAACCATTTCAAAGCTGCCATTTTATTTTTCTTATCATAGACCGTGTGACATTGGCTTTAAATCAAATGCTGACAGCATCCTGCTGTTGGTTGAGTTTATGCCAGTGTTTGTTTGAACAAAAAAAGCTTTTGTAAACACGCATGCTCAGAAGTCAAATGTTTGATTGTTGGGTAAATATCACATCGATTTGATTGGGATGATTTACAGATTAAAATTGGTTTTGGATATTGGGTCATTTACGTCATCCAAAACAAAGAGGAAGTTTAAACGCATTTCTTTTCCATCACCAGGCTTTTGTGGATAATAATCCTGCCATTCGCTGGTGCCCTGTAGCCAGATGTGAAAGAGCCGTACGACTGACTAGGCCAGGCCCTGGAACCTCTGAGCCTATGAGCTTCCCCTTGCTCAAAGCCCCCGCTGTAGACTGTGGCAAAGGCCATCTCTTCTGCTGGTACGTTAACCAGCTGTTTCCTTTATTTACGCTCTCAGAAAAAAGCCGTGTCTGGAGTGGTTACTGTAAGGTACAAAAGCTAAAAAGTATATCTTAAAACCTCTAAATGATACATATTAGCACTCAAAAATAAAAAAATGCGATCATTGTGAGTGTTTTTTAGTGTTTTGACAGTATTTTAATATCAGTTGAGCACATTCTTTCCTTTTTCCCTTGGATTACTGTCTTCGCATTTTTTAGAGTTTTGTTATTCCTATTATTCTTTGTAATTATTTGATTCTCATTGCTGTAATATAATAATTAATTTCTGCAAAATGCAGTAAAACACTTAAAAACAAAAAAAAGATATATATATATATAATATATCTTTTTTTTGTTTTTATATATATTAGTGGTGGGCCGTTATCGGCGTTAACGTGCTGCGTTAACGTGTGACTCTTATCGGGCGATAAAAAAAATATCGCCGTTAATCTATTCTCAAAGTTGGGCTGGGAGCTGGATCTATACTACGCAAGCTATGATGACTTTCACCTTGATATTTTAGCGCGGATGTATACCTAGTCGAATTGCACTGTAGGGGGCGAGAACGCTTCGAACCTGTGTGTATGCGTGCTAACATGGATGCAGCTATGAAGCTGCCGGGTTTGCTTCAGGGAATATTTATTTTTAAGAAGCTTCCCAATGGAAATCTGCAAGTCATTTCTGTCTCTACGTTACATGGTCGCGCTCTCTGTATCGCGCGCACAGCGGAGTTCCGCCCCGGTTCGCACACACACACACACACACACAAACAAACGTAAGCGCACACACAAGTGAGCACACTCCCACTCCTATTTGTAAATATTAAGCCGCAAAACGTCTATTTAAATATGACTTCTGTGTGTCTGTGTTAATGTATGGCGCAGACGCGCGGGTTTGTTCACTACTCATACAGAAGACCGCGTGACGCTTGCGGCGATATTAACGTCTGTCGTCTCACTAAATGAGGACATAAATACATGAACAACATCTCCAGAACTGCTCTGAGAGTCACTTCATGAGCATTCGAGCGTTTCATTTGAGAAAAACTATCCTCACGGCAACCCGTCAAAATAAAAGTTCGGTTTCACTTGAAGACATTGGGCAGAACGTAATAGGCTACTACTACTAAAACTATTAAAACCTTATCTTTAAGGAATAATCATACAATGTCTTCGATGTTATCAATATTAAATTCTTGATGACTGCTAGTTGTTTACTACTAGTAGTAAATTTATTCTGATCTACTTGGCAGAATTCAAATGAGCCACTTTAATCTAGATTAATTCCAAGATTACAGTGAGATTAATCTAGATTAAAAAAATTAATCTATGCCCACCACTAATATATATATATATATATATATATATATATAAAATATAGAGGGAGAGAGAAATCTAAAAACTAAATGCATTAAAAGTAAATAAAAGCAATTAAACTTGTGCATAATATAATGCTGTACTTTTTCTCCATTTCATTTTTTGTGCATTACAGGGCTGGTGGATACAAAAACCCATAACAGCCCTAGAAATGAATATTTTTGTTAAAATATAATATATTGTTTCTTTTGATTTTGATTGGATACTCTGACACTTCCTGAGAGGTTTCATGAGATCACCATCTTAACGTTCATCCTGGAAAATGCCATCAAAACACTATTCATGTTTATCTCTGGGGTTTCTTCTCAGGGAGTGTCTTGGTGATGCTCATGAACCTTGTGACTGTGAGACATGGAAGATGTGGCTGCAGAAAGTGTCTGAAATGAAGCCTGAAGAATGTAGGAGCTCCAGACTTTTCAGTCTGCACCTTTGCTTAATATATGCACCTTCACCTGTACCTTTATGTAATGGATGTTTATGATATACAACTCGCTGCTGTAGGTTTTAATATTGAGCTCCTCTCTGTCTCTGAACAGTAGCTGGTGTGAGTGAAGCCTATGAAGATGCTGCCAACTGCCTGTGGCTACTCACCAACTCTAAACCTTGTGCCAACTGCAAATCCCCCATCCAGAAAAATGAAGGCTGTAATCACATGCAGTGCGCGAAGGTCAGTACAGAATGGCATGTGTGGACAAAAAAGACAGTCATTCGAATGTCAGCCCGCTAAATTGTGACTGTCTGATGATTATCAGCTGATACATTATGGACTAATGAGGTCAAATGTCCGAAAATGTATTCTATCAGTGAAGAAGCTGGTAATCACATATGTGTGGCACATTTATTAAGGACCAATATTTAGCTCCAGAAACATTTTTACCCTATGAGGGCATTTGTTTTTAACAATAAAAAAACAAAGGAAGCCATCCATTAATGTTAAAAACATAAATTTAATCAATTAATTGAAAGGAAATAGTTTAATAAAGATTTAATATTTTTTTTATAAATAGATTTTACTTGCAGTTTTGTGATTATTCAGTACAGCAGCAAGATAGCAATATATTGCTTTTAAAAAATGTATACAACTTCTCAATTAATTTTGAGTAAATTGCATTTTAAACACAATATGACCAGCTTTCTTATTTATAAGAAATAATATTGTTATATGAAATGTCAGCACTGTTAGAAAACTGCTTGTCCAATCAAATTAAAGGACTGCAATATAATTAGTATTCAACAGATAAAATGAATTCAAATCAAATTTTAGAGCATTTTAATTCTAAACTAAAGGAAACTCCTTGTGAAAAGATCCAAATGATGCTTTTTGAGATGCTATTCGACTTAAGATAACTTCCTCCTGTCATTATGTGCTGTCCACATGCACGGGCTTTAAATGAGCACTTGCATTCTATTTATTCTATAATGTACAATATAATGTAAACTCATTCATATGAAGTATGTAAGAGATTTTATATTGGCGTGTTTGACCCTGACACAAGATGCATGTGTGATGCAAAGCGGCCCTTTGACGTCAAGAGGCAGGTGTTTGAACAAAGGCAGTGTGGAGGCCATAGCCTCACTGTTATTTTCTTAATGAAGGCTTAACTAAAGCTATGAGTGACAGGCGCAGGACAGGGGGAAGGGGAAGCTATTCACACCACCAGCACGTGGAGGAAAGGCAACGTCACATGCTCACAAAAACAAATGTTGAATGCGCACTCATGCCTGGGTGGCTATATAAATATAAAGGGTCTTGTACTACCTGCTCCATGGTCGTACACTCTTTTCTTTGATTAATAACACGCATGCCGATTGGAATTTCTTGCTGGTTTATGTTATTGATAAAAAGGAAGGGAAAACAGTTGGAATGTATGAGAGCAGTTGGAATTGATTGTATAATTCAAAACAATTTCTAGTGCTTGCATACGTATTTGATGAGTTCTGTTTTGCTCTCCTTTCTCGTCTGGATCTCTTTACAGTGCAAGTATGATTTCTGCTGGATTTGTCTTGAGGAATGGAAGAAACACAGCTCCTCTACCGGAGGATACTATCGCTGCACGCGCTATGAGGTCATCCAACAGGTGGAGGAACAGTCCAAGGAGATGACTGTGGAGGTACTCACGCCTAAAATGAGTTTACATACATGGCAGCAAATGCATTTACTTGGATCTTTTGTGATTTGTTTGTGCACTACTGTGAATGGTGCTGGTCAATAAAAGGCTCAGCACTTCACATTTACTTTCCAGGCTCATATTTCTCATGTGTAAAAAGTAACAAAACAGGTTCCGTGCTTTTGTTCTGAGTTTGCATGTCGTTATGAGCTTGAATTTCCATCATGAAGTTACTCTTGCTTTTATGATTGTGTCCTCGCAGGCAGAAAAAAAGCACAAGAGTTTTCAGGAACTTGACCGTTTTATGCATTATTATACACGATACAAGAATCATGAACACAGTTACCAGGTAGGAATATTTATGTAATGAATGTCTTAAAGGGGTCATATGATGCGATTTCAAGTTTTCCTTTCTCTTTGGAGTGTTACAAGCTGTTTGTGCATAGATAAGATCCCTAAAGTTGCAAAGACTAAAGTCTCAAAACTAAAGAGATATTCTTTATAAAAGTTAAGACTCGACCACACCCCCCTAAAACGGCTCATTGAAACACTGAACCTGGGAGTAGCCTGCCAGCTGTGCTCAAAGGCTGTTTCTATAAAGTGGGGCAATTCCTACTTTGCAAGGACAGTCTGGTGCTTCTGATTCACAGCCTTTAAGTATGTTTTCTTATTTAAAGAATTTGCCACTGACTATTCAAACGCGAGTTTTGAGCTGTGTAGAGTAGTGCTTGTTGTTTGTTGTTTCTCCGATCACAAATGCAGACATGGTAATGTTTACACGGCGCGATGCAACGCGACGCGTAAAAAGACAGTAACGTTATAAGTCATTATAATCAGTAATTATGTCCCCACTGGATGCAACAAATGCCTCGTTTATAATGGGTTTTATTGTTTTTGTGTCGTTGCGCCGGGATACGGCATAACATTTCTGTCTCACGCTTGAGGTATTCGGCCAATCACAACGCACTGGATAGCTGGCCAATCAGAGCACACCTCGCTTCTCAGAACGATGAGCTTTGTAAAAATCGGCGCGTTTCAGAAAGGCGGGGCACAGAAGAGCAACAATAGTGTACATTATGTGGAAAATAATGTGTTTTTTGAACCTTAAACTGCATAAACACATTGCATTACACCAAATACACAAAATAATGTTCTTTTTAGCAACGTCATATGACCCCTTTTAAGAATGTTCTAGTTGAGTTATTGGTTCAATATTTGTTGATAGTCATTCATCAAAGGTGCTTCTTTTAATTTAGTTAGAAGAACGACTCCTGAAAACCGCCAAAGAAAAGATGGAGCAACTAAGCAAAGCTTTCATTGGAAGTGAGTGGAACATAATTTACATCTATTATTGTACATGGCTTTAGTTTGAAGTGTGATTATAGTATGTTCTTATGAACTGGTGTATTTTACATAATATAAATATGTAAAAATGTCAATATATCTCTTTCTTCAAGGGGAAGGAGCCCCACCTGACACCACTTTCATTGAGGATGGTGTGCATGAGCTTCTCAAGACCCGACGCATCCTTAAGTGCTCTTATCCATATAGTTTCTTCTTGGAGCCCAAAAGCACAAAGAAAGAAATATTTGAACTTATGCAGGTAGTGAGATCGATATCTATTCACCACTTAAGAGAAACAATGCAGTGTGATTGGTTTCCATTTAACCTTTTCTTGCACAATATGCTGATGTGTTTAATCTTTCTCCAACATACACAGACTGATTTAGAGATGGTCACCGAAGACCTTGCTCAGAAGGTGAACAGGCCTTACCTCCGCACCCCTCGCCATAAGATCATCAGTGCCACGTTTCTGGTGCAGCAGAAGAGACGTGAGTTCTTGGCCTCTGTGGCTCGAGGTGTCGCCCCAAATGATTCTCCCGAGGCTCCCCGCCGCAGGTAAATCTTTGTGCTGCTATTTACACCATTTTTATCAGGTTGTCATTTTTGCTAGTGTACTAGTACAGTATAATAGTATACATTTTCAATATGCACCATATGCAAACGCCATAAAAAAACAAAAAGGTTTTTTGTCAGCGAAAGAGAGAACTAAGATCTCCCTGCAGTTTTCTGCTGAAATGCAGTATAAGCTCTGTGGTTTAATGTTTGACAGCGAAGAAATTAAGACATCCATAAGTATTAATATTTTCTATTATGTAAAATAAGCGTATTATTATCATTAAATAGTATTAATACTATAGTAAATGATTTTTTGTTGGATTTACTTTTATTAAAAAATGTAAAACAACAACTTATTGCATGGTCATATTGCATCTCGTTGAAGAACACTATGATGGTATTATAATACTTTGATATTACTTTGGTACCATGTCCAAAATATATTATACTAACAGAAATAAAACCCTACAGCCACAGTACTTTTTTTCCTCTTTTGCAGTTTTGCTGGTGGGACGTGGGATTGGGAGTATCTTGGATTTGCTTCTCCTGAGGTATAACTGCATTACTGCTCCTGTGTTTACATTTTTTTTTTTTCTGTTTTAACTAACCTCTGCTATTGCAAAGCTCACACAGCTAGCCAGAGTTGTTACTCACTATACTGTTAATGCCCTCTGACTCTCTGCGATGTCCTTGTAATAATGTAGGAGAGTTGTGTGTTGTTGTAAAGTACTAGCAGTCACCGAATCTCATTCTGTGTCCAAAGATGGTGAGGAATCATCCAGTACGGGGATCAAATGCACAGCGTGAGGGCAATTACAATGCAGGAGGCCAGCCGCAGGTACTGCTGAAGACAAAATAACAAAACATTCTTACACAATTTGGTGCAGCATCAATTTTATAGTCATTCATATGTCCAGTATGACGTAATATATATGATGCTGTCAGAATAAATGTAATCTGGTGTTTAGCTGTTAAGGCTGGTCATCTCCTGGAATATTCCAGATAAAAGACTATGCCGTTACTTAGTCCAAATGCTTAAATAAACCAGAATTTCTGTCCTGTGGTCAACTTCACCGTTCTTGAAATGTGGACACTGATGTAGGCTGCTTTGTCATGCATTCAGTTTGCCTGTGCAAATAATCTGCATTCAGTCTTTCTAACAACTGCAAAATTATTATAATATTAGCTTTTTAATATATGTATTTTTTTTTCTTAATTTTTTAATGCCTGAATACAGTGGCCTCAAAAAGGATTTGGACACTCAGTCATTCTTAAAGTATGAATTCTTTTGCAACGGATAATTACATATTAAACTAAGAGGCATCTGCAAAAAAATGGTGCTGGACATATTTTCTCAAAACTAACATCAGGCTTCTAAACAGTTTTTTTTTTTTTTTTTTCAATGACTTTTAAAAAAATAAACAGGTTGTCAGTCTTGCAGAATAACCACTGGTGTAGTTCGTTGTATTAAACATGAACATGTTCTACTACATTTTAACTAAAGCGTTACAACCAGAAAATATCCAAGTACTTACAGTAGTTAAGTTTTGTTTTTTTTTATTTATTATTTTTTTTATTATAAAACAATTTAAACTTATTTTTGTGGAGTGTTTTTCTTGAAAAGTGTTTTAAAATAAAACTGTGGTTAGACATTTTATTATATAATTACAAGAAATTAATTTTTAAGGGTGACTTGAGTGTCCAAATATGTTGTATGGTCACTGTATTTTATTTTAATCCATATTAGTAGTAAGGTTTAGAGACGCAGGATACGGTTTTCAAATAATAATTTCATTAATTTCATTTATTCACTGCTTGTAATATTGAAGTCAATCAGTATTCTTGTGAGAGTCTGTCCATTTTTTTTTAAGGATCTATCCATTACTTAATTACTGCTCCTTGACAACAAATCATGTTCAGTATTTTTGTAATTAAACTGAGGTTGATGGTTACTGCAGGAATACTCCGATTTCCAGTACAGACGGAGACACAGGCAGAGGCGTAGAGGAGACCTTCTCAGACTGCACAGCCTCCGCAGTAACACCCCTGAACCACATGACTCCAATGACAACACTTTAGGTAAAGCTCCTGCCCGAGATAGTGACCCCACATAAAGTTAGGATAGACATAACTCAAAGAGCTGCTTTATGTCGGTTACAGAGTTTAAAATGTCCAATTTGTGTCTACAGAAACACATGAGGGAGGCAATACACAAAGGCATGGGATCTCCACGGTGAATATACTATTTATATGTAAAGATTTTCTAACCTGATAAGGGTTGCAAAACGATTAATCGTGATTAATCACATTCAAAATAAACGTTTATGTTTACATACTATATGCGTGTGTACGGTGTATATTTATTATGTATATATAAATACACACACGTATATATTTAAAAAAAATATTTTATGTATATATTTATAATTGTATACAATTTATATTATATATAAATAGAAATATTTTATATACAAATCTTACAATTTTTTTTTCCTTAATATATACATGTATGTGTGTGTATTTATATATACATAATAAATATAGACAGTACACACACATAGGATGTAAACAAACTTTTATTTTGAATGTGATTTAATCATAATTAATCATTTTGCAGCACTAAACCTGATTTGTTTTGGTCATATTTTGTATTTTGAATAAAATAATTTATAGTTACTATTTCATTTTTGTCAAATTTACTATAAAATGGCATCTAAATTTAGTCAACGAAATTGCTAAATTAAACATAATATTTCATACATTTTCTTAAACCAGAAAATATTTTATATGCTAAATTTTATATTGAAAATTTTGGGGTTGGTAGGATTTTTAAAAAAGTTTCTGTGAAAATGTCTCACCAATGCTGCATTTATTTGATCAAAAGCGTGGTAAAACAGTATTGTGAAGCTGTTTTCTATTTGAATATGTTTTAAAATGTATTTTATTCCTGTGATTTCAATGCTGAATTTTCAGCAGCCATTACTTCGGTCTTTAGTGTCACATGATCCTCCAGAAATCATTCATTTCTTATCATTGTTAAAAACAGTTGTGCTGCCTAATACTTTTGTGGAAACTGTGATGCATTTTTCCAGAATTATTTGATAAATTGAAGGTTAAAAAGCAATAGAAATCCTTAGTAACATTATTAATGTCTTGATGTCAATTTTTTTTTAATGCATCCTTTGCTGAATAAAAATAATAATTTCTTTAAAAAAACCCCACACATTTGAATGATATTGTAGCTCAAAAATGAGTCAATGAGCATATATTGAGAATTTGAACCCTTTTTATCCCTCAGGCACTTGGGTCTCTGGATGAAGATGACCCCAATATATTGTTGGCTATTCAACTGTCCCTACAGGAGTCCGGGCTGGCCTTGGACCCCGAGCCTCAGGATGTGCTCAGTAACGATGCCTCTGTAGGTGCCAGTGGTTCCTCTCTGCCCTCTAGACTGGATTCTGCGCCCCATACTGCGGATCCCCCCCGAGCTTCCATGAGCAGCTCTGAGCTTCTGGAGCTGGGAGACAGCCTTATGAGACTGGGCAACATTACCAGCCACTATACACCCTTTAACATGAGTTCCTACCCTGATGCCTTGGGTAACGCCTTCAACCCTAGTGACCCAGACTGCCTGGACCCTTCCACCAATGCCAACCTGCTTGGCAACATTATGGCCTGGTTCCACGATATGAATCCACAGAGCATTGCACTGATTCCCTCAGCCACCTCAGATGCCAGTCCCGAGCCACCCGTTTTTGGAGAGGGACAACCTGCCAAAGCCCAGGACGAGGAGAATGAGGTGGGGAGTCCTGAGCAGGATTCCCTATCGCTAATGAAAGAGAGCGCAGATGTGTTGGCATCGCAGCTTTTGGAGCTAGAATGTGTGGATGATGCACAACCTCCTAAAGCAGAGCCAGACTTGGAGGGTTCGGGCGGCAGTGTAGATCTCACTAGCGCAGTTTGTCCGGAGAGCAGTACTGATCGGGATGCGCAGGTAACCGACCTCTCCTTAGAGTGGGAGGAAGAAGTGCACCTAGTGTGAGGAAAAAGTCTAATTATGTTTACCAACTGAGTGCTCTTATCGTGCCAAAACACTAAATAAAAGCAGAATTGCTTGTTCAGAAATGGAGAAGAGTGAACCAGGTGCATTGGGGTTAGACGGGACTTGTCTTGGTTGTGTGTTGCAGTGCGTCTGGTGGAAGAAACAAGAAATTGTGATCAGATTCAAGCTAATGAGAGAAGAGTGGGTCTCATTCATTAACCGTATTTGTGTGTGTATGAATTTTTTTGCACAGAAATCATAATTCATTAATATCTTAGCACTTCGATTTTTTTTTTTTTTTTTTTTCTTCTACATTTAGCATAACAATTTTAGATCCAACTAAAACTGTATGTATGTAAAAATCAGTCCTGGTGGCCTTAGAAACATCAAATGGTTTAAGCCGAAAGGTTTATACGGAATTGGAAATTTTAACAGCTGAGTGACCCAAAAATGATTGAGCATTAAAAAATTACACGCATTTTAGATCTGGAATGGGTTCTGCATAAAAATGTATTGTTAGGCCTATATAAAAGGTCTTTGTTTTGTAATTAAAAGCCATTATATGGAGATGGTTAGGGCACTAATTATGCTAATTGCTAATTTAGGGACGTTTATGTAGAATAATCTGGATTCATTAACATTAGAAAGACAGTAAGAGCAAATTTCCATGCCTACCCGTTGAGAGTAATCGGGTGGAAATTTTGTGTAAGAACCATTTCTGTGCACATAAGAACACGGTTATAAGTGAATGTTGCAAAGTATTAAACTCACAATGAAATGGAAGTAGTGACAGGTATTTTATTCCATATTGTGGAATACATTAATCCGAGTGAAATGGATATTTGGAAAAGTAAAAATGTTAGGTGGCGACTTAGTTATATCCATTGTTGTTGATTGCAGTCGATTGTAAGAAAGAGACGGGGTTTATGCGCGCTAAATGATTGAAGAAATTAACATGCATCATCATAGGTAAGTCTGTCATTTTCACTGGAAGATCCACCTCGTTTAAAAATGACAAGGTTTTCATTTCATTTCTCTAGAAATCTTGCTGTGGGTGCCATGAGAGAAAGCTCCATCTGTATTAGATTGGAAAGTCATTCTTTCTTTTAAGTTCAAATGAACGGAAATTAAATGGATGAATTTTTGACATAGTTGTTTCTTTCTGAAAAGGAAAAAGGAATGTTTACGTGCAGACGGAAATGCATGAAAGCATCAATCCAATGTTTCTTGGCTCTTACAGTTACAGTGAAACTGTGAAGCCACCATTAAGACCTGCACTTTTTGCCCTGCTTTGTTTTTAATTTTACAGTTCTCCTATTTAGCAATGCCAATTTGTTGCTTTATTTAGAAACACAGATGTTCTTTTCATTTCATTTACGTCACATTTAATGCAAGTGCAGATTGCACAATGCACATTTCATGTTAAAAATAAGGAGTGTTTTGAAATCTTCAAGCTGTTTGTTCTTCAACATATTGTCCTGCAGAAGACCTTGTTCGCTTCCAAAAGGTTACAATTCATGTAAATTTACACTCCTGAAAATGTGAGGGCATTTATTACCTTGCCTATTGTGACTACTACACACAATACCTCTTGATTATCCTGTGTTGTGTTTTTCATTTGGGCTCATGAATAACGCGCATATATATATATATATGACACTTCACAGGTCTTCTGAAGCAATAGAGAGATAACAACAGTGCTTTTCCTTTTTCGTTTGTGTGCCGATGTATGAATATGTCATATTACATAGAAAGTCATTCTCTTTAACAACAAAACAGATATTTTGTCTCTTATTTTATGTACGGCATATGAGGCCAAATTAATCATCAAACCTTTGCAGAAGGCCAATCACATCCCTCTCTGACAAAACACACCATGCTGTAACCAAGAGGCTTTTCAAGGAATTTTCTTGGTTAAATACAATTTAAGATTTTTAGACGGCATCTGTGGCATGCTATCGGTTACCACATCAACCCTTAGTTTGTAAAATAAAAGCAATGTCTTTAACATGTAACTCCAACACTGTTGATAGATCTTAAAGTGTATTTAAACCAGAATATTTCTATTACTGATACATAATTGTTGGAAGGTTTTAGATGTGGGGGAGAGATATTTCCCCCCTTTTTTCCTTTGATTTACTGTGCTCATCGGTGTGCCTTTTTTGTACTTTTTCTTATTTATATACATGTTGCCTAATTATGTTAGTGTTTGCTGTGTCAAATCAAGTAGCCTACAATCAACCTTACATATTCATGAATTGCTAAAAATTCAATTTCTATATTCAATTGCTAAAAGTATGTTTCTTTTTTCAGATTGAATAGTTTTTGGTAAATGTTGACAACAGCCTCATGTTTTGTATTCCACTGAACAGGTTGCCATGTTTTGATTGTCTTTTATGACATTACAGTTAGAAAGGTCTGTGGCCCTAGAGAGGTGTCTTTTATTGACATTATGATACAAGGGAAAAGAAAGACTAGATGTAGATTTGGTGATTATAGTGGGTGTATTTAGGTTTGTTTGTTACTTTTTTCCAGAAAATTTTACATTAAAAGTGATGGCCAGTTTTTACAAATTTAACATTTGATTAAATCATCTTGCGTAGTAACGACCAGTTTTTACATCCGTTTTTTCCCCCTTACTTAGGTATTTATGGTGGTGGTATTTTATCTTAAATTTTTTTTATTTTATTTTGAGGAAACGTGACCATTCACATTGCATTGTCATTTGCACTTTCATAGACTATACTTGATACATTCCCAGTTTGTATGATGTGTAGCCAATAAACAGAAAGTATTGGTAAAGGTTTGCTCGGATTAAAAAGTTTAAAGTGCAGTCCTGTTTTATTGTGGTTCATGAAAAAACTAATGCAACAAACATGCTTTAAAATTAAATGACATGAAACAGTGAAATCCGGTTAAATATTTTTCTTGACAGATTTGTTGACTGTTTAAAACGCTCAATTTCTTCTCTTGTTCTTGTAAGTTTTGTTTTTTTTGTGTGGTTTGTTTGTTTGTTTTTGGCAAGGTAAAATATACAGGACCCATTATTCATTGTTTTCAAAATTAAGGATATGTATTTGAGACCATATTTCTTTGAAATGGACATTTATTGTAGAATTTTGACTGTGATCGCATTCTCAAAGAAACAAAAAAAACGACGGTTTAATTCAGAAATAACTTTACAAAACCAACTCTTCTTCCATGTGGAGAAACCAGGGGGAAATTTTGTGTAACACTCACCCGGGTAATCGTACAAACAGTGGATGCTCCGGAGTGTCTGCTTCATCCACCATCCAGCAGAACAATGGCCAAGGAAAACAGGTTTGCATCTTTCTTAAACTTGCTTTCTAACGTTGATTTGTGTAACCTTTCATTTAGACTGCTGTTGTCACTCTAAGTATAATAATAATAAAAAAGCTATCTAGTTCAATCATAGAAAATAAAATGTATATAGAGGCTGTGTGTGTTTGTGTACTGGTATTACCTACATTATGGGGACCAAATGTACGCATCAGTAGGTTTAGGGGTAGGGTTATAGAATATACGGGTATGTATATTGTTATTTTTACTGTTATGTTTACGTTTATACTGTTTGCCATATATTTTCTAGTGTTAAATATTTGTTCCTATTTTGTTTAACTGAATCTGAATTAAATAAAGCAAATAAATACATTTATTTTTAAACTGTAATTATTTAAAACTGTAATTTTGTATATTATTACATTTGCTGGTTGAATGGTTAGCCAGCAAATGTAAAATATGGTTAGCCAGCTTTAGAGCGTTAAGAATGGGTGTCTCAACTGTACCATGCTACCCATAGTGTACAGTTGAGACAAAAATTCACCTCATGTTTATGAGCTAATTGTGGAAAATATAAACTACGTATGGCTATCATCAATTCATGATATTTTAGTACACAAGCAAAAGAAAGATCATGTGAAAAATCACTTCATTTCAGCATCTAGTTTTTGTATAGTGATGAAAAGCAGAAAGTGTCTCTGGACTCAGTCTACCCTACATGACATCGCTCCCTTTGTACAGTTTTGGATGCATATTTGTATTTTTTTGCTTAGACAATTTTACTCCTATATACTTTTTAATGACATTTTAAAGAAATATGATTAAAATAATTGTACACTTGCATGAGACTACAGACATAAGTCTTCTAATTATATGGAGCGGGTCGCCCACTTAAGGGCGCTGCAACGTTTACATCACCACTGTCATGCCATTACAACCATATACAAAACTGTTGCTAATCTTGTTTTCCCCTTTATTTTATAGTCCAAACAGGAAATCCACAGACAATCCACACGGTTACGTAGCAAGTAGGCCTACAAATCTGAGAAAAAAAGTCTCAACCAAAGGATAGAGTAGACGACACATTTTCAAATTGAAAAATGTGCTTTTCATTCAGGCTTGTGAATAATTTTTATTTCTCCCTCCAATATTTACGTGGTTTAATAAAATGTTTCAATGGCTTTTAATCTTCTTTGTCTTCTATCAACGCCCCAGAGTCTGTGTCAACAATTGTCACACATCAGAGTCTGTGTTGTACAAGCTAATCGCTCCTTTGTACTGTGCAAAATTGTTGCACTTTTCTGTCTGCCACTTTCTATTCAGTAACCTGCACTTCTTGTGATCAGGGTGTCTATTATCAAACAGGAGACTTCACTAAAGTAATAGATGACCCATACTGTTGGCCCAGATCCAGCCCACATTTGAAATCCATGCAGGCCAGATGCGGGCCGGTTTTGTCCAGGACCAGTACTGTGAGAAAAGCTCTGTGTTAACTTGGTTGATCCCAACTCTGTCCAGTCCTCAAGATCGATTTGATCCAAGCACATTTATTCTTGGCAAGCAATGCAGAAATGCTTTTTTGTTGCTTGCTGATGTGCTGGACTTCAAATATTGCATATGCAAATAGTTAATTGTTAAAGGATATTTACACTGACTTGGTAAACCTGAATATTGTGGGGTCAGTGCATCATTACTATCATATATCCTAATTTGAAGCATGGTTAAAATGTTTTTTTGTTTTTTTTTAATTCCTTTTTATAACCGCTGCATAAACACCTTTATTTAATTGCGTAGGCCCTGAAGAAGACTTGCCATGAAAAAATGGAATTGTCTGTCACGCTCCATCAGTTTTCAATTCAAGAAGTTGCCTTTTCCCTACAATACCAGTTCGTCCAGAAAAAGGCTACGTTTGGACTCATGCCGACACCTGCTGAAGAAACTGTTGGGTGACATTAACCACTAAATTACTGCATATTCAGACTCAAGTTTTTTTGTTTTTGTTTTTTTAACAGGAATTTTCAGGACAATTTTAAAAACAGAAATGTCATGCTTGGATTAGAATGCGTGATATTTGTCATTGAACATAATACATTATATACAGTCACATTTCTAACTCAAATGTACAAAATAATCCAGAACTCTTGAGTTTGACAGTTAAACGCAGAAGCTACAGTAGTACGACACAGAAGTCTACAAACTGAAAACAGAAACTGTAAATACAAAGTTAATTTGTACACAGTATTGTTTTCTGATCTTCCAGTTCTGTGAGGAATGGCTCATCTTGAGCTTAGGTTGCCTGTTCACCAGCTTTCAGTATCTTGCTCTTGTTGAGATGTGGTGAGTCTGTGCTGGTGTCCAAAAGATGTGCCTGAAACAACCAATCCTTGATTTAATTTTAGCTGAAGGTTGAAGTGAGCAGGTATGTTAATTTTTTTGGCTATATTTTATTGATTAAAGAATAATCTGTTCAATTAAAAGATCATTTCTGGAACTCACATTGCTTAAATTGATGATAGTGGAGATTATGTCTCCAGTGGCCATCTCCTTATTGACCATGTTTTCCAAGGAGGCAGTTTCCTTGAGCTGCGTAATCTCCTGATCATGCTGCTTAATCTCCTCCACTGTAGCCCTGCAAGACATTGAAGATGCTACTACATTTGACTGGATATGTCTGTATCCACAAATGTACCTGGAAAGAACGTATGTTTTCAGGTTTTTTTCTACCTACTTTTTTAGCTCTCGTTTAATGGTGAAGTATTCATCCATGTTTCTTTGTATCGCTAACATGACGATGACTAAATTTTCGTAGTTCTCTACAGTCAGGTTCTCTGTATAGCCACTCCTTAATGGCTTTTGATGCTTGATCTTGTTTAGTTTCTTAACCACCACTTCCACATGGATCATGTCCGCAGCTTCGAGTTTGGCATCCAGTGGCGAGTCCTGTTTATGTGTTAAAACATTAAAGGTTTTTAGCTTTATGAACACAAACTAGATTTACATGGAGGAATAGAAGTGTAACTTAAAAATAAAATGAAGGAATAAATTATTAGTTTAATAAACAGACATTTAAAAGTTCATTGTTGAAATTATTATTTTTTAATGTAACAGAAAAATATTTTTAAAAAGAGACTTGTCGAAAAACTAATCACCTAAAACTAATCAAATATGTGATCCAGCATATAGTGCAATTGCGCTTCAGGTTCAATCCCAGCTCGTAGTTCTTGTCCTACCCCCACCCCCTCACTTTCTGTCCTCTCTCCAACTGTACTATTTGAATCTGAAAGGCATATCTTTAAAAAAAACCCGATTGACTTAAAAATGTAAGTTAAATGTAACAATAAAATATCACATTAATTTTAAATGCAACATTTTTATTGCATTAAAAAACCATAGTCCAGTTGCCAACTGCTTAAATTTTGCCTGAATTTGATCTGTTTTTTATTTGAATGTATTATTTGTTACCAGGGTCATTGCTGTTAAAATAAAAAAATAAAATGTAAAAAGTATTCCATTACAGCTAGTTGCCAAGACAAATGTTCTCATTTTCGTTTAGTTTAGGTTCACAAACTAAAATTACTAAAACTAATCATCTAAAAATTAAAGCGTAATACAAACTATATAGACATATTTAAATAATAATAATTCTGACAAAAACACAACAAAATATTTAAAAATCTTTAACTAAAATAAAAATATTAAAATATTAACAAAGCCTGTAGTAGTATATCTAAGATACTAAACTAACCATGTTACAATGTACTTCATTTTAAACATGATTTGTGACAGTTTTAAAAATGCCTTAAAATGTGCTAATTTTAAAGTTGATTTGACATTTTTGATTTCTGTATTAATACAGTGAGAATTGGTTCTTTGTTTTGTTTTGAGCTCTATAGTTTTTTTTTTGTTTTGTTTTTTACGTATAATGAAATTATGAGTGGTCCTTCCCTGTGCAAAGCTAAGCATGGTTAGCAGGGTTGCCAGGGTGTTTTTAAGGAGTTCTGGGTGGTTTTCTTAAGGCCAATTCACACTGCACCGACAGATGCCAACAATTGACCTCAGACACGTTCGTCGGGTTTTGTCTGATCAGTGTGTTGCCCAGTGTGCTACTGTTGGCGTTGGTTGGCGCTTATTTTTGCGGATTGAACATGTTGATCAGTGTTTGTGAAGTCTTGGAATGTCTGAGAAATGATGTACTGTAATCTGTTGACTGTCGGTCTGCGTCTGTCTTTGCGATGTGAATTGGCCTTTAATGGCCCAAGTCTAAAGAGGAAACCTATTTCTGGTCCTTACCTTGAACAAGGCATTAACTGTTAGACGCTCTTGCTCAGCCTGCTGTTTCTGTGCTACAATGAAATTGCCTTGTATCCAAGCATCAAACATTGAAAGCATTAGGCCACTAGATAGGATGAATGTAGAGAAGTACAGTAAGGTCCAAAACGTGTTTCCCATTTCATCTCTGGAAAACATGAGTAAGGTAACTGTGACTTAATGCTGGACATGGAAGAAAGCTTGTGAGTATTATGATGAATGTGTCTGGAAAGCAGTAAGTTGTACTCTTGTATTATCTTATAGGTATCTATCCATGAGTCTTGGGTTATGCAGACAAACAAGGTGTAAAATGTTAAAGACAGATTCTCAAAGGCTGATGGAAGAGTAGTACTGAACATGTCGACCCCAGCAACAGTAAAAGCCTGAGAAACAATCAAAGCAAATACAACTTAATTGCTCAAATTGAGCAACAAAAACAACAAAGATTTAAAGTGTAAATATGTATACGTACCAGAATGGCAACCACACTAATAAAAATGATTATTCTCATCTCTGAGAAGGATTGCACAGTGGCTTTCAGTGTCATGTCCATTTCTTGCATGGAACAAATACACAGGGTCAGACGAACTGAACGCAGACATCTAAAAAGCCCAAATGAACTGGTGAGTATGCTTTATGTGGAGTATAATTTTATAACACGTGGCTGTTAGTAATAGTAGTTGTTAATTCTGCTGGTTAGTAGCTGATTTTTATAAGTACGGAAATAAAATGAAGAGTTCAGATACAAAAGCCTCTAAGTGCCATCTGAAAATGTAATCTAAAATGAGCATTTTCATCAGGCTCCTATGTTTAGGTTCAGTTATTTCACTTTAATTGCATAGAAAAGGACCTATACATTGCCATTAGTGTAAAATTATTGAACCTAAACATAGGAGCCTGATAAAAATGCTCATTTTAGATTACATTTTCAGATGGCATTTACAGGCTTTTGCATCTAAACTCTTCAAATATTCTTTGTGTGTTGTAGCTTTTAACAACTTTGACTTAAGAATTCCACACCTGAAAACTATAAATGTGTCGGGATCACTGGTGACCCTGTGTCCCACAAAGAGAGTCAGGTTGATCAGGAGGTTCATGATGTTCCACCTGCTCTGGAGAGATTTTAACACAAGAGTCATTGTGTGACACTGTAACTGTATTTTTTTGAAAGCAACACCATGAAGTTGTGTTGAGAGATTTGTATGATGGGGCGTTAGGGTGCCACAAAGTAACAGGTTAAAGAAAATACTGACTACAAGGCACATTTCACGGACATGGTATACACTTTGAATTAATTTATTGATTGTGTGATTAATGATTGTGCTAAAACAAATTTAAATTAAATATCTTTTAATTTTTATCACTAAAAAGGATAAAATTACAAGTACACAGAAAATGAATAAAAAATAAAACACCTACTGAAGAAATTACTTTCATGTTAGTTTTTTCTTTTGTAAATAACTTACAGTATGCTATTAGGGAAAGTTCCTTAGAAAAAGAGAAAGAGAAAAATACCCTCCAGAACATCTTGAAGCCATAATACCACTTGACCAGAGTTTCCAGTACAAAGACCATCAGAAAAATCTGTTCACATAAATATAACACAAATCCATGTCTCTAAAAGAGGAAAGAAATGTGTTAAAAGTTACATATTCCTCATACGGTTTTCTAAAATAATACACAGTATAAGTTCTAAAGATGCAAGCCAATGGACATGCACAAATAAAGGCATACGCTATCTCACCTGTGAAATGAATGTGATTGTTTGGAGGACTGCAATTATGGAGTCGCTTACAACACAGCTTATTATCAGGAAACGGAAGAAGAGCTTCAAGTAGTTTTTCTATATATCCAAACAGAAAGCCCTCAATCACTCACTATCATTTAGCTACCTGCTTTTATCTAGTGAACTGCCTACTAGTCAGCCCTGCTGAAAAAACAAACAATAGAAACCATCACAGAAATTATGTTTTCCACTACAAATACCATTGCAAACCACCAACTTCTAACCATTAAAAATGGTTTTCTGTAGTGTGTTTTGGGATCTATTCCATTACAATTTAGTGGTTTTAAGTCACCCATAGAAGGCAACCAATTACCAGTATAAACCCACACAAATTTTTGGTGTGGTGTGTCTATTTTTTTTTAAAAATGTTTATTATTATTATTAATTACATTTTACATAATTGCACGCGCTGTTTTACTACAGAAGAAAACTGTAAAATGACCTTTTGTCCTTCGATATCGGTATTTTTGCTCTGAAACTCCAGCCATCCAGTCTTCGCTGACACTCGCTGCGCCTAAACGTGTTCAGCAAAACAAATATCAAACTAGCCTTTCATTACTGTTAGAATATAATTCAGAGATGTAATATTAACAACAATATCTTATTTGTAAAAACTTTTCACTGTGACTGTACCGGATCGGGATGTACCCTGTTGTCCATTTCGGCGATTGCAGACAGAAAGATACGTTATTTTCTGTCTCGCACGTGACAAATAAACGAAACGTCCGTTTTAAATGGTTAGCTTTTAAAAAGCTTCAGAACGTCATCCTTTAATGAATCGGGGATTTGAAAGAATCGGTTGAATGAACGAGTGACTCATTCATAAAGACAGCATGGACGAGGGGAGTGAAATAAATACGCTTAAAACAAATAATCAAACGAGGGAAAAAATCCCAGTAACCTATTCTTATTTACAGGACTGGACCATAACTTGATGCAGGGGTTTTCAAGCTGTCATCTGGTGACTCCTAAAGGACCACAACGGAGTAGGGTACATAGAAAACAGTGAAAAAAAGTGTATAAATAAATAAATACACAAATAAATAATGTAACAAATAAACTAAAACTAAATAAATTAGATTAAAATGATTCAAATAAATAAAAAAAGATGTAAATATATACACCATAAATGCATTTACAGGCTAGTGAGTAGAATGTAAATAATGCAATGTAATGATAAATAATGTAATATAATGAAACTGAATATTTTCCAAATAATATTTTACACATTTATAATATTCATTTTCACAGTATAAAAATAGGGTTTTCTATGTGAAAATGCATAGCTGTCTTTTAAATTTCACTCCAGTGAGAGTCAAGGAAGGGAGGATCTGTTTCTATTGGTAAGTATTACTAAAAAGTAAGATGTAAGTACTAACCAACCTCATTTAGAAAGCACATTTTTATTTATAGTTTAAATAAATGTAGTAAAATTAGTATGTATCAGAATGATCATCTGCTATCCTGCTTAGTTATTATAGAAACAAATGTGTAACAAGCAATATCACGTTTTTGTCACTTTGTTCTTCTTCACTCAGCATGTATACAGACAGAAATTAATTACTGAATGGTTTGTCTTAAAAGGTTACAATCTGATAATGGCTTTTGGCTGATGTCATATATTTTTAATATGTCTGTATTTTGTAGCAATCAAAAGAGAAGTGCAATCATCTAATATGGAAAAAATGTGAAAAAACATTTCTGTTATAATATTTTGGGAGGTTGGTTATTTTATGTATATATGTGTGTATTTATTTATTTATTGTTCCTTGACTTCTCTGTGAAGCATTTGGTTATTTTAGTCAGTAGATGTCTTTAAGAATCAATTACTTAACATTATTTAATGCGTTAGGTATCACAAACTAATTATACTGTTACAGCATTTATAGCATCTAGATTAAAGCTTATTTGTACTGTTGTTCATCTCATATTTACTACTGTTAATCTTGAAATGTTAAAATTTGGTTTATAACACAGAAATTAAATTAAACTACATGCATACAAATTCTGTTCATTGTTAGATCATGATACCTAATGATTCCAGTGTTTACAAATCAAACATTATTGTGTTATTAATATTTCAACATTGAACAATAGAAGAGACTTAACTGTTAGACAAGAAAATCAATGTTTAACTTTTTCAATGTTTAACTTCTGTCCAATGTGTCACAACCATCAGCTGCTGTGCCTATGACAGCCACCAGAGACACCACTCTTCTGGAACATTGTTGGTTTGTTTTGGACTTCAGTTCCCATTACCCCTTGCACTGATTGTTTCATTACCATCAGCTGTACCAATTAGCTCACCCTTGTATATACCATGCTCACTTGCCCTGCGTCCCAGTGTGCATACTACTCTATCTGCCCTAAATAGTATTGGAAATGACTAATATCACTTAGAATTTAGGATGGTCAGTATGCACATTGGGAGACAGGCTTAATCTTTTTTTGCTGGAGTATTGCACCTGTTATTTTGTGTTTTCTGTTACGCTGTGTGGATTACCTTTTGCCAGTGTTTTGCCTGTTGCTCTGTTTTTTGGACCATTGTTTTGGACTCTTCAATAAAAGCTGCAATGGATCGTCTTGTTTGAGAGTGCTCCGTGATATGATAGGCCTTTATAGCTACTCTTGATCTACATTAACTGTTTTAAGGTGAAGTGTCTAATTGTTTTCTATCTTGGTTTAATATTAAAGGCCAGGAAGAGTGTTTGGGAAACTTGTATGTAAACAGTATTAAAATTTGTTTTGGTGCCACTAGTCTTCTCTCAGGAGCAGCTCACATGAGTGAGTATGAAATATGGTATATGAGTTTAATTGATGGTGTATATAGTTTTGCAGAGAATACAGAGGGGATCAGGCACTAATTATTACAGTCTTAGATGAAGACACCAGCACAGCATAATGCAAAACAACAACAACAACAACAAAAAAAGAAATAATAAGAAATATTTTCAACATGGATAATAATGAACATTTTCATAAATACACCTCAGCAGTAATGGCTGCTGAATATTTAGCTTTGCGATCACAGCAATACATTTTAAAATATATTAAAATGTTTTTTTAAATGTAATATTTCACAATATTTCTGCTTCTACTGTATTTTTGATTAAATAAATTAATCCTTGGACTTCAAAATCGTTAAAAATAACTTAATTTATTCTTTAAATTGTTTATTGTTTATTCTTACGTAGTGTTTATGTACGTGCACTGTGGTTTAAGGTGGTCTTCTAGTGCCAAAACCCCTCTAAAACCAACCAATACCAGTCTAACTGTAACATCGACTATGTAGCATAATTTAAAAATAAATAAAGTTAAATCAATTTACAAGTCTAATAACATTGGTTATTTTTATAATTATAATTATTATTATTTTACATTTAAAGTAGATTGAAATGTTTTACAGACCTGTTAAATTATCTGTTTAAATGTTTAATTTCTGTTCAGTCTGGCCTCTTAAAAGTGATCAGGTTATTTTTTAATTTAGACAAGAGGAGAGTTTAGTCAGTATTTAATATGGTGGCACTAGTGTTGATGTATTCGCTGCTTCTCTCCTGAGCTGCTCATAATGTTCCGAGTTCTCAGGGTTCCGCTCACTGTTGTGACATCATAATGGAGATTCCGTTCGGGCAGCTCTAAACTGCTGTTCTGACTAATTTTCTTCTGTTGGTGTGTTAGGAGTGAAAAGATCGAAAGCTACTTTTGTGACTTTCTGCAGATATTGAAGACAAATACTGAATTCACTTGCAGCATTCAGTGTCCACAATGGCACTGTTTAGCAGTGTATTTAGACAACTTTTTGAGCGTTTTGCTCATTTCTTGCGCAGAAGGGAGACACCTTTGAGGGCACAGCAGTGTGCAGCGCAAGAACGGGCGGCACTAGAGAAACTTCCAGAGGCATCGCTGATGAAGGCGAGTGAGAGTGAGGCCTTCGACTTCACTGCCAAAAACAGGAAGTGCAGGAGGAGATGCCGCCAGGTAACTTACCTGAGAAGTACTAGCTTGCACTGAAAAATAAATAAATAAATTGGTTTAGAACAAATTTTCACTCAGCAATTGCTAGTGAATTTCACAATTACTTACAAAGAAACATCAACGCACTGATTTAAATGTGTAATTTTGAAAAAGAAAGACTGAAATAGTATTGTCTTGTATAATTTGCTTCAATAATCTTTATTCACGAACTTGAAACATCATTTTTACAGTATGGAGAGAAAGAGAAGGAAAGACAGGTGAAGAGAAAGGTGAAGAAGGAGAGAGAGATGAATGAGCGAGGAAGTCATAAAGACAAGGCAGAAAAAGAAAGAGAGACACTTAGCCTTGAAAAGATAAAGGATAGAGGACATGTGCCGCAGAAAAAAAGACAGTCTGCCAAATTAAGAAAGATGCAGAGTCTAGAAAATTTGATGGAGGGAAGAAGTGAGCATAGAGAGGCTGGAGAAAAGAAAAAGAAGAAGAGAGAACTGAAGGAACGAAAGACCACGGAGCCTACTCCACTTCTTGTGGAGGTCAAACCTCAGCAATCTATAGTCAGTCCTCCAGTGAGATCTTCCTTCTTGACGCCAATAGAAGGAGAACTTCCAGTGTTTCCAAGTGTCTCTGAAGACCTTCCTCTACCAGCTGCTCACTTCAGGCCCCTGCCGCCAGTGACCAAACCGCCCATGTATCCTCAAAAGCCAGATCCTGCATCAAAAGAAGTGTCCCTGCCATGTTCTCCTCTTCAAGTGGATCCTCCTAAACCGTTGGCAGTTCCTCCACATCCCACTCCAGCACCTGATGAACTGTTTTCCCTCCGACGCTCCCAAGTGAGGCCTTCCAAACAACTGGTGGTTCCTCTGAGCCCCATTCCTGAATCTGATGAAGTTGCTGATCTGCAACGTTCTTCAACTCAAGTGTGTCCTCCCAGCCCGGTGAAGCCTCAGCCGTCCACTTCTTCCCTGGTTGAGCCGCCTCCACAACTCATGCTCATCGACATAGAAGATGAGGAGACCGAGTATGTGGAGTACACAGGGAAGACCATTCGGGCCTGTGACTTACCCAAGTCTGAATGCCCCCGACCGCTGGAGGCTGAAATGAAACCGAGACGGATGGTTGCTTGGTTGGAGAGTGACAGCGAGGTGCTGGAGGAAGTGTGGGCGAGTGAAGTGGTGGAGGTCCAGGGATTTGAGGAAGTGAAAGATAACCCTGATGAAATGGGAGACTCCAAGGCCATAGAAAGGCATTTGGATGATGCCTCTCAGAAAAAGAAGGAGTTGGATGAGCACATGATGAAGCTGTTCTGTGTAACCTCTCCTGAAGGTCCCAAAAATGAGACCCAGCACAATGTGAATGTCCAGGAAGAGCCAAAGAGCAAGAGAAAAGTGCCACTTTTTCTGTTCATCTGGGCAGAAGAGAGGGCCAAGAAAAAGGAGGAGAAGAAAATAAGGAAGGAGAAGGAGCGAAGAGAAAAAGAGTTGCTGCTTGACCGTTACAGGAACAATCCAAAACTGAAGCACTTGTTGATCAACAAGTACAACCGCCACTACTGCTCCTCTGAATGAAGATCATTGTCCCTTCCCAAAACATCCTCTTCACCTTTAACCTACTGCACAATTCTGTGTACAAATAAAAAAAACTGTGCAAACTAAAAGTTGAAAGATACATGCAAGTTTCCTGACTATTTAAACATAAAAACACAAATGTTTAATATGAAAACATATTTGAAATGATTTTCAACCCTTTTGAATAACCATTTTTAACTAAGAACAGGCACAGAAAGTTAATGATTCATCTCAGTTCACAACATTAAAACTACACTTGATTTGAGTAAAAGGTACGTTTCGCAGGTAATTAATTTACAATTAGGTTTGGTTGGAGAGTGACAGCGAGGTGCTGGAGGAAGTGTGGGCGAGTGAAGTGGTGGAGGTCCAGGGATTTGAGGAAGTGAAAGATAACCCTGATGAATGTCCATGATTTGGATATTTCAAACACATAACCTGCCACTCTTGTTATTTATTTATTTTTTTAATTAATTTAAAAAAAAAAAAATGTTTCTTCCACTAGAGGCCCCCTTTGTGGATTTTTGGAGCATTTCCTCCCTAAGAATACATTTACATTTAGTCATTTAGCAGATGCTTTTATCCAAAGCGACTTACAAATGAGGACAATAGAAGCAATCAAAACCAACAAAAGAGCAATAAAATGCAAATGGAAGAATACATACCATATGCTACTGTTGTTTTTGACAAAAACTTGAATGTGTTTATTTATGTCTCTTTCAGACATGCCACACATTCACGTTAACGGTAGGGGTGTAACGGTGGATGTCAATAAAACTGCTTGTAAACAAAATGTCATGTAGGATTTCATTTATCTCAGGCAAGTCATCAGTGTCCACAGCTCATTATTTCACTAGAAATTAAGTAAAGAGCAGAGCATTTAGCAAAATATTAGACTAAAAACTTAAAAACTGCATTATGTGCAATGTATGTTTGCATACAACTTTTAAGTTGAGTGTTGATTATTTACCTAAAAATAAATAGTAATTAAATTTAAGTTTGGGCTCTGTTGTTAATTGTAACCTTAAAGTAAGGAAAAAGGGCTCTGTGGTGGTTTCCTGACCACCCAGGAACAGGTGGTAAGACGTTCTTTACTCATAAATTGGAAATGTCAATGCTACAGATCCGTTTCTTGCTTTGTTCATTTAATGACAAAGATACAGCTTACAATAAACGTGGATTCATGGTTCTATGGCTCTTAGGATATGGTAAGAACCATGTATTCCCGCTATCTGGTACCCTCCCCACACACACAAACATGAGGGTTTAAATATCATGACACACACCAACTCCCCCCATTCAACTAGTGGTTAAAAATTACATTTGGCATAAACTGAGGTAAATTTTTATCCCTAAGGAAATTTTATTTATAATTGAATTTATTTAAAGAAAGCAATTTTATCAGTAAACCACAGTTTGTTATTAAAAAAAACAAACAAAAAAAACAATTAATTTTGTTTGGTTTTTTCCCCCCTGCTCTAGGCTACCGAATACCGAACCGTGACGGCAAAACTGAGGTACGTAGGCCTACTGAACTGTCATGTTTGTGTACCGTTAACGGTCATATAAAACTAAATATGAAAGTAAACAAATTCACATTTTCTAAACAAAGCTGTGCATGGAAATGAGGAGTCCATATTTCGTTATGTTCCTGTTCTCGTTATGTCATTATTAGTTCATCCTCCTCACCTGTCTGTCCCTCATCAGCCCTCCTATTTAAGTTGCAGTCTGTTCAGTGCATGTCCTCCGGCCTACCTGTTATGGATTACCCTTATGTGGATAATTAAAGTTTATCGTTGTAGCAAATCAGCTCAAAAGGGAAATGTATATAAATAATTACAATTATTTATGATTAATTACAATTATTTATATCGGCTGACTAATAACTGTAGCAGAATTAAATTGCCATCAACTGATCTGTTCGTCCAGCGAACATTCAGTGTAAGTTCATATTAACTCTAAGAAAGGATGTTTTCGTGGCCACAGAAAATACCTTCCTAAGTATTAATGCATTAGAACATGTAGTAAGGATCAAAAATTGTAAAGGGACATTAATTTGCAAGGCAGAACCAGAAACTCATGTAATTTGTGCACACAACTTTTATTAACTAAACAAACATACATACACTAACGCGTATATACAAAAGGGGAGCTAAAGTGGATGAATGAAGCCATTAGAGAAAACAGAATGCAGTTATGGAAAGAGTCAGTTAACCGCCTGAGAAAAACCATCAGCGTTGTTTATAACGGGGTCTATAACTTATATTAAACCTCTGTTTAGTTTAGTTAGATGTACCATACTTGCACTTCCTTGGTGAGTGTCTGGAATGCAGTCTCGGATGAAAAGTCTTTGGACTCACGATCACGTTCTCCCAGGTTGAAGAGTGATGAATTCCAAAAGATGTTATTCTGGCTCGGTGGTGATTGGGAGTTCCTTCCCAGGTAGAAAGTGAAAAAGAGCTAAGAAAGAGATCATCTGAAGTCCGAGGACCTTTGGTTGAATGGAAAGTCAAGGCTGCAAGGCCTGGCACAAAAACTTAAGGGTCCAGAAGTGTTCTAGCTCACATCCTCGTCTTCTCAGTATCTGAAAAGAACCGCAGACTGGGATATGTTGGAGCCCACCGGGCACGCCTGTACCGGCTCAGGCTCTCCACACGGGCAGCAATCCGGAGATTTAGCAGAAGAGCTTTTTCAGAAGACAGTGAGGCGGAACTGTGCGTGAGCCCTTTAAGGTCTGAGAAGAGTCACGCCTCTCAGGATGGCCTTGACCAATGAGAAAGCCTGAATTTCCAAGCAGGAGTTTGGAAATACTGGGGGGCTTTACGACCCTTTGTCTGAGAGCATGGTAATTTGCAAAGGGGTTGGATTGGAAGTTGATATACAAACTATTAAAGATTCTTAGGACACTAATATGTTGCATTGGTATCAACATGTAATATTCACTCTCAATTAGATCATCCGAAGACGAATTGATAGAGACCAGACATGGTATGAGATAAAATGATATTATCAAGTGATATATCATAAGCATGCATAAAACAGTATACAATACACAAAAACATATACAAGAACAGTAATAATATACACAATGACCTGCATGATATGTGTGTTCATTCAAAGAAAGGTTTTTCTATGAATTAATTAGAGAAGAGTCCATTTTTATGGCATAATGTCTTTCCTATAGGAAAAAGGTAGTCCGAGTTGCTCTGCTTGCATTCCTTTGAGCAATACAACTAGTGTTATCTGATGGGTTGCCATGGAACCGGGGGCCTGAAGTCATTGACAGACATACTGGCACTGAGTATGTATATTGGGTGAGGGGTCTGTGACTATTTGTTAATCTAATAACTAATTGATTTGTTAAATCAAATGCAAAATTGTGTGTCTGATTGGTCCAAATGCTACATCGTCATTCTCTTCGTATTCGTGCGTTTCTCCTACACCGCACCGTGACAGAAATCCGGACCTATAAAAAGTAAAGTGGTGCCCCTTTTCACCGTTTAGTTTCCGTTTTTGTCAGTTTTTATTTTTTGTCATGGATCATCCCAATTACCACCTCCTTCTGTTGGAGCAGAAGAGGATGCCTCTTGAGGTCCACTCGGCGATCTTCTTGGAGATTGTCAACCACTCCAGCTTCCCAGACAACAGCCTCTGCACATTCTTTCTCACGAGCCTCAATGATGAGTGCAGAGCACGGTTGTCTGGAGGTGGACCTCGGGATTCTTTCGACTGGTGAGACGCTCCTCGGTGAGTCCCACTCTGGAACCAGTATCCAGCCCACCATCACCCCGCAGCACGGAGCATAAGCCTGAGCCCACTGCTGACGGAGAGGCAGAGCCTGCCGCAAGCAACGAGCCATCGCCAGAGAGAGCGACAGTGCTGAGGATCACTCCGGAGCCAGAGCCCGTGACATCAGACCAGGTGCGAGAGCCGGCTACAAAGCTCGCCATGGGAGAGAGCGCCATGGACAGTGAGAGTGCGGAAGAACGCTCTGCCCACTGCACCATGGCTGAGGGTAAGTCGAGCCCAGTGGACTATAAATGGGATATATATGCAGACATGCCCCCTCTTCTCCCACCTTCGTCTGAGTTATCTGTCTGCCCTGAACTGTCTGCCTATCCTGAACTGTCTGCCTGTCCAAAAACGACCGCAGATGTCATTCCCCTGTCCGCCGCGCTCCCAGTGTTGGGAGTCGTGATGTGGTGTGTGTGGGCGGCACACACCATCTCTGAACCCTCTATCTGCCTGGATTTCCCACCCACCCTCCCTCCCTCTCCTTTCTCCTCCTGTCATCTCTGCCTCAGCTCTGCCACCGCTGTCTCCTGGCAGCCCCTCTGCTCACCCTCACTCCACCATCTGTGCGGTGGGATCGCAGCGGGTCTGCCAGTCTCCATCGGCAACATGGCTGGAGGATCCCTTGTCTCTGCCTCCAGCCTCTGAGTCCTGGACTCCGCCTCGGCCCTTTGACCCAGCAGCTCCACAATGGCTCCTAGCTTCCTCCTCTCTGCCGTGGCCCGTCAGTCCACCAGCTCCGCCGGGCTCCCTCGTCCCTCCGGCTCCGCCTTGGTCTGTCATCGACCATCCGCCGCCTCGAAACTCCACTCCTCCGGCTACACCTTGTGCCTCCATCCCTCTGGCTCTGTCAGGCTCCTCCTTCCCTCCGGCTCCACCTCGGTCCTCTGTTGCTCCAGTTCCACTGAGGCCTTCTGGATCCCCGCCTCGGTTGCTGGTGCCATCTGGCCCTCCAGTTCCTCATGTCGCCCTGGCTAATCGGCTCTCCGTCTCCGCCTCGGGCTCCTCCACCACCTGCTCCGCTGCCGTAGGTCAGCCCCCTGGAGTCATCGGCCCTTCCTCCACCATGGCTCCTCCCTCCGTTGGCTCCACAGTGGGCCGACATCATGGCTGTGGCCTGAGTCCCGCCTGGCTCCTCCTGCTCCAAGTCCCTCCTGTCTTTTTCCTGGCTCCTCCCTCTGTCTGATCCGCCCTGGCTCCTCCTTTTTCCTCCATGGCTCCTTCCTCCATCGTCTCCTCCCTGGATTCTGTCTGTCGTCCACCTCCCGGGTGTCTGTCCTCCACCCAAACCCCCACCTGTACTGTTTGCCTGCCTTCCTGCCAGCCCTTTGCCACCCCCTGTCACCATCCCACATTCTCTCCTTTGTCCTCCTCCTAAGTCCCCCTCCATCCCTCCCTTTGTCTCTGTGGCGCGAGCCCGCGCCTTCCGGGAGAGGAGAGAACTGTCACACCCATGGAGGTTTTGTTGTGTTTTCATTCCCATGTGCCCATATTTGGTTACGTTCCTGTTCTTGTTATTTCATTATTAGTTCATCCTCCTCATCTGTCTGTCCCTCATCAGCCCTCCTATTTAAGTTGCAGTCTGTTCAGTGCATGTCGTTTGTGTAGCTTTTGAACCTTTTTTTTCCTGCTATAATAATGTTTAATTTCTGTCCAATTTGGCCTGTACTGTAAGTACCCTTCTAAATTATAATTGTTTCTTAAAAGTTTTTTTTTCTATTATCTTTTAATTTTCAGAGACAGGAGGAGAGTTTGGGAAACTTGTTAGGAAGCAGTCAGTATTTAATATGGTGGCACTAGTGTTGATGTATTCGCTGCTTCTCTCCTGAGCTGCTCATAATGTTCCGAGTTCTCAGGGTTCAGCTCACTGTTGTGACATCATAATGGACATTCCGTTCTGGCAGCTCTAAACTGCTGTTCTGACTAATTGTCTTCTGTTGGTGTGTTAGGAGTGAAAAGATCGAAAGCTACTTTCGTGACTTTCTGCAGATATTGACGACAAATACTGAATTCACTTGCAGCATTCAGTGTCCACAATGGCACTGTTTAGCAGTTTATTTAGACAACGTTTTGAGCGTTTTGCTCACTTCTTATGCAGAAGAGAGACACCTTTGAGGGCACAGCAATGTGCAGCGCAAGAATGGGCACTGGAAAGAGAAGTGAAGGAAAGGGAGATGAATGAGGGAGAAGGTCATCAAAACAAGGCAGAAGCAGTGAGAGAGACACTCAGCCTTGAAAAGATAAAGGACAGAAAACATGTGCATCAGAAAAAAAGAGAGTCTGCCAAATTCAGAGAGATGCAGAATCTAGACAAGTTGATGGAGGGAGGAAGTGAGCATAGAGAGGCTGGAGAAATAAAAAAGAAGAAGAGAGAACTGAAGGAACGAAAGACCACTGAGCCCACTCCACTTCTTGTGGAGGTCAAACCTCAGCAATCTCTAGTCAGTCCTCCAGTGAGATCTTCCTTCTTGAAACCAATAGAAGGAGAACTTCCAGTGTTTCCAAGTGTCTCTGAAGACCTTCCTCTACCAGCTGCTCACTTCAGGCCCCTGCCGCCAGTGACCAAACTGCCCATGTATCCTCAAAAGCCAGCTCCTGCACCAGAGGAAGTGTCCCTGCTATGTTCTCCTCTTCAAGTGGATCTTCCAAAACTGTTGGCAGTTCCTCCACGTCCCACTCCAGCACCTGATGAACTGTTTTCCCTCCGACGCTCCCAAGTGAGTCCTCCCAAACAACTGGTGGTTCCTCCGAGCCCCACTCCTGCATCTGATGACGTTGTTGATCTGCACCGTTCTTCTACTCAAGAGTATCCTCCCAGCCTGGTGAAGGCTCAGCCGTCCACTTCTTCCCTGTTTGAGCCACCTCCACAACTCATGCTCATCGACATAGAGGATGAGGAGACCGAGTATGTGGAGTACACAGGGAAGACCATTCGGGCCTGTGACTTACCCAAGTCTGAACGCCCCCGACCGCTGGAGGCTGAAATGAAACCAAGAAAAATGGCTGCCTGGTTGGAGAGTGACAGCGAGGTGCTGGAGGAAGTGTGGGCGAGTGAAGTGGTGGAGGTCCAGGGATTTGAGAAAGATGAACCCAAAGAAGTGGGAGACTCCAAAGCCATTCAAGGCCATACGGATATCTCTTCTCAGAAAAAGGAGTTGGATGAGCACATGATGAAGCTGTTCTGTGTAACCTCTCCTGAAGGTCCCAAGAATGAGACCCAGCAAAAAGTGAACATCCAGGAAGAGCAAACAAGCAAAAGAAAAGTGGCACTTGTTCTGTTCACCTGGGTAGAGGATAAGACCAAGAAAAAGGAGGAGAAGAAAATACGGAAAGAGAAGGAGCGAAGAGAAAAAAGGTTGCTACTTGCACGCTACAGGAACAATCCAAAACTGAAGCACTTGTTTATCAACAAGCACAACTGCAGCTACTGCTCCTCTGAATGAAGATCAGGGTCTCCAAAATGCCCCTCTTCACCTTCAGCTTGCTACACATTTCTGTGTGCAAATAATAAAAAATAAATAAATAAATAAAATAAAAAACTTGCAAACTAAAAGCTGGAAGAACCATGACTCTTCCTACATTCGAACTACTATAAAGTAATAAACATGTTTAAATGCTTAATATGAAAGCCTGTTTATTATTAAAATAATTAATTTTTAAACTTTTTTTAATAACCTGTTTTTTCCTTTAACAATTGAATGAGTCATTACAGCTGACATCAGTTTCATTTTGTCTTTCATTGGTTTAATGTTTGTAAGATAAGATAAGTTCATAAAACATAATATGGGGCTCCACTGAGTCCAGGTACCAGTGTTGTCGTTACTTTTTCTAACAGAATTTCTGGATTTCACACAAGACACACATGTGTTTCTTGTTAAAAAAATTCCATTTGATTTGAGTGAGAGGTAAGTTCATTATACTGTCACTTGTATGGAATTAGTGGCTCAGATTTTTGTCTTGGTCTGTACTAGGTCAAGCGAATTTTACAGGAGGTTTTTGCATGTGAGATGTTTGATTCTTTCAATATATCCAATACATCACCTGCACCCTTCTTCTCCTATAGGTGCTCTTTGTTGATTTTTCCAGAGCAGTTTTTTCCTCAGATTAACAGATACAGTGTAAAAAATAGCAGTTGCATTTGATCTAATTGGAATATTTATGCTGCTGTTGATTGCTGTTTGTACTTTGTTTTTCAGATCTACAAATCCTACACATCCATTTCTCATTCTCAGTCTCATTTCTCATGAACAGCCTTCTAGAATGGCCTGGCGAGAGAGAAAGAGGAATAAAACAGATCACCTTCGTATTTCGTGACATGTTGTATTTCAAGACATCACCAGAGGACGCTATAATCTAATGTTTTTTTGTTTTGTTTTTAATTGATGAAATGCATTGCAACATATTATATTGCATTTAGGTGTCACAAAACTAGAATATATATTTGGTTTGAAATGTTTAGGCCTATGTTGTGTTCAATTTGAAACATAATCGGTCATTTTAAAGAGCTTTGAAGTGAATCGCTCTTAAGAGGAGAAATGAAAACTGAACATGTAGTTTAGGAATATGGTCGAAGGCTTGGATAAGAATTCTCATGCAAATTTGACCAGGTTGTCCAATGAATAAAGTGCGCTAAAACTGAAGGAGGTTCACATCATCAAAGGGAGGGTGAGTCCTGCGAGTTGCGCTTCCTCCACAGCGAGAGAGAGAGAGAGAGAGAGAGCGAGAGCGAGAGCGTGTAGCAAATCCTTACTGAAGACTAGCCTTTCCCAAACTTCATTTCAGTCTCCGACTATAATATGGACAGGCTTCAGTGGAAACATGCACATCCAGCCCCACTTCATTTATGGCACAGAAGATGTCACAGTTGTTCCTGAAATGACAGCTCGTTAGTTTTTTCCGTAAATGAAATCAAAATGGGAAAACTGCAATCGAAACCTGGTAAGACACTTTGCGGATAACATGCCAGACGCTAAAACATATCAAGCGACTCACCACCTTGTATATTTCTTATTCTCATTCTTGTTTAATTTTTTTCCCTAGCATGTAAACGGAGAGAAAATCCAGAGGGTAAGGTGATACATGTAGCCTATAACTTCATTATCCATAGGCTATAGCTATTACATAAGAAAAAGTTATTAAATGGACATTTGTGTTGTATTAGGAGATGTTTTCAAGGAGGCTGAGTGTGTTGGTGAAGTGGATAGAAACAAACAGGTAAGGTGACAATTTTTAATGTTCAGGACAGATTTAAGTTAACTGTCTCTACATCTACATAACTACATGTATATAAGTGCATGTTTAAGGGTTAAACCTGTAAAGTGTTAATTGGTTGATGGGTACAACATTTATTGACAACATTTAATTAAACTATTATGAAACATTAGGGTAGACTGAGTCCAGTAGAGACACTTTCTGCTTATTTCATCACTACACAAAAACTAGATGCTGAAATGAAGTGATTTTTCACATGATATTTCTTTGGCTTGTGTACAAAAATATCATAACTTGATAATAGTCATAAGCAGTTTATATTTTCCACAATTACACAATTACATGCGGTGCATTTTTGTCTCAACTGTACCCATATAGTGTACAGTTGAAACAGTAGCATGGTACAGTTGAGACACCCATTCTTAATGCTCTAAAGCTGGCTAACCATGTATAGCAAATGTAATAAATCATCATTCATAACTCGAAACTTTCTGCATTCTTACATTTTCAATCATTCTGTATGATCTATAAGCTTGTTTCATCATGGGGACCTAAAAATATTCCCATAAGGTTAGAATTTACTGGTATTACTATACTTGTGGGGACATTTGGTCCCCATAATGTAGGTAATACCAGTACACAAACACACACAGCCTCTGTATGCATTTTATTTTCTATGATTGAACTGTTACTGTATACAGTACATAGCAACCTATAAAGGCATGTGAAGCAATAGGAGACCAATCCTGGTACAGCTGATACACTGTGTCTCAACCGTACCCCACTGACATTCTCACACGTTTCTCTAGATTATGAAAAGACCTTGCATGGCACAATGTCATAAAATGTCTATTTTTAGAGCACAGAGTAAAGTTTGCAATGATATATGTTAAGTTTAACAATCATAAAAGAACAATAAGCTATTCATTGTTGAAGGGACATGGTGAAATGAAAATCTCACCTTGGAAAAAAAACTTTTGCCGATATCTTCGTAGTGGAAAGACACACATTTCAAATTTCCCACGGTCAAAGAGAACACTAATACACATGTGGAGCAAAAATCACGGCTCGGGGTTCTTGTGTATTCAAGTTATTTAAGGTGTTTCAACTGTACACATGTCTCAAATGTACTCAGTCTACCCTACTAGATTATATAGATTAATTCTTAACAAGTAAATAGGCTACATTTATAGTCAATGCATACTGTATTCTTGTTGTAATGTACATGAAATAGACAACTGATCTGTTTAATATTATGCAATGTGAGTTTTGCTTATTAAACAATGTTGCTATAAAACTCATTCATTTGTACATTATGTAACCTGTGCATTAGAATCATCTTTATTTTTATGACCTAATGTCTGGTGCCAAACTCTAAAATACCAATAGTTTTTTTTTTTTTTTTAGATATGTAATTATATGATATAATAGACAAGCTGCAAGTATTCCTATTGTTTAATTCCCTGGGATCTAAAAAAAAATTGTATACCTAGCTTGCACTGTTAGAGGTGAAGTGAAGAAATGAAAATGTGAGTCAACACAAATCAACATAAATTGTCTTCATCATTTCCACACTTTAGACTACTCAGATTTTGAGAACAACCAGGCACTGAACGCTTTTCTCCGTATTACACTGTACTCTCAGCATTGTATTTAAATGGTGTTGGGTCTCTTCCCTCTTTTTCCTTTGCTCTCATTCTCTCAGTGGAGCCTGGAGCCTTCATCACTGTGTGAAATGCATATGGCCGGCAGCCAGAACAGCAGGGTCTTTGAACGCAGCCCCACCACACATCTGTTATTGGTTTTGAAAACAGAGGGAGGCTGTGATGGGAAAATGGGGGGAAGTGGTTGGAGGAGGGAAAGGAGGTGTAGTTGGTGGGAGGAGTGCTGCTGCAAACGAGTTGCAAAATGTAGATCAGCGGTTCGGCTTAAAGGCTTGGATTGTTGTGGTGATGCTGTGTGCATCAAACATCTAATTCAGAGATCAGGGTTGGTGGTTAGGACCAAGGAAATGTACAACACAGTGCAGTCAGTGTTGCTGTTTTCAGGCGAATGCGGGAAGTTGAACAGTTTCCTGGATTTTTGTAGCATTGAAACATGTTTTTTTTTTTTTTTTTACATTTTAAAGATGTACAGTCCTACTTGGAGATGCTTGATGATGACCATATCTCACTAAAGATGTATATAAGAAAAGAGCAGGGCTTAAAATGCTATAAATGGTTTGATAAATCAGTTTTCAAAGTAGGGTAGCTGTAGTAAGACATATAAAAAGTCACCAAGAATGGTACATTAAGGTGATTAAAGTGAAAAGCAAGTTGTGATATTACAAAGAATGTAACATTATTTGCTAGTGCCATGCTCATGGGTGCAATCGCAGGGAAAGTGCATAATGGCAACCAGTTCATGTTCAGCCTGTTCAATCACAGATGATGAATCTATAGACCTTAGTCAGGTAGTGTCATATTTCATTTTTGACAGAAATGAAAACAAAACTGTGCGAAGTACTGTGTACAATAAAACAGTTTTGAAAGTTACGTGCGATTTAGGACATTTATGCAGTGCATGCCACTGAAAGTCTCACATACAATTCAATATGGCAAATAACCTTACTAATGTCTATTGTGCAAGCTGAAAATGTATGAAAAAACGAAGAAATAGTACTTGCATTCTTTGAATTACATTTGGTGTCACTAAGTGACAAATTTTAAGTAACAATTTACTGTAGATTCCAATTTAGAATGCATGTCACCATCAGTTGACAAAAATGTTCATATCTGCTGTACACTCTCAGAAAAAAGTTACAAAGCTGTCACTGGCGTGGTACCCTAAACTACAAAAGCTAAAAAGGTACATCTTTGTACCTTATTTACCACTAAATGATACATATTAGTATCTTAAAGTTGTATTTTAGTATTTCAAAATACATATTAATACCTAAAGTGTAAACATGAATACATTTTAAAAGGGTACTGCTCCTGAGAGTGTACATCACATACAAAATAGTCTCCAAAACATGAGATTATAAGAAGACATTGGCCAAATCTTATTAATTTCAGTTTTACGCACAGAATGTATTTGAACTAAATCAGTCTTTGACTTTAAATGAGGACATGTGTATGTTTTCTGTCTCCAGTGTGTTTCGGGTCTAATTAGGACGCTGTTTTTTCATGGCAGGATCCTGCAGTGTGGGTCATAAAGCCAGGGACACTTGAAAGGTTTTGGTCTCAGAGGGCTCAAAGGAGTCTGTGTTTGCTTGGAAAGGCTGGAAGAATCCTTTCTTTCACCCTTTTTCCTCTCTGTCCCACTTCAAAGGACATAAGGAAGGAAGCGTGTGCTGGAGGCAGTGATCCATGTCTCTTTAGAATAGGGTGCATAGGATGACTGCTGCGTTTTCTTCAATTATTTTATACGAGCAAACTCGTTAAGTGTTATTACTTAAGTCTGTTGACTGCCAATACTCAACATTTGTTGGATGGATCAGTAAAACCCTAAAATGAAGTATCAAAAATAAATAAAAAGGGCTAAAGGGACTGAAAATACACGTTGCGAAGTAACAGATAAACAGATTCTGTCCTGTTCTATTGACCTTCAGCATCCAATGTATTGATATTTATCTGATAGAAAAACAAGAGCAGCTTTCGTCAGCTAGCACAGCTAGTTTGCCTAGACATGCAAACAAAGAGAGTGTAACTACACAATGGTATAAGCTTGATGTGTGGTTTATATTAGATTAGAGTTTCTTACTAGTAAGACTTAGAGTACTTACTAAGGCCCAAATATAAAATTCTAACATCATTTACTCATCATCAAGTTGTTCCAAACTTGTATTAATTTCTTTGTTTTTCTGAACACAAAAAATATATTTTGAAGAATGTTGGTAATCAAACAGTTTCTGGTCCGTATAGACTTCCATAGTAGTTTTTTTCCCATACTATAGAAGTCAATGGCTACCAGCAACTGTTTGGTTACCCACATTCTTCAAAATGATGACAGAATTTTTTTTTTTTTTGAGTGAACTATCTCTTTAAGTACTTGTATGCTATTAGTCTATACTAATACAATCAAGTTTGGGTAAGAAAGGAATACTACAACTGTAAGCCATTATGCAGTTCTGCCTTGAATGATTGCCCATCTAAACATGGAAGGCATAGTGATGCTGGATTGCGTTTGAGTTTATTCCAAGACCATGAAAGATTAAATCAATCACATCCAGCCTCAAAATTTTTAGCAAATGGTGTTAGATATTCTAGTGCGAGCGCGATCATACTTCATCCCAAATGGCATGTTGTTTCTCTCTCTCTCTCTCACCATGTAATAAGGGTTCCATCCAGGTGTTTGGTGACAGGAAGTGAGAGGAAACAAAGCCAGGTACTGTTCTGAACCTTGTGAGAGGGCACAGACAGCAGTGTGAGTGGGTGGTGAAGAGGAACTGGAGTTGGGATAGGGGGTGTCTGGCCCAGTGACACCCGGCTCAGGGCAGGAAAAAACCCTCCAAGTTGGTAATCTGAGCCCACATCAGAGGCCCTAGAGCAAGCAGAGCGTGGCAGAGGTTTGGCCATGATGCTGAGAGAAATCATTGGCAGACCGATAGATCACTCATCACACTTCTTTGGGCTTTGTTCTTCAGGTTTCTGTCAGACTGCAAGTTCTGCTTCCAGCAGCGTGATGCGGAGTTTTGGTTTATGGTTGCACATTTGGATGTGGGGCAAAAGATGAAATTTAATAGATGGAAAGTGTTAATGTATTTTGTGCCAGTATTTCATTTCATTTAAATTCTTGGATAAATACATATGAAAAAATATTTTGTTCAATTTATGGTAAAAAAAAAAAAAAAAAATGTCAGCGATGGTTGCAAAAAAATAAAATAATAAAAAAATAAAAATAAATAAACAGAGGCAATGTTTTATGTTGTACAGGGGCATATTGGTGCCTGTATATTTTACTACTACTAATTTTCACAACAGAAAATGTAACACAAAACACCCAAATGTACATTAATGATAAAATGAGAAGAAAAACTATTTATCGGAAAAAAATTCATATATATACAACATATATATATATATTTTTCGATAAATAGTATTACTGTCATATTACTATATAATTTGTTCTTGCAAAAACCATAGATTTGGAAGTATTTCACAGTAAAATTACATATAAAGCAATGCTAAACCTTTTATGGTTTTTCATAGTCAAGCAAATAACAGGGTTTTACTGCAGCATTTTTTAGAATTTAGAATTTTATAAAATTATAAATTTTCCTGTAAAAATCTTACAGTTTACAATTTTGCATTTTACAGTGCAAATAGGTCTGTTTTGGATTTTTAATTGTTTATGTTCATAGCCTCTGTTTTTATATTTCTATACATTTTTTTTCATCTAAAACTCACTTAAAATGAATCTAATCTAATAATTATTTAGTTCATGAAATCTTTAGCAAATCTCAAAATGAATGTTTACTTTTCATACTTTCATACTTCATACATACTTCATACATTATAGCATTTTTAGCATTTTATTTAATTAATTTTGAGAAAAATAGTGTAGAATTTTATTTACATTATTTATATTTATATTACAGTTTTTAGTTATTGATCACAACATGAAAATAATTACTAGTCTCAGCCAGTATCAGTCAGAATTTAAATATCGGAGCATCCCTAATATATTTATTATTTTGTGTTGGGTGATTTTTAAACAAGCTCACTCAGACGGGAAGCTGACTGCATGTTCTTAAGGCGTTTTCTCCAGATAGATTCATGGTTCTGGCTCATAAAAGAAGGTATATAGTTGTGTGTGTGTTACTTTAAATACAGTTTGTCTAGAACCATATGCTTTTCACATCTGGCCTTAAGTGAGCACACTGTGGGTGTTATACTTAATGTGTTTGTGAGTTAATATCTGGTTTTATAGTTGTGCATGATGTCAAAACTGGCATGAGTAACACTGTATCTACATCATGTCCCTGACTGAGAGTGCTAACGCTTTTATCTTTTTTAATAAAAGATTACATAATATTACATTTAATCTGAAATAGTATGATATTCTACTATAAAAATCCAGAAGAATATATGTGATGCATTTATTTTATATTCTAAATTTTAACATTTTTATGATGCTTGCTCACAGCAATTTTCAGAATGTTGAAAATATTCTTTGAATATCATACAGTGTATTGTGGTATCCCCCCCCCCCACAGGAATATTTAAATATTTCAAGCAAAATTACATTACATTGTTAAACAAATGCTAAAATCTTGGAATATGACATGAAAAGTTGATAGTCAGATGTCCTCAGTGAACATAAAGTTGTGTTTTCTGCTAGTGTAAGAGGGACAGAGTTGTGGCAGAGAGGATTACAGATGATTTTGAGTTGTTTTGTCAAGGAGGACAATTCACTTCCTCCCTCAGAAACCAGCAGTGCAATGTGTCTGGAAACAATTGGGCTTAAGACCACAGGAGTGCAAAGAATGAAGTGATTTTTTCTTGTTCCTGGTGAATTCATTATGGGGGCTGGTTTTCCAGCTTGAAAACAGGTTTTCTACGCAAATTATATACAAAACTGACTTAGCAATGCAAAGTTTCATAGATCGTGTTTGTCAGTTTATCATTTTATAGATGTTCACCCTCTGAAGAAACTAGCATGAGTGTTGTTTTCTTTGGATGTCCATAGTTTTAATGATTTGTTTTTCCTATTTAACTCTAGGATCTGAGTGGTAGAGATCCAAAAGAAGATCAGTTGTCAGATCAGTACTGTTCACTACAGGGTAAGTTGAACTGTGAAAGGAAACTCATTTACAAATAGTGCCATTGTTTAAAGCAAAGTAATACAGACTAATGTTTGTTTTCTCAGTCAAGTTAACATTATCTGTTATTTGTAGTAACACTGCCACCAGAGAGAGTAATGGAGACTCCTAAATCTTCGCTTTCTTCTCCTGAAAATGAAAGACAGCATCCACTCAAAGATTCATTTAGGAGAAATGGGAAAAATGATGTAAGTTTTTGTCATAGATAAATGCATATGAAACAATGAATATTGTACCTATTGTGAAACTCCAAAGACGACCAACCTGACATACTGTTCAGAAGTTTTAAATGTTTTTGAAAGTCGTCTCAGTGATGCTGCATTTACTGTTATTTGACTATTACTAGTTTTCAAAGTAATATTGTGAAATATTATTACAATTTAAAATAATTTTCTATTTTGTTCTATTTTAAACACAATTTATTCATGTGATGGCAAATTACATTAGTCTTCAGTGACAAGAATGCTGTCAAGAATTTCTTCTCATTGTCAATGTTGAAATTGGTCGTGCTGCTTAATATTTTTGTGGAAACGGTGATACTTTTTCAGGATACTTTGATGAAACAGAATTTATTTTAAATAGATTTATTTATTTTTTTTTGCCAATTTTAATTAGAATTCACTTAGAATGCATTATTGCTGAAAAAAAAAGGTAGATTAAAAGAATGGTTTGCTAAAATTAGTTTTCTGAGATATAGGATATCTTTTATGAATAAACATGTTATGCTAATTCAAAAATGATTGCAAATTCTTCCATTGTTCTGTTGATATCAGGGCAAGGGGTGTAATGTGTCTGTCACGGATGAAAATCATCAAGAGTGGATGATCACATTGTATGATTTGGACAGCAATGGGAAAATAACCAGAGAGGTAAATTTCAGTATTGACCATCTCATTAAAGTGATCATTTAGCCATTGGTGAGTTTCTCTCATTGTGTTTGTTGCAGAATATGTTGAGCCTGATGCAGACGATCTGTGAAGTGGTCGAGGCATCAGTGAAACAGCTGGTGCTTAGCAATGGCACAACCCTGCGTGTGAAGCTGAGTGTCACTCCATTAACCAGCAGAAAAGCCAACAGAAAAGGTGAAGACCGAACCTATCATAATAAAAAAAAAACTAATGATCTCATATCCTATTTGATCAATCTCCTGAAATAATCATGATGTAATGCAGTGTTACTCACATTTTACTTCTGTCCTTCTTGAGAATGGGATGCTGGGATGTCTCAGAATGAGCCGGATCAAATAGAGGATCCAGTACGATGTGCAGAGAGCCCTCATTCTCAAATCAGGTGATTTGTGCCATTGCATATATGAATGAATCAAAATTATGCTTGAGAAATATTTATACAGGAAATGAATGCCAACAAAATTATAACAAAATGGAATAAAATTATAGAAACAGTAACCAGTAATTATACCTGTGTTATTTTAGTATTATTTATATACTAATATAGTATTTATGAATATTTGTAGCTTTTACTTTTATATTTTCTATATCATTTTAAAGTGCTTTTGTAATTTTTATTCCTAATTAGCTTTTATTTTTGTTTTCAGTTTTAGTAATGTTTGTACTTCAACTTTTAACACTAATACTCTTTATTCTATTTGTATTTTATCTACTTGTTTTTCTTTTATTCATTTAAAAATAACCCTCTAACACTTGCACTCTCTGTTCTCTTTCTATTCTAACTACTTGTTTTCTTTTTATTAAAAAATTGACCTTCTAACACTAGCGTTCTCTATTCTTTTTCTATTCTTTTGACTTTTCTTTTTATTTATTTAAATAAAAAATGACCCTCTAACACTGTTCTCTTTCTATCTACTTGTTTTCTTTTTATTTGTTATAAAAAAACAAACAAAAAATAAAACTTGATACGTATGCGTTAGACTAACCGAGACTTGTCACATACATATTATTTATATATAAACTTGCATATTATTACTTTTTTTTTCTTTCTCTCATTTAGAAGTCGCTTTGGATAAAAGTGTCTGCTAAATGACTAAATGTAAATATAAGTTGTTTTATTTAGGTATTTGCCAAGGCATTTTGCAACTTATTTTAATATTTTATTTTAAGCTTAATTTAAATTAATGAAAGAGTTTTTTGATAGTTTTAGTTAACAATAACAACACTATTACCAACACAATATTCAGTAATACTGTATTATTTTGTCTGTCAGACAGCTGAACTCGGATCAGTTGGGTGTTTCAGAGAGGAAGCAGTACTCTGTAGATGAAAACACAGAACGTAGGAACCACTATCTAGATCTGGCTGGAATTGAAAACTACACCTCTCGATTTGAAGGTGATAGCTTAATATTTATTCTCTGAACTTCAGCAAGGCCAGTGAAAATTGCTGAGCTCAGTTTTATGAAAGCCAGTTCTAATTCTAGAAGATTCTAGATGTTTAAAGCTTTCTTAAATATGATTTATTCTACCATCAAAGCTCCAGAAACATGTGCTGAGGAGCAGCCTCAGGAGAGCTCGTCCCGCAACCATCATCGTCGCTCTCAACCCGAGACCTGCAACCCTGTGGAGTCATCTGGAAAATCCATTCCTTTCCTCAGGTCACTCCGCAACCGCAGCAAGTCTGTCGGTTATAGTGGAGCCACAACCAAACCCAGCAAGCTCCATGGGCATCACCCTATGACCTGGTGCCATCCATCCCAACAGCAGCAACAGCAACCTCTGCTGCACAGCTCCAGTAAACGCATCCGTGCCCGAGCGCGTGAGACTGCATCGCCGTCCAGAAGCAACCATGACAGAGAATTACAGCCTGGGCCAGCTGTTCTTCCTGGGGGTTTTATGCCCCTTCCTCAAAGACACGAACACCATCATCACCATGAGCACCACCATCACCACCATCATCACCATTACCACCCTGCGTAAGAGTTCTGAAAAACTCGAGTAGCAAACTCTCATAAGCAGTGTTATTTTTTCTGTAAAAACAAACATGCTGGTGGTTCATCTGCCAAACACACACAGCTTGATCATTTCTGTATTAAAAGGGGCTGAACCACTCTTTTCGATGATATGAGAACTGCACCTGCACAAAAATATAATCTCAGTTGAATGAGCCTGCATTCATTAGTGTGCAGCTCCTCCATGTGGTTATAAATGGAATAGACCAAACTGGTTTCGTCCCTAGATTATATTGCATTTGGTGGACTTTCCTTATTGGTTTGGAAAATGTATCATTTTAGTATATGCTTATTTCTTAAAAGGTTGATTGGAATTTTTGCGTTTGCGAGGTGCGACACTTTTTTTCCCTCAGGAATGTGCTTGCTAGACTATGTAGATGTAACCACTTCTATTGTATGTTATTACATATATCAATATTTCCATTAATGTAGTTTTAAGTCAGCGTGCTTATATTCATAGGCTGTAGTCAGTGTTTTTATTTAAAACCAAAGGTAGTCTTTACAACCACATTGCATGTTTATGTTCTGAATAGGGCTGCTAATATTATATTAATTATATTAGAAAATGCCATGTTTTATTGCTGACATCATGGTTAAAACAACAAAACACATAATGTACCAAGCTAAATAAAATATTAAATTAATAGAAAATGCACTTTTATGGAGCTGTGTATATATATATATATATATATATATATATATATATATATATATAGTTTTAAGTCAGCGTGCTTGTATTCATAGGCTGCAGTCAAGTCTTTACAACCGTAGATATATATTATATATATATATATATATATATATATATATATATTTTATATATTTCAATTTTTCAATGCATTTGCATTCACTTGAAAAACTTCTGTTCTCTCGCTCAAGAAAAAAAAAAAGAAAAAAAAAAGTTCCCCTGAAAATAACTTTGCTTTCCCTCGAGAAAGGAAATTTAGTGTGTTCTTTCACAAAACTATTGTAAAACCTGATAAACATCGCGTTCGCTCGCAAAAACATTTTCTTCCCACCTGATATTTTGCAAGCAAGTGAAATATATCCTATTTACAGTGACTTAATTTAACACAATTCTCAAAGGTTGACCCAGAAAATAGATTTTTCCTACATCCACAGAATGTAACCATTGTTGGTCACAGGTAAGAGTCTTCTTTTTTCTTTCCAGCCATCCAAAATCTAATTGCTGTTTAACCTCAGCCTGTTGGTCATGAGAGTATGAGACAGCTGCTTCTATAAATAACTATCCCCCTCTCGACTACCTCCCTCCTCATTCTCTCGATCAGCACTCTTCTGTTCTTGGGTTGACGCACATGTATATGTTGTTGAAAGAGAGCAGAAGAAACACTCCATATCTCCTAAAGGCTGACAGCTCTAAGAAGATTCCTTGATCTTGGGAGTTGACAAACACAGCCATGAAGAGCTTGAAGTTTCTAGCAGCCGAGGGCTTCGTTCAAACCGGCCCAAATGCGTGTAAGAACCTCCACTGCTTGTCTTACAATCTCTACCCAATCATCTTCAAAGCCAGCTATCTGTGTGAGGAGGCCACAATGCTCCACAACTTGGTCCAGACGTGGCCTCTGACAGTGCTCAACTTGCGCAAACTATTGGGCAGGACAGTGGACTGTCCAGATGATCTCACGTCCCACACATGCAGGCTCTGTCTGGAGGCCATTCTCTCAGGTCTGAGGGACTATGTGCTTCAAGCTCCAAGCACGTATACAAAAATGTTACGTGTGGTGGATCTAATCGGTCTGCAAGACATAGAACACCAGGTCTGTCCCTGCAGACGGACTCTTGGCCGTTGGGCAAGAACTGAACTGCTTACCCGCATGTGCTACGAGACTATGGTGTCCATGCAGGCCGGCCAAGCAGCACCATCAGCGATTGATGTGGAGGTAGATGTGCGCTTGGATGCATTTGTTACTGGACGGAACTATGAGGTGGTGGCTCAGGCTCTGTTGCTGCGCAGACACTGCCCATTAAAACTGAACTTCGTAGGTCTGCGTGTGGACTCGCTGAGCCTCAAGAACCTCTTTTACCTTCTGAAGCTGGTGGAATCACATGGCCTGCAGAAGCTGGAAGTTGTGCACAATGTACATCTGGAGGCTCCACACATTGAGGTACTGCTCTCTCAGCTGAAGTTCCCACAGCTGCGCTCACTCACGTTTCCTGCACAGGCGTTGAATGTACGCAGATTGGGTCCGGAGGACGAGGGACTCATGGGAGTTCTGGGTGAGCTGATGAGCAAACTGACTGAACTGAGAGAGCTCTATCTGGGGTTCTCCACACTTACAGGTCATCTGAGGAAACTGCTGAGGTAAAGACTATAAAACCATAATGTGACCACAGTTGCCATTTAAACTCCTACACATTTTTTCATTCATATTTCATCAACAATTAAATTTAAAATAACTTTTCTGTTTTGATATATGTGACCTTGGATCACAAAACCAGTCATAAGTAGCACGGGTATATACTTAGTATGGCTCAAAATTATTGATTTTTCTTTGTGTCAAAAATCATTAGTAGATCAAGTTCCATGAAGATATTTTGTAAATTTCCTACCGAAAATGTCAAAACTTAATTTTTGATTAGTAATATGCATTGCTAAGGACTTAATTTGGAAAACTTCAAAGGCACCCTCAGATTCCACATTTTCAAATAGTTATATCTCAGCAAAATATTGTCCATACATCAATGGAAAGCTTATTTATTCATTTATACATTCAGATGTCTAAATCTCAATTTAAAAAACAAACAAAAAATTGACCCTTATGACTGATTTTGTGGTCCAGGGTCACATATTTAAAAATTTAATTTATTGCTGTGATATGGCAAAGTTGAATTTTTGAACTTTTGAACAGTCTTCAGTGTTACATGATCCTTCAAAAATCATTCTAATATGCTGATTTGGTGCTCAAGATACATGTCTTATTATCATGGTTGAAAACAGTGCTGCTTAATATTTTTTTGGAAGCTATGATAGACATTTTTTACTGACCCCAGCCTTTTGGATGGTAGTTACCATAAGGTATATTTTTAATTTAAATATGAGATCCAACACTCTTATTTGATGGTTTTACAGTCTAATCAACTGTTTAATATCAAGCCATGTTGTTGTTCGGCTGGCTCTCTGTTTGTTGTGTGACTGCTAGACTACAGACAGCTGTCCCATTGCAAACCTGAAGTAGGCCAGGACATGACTCTGGCAACACAGTATGTTCTATATTTACTGTAAATAGCAGCACACGTGTCTTATAACAGTCAAAACATCACGTCTCATAGGTGTATATGTGACCCTGGACCACAAAACCAGTCTTAAGTCGCTGGGGTATATTTGTAGCAATCGCCAAAAATACATTGTGTGGGTCAAAATTATAAATTTTTCTTTTATGCCAAAAATCGTTAGGATATTAAGTAAAGATCATGTTCCATGAAGATATTTTGTAAATTTCTTACCGTAAATGTATCAAAACTTAATTTTCGATTAGTAATATGCATTGCTAAGAACTTCATTTGGACAACTTTAAAGGTGATTTTCTCAATATTTAGATTTTTTTGCACCCTCAGATTCCAGATTTTCAAATAGTTGTATCTCAGCCAAATATTGTCCGATCCTAACAAACATCAATGGAAAGCATATTTATTCAGCTTTCAGATGATGTATAAATCTCAATTTCGAAAAATTGACTGGTTTTGTGGTCCAGGGTCACATATTAACAGAGTGATTTATGGTACCAAAACAAAATCTGACCCATAGCATGTTAAATAATACATCTTCATCTGGGGTGAATTAATATCTTATGGGTCAGATTTTGTTTTGGTACCTGGAACTTCATATGGATTGTGAAGTTTGCAAGGCAAGGCAAGGCAAGTTTATTTATATAGCACATTTCATACACAGTGGTAATTCAAAGTGCTTTACATAAAAGGAAGTGAAATAGTCATTAAAAATAATCGTAATAACAAGAAATTAAAAATAATAAAATAAAAACAAAGTGATTTAAAAATTGATTTAAAAAGAATTTAAAACATTTAAGAATAGAAAGTGATTATATAGAGTGCAATCAGTTTGGACGTAACACAGTGCTCATTCAACAAATGCACAGCTAAACAGATGAGTTTTGAGTCTGGATTTAAATGTGGCTAATGTTTTAGCACATCTGATCTCTTCTGGAAGCTGGTTCCAACTGCGGGCAGCATAATAGCTAAAAGCAGACTCCCCTTGTTTTGTGTGAACCCTTGGTATTTCTAAGTGACTCGATCCTAATGATCTGAGTGGTCTGTTAGGTTTATATTCAGTGAGCATGTCTCCAATGTATTTAGGTCCTAGGCCATTTAGAGATTTATAAACAAGTAAAAGTACTTTAAAATCAATCCTAAATGTAACTGGAAGCCAGTGCAAGGACCTGAGGACTGGTGTAATATGCTCAAATTTTCTGGTTCTAGTCAGAATCCTGGCAGCAGCGTTCTGGATGAGCTGCAGCTGTCTAATGGTCTTCTTCGGAAGGCCAGTGAGGAGACCATTACAATAATCCACCCTGCTGGTGATAAAGGCATGAACAAGTTTCTTTAAGTCTTGACTGGAAACAAAATATCTAATTCTTGCAATGTTTTTGAGATGATAGTATGCTGATTTAGTTACTGCTTTGACATGACTTCTAAAACTAAGGTCTGTCTCCAGAAACACCCCAAGATTTTTGAACTTCATCTTTGTTTCCAAATGCAATGACTTCAGTTTTCTCCTTGTTTAACTGAAGAAAGTTCTGGCACATCCAACAGTTTATTTCATCAATGCATTGGTAAAGGGAGTCAATGGGGCTGTAGTCATTTGGAGATAAGGCTAGGTAAATCTGGGTCTCATCAGCATTGCTGTGATAGGCAATTTGGTTCTTTCTCATTATTTGACTTAGTGGGAGCATATACAGGCTAAACAAGAGCGGTGCAAGAATTGAGCCTTGTGGGACTCCGCATGTCATGGACGTCCACTTAGACTTATGCTCTCCTATACTCACATAATAACCTCTCCCTTCTAAGTATGACCTGAACCATTTGAATACCATCCCAGAAAGCCCGACCCAGTTTTCCAGTCTCTCTAGAAGTATGCCATCAATATATCAAAGAAAATACAGAAGTGATCAGATAGTGCTACATCCTTAATAACAATTGATGAAATGTTTAGACCTCTACTGATGAGTAAATCTATAGTGTGTCCACGATTGTGTGTGGGTCCATGCACATGCTGGGTCAGATCAAAAGTGTTTAAAACAGTTATAATTACTTTTGCAGTTTTGATTTATGCATTATCTATGTGAATATTAAAATCCCCTGCAATAGTAAAACAGTTAAACTCTGAGGAGTTTATATGAGTTTGCTATAAATTTACTGTTGTATCCAATAGATTTGTACTATATATGCACTACTGTTCAAAATTTTGTGGTCAGTGATTTATTTAATTAATTAATTAATTAATTTATTACGAAATAATGTTTATTTTCAGCAAGGGTGCATTACATTGATAAAAAGTGACAGTAAAGACATTTATAATGTAAGATTTCAAATGAATAAACATTAAAGAGTAAAAAAAATTAAACAGCACAACAGTTTTTGACATCGATAATGGATATATAAAGGAAATATTTTTTTTGAGAAGCAAGTCAGTATATGTAAAATGATTCCTGAAGGATCATGTGACACTGAAGACTGGTGTAATGACTGCTGAAAATTCAGCTTTTGCCATCACAGTAATAAATTACATTTTAAAAATATTAAAATAGAAAAGAGTTAATTTAAATGTTAATAATATTTTACAATATTACAATTTTACTGCATTTTTGATCAAATAAATGCAGGCTTGGTAAGCTTGCAGTAGAGTTGCAAAAAAGTGCATTGCCCAGTGAATCACTGGGATCACATTTTTCAGAGGTCCCAGTGCTGCATTCTATCAAATTTAGTTACATTTTTTTTTTTAATATTAATATACATATTATATAACATATTAATAGTATTGCTAACTGAACTTAGTGTAAATTACACTGTTGCAGTTTGATGCTTAATCTTGAGATCATTCCTAAACACTTGTTTTGAGTAACTATAATCTGTTTGATTTGCCAGTCCACTGAACACTCCACTGCAGTGTATTGAGTTAGCGAACTGCAGTCTTAGCGCAGTGGACATGGCCTACTTCGCCAACAGCCTGCACAGTGAGCACATAGTAAAGCTGGACCTGAGCGGTCATGAGGTAGCCGACCTCTTCCCCAACACCTTCCGGAAGCTTCTGCATCGCTGTTGTGCCACACTCACTAGTCTGGGTCTGGAGGAGTGTGGACTGGATGATGATAAACTGGATCTGCTCACCCAAGCACTGACACCCTGTCATGGGCTACAGGAATTGAAGATCCTGGGTAACCCACTGAGCACAGCTGCGCTGCACCTTCTTTTCAATATGCTGGCTCTGGGTTTTCCTGCATTGAGGTACAGTAAAACCATGTGTTCACTGATATCAATTTGGTTGTTTTTCTTGTCATTTATTACATTACATTGTCTCAGATACGTTGAGCTGCCTGTCCCTCGTGACTGTTACCCTGAAGGTGTAACCTATCCACTGGATGATAGGACGCTGATAAATTATGACACGGAGAAGTTCCAACAAGCCAAGAACGAACTTGTTGGCATTCTAGTGAGGGAGGGAAAAGGACATATAGAAGTCTGCACGCCATTATTTGGAGCCTATGATCCTGACATCAATGAGACGAGCAATGAGCTGGGAGTCTCCATGCTGCACTCCTTCAACAGTGTCATAGGAAACTTCATTGACACAGTCAACAGTGTTACCCAACGGAGAGAGCAAGGAATGATGGAGTGAGAGTGCCATCCCAGGATTAAACATTATATATTATATTCAAATAGAAAAGTTATTTTAAATTTAACTTAAATTACTGTCACAGTATTTGATCAAATAAATGCAGCCTTGAGCAATTGAAAATAAACATCTTACCAACTCCAGACTTATGCAATAATAGATGCGATTAATATTTACTGTATAAAGCTTTTAAAATAATTAATGCATAATGTATACTTATACATAAAGCATTAATAACACAACTTATACGGAGTATTTCAGTACCAGTATTGGTATCACTGAGTATTGTAAAACTTTAATGCCATTACGTCTATATTTAAAATACTCTCTTTACATTTTTTCTACATAAATTTAAAGAGCTAATGTGACTTTAATGAATCCATAGCACTTGTGAAAGAAATAATACATAGGCATGTAATTGTGTAATAATGTATATTAAGGTGTGCAATAAAGAATTCAAAGTATTTACAGCTTAACATGATTTATTTGTGATTGCACTTTTGTAACTGATGAATAGTGAACAGTTTAAGGTAAACCGTAGTTATTAAATTTTATTTATGTCTTGTAAAATCTGTAAGTCACTTTATATATATAGTCACTGTATAGTGTGCATTTATTGTTTTTATCTGTATTTAAACAAATGGCCTTATCTTTGGAGTGTACTGTAACATCCCATTAAACATTCTTTGAAAGATTCATTGACTACAAAATTGTCATGACTTTTTTTCCATTCAAAAGGGGAAAAAACAGGCATGTGAAGAGTTGTCAGAAAGGAAATTTTAATAAGTATAGGGGCTCATCACATAATACATTTTCTCTTAAATACAAGACACCAGACATCACACCAAAGAGGAGCTTCAGTCTCTTCACACTCATCCTACTTCTTTGCCCACTCCTCCTTTTCCTTCCTTTCACGAACAACCTCCTCCAGATAGGGCTCAAGGTAATGCGCATCCTACAAAGAACAATATTACTTGTGAAAAACATCTGAAGCAGAGGCTTAAATAGATGTAGATTAACAAACACATACGTTAACCTCATAAATAATATGTCTTGTATTTTCCAAACCCTGGTGAATAAAATACAGAAAAATGTGCAAACACACAAATTTTTCATTTTAAGACACTCGGTGTCTGTCCCTATTCACTTTTATTATATGAAAAAGAGCAGCATGCATGCTTTTCCTACAATCTATATTTGTACTCCATGACAAAACAAGGGATTTTATTTTATTTTTTTCAGTCAATTGATCACTTAAAATATGAAATTCTCATAAAAACAATATTTGAAATTAAAAAACTGGAACACTGTCTAAAAATCTTTGGGTCATTCAAATATGCATTTATGCACACTACACTGACAGCTACAATTCGAATATATTCAGCTGACATGCTTTCTCACCTCCTCATATTTAGTCCACTGATCCTTGGGAAGAACCTGTTGTTTCATTGAAAGATCCAGAGCTCTCTTGAGACGGAACATTCTGTCATTGTAAACTTGTTCTGGGAGCCGACGAACGGCTTCTTTCACATCACTGTCCTCATGGAGGGTATCATCCCGCATCAAGCCTAAATGACATGTAATGACACAGAAATTGGTACATTTGTAAATTGTTTTCAATGTAAATACCAGTCCATGAAAGTAACATGTTTTGTCTGCATGGCAAAGAGAAAGCACAGCTTACCAATTTTGTTGAAACCGCATGCATTGTAGTACCACTTCCTGAAGCCCACCAAGAGCCTGCTGGTTGCAGCTGTACAGGGATAGGAATATATTACATAACATCCAAAATTAGAGATAGGTAACGAGGCAAGTATTCTGAAAAGTCAGTGAGTGTCACCTTAAACGTATGCTGTGGTTAACGGATCTTATGTCAGGTGGGAATAGGGTTATTATAGCAGAAAAATCACTGATGAACATGTCACAGCTGACATTAGATTCAGTTAACCGCCTGTTAACTGTCAATGACTGAATCACGGAGCATTTCATTCTTCCTAATGCATCGTTTACAATAATTAGGACATAAATGGACAGTTACGAGGGGATAGAAACAGAGCATAGTCATATTTTGAGTGGTAACGTACAGCCCGCTGGCGCAGACGGGGACACACAGTAGAGGACATCAGTGCTTTACATGACAAGACTAACAACCTCTACAATAAACGGTCATTCGAACAGCACAGAAATCAGAGACATGGTAAAATAACTCTTTAAAATGATGGCAACAAATTCATACGCTCACACTTTTACAAAACGCTCACACAAATAACAATATTTCACCTGGTGCCCTCGACGCCATTTCTGTTCACTGGGAAAGTCGCACAGGATTGTGGGATACGTGACGTCTCGTCCGGTGATTGCGCAATCAGCTTTTCTCAGCATGCGTGGGGTCATTAGGCTGTCACAATTTTTTTTTTTTTTTAGAAAGTATTTTTTCTTGATCTGTTGCCTCCCCCCCCACATTCTCACTATTTTATTTAATCTCTATTAAATATTTCCAACAGTGTCATTCATGGCTAGACTTTAGTCTTTTTTCATTGAGTCATCTTTCCACCACATAATAGAAATGACAATTTTAAACAATTTTGGAGTAAAATGCCTAACCCATAAATATATAAATACAATTCTTATCCCAAATTTTGCATAGTTTGATCAAACTACAGCTTGATCATAAATGACGCACAACAAAAATAGGATAATGACGTTTTCTTTATTTTCTTCACACTTTGCATTTTTAAATACACGCATAATCTTCACTTGGGTGAGAAAAATTTGTGTGTGGCAAATTTGGTTTTAGATCTATACCTGTATAACTTGACTTACACAAGTACACCAAGGGTCATATTCAACCTCCTATTAAAATGGAGTATATCATCACAGGACAAAAGATCAACTGGTACTATAACCAATTTAACTTTGCAATGTTTATTTATAAAACTATGTTCATACAACCCAACTATTAAACATAATTCCATTTATTCTGTACATCTACAACGTTTTCTGAAATCTTTCAAAGTCTTCAAGAGTGGCTAACGCTACTTCTGAGCAGAAAACATCATCAGGCAAGAACACCAAACGATCCAAGGAGACGTAGTTGGGTTGAGATGGTTGGTACTGAGCATGGCCCAAATACTCTAGAAACAAGTGTCGCTCCTGGATGCGAAGGAATTTGGCATTAAGGACCTTTGAGAAAGTAAAAAAAAAAAAGTTAGCATGTTGCACAGTACAAAGTAAACTCGCATATTACACTGCATGGAAAATTTTTATTTAACATTTAATACACCAGTTATTTCTCTTATCTGATAGAAGATAAATACTATGCAAAGTGCCTCAGTTAAATTATTCTATCTGTACATACAATCACAACTCCAAATTTATAAATAAACTCTAAACTGCATTTGCATTCATAGGGCTTCGAACCAATGAAAGGACTAAATATGTACCTGTGGGAACTTTGCAATAAGTGAGTGTGGAACATCCATGGTGTTGTGAACAAAGTGAAATATTTGGGTAAGTTTTCTTTTATTGGCTATTAGAACTTTAGGAACTGTGGTCACAATATGCTGCATTTCATTTCCACGAAATCCAAACTCCAGTTCACAAACCTGGATGAGAGAAATGTATGAATTCCTGTCATATTTAATATCACAATAATATATATATATATATACACAGTGGGGCAAAAAAGTATTTAGTCAGCCACCAATTGTGCACGTTTTCCCACTTAAAAAGATGAGAGAGGCCTGTAATTTTCATCATAGGTATACCTCAACTACGAGAGACAAAATGAGAAAAAAAAAATCCAGAAAATCACATTGTAGGATTTTTAAAGAATTAATTGGTAAATTCCTCTGTAAAATAAGTATTTGGTTACCTACAAACAAGCAAGATTTCTGGCTCTCACAGACCTGTAACAACTTCTTTAAGAGGCTCCTCTGTCCTCCACTCGTTACCTGTATTAATGGCATCTGTTTGAACTCGTTATCAGTATAAAAGACACCTGTCCACAACCTCAAACAGTCCAACTCCAAAATGGCCAAGACCAAAGAGCTGTCAAAGGACACCAGAAACAAAATTGTAGACCTGCACCAGGCTGGGAAGACTGAATCTGCAATAGGTAAGCAGCTTGGTGTGAAGAAATCAACTGTGGGAGCAATTATTAGAAAATGGAAGACATACAAGACCACTGATAATCTCCCTCGATCTGGGGCTCCACGCAAGATCTCACCCCGTGGGGTCAAAATGATCACAAGAACTGAGAGCAAAAATCCCAGAACCACACGGGGGGACCTAGTGAATGACCTGCAGAGAGCTGGGACCAAAGTAACAAAGGCTACCATCAGTAACACACTGCGCCACCAGAGACTCAAATCCTGCAGTGCCAGACGTGTCCCCCTGCTTAAGCCAGTACATGTCCAGGCCCGTCTGAAGTTTGCTAGAGAGCATTTGGATGATCCAGAAGAGGATTGGGAGAATGTCATATGGTCAGATGAAACCAAAATAGAACTTTTTGGTAAAAACTCAACTTGTCGTGTTTGGAGGAGAAGGAATGCTGAGTTGCATCCAAAGAACACCATACTTCACCTACTGTGAAGCATGGGGGTGGAAACATCATGCTTTGGGGCTGTTTTTCTGCAAAGGGACCAGGACGACTGATCTGTGTAAACGAAAGAATGAATTGGGCCATGTATCGTGAGATTTTGAGTGAAAACCTCCTTCCATCAGCAAGGGCATTGAAGATGAAACGTGGCTGGGTCTTTCAGCATGACAATGGTCCCAAACACACCACCCGGGCAACGAAGGAGTGGCTTCGTAAGAAGCAATTCAAGGTCCTGGAGTGGCCTAGCCAATCTCCAGATCTTAACCCCATCGAAAATCTTTAGAGGGAGTTGAAAGTCCGTGTTGCCCAGCGACAGCCCCAAAACATTACTGCTCTAGAGGAGATCTGCATGGAGGAATGGGCCAAAATACCAGCAACAGTGTGTGAAAACCTTGTGAAGACTTACAGAACACGTTTGACCTCTGTCATTGCCAACAAAGGGTATATAAAGTATTGAGATGAAATTTTGGACAGAAGAGCCTCTTAAAGAAGTTGTTACAGGTCTGTGAGAGCCAGAAATCTTGCTTGTTTGTAGGTAACCAAATACTTATTTTCCACCATAATTTGTAAATAAATTCTTTAAAAATCCTACAATGTGATTTTCTGGATTTTTTTTTTTCTCATTTTGTCTCTCATAGTTGAGGTATACCTATGATGAAAATTACAGGCCTCTCTCATCTTTTTAAGTGGGAGAACTTGCACAATTGGTGGCTGACTAAATACTTTTTTGCCCCACTGTGTGTGTGTGTGTGTGTGTGTATATATATATATATATATATTAAAGAAAAAAAAAAATTAACAAAGTGTCAGACCTTTAGATTCTCTTTAATTGGCTCTAAACTGCCACACAGTAGTTTTGGTAGGCGAGTCACAACATCTCGGGTCTAAAGCAAAAATCATGACAACAACACTCATGGTAAATGTAGCTCTTCTGCAAATGGTAAAGGCCAGTGTGAAAATCAGGTAAAAACCACTTCATTATTGGTTTAAACAAACAAAAAAATATATGTAATTCTACTCCACCTTCTCAGCACTGAGTCCCAACTGCTTCTGAAAAAATCCAAGCCGGTTGTCGAGCCTCTCAACACTGAAGTTAAGCAGGTATGGAGCTTTGCTCACCATAGCAGCCACAGACTGCTTACTGAACTTCTTTGATTTCAAGTAGGACACCCTTAAAATGAACAGACAAAAGAGATAAGGTAACCTTTATAAGAAAATGTCATTACTTAAAGGATCAAAACGATACCCATGAAGAGACGTTTCAATGCAAAGATCACATCTTTCTAAAAGCTGCTAATTAGTTTGTAAAAGTTTTACACTACAATGTATTTCTTCTGACCTGGCTTCAAGGTTGTCCAGGCTTTCTGTGAGGATGAAGGGGTTCTTGGTGAGCAGTTGACCCAGTTTAGACTCTTCAACTCCCAGATCTTTGAGGAAGAGTAGTCTGGGTGCGACATCGGCATGGAAGTCAAGTCTAACCAGCATGGAACCCACATTGGGTCTCTGTTCTAGTTTCCAGAGGTTGACACCTGGAAAATGACCAAAGGATTAGACAAATCCAGAATAATCCAACATAATTTACTTAAGATATGAGACATACCAAGCTGAACCAGTTTGCTGAGTGTTTCTGATTTATCCACATAAGGTCTGAGTGTGGAAGATTCTGGTGGAAGGGCAGAAGGTACTTGGATTTGGACTGCTTCCTCCTCGCTGATTTCCTGAAGCGGTGAAGGATGCACAGCTGCATCCAAATCTACAGAAAACAAGACAGATTGTTAGCATGACAATTCAATCAGGGATTCAGAAGCAAGTAGATATAATACATGCCTTTACTTACCTATTCGATGCACGTCAGAATTTAATGGCACAACCTCTTTCTGCGCAAGATCAATCTTATTATAGACATCTGGCGAAGCAGCTTGGTGGTCCGTGAAGTGTCTCCATGTCTGTCTGCTGTGTCTCTGTGAGAGTGTGTGTCTGGTGCTGTGCTGCAGCAGTGTGAGACGTGAGCGCTGATGCAGTGCGCGTGTCGACTGCTGGAGAGCTGCAGATAAAGGCCTCGAGAGCAACAAACTCACACACCGCTGACAAACATGCATGACGACTCACAAGAGTTTTCCTAGGTGGAATAATAAACAACAACAGTGCGTTATGATGTTAATTCTTATTAGGTGTTATTGTGAAAATACATTATTTTAATTTAGTAACTATTTCTATGCAAACTTAATGTGACAGAGTACTGACTCCATTCAATGTCATTACAGCAGTGACATTATTAAATCTTCTATACAAGGCGCAAAGGGGAGACAATATTCAGTTTGTATTACAGCGTTATCCTAGACATAAGCTGACATCTTTTAAAAATATGACATTACCTATTTTCGGTAGTAGCATATAAACCTCCTAATGTACAAACTGCTGCCAGTTCGCGTGTAGTTTCCAGTCTTCTTCGCTGGTGATGCGCAATGCACTGGGTCTCAGCGCCCCCTAACGCACGGATGAATAATTGCATAATCAATTCATCTTCTTCTTCTTGTATGATTTAATGGCGGTTGACAAGCCAATTTACCGCCACCAACTGGATTGGAGTGTGAAGCATTAACGATAAGGAGAGAGAGAGAGAGAGAAAAAAAAGATATTTAAATTCTACTTTCTAATCCTGTTATCTTCAGAAAACTAATAATTTCTCTCATACTTATTTGTCATAATAACTTAAAAGCATAATCAATTCAGTCAAGGGACAAAGGGATTTATTAATGACTTTTTATTACAAAAATTACATAACACGGCTGTATCAAGTCAGGGCTAAAGGCAAATAACATAATGTGTAAGAACATTAATTTTAGTTGTTTTTATTCCAATATGAATAAAACGAGCAGATTGCGAGGCATTTAAATACTGCACTATAACAGATAGTGTTTAATTATTGTGATTTACAAAACATAGAGTTGTCACAGAGGTAACATCGAGAAAACCAAAGACCTATGGACTGTTTTAAAAAGTGCTTGCACAATTACAAAAATGATCTTTACAGCAAATGGCACAACATTATTTTAACAAATGTATATCACAGTATATAACATTTTATGTTATATGCTTGTCTGGCTGACAAGCAAAACTAAAGCTGCTTTTGGGTAAATGTTCACAACACTGAAGCTCAGGGAGAATTTAAGGAAATAGTGTTGTTACTGTAGTAGGTTTTTGAAAAAATAAAATGAAACAAAAACAACACGTGAAGTAGGCCAATACTTCATTAAATATATATATTTTTAAACATACAAACTATGAAATTTTCTTCTTTTTTGTATCTTTGGAGCAGCTAAAATGTTACTCTTTTATGTTTAAACAAAGAAAATACTTTCATGAAAGTAAACATGTATGTTGCATGTCAACATGTAATTCAAAGCATGCAAAACAACAGGAACCATTAAATAATGAAACAGATGCATCTGAAAACGTGATTAAAGAGAACAAACTGAAGGCTAAAAGCCTTTGAAAGTGAGCACAACAAACAAATGGAGTGGCAACAGCTGTGCAATTTCACTTCAATGATAGCAATTAGATTCGTACTTTCCTATGAAAACCTACCACCATTCAGACCATTTGTTTTCTAAGATAAGCATTTCTGTAAGTTTGAGAACAAAACATTATATTTTTAACCTCAACTAGGCCAGAACAGTTCAGAACCATTTAGTTTTTTTGTCCAATGTGCATGCTTGTATTGAGAAACTGCTAAAAGAAGCACTTTTATTTACATTTATAAAAAAATTTTTTTGCATGTGAGACGGAGTCCACATGTAGTATGCATGAAAATGCACATGCACAGAAATACATAACACATTATATACAAACAAAACTATTAAAAACAATAAAATCTGCCAGTGTTGACCATAAAATGTCTATATAATGTGAAATCGGGGGCCAGGGGTGGCGATGATGTCACTGTAGGGCTCGTCCTGCCTGAGCTCCACCGCCTGCTGTTTCTTCAGCACGAGAAAGCTGTAGAACTTAGCAGCTGCTTGTTTCTTGTTGTTACTTCTGCACAGTTCCAGCAAGCTGATTGATTCTGCTCCGGTCTTAGCAATGACTCTCTGTGGAAAGTAAGAGGAAGCAGTCAAAGGTATTTATGGATAGAAAACCATTTTATGGTTAAACTGAATATGCCCTGACAGATCTCATTTATCAAGATGTGAAGTGTATGTTCAAACCTGTAAACCGTGCAGCATCTGCTGCGTCCTCTTGTTCCACCTTCTCTCCTCCTGATCCTGGTCTCCGCTTTGACCTTCCTCCTCCTTTTAAACACAAATTCAGAATGAACTGAGGGGAATCAAGTGCAACCAGTGCTCAGATGGTCACATGCCTCATATGATAAATTATAATAACCGATCAATTAAAAATCCAAATGCAAATCAAAAACATACAGGAATAGCACAATTATAATTAATTATACACAAAACTGGGCATTTAAAAATTAAGTTGGGCATAAACAGTTGTACTATTTTGATGCTTGGTGTTAAAATGTTATTCTAATTTAGCTCCTTGATGCTAATTTGTGGTAAAGCCTCATCACCTCCTCCTCCTCATCATCATCCTTCTTCTCTTTGCTCTTCTCTCCTATCAGGTCGAATTCAGGGATAAACTGTGAGATGTTGGTTGGTTCCTCAGGTGGAGGAAGGTCCACCTGCTGCATGTTCACATGCTGTGTGGACACAATAGAGGAACGATCATCCTCCAGCATCTGTGAGAAAACAAGCGAGAGCACATAATTAAAAAAGCACAAACAGTGACCCACACTAAAAATCTGTCATTTAAAATCTCACAGGTAAGGCAGGCTCTGTGTCCTGAGCTTTGCGCTTTTGTCCACGGGGTCCAGATGGAGGAGGCATGACTGATTCATCAAGGGTTGTGCGACTGCCCTCCATGGCTGAAGCCTGCAGAACACTGGGCTCCTCCAGGATGGTCTGGTCTGCAAAAAGCCAAACATGGGCATCCGTGACAAACTAGTGAACTACTGTTAAAAATCTTAGAGTCCTCCAATATTTATCATGCGCCTTGTGATCTAAATAGTAGTTAGCCATATGAATCAGCCTCTTTTACCAATGATGTCTCGTTGCTGAGACAGGGCCTCTTCTCGTGGTACCTCAGGGTTCTCCAGGTCTTTGAGAACTCATCTAAGCTGTCTGCTTCTCCACCTTTTCTTCTCTTCCTCAGTTCATCGGGCACCAGAGGGGTCAGGCAGCGTGTGAACATCTGCACAGAGAGATAGAGCTGGTCTTAGGACAGATGATACTAGAGAAGATTTCTAATAAACTAAATTTGTGTAGCAATTCAATGGGAAACAACATTGTTTAATGGCAAGACTACAAAAAATTTAAAATTAAGTTGTTTTGTTGCCCAAGAACAGCCATATCCAAGGCCACTTATGTATTTTGTTGCACTAAAGCCTGTATTAATGTCTCACAGCTTGTTCCAGAGATCTGTCCTGACCTTGAGCAGTCTGCTGTTCCAGAGGGGCTGAGCTGGCAGAGAGAAGAGCTTCTCCACTCCTCCTGTTTCCTTCCACATCATCAGCTTCTTGGTAGGGGGAGCCAGATCCAGAGTGGTGACAATGTCAGAGTAGTCGCTCAGCTGGGCACGGATGGTCTTACTGTCCAGCTCCTTCACACTGTCCACAATCAGCTTCCTCTTTCTTTTTGCTTTGGTTTCCTTCACTAATAATATATAAGAGTATGGTTTGATGACAAGATAACTAAAAATGTTTATTAAACATTTTAACATTTCAAACATGTACTGTATGACTTTCTTTCTTCTGTGGAACACAAAAGAAAATATTTTGAAGAATGTTGGCAACTAAACAGTTTCAGCTCCCATTGACTTCCATTGTATGGTAAGCAAATACCACGGAAGTCAATGGGAACCGAAACTGTTTGGTTATCAATATCCTTTAAAATATTTTATTTTGTTCAGTAGAATAAAGAAATACATACAATTTTGGATGCCAGGAGGGTGAATAAATTATGACAAAAGTTTATTTTTTGGTTGGAAGTTTTTGAATGTAGAACATTAGTAATATATATATTCAGATTTATACTTGTCCTGCCAATTATTATACCTGTCCTGCCTCACCACAGATTATGGATTATGGCACATAAAAAAACAATAAATTGTTTGTTATAAGTTTCTTTTGTTAATAAACATGTACATACTTTTACATTTTACTCCATCTACATATGCCAGAAACAGTTTTATAAACAAAACAGAACAAAAAAACAAATCTTACAAAAAATTATTTAATAGGATAATGTGCAATAACAGATGGAAATTATATGGCTATAATAACTATAAAATAACTCCATGACAGCTAAACATTCATCAATAATTGTTGGAAAACAATGGTCACTTGTTTATAATTTTAAACATAATTAATTAATCAATCATAATTATAATTGTTTATATAATTAATATGATAATGAATTAATTATAAAATATAAAAAAATATATACAGTATATATTTAGAAATTAATCATATAAAATAATCTGGTACACAATAAAATTTGTTAATAATTTTTTGTCAAAATATAATTCATGACAGTCAGCTAGATTATTTTACCTTGGTGACATATTTAAAGCACAAATTATACAATCAGTCACATTACGGCATACAGTTCTATAAACTGGCAAACCTTAACTGTATAACTGCACTATTACTACTATTTCTCTGTTCTGGCTGACCTGTAATGTCGATGGGCTCCAAAGCAAAAGCCTCCTCCTCATTATGGACTAGGGTGGTTTGTTCAGTCTGGTCTGTCATGGTGGGCAGCTGCTCCACAGGACCAGAATCAGGACTGTCTGGACCTCCTGCGGCTATTGAACAAAATGGCAAATGTTTAATTATTATGCATAGAACCAAATACATATCATGATGTTATATGCATTCTTACGTGAAAGGTTGTCAAAATCATCATCATCATCTCCACCGTGGTCTTGGGGCATCATCACACCCTCAGCGATGGCTGGAGGGTCATCAAAAATACCACCTCCATCCTCGTTACTGAGCAGCTTGTCCACTGTAGGAACAGGAAGTAGCCAGCTCAGTCTCAAGATGCTTGTAAATGCAGCTTTAACTTATAAGGTGCTTGCGGATGCCTCTCTTACCCAGCATGCCTCCCTCTGTGCTCTCCATAGGGTTGTCTCCAAAGTCATCTTTGTATTGGTCATACTCTAGGTGATTGGACTTGTCAGCAATCTGTACGCTACTTGACTCTGTCTCCAGCAGCAGGTTAGACGCAGACGCTCCATGGATGATGTCCACTTCAAATGCACCTTCCTCTCGCATCATCTCTCTGTCATCCATCCCGAAATCAGCTGTCGAGAAAAATGTGTTGGGTATAAACTATCTACTGTACGAGGACAATGCGATGTGTGTGCATGATCAATTCAAACAATAAAAAGAGATAAAAACACAAGACAAAAAAATGTTTATAAAGAGGATGTTTATATGCCATACCAAAGTCATTCTCCTGTAGCAGATTGAGGTTTCCTACTTCTTCTCGCATTGTGATCTCCTCCACACGCGACTGATTCAGGGTGAACTGTTGAGCAACGTCAATGTCGCTGCAATCCACAACACAACCAAGGGTCAACACTGACTGCATGCAAGTCTAACTACATTTATACATTGATATCTGTAAGTTGAAATCTGAACATACTCCAGGTCCGGAAGAGGCTGATCGAAGTCGTGAAATTCTTCGGGTAATGTGATGGCGTTGTAGGCAGCTTCACGGTTCTCCTCAGGCAGGTCGACCACACCTGTGTCACATAGTCCACAATATATTATCTCTTGCAGTACAACAGGACCAACTTCTTTTGTAGTCCAGCCACAACTTACCTGGGCGAAAAGCCATTTTAATCTTAATAAAAGCCTCATTGCAGTCTGCCAGCAGGTACTTGGCTTTTCTGTGGTAGATCCTCACTACGCCAAGGAGTAAGTGACCAGATGTACGGAGAGCCATTTTTACCTATCAAATTAAGCAAATATTATAAATAAATGGAGCTGCTATAGAGCTGCTCAGTCATGATGTCAATTTGAAAGCCATCCCAGAAGGAATTTCCAATGTGATTTTTATAAATGTGGTTTTTGATTTATGAGTAAAATAAGGTCTGTGACCATCATTGAAGAGATTTTCATGATTTGTTTTAAACACAATTTAAAGTAGCTATGTTTACATGCCCACAAATATTCAGTTTATAATCGGACTGATGTGTCAGATGGAAAGAAAAGCCTTTGTGTAAACATTTCAATCCATCTGATTGAGCTTGATCTGAATAAAATTTTGATTTGATTGACCAGGGTTATTAAACTAAAACTAAAACCCTATTTTTTTTTTTTTTTTTGAAATGAAATAAACTTTGAAATGAAATAAAATATATGTACTATATGTGCTTTTGATGTACTAAAACAACTAATTAGAAATGAATAAAAAGGATATAGACATATTCAAAAATGACAAAACACAACAAAATTACCAAAACTTTAATTAAAATTGAGATGAAAACAGAAAATACAAAAATGAAAACTAAAATAAAATATATATATAAAAAGTATCTTAATATTACCAAAATAGCACTAGTGTAGACCTGAAATAATCTGAACCACAGGAAAAAATTAAGCATTCGAATGTCTAAATCAGACTATTTTCTCAATTGGATTATAAAATGTAAACAAATATGTGAATCGGATTGCAATGTTCAGGGTTCATATAAACATATAAACAATAATTTGTGGACGTAAACACCACTAGTCAAACCTCAAACTTGAAATCTAGGGTTTTTGGACTACAAAATGACCAGCACTATTATTCTAAACAGGTCTGCAAAGCATTTTAAGCTGTCATGGCATTTAAAAACGATTAAAAAATGGATTCCACAAGAAACATGGACAAAAATAAACCTGAACAGCATGATTTCAAGAGAATCTATTAACCTTTGGAGAGATGATGCTCTCTACACTGCTCTCCAGATTGCACTCAAACACGTGTGCTTTGGTCAGCTTCTTATCCCAGTGGGCCGCCAACCAGATTTTGGCCAGCGGCCCACGTTTGCTGAGGACAAAGTGGGCGTAGAACATCGTCCCTGCACCTTCTCACACTGAGGTGGTGGGGGACGCTGAACCTGCAGAATGAAATGGCAATGGTGTTAGGCACAATTATTTGTTATTTTTAATTAATAAACAGTTATTATTATTTTTTTTCTTTATATCACACCACTTTTCTCTATACCAACTCAATATGCAGAGAAACCTTTGAAATGCCCTTGAAATGTTTCAATACTTGTGGGTCTGTAGTGGTATCAAAACACTGCTGGTTTTTTTGAGTTTGTGGCAGGACTGTGTCAGTCCGACCAAACAATAGAAGACAGTTCAGGAATTTCATTAAAAACATTCTTTAATTTTTATGCAGGTCTTTTAAATGGTTTATTTCACAGAAATCTAAAAATATCACTCAATAACTTCTTTTTGTCATACACACCAACATTCAGTTTCTAAGGGTGTTCATTGTAATTTCATGTATCTATGTTTAGTTTGTTGCAGTACCTTTAAATAACGTAACTGTAGTTTGCATTTTGTCATAAAACAATATGGTATTTATTAAATCGGTTTCGGTATGTGTGTTTTTGATTAAACCGTTTCAGTCAAAAAAGATTCGACTCAAAGGGACAATTCATTCGTGAACTTGACGGACATCGCTAGTTGTTATTTAAGTGGCTTCTTACCTTTTATCGGAAATGTTTAGGAATATCATATTAGATTAAAGACATAATTTGAACAATTCTATTTGGTGAAATAAATTACAGCTTGCCATAACATTTTAAGAATTTACTAGTTATAAGTTAATGTACTGCTTGAATGTATGATGCAAGAACTGTACTAAGGTGAAAACGCACACACTAAATTATAGATTTTAAAATTATTATTTTTTATTAAAATAATTATCTAGATGTAACGTTTTCCAAAATATCCCCTCAGTACATATAACATTAGATGGGTGTGACTGTAAGTGATGGCGGGGCCTGTGTGATGCGCACACTTGACTAATGCACTGTGACCACAGAGTCAGCGCACCCCTGCACTTTTATTATTCAGCGCGTAATGGTGTTATTAGAATATGTAATAGTATATAAAATGTACGATAATGTCATGACTGTTAATAATGAAAGGACAGACGTGTTGGAAGGCTGTAGCTAAAAGAAAAGCTAACAAGCTAACGGTCTGCTGTCGCGAGATCAACATCTGCCTGGAATTTGTACTGCGGCGCGCGCCATGTGCGGATTTTCCTCGTGCTTTGCATGCGCAAAGACGCCGAACGCATTCTGCACATAAGTAATTTTAGCGCTGATTAAGACATTTTAAGTGATAACGTAAAGAAATGATGTTACACAGCGTCTGTCATTTGCCGCTGGTGTAGAGAGGGAGAATGGAATTTTCTAGCAAGTTGCATGAAGAAATCGAATGGTTATGATTCCAATGCATGCAATTCAATGCATTTTTATTGATGTTTTCGCCGACAGTACTTACGCGGAACGGTCCTATCGTAGCTTTCCGTATTTAGCAACCGTATCTAGGGTACCTTTCTCACCCTCCTCCCACTGTACAGTTTCACTAAAACAAACAAAATGGCGACGCCCCCCTCCCGCCGTGAGATTCATTTAAAACGAGCTATTAATGAGGGAAACTGATGCTCATACTGTATGCATGACAGAAATAGGCAGTTCGTGTACATGCAAAATTGAAAGAATGAAAACAAAATGCAATTTTAATGACTACAAATCCTCATGGCTGTATTTCCAGTGAATATCGTTTTGGTTAAGCTACACAATTATTAGGCTATAGTTGAGACAAACGCTCAGGCAAACATTAAAATGGGCTATATTTAGTAAGGCAGAACTTTCTCTGGAAGAACAAGTTGTTATTTTTATGTTAATAACAGTGATTGATGAGAATGCTGATTGAGACTATCAGCGCTGCTTTTTCTTGAAACTGACATCTGGTTTAAAACAACGAAAATAGTGGACTATGTAAATATATAAAGTAGCTACCGAAACGATTTAAGTTGATGAATAACCCTAATTTACATTGGAGCTGTCAAAGGATCAGGGAATCTTTACAATTCTCCGTCTCTTGGACTTTAATTTGCTGTAAGACTGAAAATATAACGTTAAAAGCACAATATACAAGACGACAAATTACACTGCCATGGAAAGCCATAGAAGTTGGAGTCTTCTTCAAGTGTTTGTAATGTATAACCTATCAAAATCTACAAATTACAAAGTTAGTTGAATTTAATGTCCAGAAGATCCCATTTCATAGCCACCAGATGGTGCTCACACTCCATCCGTAGTAACGGATTAGCCTACAGTTTAATGCTGCCTCAGACTAACTGCTGGATGGCTGAATTAAGCACTATGAATAAACATAATGCATCTTGATATCTGCTGTAGATCCTGAGAATTTTTATAGTTTTACTCCTTTTCTTCCAATATGGTGGTGAACAAAACTTACCATCAAGACGTTAAAGCATTTCTACAGGCTTAAGAAAATTTACCACGGTTTTATTGTAGTAAAAGTGTAGTAGCCTAACCATGGTTTTTGTTAAATTGATTACCATTTGTGTGACCACAGTTTTACTACAAATACCATGGTTAAACTATGGTAAGTGTAGCAAAACCACGGTTAATTTGTGGTTACCATGGTTTAGTAACCGTGGTTTTTTGGTTTAATTTGTAGTAAAACCATGGTTAATTTTCACAAGGGTATTAAAAACAACAACAACAACAACACATGCCATGTGTCACTGTAAGAAATGTGAACAACCACATAACCTTTACTTCACTTGGGTGTTTTTCACCAAAGTGTCTCAGAACAGTGCAGTTCTTGTGTCAATTATAGGTTAAACAATAAAGAACCAGGATACAGGATTTATGTTATTGTGTAAAGATACAGAATGGCAAGGAATTAAAGGTTTATTAACTGGCAGGAGAACAGTCTCCCTTTGAAAAAATTGCAGCCTGTTATGTTCATTTAGAAATAAACTTTAAATAAAGTTCACAACGCAGGTTTGGGAGGAGCCTAATCATCCAGTCCTGCCAATCATCATTTCGACCGTATATAAGCAGCAGTCATTGTTCCGGCATCCCTCCACCACCCCTTCTCCTTCTTTAAATCCCTTCTCTTTCATCCACACCGTATCATCATAAGGGGGGTTTCTTACTCGGAGCTCAAGCCGAGCCTCGGGTTTTGAGCTTCCTTCACGGACAGCAAGCCAAGTTCGTTTTACCATTACCTGGCAGGGCTGAATGGGCAGGCGAACTCGTGAACTGTGTCAAGAAATGAAACCTGCTTGGCAATTTACTATTTTATAGTATTTATTTGAGAACAAACCTATTGCAATTTGAATGGAAGTTTATAGGAGGACAAAATTTTTTGTGGCAGTTCTGTTTATATAAGTTGTTTATATAAGATGCTGTCTTGCTGTAAACTTTGTTTTGGAATATAAAATAACAAGTGTGTTGCAAACCTAAACTTGACCTATTTTTTTTTATACCCTTTCAGATGTAGAGATATGGAAATGCATGGATTATTTGCATCCGTCTAGACAAATTAACTAGCAAATAATTTGAAATTAAATATATATATGCAATTATGTCTTTAATGTATTTATATATCAAACACACATATCGAGCCAACACCTTCATGTATATAGTGAACCTAAGGTGAATGTGTTCTGCTGTTTGGTGCATATGAGCCATGCATGATGCCCTTACGTTGTCCTTTGCTTTTAATGACAATAGCGCTACCTCTTAAAGTATTTTGCATAAATCACTGGTGCTTTGGGGAATGAATAGGGACAGTCATTTCCAGCATATTACCTTTAGGGTGAGGGGTTTCCTATAGTCTGAAAATACGAATTTCCATTACTCCTCCATGACAACCGAATTGCTTACTTTTAATTGGAAATGATCATAACTCTCTTGTGAGCTTTACTGTGGAGGGCTTTGTCATGCATTTATTCTCATATGGTGCCCACAGTGTCGGCCCAGAATGAGACATCCATCAAGACTCAAGGCAGGAGACACTTGTTCTTCAGCAAGCGGAAAGGAAAGTGACCTTGAGCACCAATGGAAGAGAAACTTCTCTATCTCTCCTTCACCAAGTCTCTGCCCATCCTTCATGATCAGTTGTCTTGTTGAACTGTTTTTTAGCTGCCCTTTTGCAGGTCATGTCCTCCACCGGGGCTGGATGGGCCTGTCATTGTCACAGCTGAGGTTCGAGCGCAGTGTACTTAATCAGGCCTCTAAGAATCTCATTAGCGCACGGATGCGGGCAGATGCAGTCGAAAGACAGAAACACAGCGAAGACATCTGCACTCGCTCTCTTGAGTAACCATGAGTGCATTTGCAATCTGAATCTGCAGCCAGTGGGAAATGAGAACAACAGTATGGGATCTGCTGTAGACGAGCAGGAATGGTGATCGCAAAGCATGCCAGAGATGGAAACTCATGACTGAGTGCTTTCCTCTACACAGCAGAGCAAGGGGAAGGTGTTAAAAGGGCAGTTCATCCTGCAAAATTCCCAACCTGACATTCAGTCTTCTGTGGAACATGAAAGGAGTAAATATAAAGATGGTGCTGGTCTTAATTTCTTCAGAGAAAGATTTTTTGAAAAATAATCCATCTCTGAGTCTATGTAATGGGATAGTTCTCCCAAAACTTAAAATTCCATCATCATTTGCTCACCCTCAAGTTGTTCCTCAAACCTGCATGAATTTCTTTCTGAACACTAGAATGGTGGTAACCAAACAGTTGATGGTCCCCGTTGACTTCTATTTCTTTCCACACTGTGGAAGTCAGTGGGGACCAGCAATTGTTTGTAACCCACATTCTTCAGAATATCTTCTTTTATGTTCAGCAGAAGAAAGAATCTCATACATGTTTGGAACAACTTGAGGGTGAGTGAAGGATGACAGAAATATCATGTTTGAGCAAACCAGCCCTTACTGCAAGTAAATGGATTCACAAGCACTAAAAAGTTTAAAACATTAGTATTTTCTCACACACACACACACACACACACACACACACACACACACACACACACATATTTTCACTTCACAAGACTGGGGTTGTATGTCGTGTTCGCTTTGTGTGGTTTTTGAAGCACCAAATTTTGGGTCACTATATTTACTTGCATTATATGGACTCCCAGAGATGGATTATTTATTTTTTTATTAAAATCTTTCATTTTCATTTTTGGGAAGAGTATCTCTTTAAGAACCCAAAAGCTCTGTAAAAATATCATGTTGTTCACATGATTTGTGCACTATATAAGACTTCTCGAGTCATACCAGCTTTGTGTGAACAGACCCATATCAAAATCTTATGATTTAGACCTTAGTCAAGGTAGCGAATATTTACATTTTTAAAGGAATGAAAACGAGGCTGTGAGGGATAGAAGTACAGCGCCTTCAATAGATTGTATTGTTGTTTAACAACATTATACAGAACTGATTGTTCAGCTAAAAAATAACTTTCAGTAGACAAAACTCTATAAAGGAAATGACATGATCTAGGACCTCTATACAGTGCAAGCTATTGCAAAAGCTATTGTAAGTCCCTTACAGCCTCATTTCCATCCGTGTTAAATTCAGTATAGTGTCTATCCCGATTACGGTCTATTCACCGATAACAGGTATACGGAGTCAGTGCAAAGAATCAGCCCGATTAGGCTATTTGTGAACAAATCCTTCAGGGCTGAGTTTCCAGCATCATAAGCATAAGTAGAACGTAGAAACCATTTCCTCCAATGCTCCCAGTGCTTTTGGGAAATGCAGCCCAGCCTGGTTTTGTGGCCAGGTCAAGTAATTCTCTATAAAATATCTGATTCAAAAGAACAATCGGGTACAGGAATCTGCTATTTGCAGCTGCTTCTATCACGAACAGGTCAAGGCAAAATGTGCTCTCCAGTATATGTGATAGAAAGGGTGAATGAAACGTGATTTACGGCTAAAGTAAATAAGAGCTGGAGCCTGTCTTGGTTATCACACTCACTCCTGCTCTTTGTACTCTAAGCTCTCTCTCTGCCTGTGATTCTGTTATCCCCTTCAGTGTCCGGCTTTAAAGTGGTATGCTAGGAGCACTACAAAACGCTGCTGTGTCATCTCCCAGTTCACCGTGGCAAAGGAGAACTTTTACCAGTAACCTTGATCTCACTATTGGCGTGAAATGATGCAGAAAGAGAAAAATTGCTGGTTCGTCTCAAAGAGAATTTACGCTTGAAGCTGTTGTGATATAAACGTGTCCGTGGTGAGATGAAAGGGTGGACATGAACCTTAGCTCTACTGTGACAGAAGTATAAGCATTAGACTACAGGATTATACTACTGCATCTTCGTATTCTGAAGTGGCTTTCTGTTTGGTTGGAGATTAAAATATTGCAAGTTTATACTGGACGGTTAAATTGGGGTTTTGAAGGTGGGAGAGCACTAAAACCTGGTGGTCATCTTTTTTTGGTCATAGTGTTTGAATTTTGCTGAAAATACCCTTTAAATGTATTAATCCAATATTTCTTTATTTCACATTCATTATCGTTACTCACTTTGATTAAAACGTCTTATATTTTAGTCAACAATTAATATTTTGGTTGATGAGAAAATGCACAATTAAACCAAAAAGTGTATTGTCTTAATTTACACATATATCAAAATTAAAACAAAAACAACATTTGAAAACCATTTTTTAATGGTCGTTGAGCTGTTTTATAGCTTATTCAACTTCATTTCATATTTGAAGCATTTTGCAAAATGGACACTGTTTTGGACAACTGACTCGATCTGAATAATAACACTATTGTCTTCTGTAGAGCTTCTGTAAAGAAAATTGAACTTATTTAAAAATGTATAAACATTATAGTTATTGAACTGAACTGACTTAAGCTGAATAACAACACCACCTCTTTGTAGAGCTGGCAACAGAATTTGAATTTTTCTTATATTTGAAGTAGTTTGCATCATTACCGTGTTTATTACAGTTAAGCTGCTTTGAAACAATATGTATTGTAGCCTATAAAACGCTGAAGGTAACTTGACCATCACACATTCTATCACAAAACTTGTGCATTTTATTTCGCACCATTTTATGCTGAGGAAGTCTATGTTGTGTAATCTTGTATGCATATAATGTGTTGGGGGAGTTGATTAAAACTTTTATTTTTAAGATTTATTTTTGGTGTTTGGCTTTTTATTACAGTAGCGGAGTGTAGAGGAGACTTAAAACTTTAGCTCTGAAAGCAGTATGATAATTATGCAATTCACTGATTGTCTCACTCCCTCAGTTGCGTTCAACCTTGTTTGAATTCTAGTCATACTGGAAGTGGCCTTACATTCGTCGCTGTGCAAGTTTCAGTATCTCAAGGTCTGTCTTGTGTCAGGAATGTACACCTTCAAGAACAGACCACTTCATGAGTTTGTTTCATCTATTCTCTTTTATCTTCCTTTCAGACAACAGGGACAAACCTATATTCAATAATCTAACCTTGATTCATGTTTTTTTTTTCTCTCTATACCAGTGGTTCCCAACCTGGGGGGCGCGGGGGCGCAAGAGTTCACAGCGGGGGCGCGGGAGCAGTAGGGCTGGGCGATAAAATGATAACTACAATTATAGTGATATAATTTTCCTCGATACAACAAGTTCGATAAACATTCAATGTAATGTTTATGCAGGAAAAGCGGAACAAAACAGCTCTACTCATTTGAACCGCGCCACACGGACCATATCCGCTCGGTTCAAACAGCAGCGCAGCGCTGACTAGAGCAGATGTGTTTACTCACCGATCATGCAACCACTAAACAGCGCTGTGAGATCCGGTTAGAAGCGCCTGAATTCAGCGAAGAACACATGACTGGTATCAGTGGCGGTTCTACATTGAATTACTCCCCGGGCGAGACCCCCTCTGAGCGCCCATCTCCCCATCCGAGAAAAAAAAATTGTAGGTTTTTTGGCTAAAAGATTTTGCACAAACAGTTTTACTATAACAATATAAGTGTAAGACAAGCTTATATTTCTCAATTGCACAAATCCTTCAACATGAAAAACACAATTCTGCACAAAACAGTATAAGTTATCAGAACTTAAATAAATATACTCTATATACATAATAAACACTGTGTTTATTTGGCACTCGACAATCAACAGATTTCCCATCCCCCAACACTGTCACTCACGACCAGAAGTCAAGACTAAACCACAAAGTGAAAATAGCAGTATTCTTTAGTGATATGTTATTTACACAGTGCAGATAGCTTTAGATTCTATTTATTCTATGTTAAAATAAAATAAAAACATGGCGAAAAACATTATTAGAGAAAAACATTACTTATTGCAAAAATAGTGGTAATTATCTGCACTTCTGCATTGTAATACAGTATAAAATAGTATGCAATAACTTGAGTATAATTTTTTAATTTTATTTCTAATTATTAAATGGATGCCACCTTATTGGGACAAAAGCCCTCTCTACACCTACCCTAACCCTACCCGATACTTTGTTCAACTTTTTGATTATTTCCTTCATTTTTATTAAAAAATAAATGCTTTTCTGATGTGATTTGAAATTTAAAAAGCGAGAAAAAAAGTTCGCCAAAAGGCAGATTCGAACCCCTGTCGATCGTGTCAAAAGAAATGTATTGCAAACTTTACCATCTGCACCACTGAATCTGACAACTAGTAACCGTCTTTTGCATATTTGACTATCCCAATCATACATTTGTGGGTGGAGTTAATGTAAATAGCCTCTGCCAGCAACATAGCTATTTGCACTTAAATAGACACTCCGATTTTTTTTATTTTTTATATTCCCAACAATTAAACAGTTGCCCACATAAAAAAAAAAAAAAAAACAGGGGGTGCTACAGCACCCTCAGCACCCCCACTTCCCGCGCCCCTGGGTGTGACTGACTTTAGCCCACTTGTCCCACTAATTTGGGAGAGGTGAACTGTCCCCCGCGGCCGCACCCCCCTCCCCTTTCCACTTCTCACACAGCTTCTGTGCTCGGTACCTTCTCAACAAGCAGGGGCGCCAATTTGCCAATTCCCCGCACAGTTATATGATAGATAATATGATAGATAATAGAAAATCGCTTAGCGGCGAAGATGATTTTTTTTTTTTTCCAAGTGCTTGTGCCGCCCCCCACGTGTCATGAAAAAATGCCGCCCCGGGCGGCTGCCCCGTTCGCCCATGCCTAAAACCGCCACTGACTGGTATAAACTAGTATCAGTCGATATCAGTCAACTGATATAAACTAGTTTAAATCCAGACAAAACAGCGCTGACAAACAGCAGAAAAACACTGTGTGCAGAAGGCTTTTCAATCTACAAATCGCCATCGTTTACCAGGGATTTACTGTAGTAACATTAACTGCACCATGGTATTGTGGCAGAAATGTGTGGTATTTATGTCAAATTTATTATATTAATGTAGACGTGTATTAAAGGAGTAATGGAATGTAATTACACTATATTTGTGATTAAGCTATAAGTTATCGTTTGTGCATTTATAATAAATGTATTTAGACTACTGTTTTAAATATAAATAGGCTACATAAACATATAGTTGGATTTTTACCACAGTATTGAGGTGCTATATGTGTGGTTTTAACTCTGGTTATCATGATGTAAATGTATGCTGCTATGGAAGAACAAGGGTTAATTTGAATAAAACTCAAACAGTCAGAAAAATAAAATTTCACCATATAAAAAAGGAGGTTTTTGCAATTTTTTACAGATGTTACTGATTTTGAAAATGAACATAAATTTACATCTGCATCCTAACTCAAACTACTACTGTCAACTCAATGTCAAATGTGTCAATGTCAATGTCATTTTTAAGAGATAAATATTAAAATGTATATTATTATTGCATATATATATATATATATATATATATATATTACCATATGTGTACGTGGAGGGGGGCATGAAAAAGGTTGGGAATCACTGCTCTATACAATTATGCTGTAGTGAATTTGCAGACAAAGGGAAAAAAATGACTTCTGCATTTTTTGCAACTTTTGCACTTTCACACACAAATAACTTTTAAGCCTATGAAGCTCAACACCGATTTAGACAAAATTAATATTTAAGATTTATTTCTTCATATTGTGGCATGTTACACATGCAATTCAAATTTAGGTTTTCAAATTCTCAAAGATGGATTTCATAGTTGATTTGACATAGTTGATTTTGTTGGAAGATGACATACTTAACCCATTATGTAGGCATAAATCATGTTTTTTTCCCATTGGCAGCCATTAAAAAGTAGCTGTGTTCTGCCAAAAAAAAAGATCTTTGCAATTAACATTCAAAAGTTTCAAAAGAAGCAAAAATGGCAGCATACTCCCTTTATTCACTCATGGCCCACAGGAGAAGGTTTGCTGGAAGTATCTTCTTTTTTGTGATCAGCCAAAATAGCATAAAGCAAAATTCACCACAAAGTCATACATGACCTCGGCAACATTGTCACTTGATGGATATGTCAATCCCAGCTGTCATGGGCGGAGTTTATTCATTTACAGACTGCTACTGCAATTAAGACTGTGTCAAAGGGGGAAATGAGATCGCTCCACCCTACAGGGATTTCAGCAGCTTCTAACTCCTGCACTCAAAGCGTCAAATTGTGATAAAAGGTGTCAATCAAGTGGTTGCATAGCAACACAAATGTGACTGAAGCCAACAAGTGTGACATTTAAGCAGGGGGTAAACAGGAATGTTTAATTGTGAAATTCTAATCAGTCATGTTGTGTGCAGAACAATGCTCACACTGAGCTTATGAGACGGATCTGATGGATTATTTGAATAATATTAAGAGAACATGTTTTAAAACACGATGATATCTTTGGCCTGTTGATTTTGGCTTATCTTTGCAGCCCACATTTCATTATTGATCTAATTCCACAAGAAAAACCTCGAGTAAATGCTTAAATCAATGAAAAAGACAGAACACTCATTACAAAAGGAATTAGCCTTTTTAATCTTACATTGCATTGAAAATTTACATAATAGTTTCATACATTTTACAAATAATTTCTTCATAAAAATATATTTCTTTACAAAACTTTTTTTATATTCTTTTTTACCCTCTTTTTATATCTCTTTTGAATGCATTAACATGGGAGGAGTACCCAGCTGTACTGCAAATATTCATCTGTTTGATCGAAAAGTGTCCTTTTTTTATCATAAATGTGTGTTTTCTTTTATTGCAGTCAGTTATAGCAAAAGCTGTTGTTGGCAAATAAGTTCAGACTGGCGAAGGTACTTAAAATGTCTCGGACGGGCAGTGGCGTTGGATAAAATTGTATTTCTGAGCCACACATTTCAAGGGGCGGGGAGAAATTAAAATCCATAAACTATATGGCAGAAGGTGAGGAATGAGTAGAGGAAGTGAGGAAGCAGCAGACCTGGGTCACATGGTTTTTGGTAGGCACTGTGTAAAAATCTGCCATGTATTTAAACAAAATCCTAGAGATAAATAATAAATTCAAATAAATCAGTAATGTCAATGATGTGCAAGACTGCAAATCCCTATGGCTGAGTGCAAAAATGAATGCAAAAAATATCACAGGTTGGTTTGTTGGATTTTGGAACTCCAGGACATTGATGTCAGCATAGCCTCCTGAAGACTGCAGCGTTCACTCCTGCCGATGCACAACAGCGTACCTGGACTGTAATATCACATTCATTCTACTGACACATAATCATTTTCAATATCCTTTCATATGACCTGTTTAGGAAAATGTGGTGGTGAGTACTTTAGAAGGCACTGGAATGAATCTCACAGCTTGCAGGCCTGGAAACACATGACCAACAGTGTCTGACCCTGCGTTCTTCAGAATTTCATCTCCTATCAAACATATAGTGTGATATGTCTAGTTTCTTTGTAGTAACTTCATTTAGGTTGACCAAACCCACTTTAGATATTTTTTAAGGTCAAATAATCAATGTTTGCTAATGATTTGGATGAACGTGTTTAGTGTAAAACACAACAAGGTCAGACATAACCGGAAAGGTGTTTGACGGGCCATATGTACACGATAGATATGATCATATTGTTGCCACCATATATCAATATACCTTAAGAAACATGCATTTGTCTGTTACCGTATGTAATCTGAGGTTTATATAAAAGTATACTGTATAAATGTCAAGTGCATTTCATTTTATACAAATTTTTTTATACAATAACAGTAATAATAAGAATGGCAAGTTGTTATAATGACCAAATTATCATATCAAATTTGTTTACCAAATACAAATGGAGCTCAATGACACTTCCACACCGAAACACCAATTAAAAATAAATAGAAAAGAAAAACTAATCTGCAGGCTTCAGGTCAAAATGCTGACATTTGTCCGACGGCCCATTCTGAAGATGGGTGCTTATCAACAGACACACATACTGAATATCAAAGATCTATAACAATTATTAAAAAAAAAATCCTCAGGAGGTAACGACACACCACTTTTCCACACATTTTCTCTCATTTTACCCAAACACATCACATAATGCCTCGATGTCCAATCACAGAGATGACTGGCGACATCAGGAACCGAAGCTAAAGGAATGACTGTGAATGAGCTGTAAATAAAACACTGCGTACAGTACAAAACCGTCAGAGAAATAACATATCGGTCGATGTGAATCTCCTCATAAACTCTTGTTAGATTCGTTCTCTTTTGGCCTCTCCCATGTGGTAATATATAGCACAAAAATATAGGTGGTGAATGCTCCTCATATATATGCAAGTAGATTTACAGATCCCTTTCCCCTAAAAAAATACCCAGTCAACTGTGAAGAAGCACTCACGGAGTGTGAATAAGGTAGCAGAAGAATCTCTTCATGCTTTCCGTCATGAAGAAGCTTTTCAGAGTGAGTCTTCAAAAAAAAAATCCCCCATGACAATGTGTTTCATATTTCATACATGTCCTCTGCGGACGCACATGGTCAAAATGGTTCCTGAAGAGTGTGCTTTATATATCAGAGGAAGGGCAACAGCGTTTGTGCTAGACATCCTCTGCGAGTCTCAGACAAATCCGTCCATGACTGTAATGCGATTGTTTCCACCTCCATTTAAAAAAACAAAGCAAAAACCCTTAAATAAAAAACTCCACAGATGTTCTCGTGTCAGGCGGACCTAATTATACCATTGTGCAGACTGTGTTCAGATTGGGGTCAAATCGGACAGCTTTGCCTTCCGAGGACTTTGTGTTGGTGTTGTACATGGGGTTCTCGAAGGCGGCCTGCCCGTTGTTGTTCTCGTGAACCGAACAGCCTGTGTACTGGGTTTTTGGAGTAGTCCTGTCAGAGCGAAACACACACAAGACACAACATCAAAACGTCATTAGAATAAAATCTGCAGCAGCTTTGAGAGTACGAGCGGCAGCGGGTACGTGGAATCACGCAGGGAAGAAAGCTAGCATCTAATTATGATCGCATTCAATAACCTGCAAACCAGCTAATTCTGTCTCTAAAGACGGTATCTGTCACTGTTTATTTCTTTACATCCTGCAACAAATGATGATGATTTTGTCAGAGACTAATTTCTAAATTCATTCTGATCTGTTTAGAATAACAACTCCGCAAACAAACTTTGACAGACGGCAAGACTCACCGCTGCTTGTAGAGATAAAATCCGAAGCCTGCAAATATCAGGGCGAAAAAAGGCACAAGGATTGCTATGGCCACAGAGCTACTGTTTGTACCATGTGGTGGATTTGACGAATTATTACTTTCTGACATATTCAAACCTGCAAGAGATCGAGAAACACATTCATTTTCATTTTAGCATGTATTCGCGTCTATTTAATTAACCTTTTGTGTCAAAAAATGCATTGATGAAACAGGGTGAGATAAAATATTTTACAATGACACAATACATGCAAAAAATATCAAGATGGGCTCCCATACCTAGCCTTTGCAGGCCAAACTGGCCGTAGTCTTTACCCTGTATAAAGCCTTGAAAGACATATGTGGACCCATCTGGTTCAGGAGACACCTGACGGGAAACAATCAAACACATCAACTGCCTTGCAGACCAATAGGAATATATTATCCACTTATAATCGCTACTGCTCACACAGATCGCCAAAATAACACTGAAGATAAATTAACAAAGAAATTGTCAACATGCTGGAATGTCTTATTAGCAGTTTACATTCACATTAGCAATGGTGGACAGTACTAAAATATACTTTAGTAAATTAATTAATTTTATTCAAATGAACAAAATATTTTATGTTACTACATTCTAAAGCATAATATTTGACATCACTACTGTATATTTCAGGGAAAAACAAAACAAAACATGCCATTCCTTGTTATTCTGAAGTGAAGAAATCAACACCCGATGTCAGAAGCAGAGAGTCATTTTTGATTAATAAATAAATCATTCTTTTGAGTCGACTGAACTGGTTCACAAATCATATTTAATGATTCTTTAATTCAACTGATATGATTGCAGTTGTTCGTTTACAGAAGTAGAAATCAGTGTTATTTTAGTTTTGAGATACTATTATTTTTTTTATTAATATATTAAACCAGTTTTTATTTTGATATTTTCTGTTTTTATTTTAATTTGAGTAAGTAGTTTAATTTTAGAAATGTGTATTTTTGTCATTGTTCTTTTTTTATGTATGTCTATATAGTGTATATTATTTTAAATTCAGTTATAGTTATGAGAAATGTTGCTTTGATAACTAGCAAAATAAAAAAATAAAAAAAATAAAAAATTGTTTTATTTCTGTTAACATTTATGGTAATACTTTAGATTAGAGAACACTATTCACTATTAACCCGTTGCTTATTAGCATGCATATAACTAGCATACTGGCTGTTTATTAGAACTTATGAAGCACATATTAATGCCTTTTTCTGTAGAATCATATTCTAGGTCCCTTATATCTGCCCATTTACACCTGAACATAACCACTACAACAGCTATCTTTCTTACTATCAGTAGTGTTTATTGAGGAAAACCCTGAATTAATAGTCAATATGCATTCCCTAATCTAAAGTGTTACCACATTCATTTTAGTTTCATGGTTTTAAATTTAGTCTCAGTTTAGTTTACAACAATAACCCTGGTAGAAATGTAAAAGCAGTGTACTTATACTTTTACTGGAGCAATATTTCATCAAGATATCTGTATTTTAACTCAAATACAGGATGCTTGTACATCATCCATCATTGCATTTTAGTATATCACACTATATTCCTCTGTGCAAAATAACCTAAAAAGATAACACGTGCACATACAAATCCATCCAGGGTCCACTGGTCTTCTTTGATCTTGCTGAGTGTGGTGGATGAGGACGCTTTCACATGATACACCAGCAGCATCAGACGTGCTTCCTGGCTCTTATAGACACCTACGACAGAGAACAGAGAGCACACAGCTGTCTCCATGTTCTGCGTACATGTGTTTCATCCTCTTATTGCTCTCTTCTCGTCTCGGTCACTCTCTCTAACTGCTGAACAGAATTGCACGCACACACACTCTCTAGTCTGACCACAAAATAAAAGTATTGACAAGCCCCGCATTACCTAAGACACAGCTCTTTGTCTACAAGCACTCCTCCTGACCTAACTGCCCACTTTCTAAACTACAAACGAGAAGCTAATTGAGAACAAGCAAACATGGCTAATGGCACTCCAGCATTTTGGGCGAACAGACACATTTCATTGCCCTCCAACTGGTTGATGACTAATCAGTTGATGGTTCGCTGTTATGATCATATTACCATTCCAACAAGTCCATTTTTCACTTGAGTGACTGGTGGTTTATTCACCTTTATTCACCAGTGATTATTCCTGATGGCTGGCCAATAGGAGTGTCTAAGATTAATTAGATGATGTAAAGCATATGTCAGCTTTATAAAGACTCAGTGAGTCTAATACAGTCAGTCTAATGATCTAACTCGTTAACGGTCTAGTTTAATTTTACTCTGATGGGCTGAATCAGATTCTGTGATGGTAAGAACACATGTTTGTAAGCCTGTATTATAACGTGTTCTGTCAGTTTAACAGCAAACCAACCTGAAAGCAGTAGTTCCATGTTGCTGCTTGTTAATGTGACGTTAACTCTACCCGTGGTTGTATTAAAGCTTGTGATACTCAAAGTCATTGGTTGTTTTCTTCCTTTGTAGTTATATGAGCCCTTCCAGATGTAGTTAGGGGCAAATACATCATCAGGAACTGTAAACAAATAAACAAAGGAAAGACACGTTCAATATTATTCATAATATAATTAAAATAGTATTTTTCAATATTAGTCATTTCAATCCATGAAACATCATATTATAAAACATATAACGCTCACATATACACATCTGAATATTTTCCGTATATATTAAATTCCTGATATTTCTCTTATGATATACATTAACATGCAAATAAAGTCTTTCTTAGACACCTAATCACTACTATATTTATCTTCTATTGCCAAAACAGAGTACAGTATATAGTGTATATATATATATATATATATATATATATATATATATATATATATATATATATATATTTCTGTATACAGAACTATATTTTGTTATATCTATTTTATTAAAACTAGTTGATGTTTTAAATTGGATATTTCTAAATAAATAAATACATTAATAAATATTTATATGTTATACCTATATTTATATATTAATATACAGTAATATAGCCTCTCATATCTTACTACTTAAGCAAGGCAAATGATTAAGTCAAGCTTAGCCATAATTCAGCGTATAATTCAACAAAGTATTCAGTTATTCAGTTAAGATATTTATAATAGAGCCAGATAAGAAATAATGTGTTGGCCGGAGTTTTCAGATAACACGCTCTGAGTCTTCTCAAAGGCAGTCAATTTTCCTGTAATCTACCGTTTCAGAACCCAGTAGCTCCAAGGGTTCTCCGTGTCTTACTGATCCTAGGATCCATCAGTTTCTAGAAACACATTGGATATCCGGTTTGTCCTTTCTGTCACGGACTCAGTGACTCAGAGGAGTCATATTTGCTGTAGGTGTTCCCGCTTGGAGGAGCTTCATCATTGCATGCTTAAAGCTTTGCAGGACACCAGCTTGTCTCCTACTTAATCCTGCTCTCTAAGTATATAAATGTAAGATACGCAATATGCTCTACGAAAGTCTGGCAAAGTTCAGTAGGATTATCTTGTGATTCCAGTCGAGTTTCTTGTGGCTGCCAGACTACTTTACTGTCAAACTAACTGGAACTCGTTTTCTCCTCATTAGTCCCCTCCTCCTGGGGCTGTGGTCTGGAATACATCACGGATAGTGACTGTTTAAAGGTACCATTGCACTCTGTGGCCAGATAAAGGAGATGTTCAGCCAAAATTATGCATCCTAAATGAGGTGCACTTAACACTCATAAGTGGTCTTTCAAATGAAACCCTGTTTCGTAATAACAGTGCACCCACCATTTAGCTTTGGACTCGGTGTCCCTGGGACAGGTTTAATAGGCTTTTCGGAGAGTTTGGAGCCCGCTGGGAAAGAAAGAGCAAAAATGAATAAGGCATTTATTTTAAAAAAGATTGACAGATCAAATTGGCATCACTTTTATCATTTCATGCGTACAGTAACATCCCCAGGCAATAGTGTGCCTCCTTTCTTCCCTTTCACAAAGAAAAATCAGGTGACTGCAGACAGCAGGGGGGGTCACATGGTCAACATATCAAGCAGCAGCTGAACATTCAAAAGGAGGCTGTTTAGGACAAGCGCAGAAAAATGAGGGAGAAATACAGCCCCATCACAGTTTGGAGAAGCTCCGTGTCGACCGCTCGGGATTTTTTTTTTATAGACAATCACATCTGTTTATGTGCAGTAATTACTGGAAAGCCTGAAGTGTACAGCTGTGTGTGCGCACGGCGGCGTGTGCTGGCTGCTGTGGCAGCGCTCGGAGCTGCAGGATGAAGATGAGGAAGATAAAATCACAGCACTGCAGCATGCTGGCCACACGCTAGCGCTCCGGCACCCCACCTGAGCACACGCTCACTTGGGCTGGAAGTGCAAAGTCACAGTTATCAGAAAGGAGAAATGTTGTCTGGTTTAGCAAAATGTGTCATAATAGAGAATAGAGAGAAATCAATTACGTTTAATTCTAAAATTTAAAAGTAAATAGGGAAAAGGCTATGAAATCAGGGATATCATGCACCTTATTTTTTGAGGGGGGCTCTTGGTGGTGACTTGGTCTATGTGAAATAAAGCATGACTGAAAAAAACCCACTGAATATATTCTAAACAATTCAGTATGTTTAGGGGTGGGCGATATACTGGTAGACCCGATTAACTAGTAGAGATCTACACAAACGTATTTGTAAAAATGCCCATCTTTGCAAGTATCCTCATAAGCACAGTTATTTAGGTCTTAAGTGAAAGCAAATAGCTGAGAAAGAAAACACCTAACAGTCTATTGGATCCAGGCAGCTTCAAAATGAAGAAGAAAATTTTATATATATATATATATATATATATATATATATATATATTATATTAGTGCTGTCAAAATTAGCGTGTTAACGCAGGCGATTAATTTTTTCAGTTTAATGCGTTAAAATTATTTAATGCTGTTAATGTTAGGGGTGGGAGCCTAGGGTTGGCCATCCCACTCATAACTGCTGTTTCTGTCTGTTTTTTCTTGACAAGAAGTGCATTTATTCAGTCGCAGAACGTCTTTACGAGCGCATCAATCCGGATACGTTTCAGACGCGCGCTACAGCTTCACTTCAGTGCCAGGCGCGAATCAAACAAGCACGGAAACCGGCGCGCGCTGTAGCCTGTATCAATTCATATGAAAGCATGAAATAAACTATACGTGCATGCAATGTCGTGGTCAGTTAAGGCATGAAGTTACCAAAAAGGCGATTAAAGCTGCCTTAAAACTGTGCGTGCATGTAATGTGTTATATGAGTTACATTAAGAACATGTCTCTGAAATGGTTTTCAAAACTGTCCTGGAGCAGCCCAGCACTGTCTCCCTCATCTCAACTGTCTCACACACTCGATTCAACTCGTCAGTTCATTAGTAGAGACTGAAATGGGTCTGAAAAGGTGATGAGAGTTGAGAGAAAATACGATGCGTTTCAGATCCACGTCACGTTCAGCAGCGACATCTCAAAGTAATTGCAGCCAAAACAACCTAATAACCAGCTGCTGTGATGTCTGTTCATCAAGAATAAAAGAAAAAAGAGGAAATCAATAACTTTTATATAGCTGTAAGTATTATCTGTAATTAGTTTAGAATTTAGTGTTTGATAACTTGATTCAATTTCTGTATATTTCTGCTGAGGGGCACAGCTAGCCTAGCTAAATATAACATTTATTATAATGGGTTTATGTGAAGATTGTTTTAAGTTCACTTAAAATTGTTGAAATCGCGTGTTCAATTTGTTTTCAGGATTCTTTGAATAGTAAGTTTTCAAAAGATTTACTTTTATATTAATAAAAATATAATAAAAGTATTAATAAAAAAAAAATTAATCTTACTGACCCCTAACTTTTCAATGGTATATTAATAGACCAAGCGAAATTGCAATCGAACAGCTAATCAAAAGTCGTAAAGTAAAAAAAAAATCTGAGAGGACACGATTGAATGTTTCTGATGGGAATATTCTGTATGCATGATATATGTTAAAAGTGCTGGCAGAGAATGTGAAATGATACCTCGACACACAGGCATCTTCCCAGTCCAGGTTCCATCAGACTTGCAGACCCGGTGCTCAGAGCCACCAGACAAAAAGAAGCCAGTCTGGCAAGTGTAGATGAGCGTGTAACCATAGGAGGGTAGATCCATACCCATGACATCCACATGAGGAGGACTCTCTGGCTGTTTACAACTGTGGGCTACAAAGGGAACAAAAGTAATTTAAAAAGAGAAACAAAAGAAATGAAAGCACTATCTAGCAAACAGTCTCGCTCCCCATATAATCAGACTTCAAACTTCAGTGGGCAAAATCAAAATGAAGTTTGAACTTTAAAGACAACATGGCGTGTTTCTTTAGAGAGGACCTATGCTCTCTCCCTCAGTAGCTGACACTGCCTTGTTCCTGTGCCTACAAAAGCTGGCTGAGAACCTTGAGTGTGGCAGACGTTGATGCATGCTGGCAGACGGCACTTAAAGGGAGCGCACCTTTACCTGTCACAGCAGCAGATCAAACGCAAGCCAATGCTCACTCAGTCATTCCAACAGCTCCACCATCACTACGACTTTGATCAAAAGTAGCCGGATTGAGGTTTTGGCTCGGTGCACTGGACCTAGTTCTTTTATCCAAGACTTTGATAAGGGTTTCTATCCATGATCACTACATCAACAGTACAGCCACAAAAGAAAAGAATGTAACCAGGCAAAGAAACTATTACGGTTACATTGCTGCGTAATATGGGAGCGCAGGGATTATTGCAATAAATTCTGCTCATTTATTGAGAAAATGTAAATCAAAATGCGCTTTGAACATCTTTGACATTAAATTCATATTGTTATTCATACTCTTTCCTAATATTGAGAGAGATATAAAGGAGAGATCAGAGTTTAAAATTATTTATGATTTGATGTATTGTGAAAAAATATTGAGCAACTGAGCAAAATATTTTTTTCCCCAAATTGTCCAAAACCCAATATGATCACAATTATCCCTTCTTTTCGCATGTCTTTTTGCATGTTAAAACCTCCCTTTGCTATAAATTATATGATACAGTCCACTTGAAGTAAATAAATATATTCTCTGGACAGAGCAAGGCACAAGAAAAAAAGAGAAAAGAAGCATTATTTCTTTGGAGACGAATCTAGTGGAACGCTAATGGAAAGGACAGCCAGCCATTATCCAATTCTGTGTAAAATAAAAGATGGGAATGAGAAAGATGATTTAGCACTCAGCCTGACTCTGTGAGTAGCCAACTGCTCTGTGTAAACAAAATTACAGTGCGTAATTACGGAATGATCTCGATTATTCTTGGGGAAAAAAATGGTGTGATTAGGTGCGAGCACACAAAAGCTGTTTTATCACAGATTTACAATTAAGCGAGGGGAAGCGCTGTGTCTTCCTAGCCATCTCCTTCTTTAATTTCCTAATTTTTGCAAAACAATGACAGAACTTTGGGGCAGTGGCATGATGCAAAATGTAATTAGCTTTTGAAATGCTTCAACTGAATGGCAATCTGTCTTGTGAAATTGGAGGCCAGCTGTTTTCTTATACTTCAGCCTGCTTTAACGCTGTTGATTTTGGAGCTTCTGTTGGTAAATGGACATAATCCAATCACAAGCCTCGTAGCCCACCATGATAACCCACCAGACCTGAGTGAATCATCTTCATCCATTTGCGATTTAAATACACTGAGGTGATGTCAGGGGCATTTTACATTAGAAAGACTTACAGGGAACGGATTTGAAATTGAACTCAACTGACATATATGAAAATACAAGCACTTGTATGTATATCAAATGCAGATAAAAAAAAGAGCAACCTGTCGGAATTGTAACTAAAGAAACTAAGCATTTTATTTTTATCCAAGTAATTAAAATAGATTATTTTAGGAGTTAGTCTGCTTTAACCCTCTAAGAGCATGGACGGACCTTTATCACTATGAGATCAGCGATTTATCAATTGATGAACCAGGGGAGTGTAGTCAGGGTATCACAACTCACATTTATCACCCAGATAATTCAGAAGCAATTCAACTCAAGTGGCCGTTGTGTGAGAAACATTAATCTTCCCCCTTGCAGATAATGAGACATTTTCTAAGTGATTCTCTTTTAGTATGGTTGAGTATGTGCATCATCTGTTCAAATGAACCTCAGAGAAGCAATACGTTGGTCAGATCATTACAGTAGTCTCAGAGTCACCCAAAGGTCTGTTTCACACCGCTAGTTTTAGCTGTGAGTAATATTCACAGTGCAACCCACATGGTGTCTTCACACTGCTGTGTAAACTAACTGCAGCTTGATACAGAAAATAAAATGATTTCTGAGTTACTATGTGGAGTATTTCCTTTAATAACAATCATAAAGTATAAAATGGTTATCAGGAGTGTGCCACTGAGAATTATGACATCATTTGATGGTAGTGAAATCTAATTTATATGAGGAGAGAGATCACATTTACATCCAAATGGCAGTCAATCTAAGAGAAACTATTGCTATAAACATCTATATTCAGTCAGACCAAAAAAAAAGTAGCTTCTATCAAGCCCAGATATCTTTTCCCAAACAATAGATGAGTGGTTTACGCTAGTACTTTATGTTGCATCATAAAAGCCTATATTGCAAAAGACCATTCATAAATACGTTTCTAGTGCATTTTCCACCATATTTTCTGATGTTAATATAAGAACAGAAATAAACTGGGAACCACTGCTTTAGATTTAGTTGCATGTGACGGATGTTGTGAAATTAACAATCATTATGAATATAAACTATTAGCAGAGCGAAAACACAAAACTGGTCATACAGTGTCTCAAATGCAAGTTAATTGATGTTAATCTTTTGTTTGTAGAACACTTGGCATTTAATAGTTAATTCAAGTTGAGCTGGACAGTGTTGTAGTCGAGACCAGTTCAAGACCAGGGGCCAGTTGCATAAACCTAGCCACCATGTTAAGACTATGTCTTAAGAACTAGTTTAAGCAACTAGCAGTTGCCAAGGGGTAATCAGTCTAACTTTTCCAATACAAATAAGACCAATTTAGCTTTTCATAACTGAATTAAAAAGTTATGAGTAGTAACGCCAAAAAGCAGGAATGTCCGCCAATAGTTCTAGGAACTATAAAAATGTTCCTCCGGTGCAAAAGCCCCTTTTGTCTTAACATGAACTCGACTCTCTTCTGGTCTCAGTTTTGACTTGGACTCGAACGAGCTGTGCTTGACTACAACACTAGTGGACCCATTTCTCTGTAGCTTAACATTTAGCATTGACCTTTATAAATAAGAAACTTTACCCACAAATATAAACTGGTATTTTAACAGATTCCCATGGATGTGCTATGAGAACACTTACGGATGCACTCTGGCTGGGTCCCGCTCCAGGTTAGGTCGGCCTGGCAGAGTCGTGTGGTGGAGCCCTGCAGCAGGTGACCAGGCTGACACTGGAAAGACGCCATACTCCCAACCTACACACAACACACACACACACATCCCCTCAGACACTGTGCTCCCATAACTCTTCTGGCGGCAGATTAAACACAATATTAAACACCTAATACTTCCAGCTTTGAATGACAGAGTTTCACTCCTGAGGACAGATGCTACAAAAGACTGTGACTACAAAGGTGTCGCTCAGAATTTCACATCTTTCAGGTTCCTTCTGCATCGTCGTACACCATTTGCTTCTCAGACTCGCTCTCTTAAAAGCTCAAATGGATGTGCGCTAATGTCGGGAGAATATTCTCATATATGGTACTAACCTACTTTACCTACAGCTAATGTAATCACCAGAACATGCACTTAGGAAGCCATTTTGACCTTCTTTCTGGACCACTAGTGATGTAAAGTGGCACTTATTTCCATAATATATGGTAGGGCTCCTCATGTGAATGTGGCTACTGTGCTATAATCAGCAAGGTCATGGGACAAAAAAAAAAGTGTTGCATATATGCCTATAAGTGTGGGCTGTGCTTTAGTATACATCTGAGGAAAGTAAAATATTAACGCGTCACCGAGTGGCATGTGGGCTTAGCACATTAATTGATTAACATGTCCCTGCTCACTGTGAACACGGTTGACGAGCCATAGACACTGGCGCTTATCTGGGGTGCGCGATATCTCCTCTCACTGACTCCAACATCATTAAGTCCCAGAAAGCAAAAGAGCTTGACTGGCTCCTTTTTCTCGAGGCCAGACAAATGATTTACGAATATAGAAAGGATGATATTTAGCCGTTTCATGAAGCCTCTGCAGGGCTTGACCTCTGATACTGTAACGACTTGAATTCTTAATGCCAGCACATCTTGGCGATGAATGCTCTTCCTCAGCAGACTCAGAGTTTCTGTTTTTCTCTCCTCACATCTCCCTCAGTTCACCCCTCTGTCCTGCTCCCCTGACAAAACATAATCAGATTCATTTGCACTACTGAGAAGTTGATTTTTTTGCTCTTTTCGAGTGGTTCTGTGGTGGTTATTACATCCATGCATACATTTCACCGCTCCTCAAGTGGAAAAGTCTTGAGAGGTCTTAATAATATTTTGTAGTGGATGGGAGGGAATGGAAGGCCTACACCAAGTAGTTTGTCTGAAGTGTGTTTGAGAAAAGCCATGAATCATTCTTTGAAAATCATTAAAATCGCATTCATGAAAGAATGAGGGAAGATATGAAATTTGTTCTTTTTAACCATTAATTTGAAGACGAAAGAAACAGCTCACCTAAAAATGACACTGTTATTCCAACTGCTGTATTAATCTCTATATTCAGTGAAACTGAACAGGATCTTTGACACTGATTATTGTGAAAAAATTGTTTGCGACTGTGAAAAAGTGTTGTGAAAGTGGTCCATACAATTCATGCCATGTAGTTTCAGGTTGGAATGACATAAGGGATAATATCTGATAACAAAATGTTTCATTTTTGATTAACTTTCCTTTAAAAAGCAGTGATTCTCAACGAAGTGGTCTGGGCCAAGGTGACTTAAAATTCTTTAAAATAAAGACAAAACAAGCATTAAAGGGGTCATCGGAAGCCCACTTTCCACAAGTTGATATGATTCTTTAGGGTCTTAATGAAAAGTCTAAAAACACCTTTTTTACCATGTCAAAATCAGCTCTGTTTTTATTAAGCCATTTTAGTCCATGTTGCTTTAAATGCTAATGAGCTCTGCTGACCCCGCCCCTCTCTTCCAGCAGTACTGTTTACTTTAGCCGCAAAACTGGCTAATTAGCACCTTATTAGTAAAGGTGATTTGCAAAGATTCATAAAAAACCCTTATACTCACTTCTGTAGATGGAGCTGGATCACAAATTTTCTAGCATCTTTTTTTTGGCAAAAAATATTTTACATTAGTCATACTAATACTTTTCAGTATATCCCAAACATCTAGAAAAAGTTGTTTTGGACAATGGTGGGTTGGGAACCACTGCTTTCAGAAAAAAAGGTCCAATGATATTTTAAAATAATATATGTGCATGAGTATATAATATATGAGTGTAAAAAATATGTATAATATATGAGTGGAAATTTTTTTTTTTTTTGAAAAATTATTATTACTTTTTATATTTAATAATGCATTTCAGAGTACATGGTTTATATTAGTGCTTATTTCTTAGAATTTTAGTTTGCCTCTCTTAGGCTTTAATGAGTGCAGCACTCAAGCTGACATGAACTCCACGTTTTTAATTATATATGTAGTCATCCTGCTACCTTAAAGCCAAAAGTCCTGTTAAGAGAGCCATAACGGGGCGTCCCAGGGTTCTCACAGGTGGTACGAGTTGGCTCTGAGAAAAGAAAGAAAGAAGAAAGACAAAACAAATGAATATCCAGTCACATTCTTCTTCTCAGTATCTTCTTATCTGTCACAACTGAGGCAGTTTCTTTTTCACCACCATGAGAGCATAACAGCATTTCAACTCTCATAAATACGTGCTACATCTCCCTTCATGATCCCAAACACATCTCTCAAAGCAGCGCTAAGACTCGGCTTATAGTGATGGTTATGGGGCCTGTGTGTTTATGTAAGTGCTGCAGCAGTGTCGTAACTGTTGTTTTTTTATGGTGGGCTGATGGAGACGCAGCAGGGGGCAGTGTTGCTGCAGCAGTGCATCTGCTACGACACAGCTGTGCTGTTCTGTAATTGGGATGTAGAGCACATTTTTGAGCTGACGCAGAGACCCTTGATTCAATGCAGGCGTGCAAATGACAGGACAACCTGCAAGGCTTACACAACCAACCCCTTTTCTATGCCGTTTTTTAACCGTGGAGCTTCTAATACTGAGTCAGCACACAGAAAATATATGACTGCATTGCCATATTGAGAAGAGAGTTGCAGACAGTGTTCGTGTTGCTTTGATTTTGAAGGAGGAGCCCACTAGGACGCCAAATAGTATCAAGTAGAAACTAGAACATCTGATTCACTGACTCGCATCCTTTTTTAAAATTTTTATAACAAGTTATAAAAAAAAATCAGGTTGTCACCACCAGAAGATACAATTTTTTAAACAGAAATATTTATACACAGATGAAAAACACAGTATAATATAATATAATAAAAGTTGCATATGCCCAACAATATGATACTGGTTGCAATATGATACAAAATGAATAATTTTGGTTTCTAAATGTTTCATGTAATAATGCATTGCAGAAAACACACTAAGGACAGCATAAACCTCTCCTGTGTTCTGTGTGATCTGTGTTTATTGATGCTTGGGTCATATTTCTTGTACCCTGCATAGTTTAGTTCAAATTTTGAGGATGAGGTCACGTCACACAACCTGTTCATGTTGCTATCTACCTAATTTGTCAGCTTTTACCAACTGACAGATGAATTTGCAACTGAATGCACTTTTTTTTTTTTTACGTCAAGAACAAAAGATAACTTTTAAAAATCTCAGATTTTGCTACACATAACTATGCACAATTTTAAGGTTAGTTGAATTTAATTATGTGCATCTGTGCCACTGAACTAGACTGCATAGTCAGTGAGAACAGCAAACAGGATTCATTCTATAAGAATTGTTATGCATAGTAGTTGCCTTTTAGAGCACTTAATTTCCACCCCCCAACACCCTATAATTCTTTTTCATGGAGTCTTTGAGGGTGTAACACGAGGCCTTAATAATACTCCTTTGAAAGAGCTAAATGATTACACCTGCTTTGGGGCCATGGCTGACATCTTCTGTTGGCACAATACACTAAATGCTTAAAAACGCCAATCAGAGCTCATCCAAATCTCCTGCTGGCTGTTCACGGCTCCTCAATAATGGCCTCACAGAGTTGGGACCATTTATTCAATTACTTGCTCAATTAAAAACAATTATCGATGTATTTATTGACGTTAGGAGAAGGACTCCCTCATGGATATATAAACTGAGGCGTTTAATCAGATAAACACTGTACTTAGGGGGACAGTGAGAAGAGTCTTTGTTAATGAGACATGGAGAAATGGATGAAGATAATACAGCCATAAGGCCAGTTCAAACACAGAGAAGAAAGAAAAGTGAAAAGAAATAAGGTATGTATACATAAATAAATAAACAGAAATACTGTTAGAACTAATTCACAGAACTCTATATTTTAAAAGAGAGAAACAATTCTTTGTGAATAATAACTTTGATTTAGTTCACATCAGTCTCTATGGTGTCTCTCATGATTCAAAAGCACCCTAAAGCAGCTTTACAGAGATCAGTGCCTTAATACCCTCCAGTAAGGGAACCTGGGGTGAAAGTAACAAGGGAAAAATCTGTTGGGGTAGAATGCGAAATAAACCCCGGAAGGAACAAAGACTCAAAACTTGAAGCTTAAGTTACAAACTCAAGATTTCACATAGTTTAACTATAGTCAAGAAACCAAAAAAGAGTTATCTATAATTCAAAAAGTCAGAAACAGAAAATAGTTAACAAAATAGCATTGACAATTCGTTTTTTACACTCATTTTTGCACTAATAACAGAACCTTCATGTCATTTTTCAAAACTCTAGACACATAATTCACAACCGATGATGAAAATGCATTTTTCAAAACACTTAACACTTTTTCCAAATGCTTGGATACAATACACATGAGTCAAAGATCTTTTGTTCATTGAACTAAAATCACCTGTTCAAAATGACTCAACCTGATCAAGAGATGGAGGAAAGGTTGAGAGGGGCCCAGAACGATGTTCGCTGGGGGGCCTGACCACCCATTTTCAAATGTTTAATGATTCCAGTGTCTGTACTTTTCTCTCCAGTCTATTACAATGACGAATTTGTAGAACCACAATGAAAGCTGCATCATGTGTTTTGAACAACTATATTTAATGATTGTACTAACAACTACACAGTGAAACTATGGGTATATTGTGTGTGGGTGATCTACAGTAATGTTCCTATGATATTTCATAATAAATTAGTTTTTTGAACCAATGCTTCTGCAAATGCAAGGCTTCTTTAAAGATATGAACGCAATATGCAAAGTTTTGAACATCGGACAGCCTGTGTTACAAATAATGACAGTTTTGAGTTTTGTGTCTAGTGTCTTGAAAAATGACAAGAAGGTTCTATTATTAGTGCAAAAAAGTAAAAAACTGTAAAAGAGATCATATCATCATATCTTCAGAAAATCAGACAGTAATATATAATCCTGCAAATCAGAGAATTTATATTGCAAACAGTACAAAGATCTATATAAACAGTATGTATTTTATACAATATACAATACATGCAGAAATAAAAAATACTTAAGTTGAAAAAAGTGATAGCATTTAAATAAAACTGAACTAAAAAGAGCAGTGAGTTAAAATGATGAATGTGTTACACTTCACAACAGGGTTTGATTAGTTAACATTGATAGTTCATTATACCTAATGCATTAACTAATGAATAACGTTTTTACAAGATTTATTAATCTAGGTTCATGTTAATTTGAATATACTGTTGTTCACTGTTAATTCATGCCTTTTCAGAATATATTAATGTTAATTTATACAACTTGAAAGGCTAAAATGTATTTGTACAATGTAAAAATTAACATGAACCGAGATTAATAAATGCTGTAAAAGTATTGTTCACTGCGAGTTCACGATACCTAATACATTAACTGGTGATGATGAATTGAACCTGAATTGTAAAGTGTAGCCAATGAATAATTTGATTGGTGAATTATAGAACTTCAGTCAGGTCACAGGTGCATGCCTCAGTGCACCTGTGCTTGAGGAGGTCATGGGAACCGAGCCGAGAAGCAGAGGACAATAACTTCACAACAGCTGCCACTGCCAGCCGTCAAGAAGTGAGTTCGTCAAGTTGAAGTTTCTCATGCAATTTTGTTTTCCCTGGCCTCCGTTCCACACTTCATACTCGTCTGCCAACTGTTCCCACTTCCCTTGTTCTGTGGTCACTAAAAGGAGTGGCTTTGTTCTTTCCCACCATAATTGTGTCAATACAACATCAGGCCCAACTGGAGCAGCACTGGCCTGGGCTGCTAGGGCTGTGGGAGGGCATCGATTTCTTTGGAGTTGTTGTTGCTAAATACTTTTGAGCTTGTCTGCGCACTGGGCGACAAATAATACCAAAAGGTCTTGTTGTTGTGGGCGGTAATAATAAGACTACTGGAAAGCATTATTTGAGGCAAAACTTGAAATTCTAACCACCTAGCTTCTGCTGAACTGAACCATGAAACCATAAAGAGATGAATGACTTAAGTGAGCGTAATTGCTTCTCGCTTAGCAGAGTTGGACGCAGTGGTCAGCTTCAGTTGGCTGATTATTTGGTTTTAGCATTATGAGGTTTTGATATACATACTTCTAAAAAATTATTATGGCAGTCTGTTTCACTGGGAATTTAACATATGGTTTAAACATGCAAACTGTGTCAGCATAATTGATTTACCTATACAGCGAGGCTGGGATCCACTCCAGGTGCCATCAGCCTGGCAAATGCGTGTAGTACTGCCTACTGGGATGTAGGGAGCCATGCAGTTAAATGACACCTCGGACTGGAAGATGAAGCTGCGGCCTTCCCTCGAGCCAAAAGCAGGGATTCCCGGATCCCCACAGAACTTAGCTATAATCACAGTGATCACAAAGGAATACTTTCAGCTAAATCATTCTCGAATGGTTAGTCATGAATGATGCTGAAAGCTTTGTCGTTATAAAACAGGATGAATGCTTTATGATGTTACCCTTAATATTTAACATTTCTCAGAAAGAGAGAAAAAGTGATGCAAATATTGAAATTGTGAATACAGCAATGTGAGGAATATTCCAAAATCTGAAATATACACTGTCTATGGTTCATTCATCACACTAGAAAAGGAAGGTCAAAACTAGCAGATTGCATTGTGGGATGTAGCATCACGCTGTGTGCTCTGATGCATGTATACTGCACATTTTGGCAAATGTAGCTGGTCATCCAGTATTTTTTGAGGCTCTTATTCTCACCAAAGTCGCATGATGAAAAATACTGTAAAAAACGTAATATTGTGAAATATTATCACAATTTAAAATAACCTTTTTCTATTTTAATATATTTTCAAATGTAATTTATTCCTGTGATCAGCATTACACGATCCTTCAGAAATCATTCTGGTATGCTGATGGTAATGAATAAACCTTTCTTAATATCACTGTTGAAAACAGTTATGTTTTTTTTCAACTGTATCTAAGCTTTCGTAACATGATGTCTTTAATGTCACTTTTGATCAATTCCATGCATCCTTGCTGAATAAAAGTATTCACTTCTTTAAAAAAAAAAAAAGCATACTGACCCCAAACTTTTACACATTATATATTGCAGGAAAAGTAAGTATAGTATGCTATTATGCTATTCTGAGCATAGCCATATAACAGTGGGGGAAGTCCCATGCCCTGTGGTAAACGTTATCCATTGCCCTGCCACTGTCAGGCAAACAATAGGTCTCTGGAGGGAAAATCAATCACATGGTTGACGTCACCAGCTGACTGATCCATCATAAATATGCTGGTCAGACTACTGTGCCTGAGATCTAGCACTACAAACTTGACTTTTCTTGATGAATTATAGATATGCTGTCAAGATATAAAATAAAAGTGGAAAAGAAAGAAGGAAAAAAATCAGTACCCTGACAAAGTCAGAAGTATGCTTACTTTTTCGAGCAAACGATTTTTTTTTTCAATTGCCTGCTTTTGTTTCATGTGAGGGCTAAAGCAAGGGTACCTTTGTGATAACTAGGCTTTTTAAACTTTAAATTCTCATACCATGTCTGGAGGGTCTTCATCTTAGACATCATACAGCATTGTGCTGAAACAGACTGATATCCCACCATGCTAAGCCCACCTTGTCTGGTGTCCTAAACAAATATTACTACCTAATCCAGCCAGGCCTGTAGCCAGCTATGAGGTCATTTTCATGTTCAAAAATAAAATTTGTTCTCTGAATGACTAATTTGCTGTTAAACTCATATGAATGTCTGCATGACATGTATACTACAGTTCAGACAGTTTGCAAGAATTTTTAGCGTCCGTGGTATGAAAATGATCGCTGTGAGATGCTGCCGGTGTGAACGAGTTGTGAGTGAGGGCGCGGGCACAGCCTCCATGTTGCCAGATCCATATATTATACGCGTTTTTGGACTTGTCTTTTCCACTTAATTTAACACTTTAGAAAGGTAATAAAGTAGGAAGGTGCGGTTTCCTACTTTATTACCTTTTTTGTTTAGGGTCAGCGATATCTTTATCTTATCTTATTTGTAAAAGATTTGACAATTTTGGTTATTTTTATTTGTTTTAATAGTAATATCTGGCAACACTGCATCGCCGGCACTTAAACTGACAATAACAAAAAAGCCCACGGACAGGTTATAGCTGAAGGATACGACATTCGGTAAGGGAAACGCAAAAATAAAAAATATATATATTATGATATTATCTGTCAGAAACGTTATCAAAAACAGTAGCATTTAACAGTACACAGATCTGTAGAACAAGTAGGTTACAGAATGGAATGAAATTAAATACACAAACACTAGACATGAAGAATGTCATTCAGTAGACCTATAGTAGTTAAATTTTCATAAATCATGCAATGAACATTCAAAAGAGCACTAGACAAAGTTATCAGCTATATAGCAATGGTTATTAATAAAAACTATAACAGTAATATGTATTGTTGCATGAATAATAAACAAATGATAAACTTATCCACCCCTAACTATATTAAAGTATTAACAAATTATGATGCAATAAATATGATTTAAAAATGAGAGAGAAAACATCTTTCACAAACATCTACATATCTGTCTCTTTTGAACTGTTTATAGCGTATATAATGAGTTGTATTTGTAGGGGTTATTATAGCACGATTCTTTAACACCAACATCCCCCCCGGACCTCACTCATTTTCAAAGCCTGGCTACAGCCATGAATCCAGCAGATCTAATTGATATCAAGACCTATATGTTCACATTCAGTGATGATACAAATCAATCAATGTCTGATCATGACTTCCTCGCCAACAGCAAGTAGATAAGTTGCAGACATAAGGCAAGGTATGAACTTTCTGCTGCTTTTTTGGGAAATGTTGGTTGCAAACACCCACAGGGATGAAGCCGTCAGCTTGATTAATATTGATAGAGTAGTACAGTACTCACGCAAGCACTGGGGCACCTCACCACTCCATGTACCATTGCCCACACAGGTGAGAATGGCAGGGAAAGAGAGCTCATATCCTGGGGAGCAGCTGTAACTCACGCTGGTGCCCCACTCAAAGTCACGTCCCTCCAGGAGGCCGTTTGAGATGGGTGGAGGAGCTGTGCAGGTAACGGCTAAAGGAACAAGTTAAACAGAGGAGAGTTAAGCTCATACTTAGAATGACATGCCTGATACAGTTAGAATGTAACCAATATAATAGTAAATTTGTCTTGATTTCTAGTAAAAATGTCTAAACACCCTTAAAATAATACAAATGACACATTCCAGGGCTTTTTTCCTTTTAAACAAATGATCAGTGAAAGGAGGTGCTTAACCTTCAGAAAATGCTGATTGTTAGCCTCAGGAGGGCAAAGTAAATATAAAATGAGCAGTTTAATTTTCTATTCATTTTGTATGCGGTTTGCAATTCATGCAAATTTGTTAGCAAAATTTGAGAAATAAATACAGTTTAAACCCCTATTTGATGTGATTCACTTCTAGCAATAAACATTAAATAAACATAACTCTCCATAGGAGGTAGTTAGTTTGGAATCAAATGTGGTTTGTAGTTAACTGCATTTCCAATAAATGAAAGAAAAACTTTTTGTTTGAATACAACAGCTCGGGTAACATGGTTACACGTTTCCAATCTTCTTTATGAAACAGTCTAAATGATGCTATCTTAGATATCAGGCACAAGAACATTGCCATTTGTAAACATGTACATTTATTATGAATAATCTTAGTTAATATATTAGCTGTTAAAATATTATTAATATATAAGACAACATGTGTAAAAAAAATGTAGCGTTAAGTGTAGCAGTAACTATAACAGGACTAGCAGTTTCAGTAAGGTAGAGAGATTAATTGCTTCTGCTAACACCGCTGAAGTCATTGAATGCTATATCTGTCTTAGAGGCCCCATCTTTTCCAATAACTGCCCACACAACTCTGTGAGGTAAGTCCTCTTTCCCAGTTATCAGTCCTCAGGTACCACATGAGCCCTTAAAATCAATCACACTCTACCAGACAGGAAGCCAATGCCTTGCTCAAACAGGCACTCATGATGACACATGCCCCCACTTATGGTGCAACACCCCAATATGATGCTCACACACACACACACTCACACACACACACACACACACACACACAATCTTTATACCATGGTAAAGTTCTAGCCACAAGGTTATTACTGCCTGCAAAAACTATGCTTCGACTGCTTCTTTATGAGCTGATCGTGTTGCCTTTGCTTCACTCATGTTGATAGAACCAATAAACTTCTAACAAAGCCCATTGTTGTATTATTAATCAGAATCAGTGTTGGCATCCTTTAAAGAGGCCTGGACCAGATTGGAGCTCCTAAACTAATGAATATTTCATGAAAACCATCGAGAACTGCAGGAAAGAGACAGAAGGGACACACACATACTCAATGTCAGGATGCTCCCCACACCTGAAGCATTTGACAGAGGTGGGAGTGGTTCTTTTTTGAGTCGACTCACTTTAGCATGCATATTAATGGCTCTGTGAGACAGAATATCAGTTCAGACCAAGGATATGAAGTTCAAGGCTCTTCAGATATGTATGCACAACATGTCCTTTAAGAGACAGGAGGAGGCCGCTGCCTTCAGGAATAAATGAGACATCTGTGTCTATCTAAATGAGCTTTGCAAAATGGCATTCGATGCCAGGGCACTGGTGAGGATCACAAATGCATCGTCCAAACCTGGAATTCAATTTCATATCACTTTATATATTCCGTACCAGTTCATCTCCTGGCAGTGGGAAGATGACAGGAGTCATTTGTGAAATTAATTACGAGAAATGCAAGGGCTCATAGGTCAAAGCTGATTATAATAATGGGGACAACACAGCCCTTAAGGGGTGAACGCTCAGTCTACAAATGTGTTTGTGTTCCTGTTGTACGACTGTCATTTGTCAAACAGCATGATCGGTTGATAAAACATGAATGTTTACCGTTCATTGTAGCGCAATCGCACAAGAAAAGATGACCTACAAGGGTGGATAAACATTCCTCCCCTTTTTAGCTCTACATTTCAAACAAGACATCCATCACAATGGGTGAAGACACAAAGCTGGAAGACCTCAACCCACTCTGGGTGAAGCATCTGTGCATCTAACGCTTGGGGCGGTTGGGGCCAGATGTACAGATATATCAGTGAGCGAATAATCTTAGGCCTTGCCTTGTGAACAATAAAGCTCTTTGACTTTACTAGGCAGAGAAAATGTTAGAGTAATGTGTTAATCTTGGGATGATGAAGCCTGTGGGAAATTTCCTAATGGGAAATTAAGTAACACTTAATAAGGTTTAATCTGTCATATTAATTGACACATTAAATATCATTATCCTAAATTAATAAATACTGTAAATGTTAATTTGATAGGTCACACTTTACATTAGGTGGCCTTAACTACTATATACTTACATCAAAAATAAGTACAATGTACTTATTGTGTTCATATTGTATTGCATATTGTATCATATTGTAAATGGGACCATTTGATAATTATATCATTGTTCGATGTTAATCCATATTTGGTCATAGTCCATTAACAAATGTTCATTTATTCAGTTTAAAATGCTAAATAAATAACAAGTGGTTCTCAACCAGGGGGCCGGGGTCCACTGGGGGGCCTCTGGATGAATCTAAATTTAAATGCTGAACACACCCACAGACACACACACACACACACAAAAAAAATCTACTTATGAACTGAAAATCACATTCATTTGTTCTCCTCAGTAACTCTTTTTATTGAAGAACACACAGAATCAGAACCTTGTATTTTCTGGAATCACAAAATGAATAATGGTTTTTCATTTTTAATATATCAACACTCCCAGTTTCTGCTATAAACATAATATGTTAAGCTGTCTTAATTACAGCAGAAATACCAGAGGAAATACTTTAGGATATTGTGTTTGACAACTATGGTCTTTCAAGTCAAAAAGGTTGAGAATCACGTCAGTAAAATTATTGTTCATTGTTATTTCATGATACTTAACACTCTAACTAATGTAAACAAATTGAACCTTATCGTCAAATGTTACCACAATTTATTATACCTGTTACTGTTATAATGTTAAAGGATGTTTAAATCAAGTTTTACCTTTACAGAAAGGCACAGGGGCGTTCCAGGTACCATTTCCGGTACAAGTGATGGTGGAGAAACTCTCGATTTCCATTGTATAGCCAGGCTGGCACATGAAAGTGATGTTTTGTCCAATGGTGAAGTCTTCACCATATCTCAGGCCATTGGCTGGCACTCCTGGGTCTCCACAGTTGATCACTGAAAAGTAAAGATCACAGCTATGATGTTTATAGGCCAAAATGAACTACTGTGTTGAGTACAATGCGCTAATAGTCTCTATTTGAGCTAAAAGTCTGGGCAATTTACAATCTGCCAAACAACAGCAGTGTAGATCTTTATTCAATATCTAATACAACTCATCAGATGGCAATCATAGCTTTTTGTGGCAATGTGATTGAAGCTATCGAAACAAACCTTGGGGAGCCACATTCACAAATCATCTTTAACAACTCATTTACGCTACAGCAATCTTTAGGACCCCTGGCTTTTTATTTGAAATGATAGATCTTGTTATTATGTAAAGAAATCAATAGTAGCACGCAAGCACGGCTCCCGTCCCACCGGCGTCCCCGAGGTGCAACTTCGAATCAATTCCACAGATCTTTTACAATTATCATTCCTTCCAATGGATAAATAAGAGGAGGTCGGATTGGAATAATGTGAGAAAGAATACAGTGCCACTGGAATTCAGATGAAACAAATTTGTAGTTTTGCACTCTGCTGTGGCTGACAAAACCTCGCTCGATCAGTGCATTTATTTAATTATTTCCCAGATGCAACATCTTAATTTCCTCTATTGATTTATGGTGGACCATTACTTACTTGTCACCCTTCAGTTGCCATATGTTTTGTGTCTTTTGGAAAAGGATGGAAAATGATGTTTTGTAAAATCCATCAGCGGCCTTGCACATAAACATGTCAGCTGATGGTGAGAAATGGCTAACGCTAAATGCTAATGTGACTCCTCCCTTGGACACAGCCATGTATCACCGCTTTTGCACCACTCAATAAACACATGTAGCGCTGCATCAATTAGAGCTGGTTTGGTGCACCGCCCATATAATACCAGTCAACAGTACGCAGGGAATACGTCCACGTTTAAGGGTGAACGTTTGAGAGCATTAAGAGAAGTGATTATGGATGATAATGCCAACTTAGCTAGACACATTACGCATGCTTAGCTGTTTTATTGTGTTGTGAGACTCTTCATCGTTACTCAAACAACTACTACTGCGAGAGTTTTTAATCAACTAGATATGTGAGTGTTCCATCACTCACAAAATTGAACTGAAATAGATTCAAATGATAAAAAGCGTGATCCATATTCATACTGTGAGCAAAAAACAAAGCTGGAGCAAATAGCTATTTGGCTACTGGTTAACATCATCAAATAGTCCATTTGACCTAAAAGACACTGATGCTTTTAAATTAAATATTACTAAAGACACACATTTGTTCTTGGAATATTATGTACCTATGAATCATTATAGATTCATGGACTAGACTGTAAAATAAGTTAGTAATTTTTGGTAAATGGTAAAATGCTACAGTAAAACAATCTAATTGGTAAGTTACTCACCGTATACATAAATCGTTATGGACAGGCCATTTATGAAGAACACCGATTCATAATGTGGTTTTCTATTGTACCATCTGTTTTATTACGGTGGTTGTCAGTACATTTTAAAGGTACACAAAAGCAGAATTTGGAAGTTTATACGGTTATAAGTTGTAAAATATACAGATACCATTGTGTCCATAGCAGGGCTATGAAATAATTGATTAATGTATCTAACAGAGCAAAAGTGGAACTATCCTGACCTTTACATCTTCCTGCCTTTGACAAAAGAACATCTTGGAGCTACCTCGGAGAAACCGGATCCTGCAATCCCACTAATTCTGACCCAATTCTTCTAGAAAATGCACTGAAAAGTTTCTAACCTTCTCTATTCAAAGGAACACCGGTTACTCTCATGGTGATGCCTGAATTAAACTTCCATAAAGTTGGTCCCCTGAACTCTCAGCAAGAGGACTTCTCTCTATCAGTCAAGGTCTGTTACCATGACAATACATTTTTAGTACAGCTTTACACAAATTAATCCCTCAAGCACATCCGTCATATCACCTCATTACAACCTATAATGAAGCACTACTGAGGCCATTTTGGTTTATTCGAAAACAAACAAGCCTTCATTTCTATTTCAAGTTCAACAAATCCCCTGCCGTATCTCACTTGTTTCACACTTACAGGTGCAGTTGGGTGCAGTGCCAGACCAGGTGCCGTTAGCTTGGCATTGCCGTGTGGTGGAACCACTTAGCAGGTAACCATCCATACAGGAATAGATGACTGAATGTGAGAAGGTGGTGCCGTCCAGTCGATATACCCGTCCATTACTGGGAGTCCCAGGGTTACCACACTGCACCGCTGTAGTATTTTAAAAACAAACAAAAAGAAAAATGTATGAAAAGTTATCACTTAACATTCTTGAGTGAAATAACATGTCACATTATTTAGTAATTTCATTAGGGACCACAGGGGATAGCTAGGGGGTGTCAGTGTTTCTTTTGTCTGCTTTTATTTTGTATCTCAAGGTTTCGTGTTGTCTCTCGTCTCAACTTGTTCCAGCTGTTCACGCATGTACCTCATTTCCTTATTTTCCCTTGTGTACTATATCGTGACATGTTCCATCATTTTGAGTCACTTTGACCTAGAAATACAAACATTTTTATATACGGAAGGAAAAAGCAAAGTCTCAGATTTCTGATTATATTATTATGTTTTTGAGATATATTCATTTAAATGATGGCTGTAATAAAACCCCGTTTTTAAGAAAATAATCTACAAAAAATCCAATCAGAAATCATAGACATTTTCAAAATGTTACACATTATCTGACAGAATCACTATAGTTTGAGTTCAGTAAGATTTTTATTCAGTAAGGATGCCATAAAGTGACCAAAACTGGAAATAAAAACTTATGTTTTAAAGATTTATTTCTATTTCAAATAAATGCTGTTCTTTTTAACTTTTTATTCATCGTATAATTCTGAAAAAAAAAAGACATCATGGTTTCCACATAACATAAGTACCACAACTGTTTCCAACATAATAATTTCTGATCAAGACTGAGGTAACGAATGCTGAAAATTCAGCTTTGCCATCACATTAATAAATTAGATTTTAAAATGTATTGATATAGAAAACAACTATTTTAAATTGTAATAATATTTCCCAATTTGTCCCAGGAACTTATTATTATTATTTTTTACCCCAGACCTGTTGCTGTCTGCGTTTCCATCTGGTGATGTAGGTCTGCGCGCGTTTCTCAATACGAAGCACGCAAATTTCGGACTTGCGTCCTCCTCGGTAGTTCTGACTTCGCGAGTCCGACTCTGGAGTGTGAACTCCCGCGGACGAGACGACGCAAGTCCGGTAATTCTGCAAAGAGCGGCATACTTGATAACATCAGTAAGCTCGCCTCGTCTGCTGCAATCTTCCTCACTGTATTTACAATAGGATGAAATATGATATCAAACACCACTGCCTCTTTTCGTTTTCATTTAAACATATTAATATAGCCGCGGAAATGAAGTTCAGGGAATGTACATTACAATGAAACGAAATATTATATCAAACAGCATTGCCTCTTTTCATTTTCATTTTAACATATTAATAGATTAATAGAATAATAGAATAAAGATGGAATCTACCTGTCAGATTTACCCAAAGCGAATTATATCATTATACCAGCGAATTATACCACTACAGAGACATCAGAGCCAGCGGCAAATATCAGAAGGACTAGCCGAGGTTATGCTCCTCTCAGTGGGATACATGAGCATTGAGCGCCCGGTGATTGCGTGGAGCTCATGTCTCCGAAATCGGCGACGCACATTTTCAAATAGGCGCGCTTGCTGCGTCCCAATTCGCTTACTTATACCATGCCCTAAAAGTATGTACTCTTTTTGTGAAGAAAAAGTACATACTTTTGAGTATGTAGCAGAATAGTAGGCAAGCTTTGGGACATACTACTTCGTCACAGCTGCTTCTTTAATAACGGACACTCTGTTGCTTAGTTACGTGCATTCTGTAACTGTTTAAACTGCCCTGTCAATCATCTTAACAGTTAACAAAATCCACATTTCGTTTAATTAGATTTCCTACCGTATTGGAGAGAAATAAAGAAGCACATCGCGGGACTTTCATGCCGAGAACTCTGCTCATGTTTTTGCATAATGATGCATTTCAAAGTTAATGACCAAACGTATCATTATAAAAGATGAAAATTATGCTGATGAAATATAACGTGGATAACATTAAATAAATATTTTTTTTCATCAGGTTAGACATTGATTATTTTATCACTCAAATCCCTTTCTCTACCTGTCCGTCGGTCGCGCATATCCGCCATGTTTGTAGTATGTAAACACTTTTTATGCGTGTTTGTAGTTCTTATCGAATCCCCGTCCACCGCGCAATATGTTGTGGGCAATATTAGCAGTTAGAGTGTGCATCGATCTGCACTTCGAATTCTAACCGGAAGTAGTAGACCATCTTTGGCATACTTTTTTTAAACATACTATGATTTGGGACATACTAATTCTATTTTCGAATACTATTTAGGACAGACAGTTTGTGAATTGGGACGCAGCAGCTGTCTTTATAAATAAACCGCAGATTTGAGTTTTAAACAACTACATTCTCCCCTGAAATACTTTTAAAACTACATTTCATGACACAATAACAGTAATATTTAAAAAAAATTATGCAAATATGGTGGTTGAAATACAGTGCTGTGTGAACTCAACCAATCAGCATGCTCAGCGCCCAGGTCCCGCCCCTGAAAGTTCCAAACCTTTGAAAAAGTACTACCTCTCGAGCAGGGACTATCTGGGGGGCAAATTTGTACCAGAACTTTATTTAGGTCCTGGTTCCCCTCTGGTAGCCCAAAGTCCCTAGTTCCTGGGTAAAGTTCCTGCGGTGGAAAAGGGGCTATAGTTCTACTTAAACAGCTTTGGCGATTTAAAATGATCACATACCCCCCTAGTGTCTTGTCCAGCCTTGAATCTTTGTCATGTTCCTTAGTCTCAGATGGCACACACAGTCTGTTCGCTGATCATCTGATGTACAGTATATTGCTCACAAAACTGTCTAAGTAGGTGGTACTTGGCAAGAATAAGTGGCAGTGTGGACAAGACCATATGCTGTTCAGTCAAAGGTCTGACTACATGAGACTTTGTGCTTTTTAATTAGCAATACAAATATTCTGCCATGAAGCACTTACTAATTGAACTGGATTACAATTTTTCAGAAGTAGTCCGTTATCTGTACAACTGTATATTTCATTTATTAAGTAGCTTCCCCCAAACTGTATTTGATATATCTTAAGATTATCTGGACATCTGATGGGAAGAAAGTGATGGTCTAAAGGAACAGATATCATTAGAGAGACGTCTTTGACCATGTAATGACTATGACATGGCACAGTGGCTATAACAGAATGAGGAATTAGCGTCTGTAAGGCTTAAATGAGCTGGGATGAAGTTTGAAGATATGGTATGACAGGCCCGTAGATCATACCCGGAGCATGGCACCGAGACCGAGGAAATGAAAGGACAAAAAAAGAGAGCTCTTTATTTCCGCAGAGATGCTGGTTGAGTGAATTAACTGGCTGAAAACCTATTAATCCGCCAAGCCAAAGTGCTTTCTTGGTTGACTGCAATGGAAGAACTCAGGCTTCCTTTCAGGATGGAATCATCTCTCTGCGCAGCTGTTAAAAAGACAGTGCTTGCGGTACACCTCCATGACGGCAAACTCGAGCACTCTCTTTGTCTTGCGATGACAGGCTGACCATTGTGATTCCCATAGGGCTTGTCATTTTGCAGCATGGGGGACAGATTATAGCGCAATGCCTTCCCCCTCAATTAGTCACTGTTGCTGTATCCCTGTGCCAATTGCCGTCTCTCGCACAATGGCTTAGGTCATGTCAACTATATGTTCTGTGGGAGGTGGGAGCCCTGGGAGAAACACCATTAGTCAGGTCTCAGAGCAAGAAAACAAGATGGTGCATCATGTTTCTGCAGAAAACACTGCCTGCTTGAGTCTGGAAGTGACTAGTCATCTTTCATTTGTGCTGTAGACTTTACAGCCTCGGGGAAAATGTGGGTTTATTACGTGATGTGGGACTCTGACAACTGTACAACTGTAACGGCAGGCCCAACTAAAACATCAGGTAACAATGTGGTGGATGGTGATATATTATTTAGCGGGTAGTTGATTTTATTGTTTGTCACTGATAAATGACTTTTGGGACTATTTTATGGTATAATAAAGACAACACTTGCTTCCAGGGGGTTGGATGCAAGATCATTATTAAAATGAACAGGAAGGTCTTCTGTTCAGCATTTAGTAGTGCTACTAAAGAAATAACAAGGCAATGCTTGTTAAAAGGTTCAAAATAAGTTCCACTGTTCCACTCTACTTCTAAACCAACTCTTAGTTGCTGATGAGAAAGTATTTTGGTATTTTTATTATGCTTAAATCTTTACTATATAAACCATTTTCAACCATAATTCTTGAGAGATGTGATCTGTTTTTTCTCTTTAAAAAACAGCATCTATATGAAATAAAAATAAATATACATAAATTTGAACAATTTAATGCATTCTTGTTGAATAAAAGTATTTCTTTAAAAATACAAAAAATAAATTTAAAAAAATTATACTGACCCAAATCTTCCAAACTTCTGAATAAAGTGTATATATTCCGATTTCATCGGAATACAGTGGCTACTTCTGAATGGCCGTCAAATGCAAAAAGATTTAAATGAAAAAAGCATGATCAAAATATAGGCAAAAGGCAAAAAGATGTTTGGAACCAGATGGTATAGTTACGGAATCTCCCTGCAGGGGTTAACATGGGCATAGTAAAATGCCAAATCTAGATCCCTTGATTTGAACAAACAGATTTCATTACATGCAGTCAGTTCTAAATATCGGCTTTGACAACAAAATCGCATTTTTGTGTGCAGCATGAAAGCCTTAGATCAGCCGAAGACTTGTTAAAACAAACTCCTGACTAAGTAGCTTAGGGCTGAGATGTCTTACTTCTGAATTCACCTAACCAAGTGGAAGAGAATATGTGCAATGTGAAGTGAGAGTGGGAGTTGGGCAGTTTTAGAGATGCTGGATCATGTCAGCTGCTGCAGGCGCTTACGTTTGCAGGAGGGCTGAGTACCGGACCATGTGCCGTTGGGGAAGCACATCCTTTCTGCGGAGCCAAAAAGCTCGTATCCCACCGAGCAGCTGAAGTGCACTTTACTACGTATTCGAAAGTCACTCTCATCTCTGCTGCCATGGGATGGTGTGCCTGGGTCACCGCATGTCCCTGATGAATCACCTTGAGAAACAGAGAGAGGAATAAAAAAGACAATAGAGATTGAAAAGAGGTGAGGGTCATTCCAACTATATCGTAAATTTTTATGTCCCCATTGTATGTGTCTTAATATATTGGATAAAATATTAAACTCATCCTTTTATAAATGGCCTTTCGATTAGTTATTCTTAATATCACCATCAATTGAACAAATGGGCTGAATTTTAAATAGTTTTACTGCTTTCTTTATGCAGATGAAAAAACCTGCTAATTTATTATTCCAGGTGTTTCTAATTTTTGTTTCCTTTCTCTACTCAAAAGCGTTTTTGGGAATATTTCGTTTTTTTTAATTACCCTGTGTCCTCAATTTTACTTTCCTTCCTGTTAGTCTTTTATAAGTCATTTAATAATTCATGAATGACATCATTCTCCTGGAAATAACAGTTTTGGTGGGAAAACAACAGCACAAACATGAACATGAGTTGATGAATTTTATGCATTAGTTGGCTTATTTCACTCAAAAACATTCCATCTTGTTTGATACAATTACGGGAAAAAAAATGAAATGATGTATTTTTATTTCTATCGTGTTCATTTCTTGTTATTGTGTATATAAAAAGTTAAAACTTAAGTGCCTGAGGCTGACGAGCATATTTGTAAAAGTCTCCTTTATAGAAATACCTTCTTAAACACACAAGCGTATTAATCTTACTGTAGAAATATGAGGAAGAAAAAAAAGAAACCAAGTGTAAAGAAACATACTATTTTAACCTATTCCACTGCCAAACGAAAAAAAAAGGATGACTAGTCCTGCGCCTGTTTTCCAGCCCCTCTCAGGATGTAATCTTGGAGGAGGACATCTTTTTTTCCATGCACTCAAGGCTCTGCTACAGCTCTCTGGAAATTGATATTCCTGATTGATTCCTGCTGCTTCCATATATCTGAGCTCAGGGCCCTGCAGCCTTGCACCTCACCTGAACCTGAGCTCCATTCATCATCAGCACACTAACGCACACAATCACACAGAAACACACACCTGCACACGCACATTCATGCTCACAGGGTTTATGAATAATCTCGACACACCAAAAAATATAGAAAGTGATCGTTTGTGATTGTGTCACGTCGCATAGAAGTTTCACATTCAGTGTGCACAGACAAATCGCCTGCTGCTGGAAACCTGGTTAGGACACAGTGTTAGAAACCATGACTTATTGCTCAAACCCTGGACAAGAGAGCTAAAATAGATCAGTGGCTGGTTGTGCCAGCTGTGTGCAAGTTATAACTTAGTGCCGATTTGCACCAGAACCATAGGGTTTTAAGGGTGCTTTCACACCTGCCTCATTTAGTTCGTTGAATCACACTAGAGTTCGTTTTCCCTCTTGGTGCGGTTCGTTTGGGCAGGTGAGAATGCAGCAATCGCACTCGGGTGCGCACCAAAAGCGGACCAAACAAGCGCACCGAGACCTAGCTGAAAAGGTGGTCTCGGTCCGCTTCCAAACGAACTCTGGTATGGTTCGTTTAAGGTGTGAATATGAACCGGCCTCGATCCGATCCAATTGCAGAAAGCACGCTCAGAAAACACACAGCTCGCGCATATAGTGCTGTTGTTTGCATTTCAATCACTTAAATCACTTGTTTTCAAACCGCAATGCTTAAAAACGCGTGCAAATTATGAGTTTTCGTGACCATAGCGCCCACAGCAACGTGACATGAGCGCACTAAATAGGCTAAAGCTTGCCGCAAAGCCCAGCAAAAGTTACAATGAATGTGTCTGGGGGAAATACTAAGGAGATATTTGAATTATTTATTAATAAACTAGTGTTTTCTGAGTCAGTCCATGATTAGCCTGTTTAAAAACATTTAAAAACATTTTTTTTTTAAAGTTATGTTTTCACAAACATATTGTGCAGCACAACTATTTTCAACATTGATAATAATAAGAAATGTTTCTTGAGCACCAAATCAGCATATTAGAATGATTTCTGAATGATCACGTGACACAGAAGACTGGAGTAATGGCTTCTGAAAATTCAGCTTTGCCATCACAAAAATAAATTACAATTTAAAATATATTCAAATAGAAAACAGCTTATTTAAATTGTAATAATATTTCACACCCTCACTGTTTTTACTGTAAAGCTTCTTAATGGTTCAATAAACATACACATCATATTTGACTACACAATACTTTACAGAAGGCTTACAACCTGGGCTAACTTTTGCCTTAGGACAAAATTGTGCTATTAAATTATGTACAGACTTTGTTTCAAACTAACTAGTATTCACTACATGTGAACTCCATGTCTCCAAGACCTTATGAACACTTCTTGCAACTGCAACCCTACCCAGCACCCTAAAGGTAAAAACCGTCATCTCATATCAGGCCAGTCAACATCCAAACCCAGCCTATGTCAACGAAACCAGCCAGCTCCATAAACAAGTAATGATTTATTTAAGAACAGGCAGTTGTATGAAAAGAAAAAAAAAAAAATCTCCTGATCTAATACATCAGTGTGGCTGGAGAGTTCGGTAGGCAGGGCTTGTGCCGGGCGGCCCAGGAGACAGATTAAAATGGCTGTTATTAAAGGACTGCGGGCTGTTCCTCTTACTTATTAATACGTCAGTGGGCTCCTTGAACAGGCTCTTCTGCTGAAGGGCCAGTTGTTGACCCTTGCATGACTGGCAGGTTTTTATCCTGCAGATTTTGTTGTACAGTAAATCGCATACGTGTGCCATACTTTACACAGCGGGGACTCGCGCACCAGATGGACAAGATGCATGTTGACATGAACTTGAAGTTAAGTGAGGAGGATGGATTTCCTCTCAGAGAACAAGCACACAGAGGGGTCTGTTTCTCAGGTTGTGGTGTGATGAAGAAACAGGCTCCCTACCGGTCATGCTAAGATAAAGTAGCGCACATTTCTTAGAGTACCGCCACATGCACAGATGCATTGTGACAGCGACATGTACTTTTCTTGGGGCGTAATACAGCAAGGCGCCTCGTATTGGTAAACTCTTTCCGGGGAAGAGCGAGTAGTAAATTTCCTGGGAGGTCTATGTGTGTTTGTATGTCACTGCAGAACAAGGTGTGTGTTTTTATGTCATGTTCCATCTTCGTCTGTCTTGCTGGTGGCAGAGGACGAGAGGAGCGAGAGCCGGTAGGTGTGGGTGTTTGGACTCCCAAGAGCGTGTTCTGTCAGGGAGAGAGTGCTGACCAAGCATAACACTTCAAGGGCAGACGGAGGGGACTGCTGTATTAGCCGTCCCGCTGGAACTCTTCCACTTATCTGCAATGGCAGCCCTGAGACCACCGTAGACGCGGGAGGAGAGGGTATATGTCCATTTGCGTGTCACAAATTGATGTACAGCCACTTCTGATCAAAAAATGTCACCGCAAACATGCAGTTCACACTCTGAGGCAACACTGCTGACAGGATTACGTCAGATAAAAACTGACGCAATATTAAATGTCAACTTTCTGCAACCACACAAAACTTGAGTGGAAGAGAAGTAGGGCACTAAACATGGATTATTGATCAGTGGCATCTTCGGTGGCTTTTTGGCAGTCAGGGTTGATTTTTCACTTCGGGTCAAATATGCTTTTGGACAACAGATATGGGTCAGATACAAAATAGCAAAATTGATGGAGCTTTATCATAGCATTTAAAGAGATAGATCACCCAACAATGAAATTCTGTTGTTATTTAGTCACCACCATGTTGTTCCAATCTGTATGACTTACTTTCTTCTGTGGAAAATAATTTTTTTTTGTCCATACAATGACGGTCAATGTGGTCCAGTGTTTTTTTTTTTTTAAACATCATTGACCTTCACTGTATGTTTAAAAATTATTGAATTGGCATTCAAAATGTCTTCTTTTGTATTCTGCAAAAGCAAGTAAGTCATACAGGTTGAGTAAATGAAGACAGAATGTTCATTTTTGGGAGAAATATCCCTTTTAAAAACACACACTTCACAATCACACAGATCCAACATCCCATTCCGCCTACTCAGGTTCACTGGAAAGGCATGCCTTTACCTATGTTTCTGCAAAACTCAAAAAATGCACCTATAAATATGACTCGCTGCAGTTTCCAGTTGAAATGAACACTAGAGGCAGTAAAACTCTGACAACTTGTATTCGTTTTCACACAAATTATGATTTACAGGGCCAGAATTTCGATTAAGAAAGCCTAATTTTCACACAATTCCTTGCACAATATTATGTTATGACCTCAAAACAATTTCAATATGCTGCAAAGTTGAAAACTGATACTTTTAAAGTTAGCATTACATATACAGCTTCATGTGTATGGGTTTTCTAATGCAGTAGGTTTGCTTGGTAGCTCACATGATATGGCATTGCAGCTCTTTGGTATGTAGTAAATGTGCATTTTAGTGCCACTCACTAGACATTTCAATTTGAAACTGCTATGAAACATGCAATAAGCACATATTTTCAATGAGCTTGGGTTGTATAATTTCACATTAAAAAAAAGGCAAAAGTTCCCTTTGGAAAATGGAACTGATTGATAGCACCCATGCTAACATCCATTTAAGTCACTTCAGTTCTACTGAATAGTCAACATAAGTAGGCCACTTTTCTACTCTTAAAATGTTTTATTAGGGGGAAAAGGCACCTATTTTACCTGTCAGTTTTCTTCTTCTTCTTCTTGAAGCTGCTTGGAACGTAAGTCTGCACAAAGGTAGCTCTCCAGGAGCAGGATTGGAGACCCTCCAGAGAAGTAATTCAAGACAGCTCCTTAGCTCTTTATTTTACCTTTGTTGTGCTTGCCCCCTTAATTGCTGCTTGTAGCTAAATTTTAATTTGCTCTTATCATAGTTTTAAATGTACTTTTTGCACTAGCTGGAATAGCAATAGTCTTGAACTGTTCCTGACACAAAGTGTGAATGCAGCAAAAACAGTAATTTTTTTGTTACCAATGCCATTATGAATGCGTACAAATGCTCTATTTGCAGTGAGCAATTATTTCTTTATTATATGAACAAAAGTGTTTTCAATTGACAGGGGGGTGATATGAAATGTCACAAAAAATTCAAATAGTTCAATGTTGTACAAAATTCAAATGACATTTTCTTTTCTAGCCTCACAGAGCAGGATTAGCAGCTTGTACAAACCACGAGCAGAAGGAGATGTAGAAGAACTGATTGGAAGCAATTTCATTTTTTTGCTTTTTTTTTTTTTGTTTGGGTTCCTTCAGGGACATAGGAGTGACACACTTCACCTTTAAGAAAAGCAGAATCCCTGCGGTCTAAGCTAGCAGCTGCTCTGTCTCAATCAGTGTGCAGTCAGCTCGCTCTATCTGCAGTCAAGCAGTGCCAGAGAGCTCAAGCAGAGCTGGGAAGTTAAGTCTTGAGAGAGGCTCACTGCTAGAGGCTGCTCCTTTAGCTGCAGCCCTCACATACTTACAGCCGCTCTAATTGGACCACAGGAAGTTCAGGTGTGAGCAGGGAGAGAACAGAAGATCTTCCCACCAGGTGGACACTAAAACCCTCACTGATGCGGCCCAGTATATGTGCTAATTGGGTACCAGGCTGTTTCGGGGGCAAAGAGTAAATGGTTGTTTGTTGATTTTAAGAGGGTCGGATCATGTCATAACTTCGTAAGGCTTTACCTCAGAGACTTCTCTCTGGAAGCAGGCAATTAGAAGAGGCCGGCAACAAGGTCAAAGGCTTGTAATAGCTTCGGTTTGGACTCTTATTAAAACAAAAGGTTGTAAAACAGCACGGGACATCACTAACTGATCTCAAGAGCTGCTCGTGCAACAGATGCACACACAAAAATATCAACTCAGTCCTCTCTAGCAGTCTGCAGTCTCCTGCGTGAGCGCATGTTTATGTGTATAAACGCCTTCAGCACAGCACACAGGAAAAAGGATGAAGTTGTGCTGCTATGATTTTGTGCCATGAAACCCAGAAAACCCTGGAGGCAGATGAACAGTACCAGGAAGGAGAATAAAGCCTCCTAGGACCAAGAGGAAGAGAGATTTCTCTTTCTGTCTAGCTGTTGTTCTCTCTCTGCCTCCTCCTTTCTGGGTCATGGATCTCTGTAGAGGATTGGATCATATACAGTGGGATTGGAAAGAGACAATGTCTGTACTCACGCTTTATGGGTCACAGGCACTTAATGCAGGTTTAATGGATAAACAGTGGGTGTTTAAAAATATGCAAAGTGCATTTGAGAGTCACATTTATGCAAAGGCTGTCTGGAAGTTTTCAGCAACATGTCATTTTTCTAGGTACATTCACACTGACGGTGAGCGAGCAGAAGTGATTTGTTTTCAATGAGAGTTGGTGATCAGAGGCAACATGCACTCAAAAAATGGATTTTTCCTGCTTCTGCAATTTGGTTAATTAAAGTGAGCTAATGCAACACAACTCTTCAACATTTTGTCACAGCTTAATTTCATTGTGAGCAATCAATTTAAATGTGTCAAATGGAAGTTTACTTAATCCATTTGTGTAGGGACTACATGAGGCATGTTGGACATTACTGTGAACACTATTTTTTTCAAATCTGTTCTTTAATTCACTTAGTACTATACCAAATTACATCAAGGTTATTTCAGTCTTTCTTGTTGTATGCTATAAAGAAACAAGTAAATAGGCAATCTTTAGTACAAATTGAATGTAAAATTAAACAAAGGTAATATAGTAGCAACATATTGTAGTAATATTTTTCAAAATATCAATTTAACAGTATTAAGTAATAGTACAAAGTAAGCTATACAATAATGCTGAGCAGAGTTTGACTTGCGTCACTGTACATTCTGTCCTCATTTAAAAAAATGCTGTGTGATATGACAAAAATCACAATTTGATGTTTAATCTACACTGCCGCTTGGGGTTGGTAAGGTTTTTAATATATATAAAAAAAAGAGAAATATCACCAAGGCTGCATTCATTACAGTAAAACAATAATATTCAAAAAGTTATTACAATTTATAAAAATGTATTTTTTTTTATCATTATTATAAAGATTATATAGATGGCAAAGTTGAAATGTCAGGAGCCATTACATTGGCCAGTGTCACTTCAAAAATCATTCAAATATGCTGATTTGCTGAAGAAACATTTCTTTCTAACCGTAACAACAGCAGAAGCATCATGGGAATGAGGCGTGACATTGCTGATTACAAAAGTAGAGCAGCTTAGCCTAACAAATGCTCAGTCTGAACGGTCACAGACAGTATTTTAGTCATTTTACCCACACATATCACTGCAAGCCATTTGTGGTCATTCTTTAAACAATCTCAAATACAATGGACTAATTTATAACTTGAAAAAAATTGCACATCAAGTGTTTACCATGAAAAATGATTCTGATGGCTGGAATAAAAACACAAGGACACTACAATCAACCAAACCAATCAAAGTTCAGTCTACAGGCTTATACAAAAAGCAGCACAACCTTCAGCACAATTTCTAATAATTCAAGAGCTCCAAACGGAGATTTAAGAGCATACAAACATACAATATTTTCTTTTAAGAGGGAGTCCTCCACTACCAAGTCAGTGGTTCGGTGCACAAAATCTTTTTTTAAAGGGCACAACAGACTATTCTAGGCAACGGGAGGGACTTGTTGAGCTCAGTGAACCAGAGTATGTAGTATAAAACCATTCAAAATGCCAGTGACTGAGCAATTCTCTCTCTATACGCCTTTCCTGCATGTTTATATTTAATTCCCTTTAAAGTCTCCAAGGACAATGTGACAGTGTGGTAGAATAAGAGTTAGGTGAGGCATTGGACACAGGGGTCCTTGATTCGCAATAATTCTTTGTGACAAAGGCTCAGCTGCCGCTAGCGCACTGAGTTCAGAACTATTTGAAGTGGCCTTGCAGAGCGTTTTGTGCACGGATGGCATATGGCTTATGTAAAATTTCTTTAAGCCATATTTGGTGCTCAGCAAAACTCGTGCTGTACGTGTGGGTGTAGGAACCCACATGTAGAGCCCTGTGAGGTTCCCCTCTGGATTTTTCCCAGTTAGCACAAGCCTTTCCATTTCATTTACAGAATGAACAATGGAAGTGAGACGGTGGGGTATTGTGTTGTGTTTGTTATGAAATGTGCATGTTCGGTCTGGTCTCCACAGCTCGTCTTGATTCTGAGAGTCCCCTGTTCCTGTTGTAAAGACTACACAACATAAACAGACATGGACTCCTGCAGTTGCATCTGTATTTGTCCATGCCCAAAGCCATCTGCATGTAATCTCAATAAAAAGCAGAGAAAATGTATAAAAAACAGCACTGCAAACCCACAGATTAATTATACACCTCACAGATGTCGGATGCAGGCTTAAGGCGGCGCCCCACCAGCCGATTTTTCAGCCGTAAACTTCATTTACATAGTCATCGGACAGTCAGAGGGAGTCCTGGCCGTGTCTCTCAGTGGGAGAGTGTTAACAGCCCTGGCGACTCAAACCTCTGCTGAGTTAATGGCTCTGCCACTGGGGCGGATTCTCACGGCCTTGCTGGGCGTCCAATGAGTTTTTTCTCACACGGAAGAACTGACGAGCTTTATTTGAAGACATTTTGTGGCTTGGAAGTCATCCAAACTTATATCCCATGAATTGTTAACTGTGATTCTGCAACTGAGCTATTTTCTAAGGTTCTCCTACACTGAAATGACTAATAAAATGAGTAATTAAATAAAAAGAAGAGGCAGAACAGACTGTGTTTATAGAAAGTAACTCTATTTCTAACTCAAGCTGTGCATAAACATATACTCTCAATAGTAAGCCCTGAAGGAATAAATACACCCATGCATTCAGAGAGAAAAGATACTAAACAAATTGCATGCTAATTCAGTCTATTACAAGTCTGTCTGTGCGGTATTCCTGTTTAGCAAGCTACACATAACGGGGAATTGGAATAGGGCCTCCTTGAAAACGAGATGGTGCATCTCAAGGGGTTTATCCTCAAGAATATATTTGTTGCAACTGAAAAGAAATGTCATAGGCTTTAGTCTGTGACCACTCTTCAATTTAGAACCAGTTATTTTGACAGAATGTGGCCAGATTTCAGCAAAAACAGTCAGTAGGTATAAGACCTTAGACCAAAATTGAGTTGCTTTGACTCTAGATAGTCCAATAATGAAAAAGTTAATACTGACTGTCGACTGACACCAAGGAAGATAACTATAACTAAAGTTTTAATAATAATTTTGATTCTATGAGAATAGGTAAGTCCACATCACAACTATAACGATAACGACACCTATAGGAACGCTATAGTTGGAATCACTTCATGCCGACATTAACTGCAGCACACATTTAAAATAAAAAGGACGTTGATGTGGATGCTAATATAGTTATAGTTATCTTTACAGTTATTTTAGACACAGTATTGACAGTTCTTCTTTTTTCAATTTCATTTTTGCTCCAAGTACGAAAAATGTTTCAAATTTAACTGACACGTCTCACAGCAGTGGTGTTTTATTTCCTGTATGAATCTGTATTTTTTTTAGACTGATTAAACTTACTAGCATATCAATATATAACATACAGAAAGAGTCGCTGAAAAATCCCCACCACTAAAACATAGACTGACATTCTGGAACACAGACAAAAGCAGAGTGTTACAAACACTAATAACTTCTAGAGTTGGACTGTATATCAAGACTTTTGGAACAGCGCTCAGCCCATCAAACTGGCTGAGGACTAAAACAGAACTAGAAATAACTGTAGTAAAATATCAAGTAAATTACATTCCAAACACAACACTGACAACTATGTTGCGGATTTTTTTTTTTGCTCTGCCAGAGAAAATATTTACAAAAGAAGCCAAAGCAGGAAGTGTTGCGAAAACAGGCAACGGACTGATCCAACTGTTTTATGAAAAATCAGCAATTTTGGAATATCGCCTGCCCAATCAAATTAGTTGACTGCAAATAACTGTTGCATAGTGATATATATTACTTTTGCAACCAACAAAGGAAAGGAAAAACAAGATTGCTTTGTGGAGGCAGCTAGGTTTATGAGCACATGCTGTTTATATACTTAACCTAAGGACAAGTTCTGCTTTAGCCAGACAGAGTTGCCTGATGATGTCATTGCTATAGATAAACGGCCTAGTTAGGGTTAAGAGGATGCTCATATCTGTCCACAAACACAGAACCTGACGGCTTCTGCATCTGTGTGATGTCAACAAGAGGGATGTTTATGCAGGGGTACAATGGAACCCAGCCAATCATCTCTGCATATAAAATGACAATGACAAAAACAAAACCCTTAATGAAGGTAACAATATCCAAAATCTCTTCTAAGGCAGCATGTAATGACTCTTAGCATCTTTAATTGCGCAGATAGCATTGATGGATGTGTGTGCCCGTCCTACCTGAGCAAAAGGGCATGGGTACGCTCCAATGGCCGTTGAGCTGGCAGGTTCGTGAGGACTCGCCCTTCAGTTGCCGGCCACCCATGCAGCTGTAGCGCACCGTGGCGCCAAAGGTGAATTTGTCCCCGCTCAGCACTCCATTGGGAGGAGATCCAGGATGTCCGCAGTCCACCACTATTCAATACACATGCAGACGCAGAAAAGTGCGAACACGGTTAGTGGAACGGCAAACACTCCTTCAGTACACATTCACATATGATTATACGAAAACATAATAGACTTGAAACAAAGACGCTTTTTACTTTTAATTACACAATCATTCCGGTTGATCCCAATAATTACGGTGCTAATTCAGCTTCCTGCAGGAGCACTAAGATCAGCACTTTCTGAAAGTTTGCTCCTTTCCTTAGCTCAGACCTCACCGCTTGTGCACACCACTACTAAAATTAGAACATTTTTAATGGATATAATTTAATTTAAATATAATAATTTAATGCAATAGTAAAATAATTTAATATAATTTATTTTAATTTAATTAAAATGGCATTAAATGTGCGCGGAAACGTCATTGAGCTAACATTAAAAATTATATGTAATGTCATTTGAACGGATACAGTCTTTATGCTTAGATGTAAAACAACATAAAAAAATAGAAGTGAAAAGTAAAAAAAAAAAATCTCATTCATTATTAGCTGTATATATATTTGTATGTCAGCAGAAAAGGTGTTCACAAACAGGTGTGAGCACAAATAAATATAAATAAAGCATTGAGTAAAGTGTGCCAATCTCATAACCATTTGAGAAACAATAAACACCTTTCATACAGACCTAGACTGCAAGCAAACATCAGCATTTTTATGTAGAATTTTATTGTAGGGTCACTTTGGTAATCAAAGAGCCCAGCAACTGGTGTTAGGATCAAACATGTAAAACTACAGGGAAGATTATGCAGACACACAAAGCAGAAGTGACGACTGGGCAAAAGGGCAGCTCTGACAGCAGGGAGTCTTGTCAGGGCAAAATGTAAGCTCAGGCCCCGTCGACTTCGCAGCTGCTGCAGAACATGTCTTACTGAGCTGTACACAGGCTGAGGATGTGCTGTGTTTCAATTTTCACATATTAAAACAGGGATCAGATAAAAAAAAAAAAAAAAAAAAACTGACATTGCTAATTAATCTGCCATGGAAATCTGTGTTCCACCTGTCCCTCAATTACAAGCACTGATCTTAAACAGCGGGAAGAGGGTCGTGCAAATAATTCCCCTCAATTACAGGAATGAATAGGTAATTAGCACCACAATGCCACTGCCAAATTCTCATTGAAAGATGCCAGAAACATACCGATACACTCGGGCAGCGGTTTGTCCCACTGACCCGTGGGCTGGCAGGTGAGGACAGGAGAGCCAAACAGGTAATAGCCGGGGTTGCAGTCGTAGAATACCACCGTGCCAAAGGTAAAGTTTCCATGCTCGATCTTACTCTGCCTGATAGAGTTGGCTGGAATCCCAGGATCAGAGCAATTGACAACTGAAAACAGAGAAGAAAGGAAGAGGACAGAAACGGAGACATGTGTTATTTGGCAGAAGCACTAAGCAAGTGACTTCTGAGGAAACAAGTAGGTCAGATGCTCTATGCCTGCAATGCATGCAGAATGAGAATTTGCCATTTGTAGTATGTGTCACAGACATCCACATCCAAACATACTGTTAGGACACAATAAAAATATCTGAATCTTTGTTAAAAAGTGACATTAAATTTGAATAAAAACATTTTTAAATGTAATATTGAAATATACAGTATATCTTATATAAATATTATGATTTAATTTAAACTATGAAAATAATATTATAAATAAATACATTTTTAATACAATTTTAGTCAAACTGTGTTAGCATCATGTATCATACAGTTACATGCCACAATAAGTGAATGCACACATGCAGAATGAATTATCACAGAGCATGCAATCTATTTTTGTGTAAAAACAGTATAACATCGTCTTTCCTTGCCAGGCATCAATGACAATTTTTGTTAGTGTACTTTCAGCCACCAAACCCCACAACTGGCAGCCACTTAGCAACATCGCAACAGCCGCTACCCCCTTCCTTACCCACAGAGTGCACTGCGGTGCTTTAATTTTGTCAGGCGGTGGATCAGGCAAAGCTCCGTGTGAATAAAAGACTTAACTTTTCTCCCCACCTTTACATGTTGGTGGTGGCTGGCTCCACTGTCGGTTGGCCTGACACTGAGCCCGAGAAGGGCCCTCCATCACGTATCCCATGTTGCAGGAGAAGCTCACCACATCATTCAGGTTGAAGCCATTGCCTACGGTACGCCCATAGATGGGGCTCCCTGGATGCCCGCAGCTGATGGCTGGAGATGACAAGTGTGAGATGTTTTAATATGGCATAAGCACCATGTTAAATAATAAATTGAGTGTTGCGCTGTGGGATGAGTTCTTTCCGGGAGCTGTTTTCTCACAACAGGTACATATTAAATGACGGAAACATTTTTAGAGCGTGATTAAATTATGGAAGAAAATAGATGTGCCCTTTATATTGATTGGTCACTGCAGGAAATTAGTTCATTTTTCCCTCTGTAATTTCTAATCATTTATTTGGTAAGTTGCCAACTCAAAAGCAATAAATCAGATTCAGGTTCTCCTTGATAAAAAGGCAATTCAAAACCAGCACTACAGTCTAAATATCAATGAATAGAAACAAAGGCAGGTTTTATGAGGCAGGTCATTTTAAATGGGACACAATCACATGTACACATTTATCTGGACCTCTCCTGCTAAACAACAACAATTCTTTAAATATAGGGCTCAATGATAAAGATGGCCAAGGACAAGTCAGTGTGAGCGTTTTGGGCCAGTTACTAAAAATGTTACATATAATGATCAACGTATATACATTTTTAATGCCTTGAAAATCTAAATGTTTAGCATCAGTAAGAATGTGTTAAAATAAAAAGCAGTAATGTTTTGCATCTTATGCCATCATTTTACAGCAAAAGTTTTTCGAATTTATGGACTTAAAATTATCTGTATAATTTATAGCTATAAAAAATTAAACAAAAAAATAAAAATGACAGATTTTCTAGAGAAATTTCTTCATTTATTGAAAACCTTTTTTTATTAAATGATTTTTTATTTTTTTTTATTTTTTAGAAAATCTCAAAATGCATTGGTCTCGTTATTGTTCAAAATTTTGGAATCAGCAAGACTTTTTGGTAACACTTTACAATAAGGTGTCATTTGTTAACATTAGTTAATGTATTAACTAACATGAACAAATAATGAGCAATACATTTATTACAGTATTTATTCATCTTTGTTAACGTTAGTTAATAACAATACAATCATTCATTGTTAGTTCATGTTAGCTCACAGCGCATTAGCTAATGTTAACAAACACAACTTGTGATTTTAATAATGCATTAGTAAATGCTGAAATTAGCATTAAAGGTGCCATAGGTGATTGTCTTCAGAAACATTTTTTTGTTATTCTGGTTGAAAGTCTCTTCCCATCCTGATAGCAATCATTAAGTTAAGTGTTCTAAATCTATTTATCTGTATTTATATATTCTGTGGAAGGTGTAGAACCAAGAAATGTTCGTCCAATCAAAACGCTAGGTCTGAGCGTTTTAATTGGCTTTCCTACCTGCCTGTCAACGTATGTATTTGCATACCATCATTAGCGCGTTCACGCACGCTGTGCGGACAGAGCAAGAATGGCAGGCAAACATCAACAACCCAATCTTCCTTCTTGGTATTGTAGTACTTTTACTAACTGTGCTGTAAAGTTTTCTCACTGACACATGATGTAGCCCAGCGGTTCCCAATTCCAGTCCTCGCTCTGTGCATGAACTGTGTTCCGATTGACATGCTCCCTACACAGTGTTCATTACTCTCCACTCCCTGAGCAGGGGAAATCCTTTGAAGTTTATTTCACTTTGGAACATTCACTCACGGATTTGAGCTGCACAGCGTCTTCACACACAGACGAAACTTACTAGAGAAGTGTTAAGTGTGACATAATATACCTCTGTAAATAAATACAATTTAAATTCACATCTCGCACACTTTAATGTCTGTTGTGTGTTCAGGGGGGCGTGGCTTTGGACGGCGATTGCAGGGAGGGTGGGATGTTCGCTTTCAGTGCTATCAGATTAAAGTTAGCATTTTCCGAGATCTCCTATTGCACCTTTAACTAAGATTAATAAATGCTGTGGAAGTATTGTTCATGCTTAGTTCATGTTAACTAATGTTGTTAACTAATGTTAACTAATGAACCTTATTGTAAAGTGTTACCGACTTTAAAAAAATATATATTTATGTATTAATATTGAAATTAATAAATTTATTCAGCAAAGATGTATTAAATTGATCAAAAGCGACATTGGAGACTTACATAGTTACACATTTTTTTATCTATTTTAAATAAATACTGCTCTTTTAACTTTATATTTAGTAATAAAGAACCCTGAAAAAAATGTATCAAGTATTAAGCAGCACAACTGTTTTCAACATTAATTAATTTCCTGAGCACCAAATCAATATATTAGAATAGTTTTTGAAGAACCATGTAACACTGGAGTAATTTCATAAACATGAAAAATCTTACAGACTCTAAACTTTTGAATGGTAGAGTATATATAGCATGACATTTTGTCTGGAAGTGTGTCATCTAATAGCGCTGTAACTGTCTATGTGTGAAGGGAACATTAGTCCGATGAATGAAATCCCGCTGTTCTAATAGCAATGGGCAACACGGTACCATTTGTGCTCAACTGCAGGCATTTGCTGGCTGAACGAAGCGGTACATGCTGTAAACAGAAGATTCACACTCAATGCCTTCGGGTGAGAGCTGTCACTCTGATGTTCAGTTTAGACGTTCAAATTCTATCGTTTATCAGAGTACATACAGACAGCAATGTAAATCAATCTAACAACAGCATACTGCCTTTTAATTACATGCCAGGTTGAGTTTACTTCATTTATATGGAGAAAGTATTAGACCTAAACTGTCAATCAGTATCAGATATGGAGCCGATGTTAGCAGTGCAAGTTGTTGTTATCTACTGTGTATTGTGACTACACTTGTAAGCCGAAAATGACAGGCCAATCCTCACGTGTCTCACCGTAGGTCTCCACAATGAGTGCTGATTAACTCCAGAGTCTAATTCATACACTGTGCTCCAGAAGGGCTCTTATTTAATTAAAGTGAAATTTCTTTCGCTGATATGACACATTTAGAGGTATATTTGCTTTTGTAATAGCTCTTCCAGGCTACAGTATATTTTGTTCCTCACTATGCGTCTTTTCTGCACTCATAAAAAGCCACAGTTCATTTGCATAATCACAGTTGTAATTTGTTTCTCTTTGCACGGAGGCAATTTCCCTTTCATTTAAAGACTCTCCGTAGCCCAAATTTCCAACCAAATCACTGTATACTAAAATAGCTCAAAATGTACCCACATATTTTCCTCTTTTTTGTATATTACAAGCTGTGATTTTAGCTTGATACGCTTGAGTGCAAGATCAATCATTATTTTTGCTCAGTTTTCCTAAGAAAAAAATAAAATAAAAAATGTTTGCAAGCAATGTAATTCATAAAATACATTTTAAGCATCTATATATATGCTTATAAATGAATTTTGTGAAAACTGATTGCAAACTTTGAGGAGTACACCAGCAAATAGACCCCCAAACTAAAAGAACTGCAAAAAAGTCCAATATTTATTCATTTCATTGGGTCTTTAAATTGAGTAAACGATTAATACATCAAGTATGTCAGCTGCTATTGGTTAGATCCATTGAGGACTCACAAAGTCTGGTGCAACTTGTCTGGCAATAAAATTGGCTTTCTTCTCTTTTGCTTTATTCCATTTCAGAAAGTGAGAGATGATTTGTAGATGCAAAACAGCTCTGTGATTGTTTCAGACGCCGTGTTAAAGTAATGTATTGGAGAGGCAACAATCACCATTATCAAAAGAGACATCTCAATAGCCCAGTTTTCATTGTAATTGACTGCTATTCTCTGAAAGATCATGCAGGAGATGCCACATGAATGAACGTTGAATCAAATCAAATGACAGTCAGATATTACCAAATTTGAGAAGTAGTTCTCAAACATTTTTGCTGAGGACTCAGATTTGATCTCAAGCAAACTAGACCTACAACCCATTTTAGGTTACAACCCACATCTTAAAAAACAACAACTTTAAACTATTTGCTGATTTTGTATAAGTAGATAATGATACAGTATCACACAGCTTTCAAGACATATAAAAATGTAGGATCAGCCCTGCCAATTCGTCATCACTCGTGTCCCTTAAAGGTATAGTTCATCCAAAAATGCAAATGACAGAATTAGCATTTTCGGGTGAATTATCTCTTTAATAAACTGGAAGATGATGTGGATAAATCCTGTAGCTTCAAATACTGCAGTTACTTCACTCCTTTCCCTGCAGCTCCTTTTTATCAGCTCATTTAATCTAAATGTTCTTCAAACAAATAAACGCCCCCATTGAAGTGAGGCAGACTTGCTGCAGTGCGTGTCTGATAAATGCAGGCTGTGAGCGTGGACCCAGTGTGTCACTGTGCAGTGGGAGATGACAGTGACGGCACATTTTTTTAATATAAATAGCTCCCTAAATACAGAGGGCTCTTAAGGTGGATTCTTTAAATGCCAGTGCCATTTAAGAAAGAGAAACAGAGCTCTGAGGAGTGTCTGTGCCATGATGTCATGTCCCCTTATGCTTGTTTGCAACAGAGTTACTCTCTGTGCCCCAGATATAGTAGTAGTTTAAAACTGCAACACTAGGATGAGCTAAAATTAGGGCTGTCGATTGATTCAAAGCTTTCACTGAATTAATTCCATGTTAACATTATTGATTATACCCCATATGAGGATATTATTGTGGCGAAATTTAATATATTATTATTAGTGCTGTCAAACGATTAATCGCATCCAAAATAAAAGTTTTTTATATGTGTGTATATTTATTATGTATATATAAATACAAACACATGCACATGCACATATATAGATTTAAGAAAAATATGTTATGTTTATATATTAAATGTATTTATATATAATATAAAATAAGAATATAAATGTACATACATGTAAATATTTTGAAAATATATACTGTATGCGTGTGTATTTATATAATAAATATACACAGTACACATACATACAGTGCCCTCCAAAAGTATTGGAACAGTAAAGACAAAATTGCTCTGTTGGCTGTGGAGTCAAGACATTTGCAAATATGATTAAAAGATGAATATGAGACAAAACTACAGAATGTCACATTTTATTATTAGACGTTTCAACACATATATGTTTTACCAAATAAAAAGAACAGCACTTAGAGTTCATCCCACTCATTGATGCGAGCATAAGTATTGGGACAGTTGAACATAAGGCAGATAAAAGATTAAAAGCTATTATTGGAGTTGGAGATCCCTTGTGCACTATCACAGCAGTGAGTCTGCGTCTCATAGACATCACCAGACTCTTGGTCTCATCCTTTGAAATGTTTTTCCCAGCCTTTAATGCAGCCAATTCCAATTGTTGCTTGTTTTGGGGAGTTTCTGCCTTTACTCTCCTCTTCAGCTGGTGAAATTCATGTTCAATTGGATTTAAATCTGGAGATTGACTTGGGCAATCTAAGACTTTCCATTTCTTTGCCCTTATAAATTCCTTGACTGAACTGGCAGGGTGTTTTTATCATTGTCCTGATGCAATATGAAGCACTTCCCAATGAATTTGGTGGCATTTTCTTGAATATTGGTAGGCAAGATAGTTTTGTACCCTTCCAAATTCATTCTGCTACTGTCATCATACATTAAGTCATCAGTAAAGTTGAGAGGGCCTGTTCCAGAGGCAGCCATGCATGCTCATGCCATGACACCACCTCCACCATGCTTTACAGATGAGGCTGTATGCTTGGGATCATTGCGGTTCCCTTTTTTTCTCCACATTTTTGCTTTCCCATCACTTCGATAAAGGTTCATCTTTGTCTCATCGGTCCATAAACACCGTTCCAAAACTCTTCTGGCTCACCTTTGTGCTTTTTTGCAAACTCTAATCTTGCCTTTCTATTTTTGGAGCTGGTCAGAGGTTTGTATTTTGTTGTGTAGCATCTGTAATTCTGTGTCAAAGTCTCCTGAGGACAGTAAATTGTCAGAGCATCACCCCAGCTTTCTGGAAGTTGTTGGTGATTTTACAGACATGTCTTTTAGGGTTCATTTTCACAGCTTTTATGATTTGTCTGTCATCAACTACTGTTGTTTTCTCAGCTGATCAGGTAGTTGTTGGTTGCTGGTGGTTTCCAAACTCTTGATTTCTCCATGCCCTTTGTTTTTGCTATAGCACTAACTGACTTCCTCTTTTCTCTTAGCATCCAAATTGCTTACTTTTCTCTCAAAGTCAGCTCCCTCGTCTTCATCCTGGTTTGTGTGTGTCATCATCAAATGCAAGATTCAGAATGCAGAAGTAATGGATGTAACTGATACGACACATTCCCTGCTTTTAATATCTGAAGAATTAATGCAAGAGGACACAGCTGATCACTTAGAAAGACCTGTGAGGCAACCGTTCCAATACTTATGCTCACAGGGATGAAACTCTAAAAGTGCTGAACTTCTTAGCTGGTAAAACATCTATGTGTTGAATCACCCAATAATAAAATGTGACATTCTGTAGTTTTGTCTCATATTCAACTTTTAATCATATTTGTAAATGTCTTGACTCCATAGCCAACAGAGCAATTTTGTCTTTACTGTTCCAATACTTTTGGAGGGCACTGTATATTATGTAAACAAAAACTTTTATTTTGGATGCGATTAATCGTTTAAAATCAATAATTATTATTATATGTTATTTCCATATTATTCAACATACAGGCCAGATACACACTGGTAAATTTTTTTATTAATTTGACTAATTTATTGTTTTTAACTGACATCTGTAGCTAAAATATATATGATTGTGTCTGTCTATTTCTTAACCCAGTGTTTGGTGCTATAGGCCCTCTGTCTGATTTAATCTCTTCATGGATTCAGTAATTTTCCACAGCTTGTCTGAGAGAGAAAAGCATGAGTCCCAAACTCACGGACGCAGATGGGCAGCTGTCCGGACCAGTTGTGGTCTTGTTGGCAGATGCGCACAGAGGAGCCGATGAGGCGGAAGCCGGAGACGCACTGGTACACTACCGTGTCTCTGTAGCCGAAGTTCTCCCCGATCACCTGACCGTTGACGATCTGCTCGGGTAAACCACAGTGGCCAGCTGAAAGGAGAGGAAAGAGAAGAAAGAGTGATTAAAGTGAGAGGTCTGAGTAGCAGCTACATTACACTGTAAAATATTAACATCCAATGCTTTTAGAGAGTAGAACTGCTTCATGTAATTAAGTGTTTAGTGGAGTGCATGTAAATTCAAAAAAGTGAGACCTTCAGTGGAGCAGGAGAAAGAAACATGATTGAGGTCAAACGCACTTCAAGCACTTAGACACTACAGTATGTTTGTGTATTGCCGTTTAAGTCTGGGGTCAGTAAGATTTATTTTAAAAGAAATTAATACTGTTATTCAAGCAAGGATTGCTGATCTTTTGAACCTTGAAAAAATGAATCATGGTTTCCACAAAAATATAAGCAGCACAACTGTCTGAAGCATTGATGATAATAGCATACAGAATCGCGCATATATATATATAGTGTATACATTCACACTTCCATTTATTTTATTTTATAGTGAAGGCATTAATTACAAAATGTGGTACAGTAATAATAAACAAAACTTCTGAATGGTTACTACTAGAAACTAGGACAATGATGATTCTGTCACACTTAACAAGGTTTAAAAATCAAGTTGGACCGCTGCCAGGCAAACATGCCTGAAACAGCAGATGTGAACAGCAGCAGTGAATGTACACCACATTACCCAAGCAGCGCGTCTCTGTTCCACTCCACAGACCAGAAGATAGACACTCTCTCACAGTAGATCCCACCAGCATATACCCATTGTCACATGTAAATATGGCTGTGGCCCCAAAGGAGGTCTGAGTTCCAATTTTCTTGCCACTGGGAGGTGTGGCCAGATCCCCACATGAGATGACTGTGGAGGGAAGAGAGAGGGTAACACAAACAAGCACAATCTGGAAATCTTAAACATTTGACTAACGGAGCCAAACAGCTGTTGGATTGAAGTTGAATTACACACTTACTTTGGCAGTGGGGCCTTTCGTTCTTCCAGCTCCACACACCATTGGCCATGCACTGAATGTGGGCGGGGCCTAAGCGGTAATAGCCAGGATCACAGGTGAAGATGATTTTGGTCCTGTACTCATAATGCGAACCGTTAACGATCCGCCATCTTCCATGTTCCAGAGAGAAAGATCCGATACTTGGGCAAACCACAACTGTGCAGCAAATACACCAAAATCAATATTCAGAATCCTATGGCCACTCATTAGTACTGTGTCAATATTTTTTTTAATGATTCCGTTTCAAAATTTATTGAGCTGCCATGCTATTTTCATAGGTATCTGCCTTCTAAGGCAGCATGATAACTGGAACGGTAGCAACTCCATGTGTCAAACAGCATTATTCACAGTTTTCACAGTTCATATCACTAAGCTAACTCTGTGATACTCTAATAAGCATAAATAAAAAGCACACACACAAATACAGGGTAAGAATTAACTTTTTTTTTTTTTCATCAAACTTGAGTATATTTACTATTTGAATATTATATCTTAATCCTAATGTATTATAGGATTGCTTTCACCACAAAGGATAATTGCAATGCTGCTTTAGATTTTTTTTTTTTTAAATAGAAGGCAAATACAAATCTTAGAAGGCAAAGCCTTTAGAAACAGGCTTTGTGTTGAGGTTGATGCTTAAAGGGGTCATATGATGCGATTTCAAGTTTTCCTTTCTCTTTGGAGTGTTACAAGCTGTTTGTGCATAGATAAGATCCCTGAGGTTGCAAAGACTAAAGTCTTAAAACCAAAGAGATATTCTTTATAAAAGTTAAGACTCGACCACGGCCCCCTAAAACGGCTCATTCAAACACGCCCCCACATGTCTACGTCACAGTGTGGGGAGATTTGCAAAACACCAATCAAACGTATACGCAATGAAAGAAGGCGGGACTTTTATTCTCGCTGTAGTATTGTTGATGCCACCGGCGCCATGTCCTGGAGACGCTGTTTCGTTGTGAAGGCGAAACTACTTTGTTTGGGCTTCCAAAAGAGGATACAACTAGAAGTGGTTAAGTTGTATTTACAACACTGTTCAGAACAGTTCAACACAAATATTCGAGTGTGTGCAGCACATTTTACAGAGGACTATTTCCTGAACCTGGGAGTAGCCTGCCAGCTATGCTCAAAGGCTGTTTCCATAAAGTGGGGTAATTCCAACTTTTCAAGGACAGTCTGGCGCTTCTGACTCACAGCTTGTAAGTGTGTTTTCATATTTAAAGAATTTGCCACTGACTATTCAAACGCAAGTTTTGAGCTGTGTAGAGTAGTGCTTGTTGTTTGTCGTTTCTCCGATCAAAAATGCAGACATGGTAATGTTTACGTGGAGTGGCGCAATGCAACGTGACGCGTAAAAAGACAGTATAAGTCATTATAATCAGTAATTATGTCCCCACTGGATGCAACAAATGCCTCGTTTGTAATGGGTTTTATAGTTTTTGTGTCGTCGCGCCTGGACATGGCATCACAATACGGTAAGGGGCGTTAACATTTCCGTCTCACGCTTGAGGAATTCAGCCAATCACAACGCACTGGATAAAAATCGGTGCGTTTCAGAAAGTCGTGGCATAGAAGAGCAACAATAATGTACAGTATGTGGAAAATAATGTGTTTTTTGAACCTTAAACTGCATAAACACATTGCATTACACCAAATACACAATGTTCTTTTTAGCAACGTCATATGACCCCTTAAAAATGCAGCCTAAGTAGGCAGCTCATGTTTTTGAAACAGAGGCATCATTTTGGCAGATATAATTGGCTCATTAATAAATGATGATTAAAGCTGAAGCAAAGAGCTCTCTCAAAGTCCCTTTAAGGCAAGTTGATTCACTCAGCGGCCATCTAGTTATGCCCCAGGCAGCTATTTTCTATTTAGCCAATAGGGATACAAGCACAGCTCCTGCCTACTTGAATGGAAAAACACTGAAATTTCCAAAACTGTTTGTCTAAATTATGTTTTAATAACACATTCCAAATCAGCAATAAAATCTGACAACAGTATCATAAAATTTGCTTGACTTGCTCAAATAATGCAAAAAAGTATTTTATTTTCCAGGCTGGACCAATTAATTCACAACCTAGAGTAAACATCCTCTATTAAAACGGGATTATTTCTGTGTACAAGTCTATCTCATTCCTCTCATACTGTCTCTTGATCTCTTTATCTGCTGTAAAATTCATGCTGAAGGGCTTCTGCATCTCTATGAGCGAGCGGGCCTGTACCTGAGCAGCGAGGGACTTTGTTGTGGTTGCTCCAGGTGCCGTCAGGCTGGCACACAGCACTGGTCAACTCTTTGGAGGACAGCCGGTAGCCATCGTTGCAGAAGTAGGTCACACGTGTACCCACTGAGTAGTCCATGGCAAGCACTCCTCCATTCACAGGAGCCTTGGGCACCCCACAGGAGACAGCTTATGGGTGTGAAAATAAGATAGACATACGGAATGTTAAGTAATAAGTTGAAAATATAATTATGAGAAGATAATTAAAAAAAAACCTCTCATCATTGCTTATTACCCCATTAGAATATTTCACCATCAGAGCAATGAAAATTGGCTATTCGATTGGCTGGTTTTACAAGATGTAATTAGACCTGCTTTTCAGGTGCTTATGAACACGTAGCGGCTTTATTAAAGGTCAATACTACGTTTATGAGCAAAAAAGTCATTTTGGCCAAAAGGAAGTGGTCTGTGCACATGAGCATTTAATTTTAGGGATGCATGATATATTTGTACCATATCGGTTACCAGCTGAGAGAGAAGACATTTATCTTTATATTTAATAACACTGTGAAATGTAATTTTGTAGCAAATCTCAAATGAATATCCATTTTCCGTGCTGTACATTATAATGTTGTGATGCCTAGATTCAACAGTTTTTTTTTTTTTTATTTAAAATGTAATATCATCTATAACAAGAAAATAATTATTGGCTTATTGGTACCAGTTGGCCTGAATTTTAACATCAGCACATTCATATTTAATAAGAATTATAATAAGAATAATAAGAAGAATGGCACACGACCATCCCCAAACTAAAGTTGCCCACAAAATTGAATGTATGGATGGATGGATGGATTTCAAAATGTCACTGTATGGATTTACATTAAGAATTGGAATTAAGGAGTCTAGTCAATTTATTGAAGGTAAATACTGTATTAAAAGTATTAAATGAAAAGTCAGAGAAGGGCAAAAGAAAAATGACTCTATGATTTCAGACAATCAAAGTCAAGGTTCGCCTGTATGTAAAAGCATATCTTTTTCATAAACAATGAAATAGCACTCAAGGAGTTGAACTATTCCTCTACAACTATGCTTGTCATCAGTGTGGCAAACCAGCCAATGGAACATTCCATCTCGCTTCTTGTTCTCCTTCTCCCTTACGCAAGCAGCACTGGAACATATTATTTATCAAGGCACAGTACTTTAAGATGACACTAAGTATGAATCATTGCTGTGCAAAAGCCCTCTAGATTTATTGAGCAGCAAAAACACTGGTACATTTGAGAAACAAAGCTACAGTCCTAACCATCCGACTGTCAGTGCTCAGCCATTAGAAGCCGAACAATAACCTCCCAGTAATTAAAGAGCACATATCAAGAATAAAGCCGTTTCTCACCAAGAGTGGCCTTTGACAGTGACGCAAGAAGAACTCTTGTTGCTTTGCTTTAGGATAACAAAAAAAAAAAAAAAAAGTGCCCAGATCGCTTTTGGAAGTTTACAGAGTCATTTAAGTGTCACTTGATGTTAGAGGCACCAGAGCCTGTGGCCCTTAGAGGGAGTAGGGGCCCATTCTGTCACATTAGTGTAGGAGCAGAGGCCCTTGCATGAATGCGCCGCCTCAGAAACTATTTAGTCAGGCTCATCTACTCTACTGTGAAGCTGCGTCTGGGAGGATAGGTGGAGCAGGATAAACGACACAGATGGATAAAGAGAGCTCTGAAGATTAGTCATTAATGTGACAAATGAAACAGATCATGAATAAACAGTATCAGTGAGAGGAGCGGCGACAGTAATTACTGCGTCTCCATCACTGACCGTAAAAGCTTGTTAGAGATGCGTCAGGAAAATTACTGATCATATCTGCAAGCACTGAATTACTACCTGCTGACTTTAAAAAAGGTCTGTTCGGTGTTTTAGTCAACAAAATACAGGTGTGAAAAGAATACAAGTTCAATGCAAGTTTAATACTCGATTGACAGCATTTGTGGCACAATGTTGATTTTGACTTGCCCAAATAAAAAAAAAAAGGTAAAAATCTAAGTCACAGTGAGGCACTAACAATGAAAGTGAATAGTGACAATCTGTAACTGTTAAAATATTCTCTGTTTCAATAGTAGAGTCACAAAACATAAACAATATTAGTGTTCACATTATTTTAGTTAGATAAAAGCCTTTTCTTTGCAGTTTTATTCAATTTTAAAACTTTTTTGCCATGAAATCGTAAAGCCTAAAACTCTAAAATTACTGCAAAAATTATAGGAATGTTATATCTTTTTAAAAATAAAATTATTAGCTTCATGTATAAGTTTTACAATTCTGCAGAAACTGGTCCCTTCACTTCTATTGTAAATGCCACACCGTATCCTTTGATTATTTAATCAAAATGTTTTGTTTAATCAATGTTATGCTTTGAAATATTTTAATAAAGTTTGAAATATTTGAAATTATTGAATGCAGAAAACGAATGCTTTCCCATATCCCAGCTGAATATGAAGGAAAAAACAGTAGTTTGAAAATGGTCATTGTTTTTGCAAATCAGAAAAAGTTGGCGCTGGTAAATAACATCAATGTCGATGCCGGTTAAATGGCTAATAATCATAAAGTATTGAACCTTTAACATACTTTGGTTATCAGCACATTCAACCCAAAATGGACTAGTAAACACCTTGGCAAGCAGGAACCGGGGCGTCCCAGGCATAGTAGCCGAAGGGGGTCTTCTTGCAAACGGCAGTGCTCTTCCCAATAAGCCGGTATCCACGATCACAGGCCCAGCGTACCAGGCTGTTTAGGTGTCCTCCGGTCTGGCTGCTTATGGATCCATGGAGAGGAGAGTCCGGGGTGCTGCAGTACAGAGCTGTTCAGACAGACAGATAGACAGACAGATAGAAACCAAACCCCATCAGTTCCTTAATCACCACCCTGTGACACAGGGCTCATTCACTCATTCAGGCACATAGAAGTTCTGCTTATAAAAGGGGTTCAATACTTTCTGAAGGCACTTAGAAAAGCCTTTCTGCTTTAATAACATACTGTAAAACTCCTATGTGCCTTATTCAACATGCCTCAGCCTGGTGTTTTGGAGACATTTGGAGACACCGGCTGCAGATGAATATTTTATCATTTGTGAAAAGGTCACATTATCTGGTTTATTACTCTTTTCGCCCACTGAAATTTAGCACTGGAATTTGAATTACAGAAGATAATTCTGTAAAGAAAGAATTATTTTTTTAACTGCTGCAAAATTCTTCTTGTTCTTTTAACTTTTAAAAGACACAGTTTAAAAAATGCATGAATTTAATTGCATCTGCCAAAATTATGACCTTTCCTCAAAACTGACTTAAAATGTTTCAGTCACTTATGGAATTTAACCAGCGGTTCCTGTTCCTGTTATATAAAAAACCTGTTATTATTCAAAAACCAAACAACACCACCACGCATATTTTAATGGTTTAATAATTTAAACTCATTTTTGAAAAATACTTTGCCAAGTATTGTTTTAAGCTCAGTCTCACATATGCATGCCATGCATAAACAGTGCATTCAGAATGTATAAAAGTATTTCTTTTGCTATTATGTGGCAAGTCAAATGAATTGATTTTAAATAGGATTATTTCTTCTCACTTCCTCACAATTCTCTAAAATAAAATGAAAAAGATTGCTGTAAATAAAAGGTGGACCCAAATGAATGAAATCTATCTGGAAGATAAAATAAATGATAAATAATAAAAATAATTGCTATAAAGAAAAGATTGATGGATCCAAATGAATGAACATCTGCAATTTAGGCTAAGACAGAAAGTGAGTATTCTGGAATGGCCTTCCTGGAGTGTGGATTACTCTGCAAATACTACATGATACATGTATAGAACAGTTAAAAATATTGTGTTTTAAAATATGTTTTACAATCTGATGGTGTAAGGGATCAGAATGTGAGAAGATTCGAGGGGATGAATACTTTCTGAAGGCACAGTAGTCACACACTCGGCTTGAAACCAAACATAAACACATCAATAACCATGTCAATCAAACTCAGCGAGAGACCTTGACAGCAACAGAGAGCTCCACAGACAGAAAGAAGCTTTCATAACGTTAGACTTGGCTCTAGCCAAGTTTCACAGCAGACTGTGAATGAATTCAAACTGATTCTCAGCCTTTGAACTGAAACAAAGTATTAACATGTTGATGTGGAAATTTTCATATCCTAACGACGGAAATGAACAAGCCATTCATCATTGATTTCACAAGCCGAAAACAACTGACAGGAGGCTAAAGCCTGAAAAGCACTTCGAACGTGGGTTGTCAGTTCGCATTTCATCTCAGTTCAAAGATACTCCGAAATGCACGGCCTTACATGACTTTCTTCTGCACCTGCAACAATCACAGAAGTGTGAAGAGGATGTAGGTACGAGGCCTATTTATATCTCAAACCGGCAGGATAGAGGAAGTGTAAGCATCTGACCTCCATTCGCACGGGCACCTCATTCGGTTAAATTCACTCCAGGCTTGACTTTAACAGAAGTTCAGCCAGGATGTGCGGCCCTAACAACAGTTAAATCTGAGTTCAGAACGTCCAACTGTGATGGAAAACAAAAGTGAGGTGAGTACTGCTGGCACCCTCCAGCAGAAATGGCCTTCCTGAAAAGAATCAAGCCCTTTTGATGGAAAGTCAGTGAGGAAATATTGCTAAGTGAAAATATGTTGCAAGTGAAGAAAAGCTGTTGACTCGTGAGGTAGGGTGGATTTTATAACACTCCAAAGCACTTAGAAACTAAAATCGATACATGCAGTGTTGATATGAGAATATATTTCAGCACCTGCCACTGCAGCAATTTGATATGCACATTACCACTCAATAAAGTACACAATAAAGTCTTTATTTGCCATATGACCATGTGAATTAATAGAGTTATAGGAACAGTCCCCTGGAGCAACCCGAGGTTAAGTGCCTTGCTCAAGGGCACAATGGTCATAGCTCAAGGATTGCTCCGGGATCGCCCCCTGTTCGGGTTTGAACCTTTTGGTTACCAGCCCAGATTATAGAATTAATAATGATGTTATATAGTAAAGGTCTCAGTATTTCGTTTCTTGAAAATTGCAGATAATAAAAATTACAAATAACAACAATAATATGGATTTTTCATCTGCAACATTTTACATTACAATTTATATAGAGCAGTGTCTAAAAGTTTGAGACCATATTTAAAATCTAGGATTCAAAATCTAATTTAAATCTGGGATAGAATTTTTTAAAGCAATGCTATAATACAATAATACAAATGAAAATAAAATAACATTGATTTTTCACCATCAAGATTTTACACTACATCTTCTAAACAGTGGTGTCTAAAATAATGATCAAATGTGATAAAAAGCACGGGATGCTCTTTGAATCATTCTCAAATCATCCTGAATTACATGATCATGAGGTTTAACAAACTTTGTTATTAGACAGACTTAAGAGGTGGTCATGGCCATGAGAATAGTGCATTTCCCATGTCTGTAAAAAGTCTTTTTCGTGGAAAAAACGCTGAGACGCTAGGGAAACTATCCGCTTTAAGTGACCACAGAAAGCCCTTATACTGTAGATTTGTCTGTCCCTATTCAGTCCGCTCTACTACATTTAAACACACACACTCAAGCTTGAGGAATTGAAAGGTAAGGTGTGGTTAAAAAAAAAAAGAAAGAAAGAAAAAGAGTGCAATATGTGTACTTGGAGTCCCCAGGTCTTTGGTTGACATCCACAACGGCAAGTGTAGCATTCACTTAACCACAGTGCACTATGGGGCCAATGGGTCTCAGCCCTTTCTTGTTCTGTCAGTATGACTTTTTCAGGGAAACTGTAAAGTGCACGACCTAAACTGCAAAAGACATTTGTCAAACATATATGAGCTGAAATAAGGTAGTGTGTACCTCTCTCTTGGGCAATGAAGACAAAATAAACAAAGACAAAGTCACCTCTACAAAAATCAGCAGGTACATGTCCATCTATGTTCATACAAATATACACAAACATATACATGCGCGTGCACTCACACTCATTCGATTCTGACAGACATTAGTAGTTAACACATAACATGCAATAACTTTTTCCCCCATCAATATGCAGATTTTAGGTTTATATTGATAATAAAATATATAAAGAAGAAATGCAGGGTCAAGTAAATAAAGACAATTTTGATTTATTGATTTTATGATTAATTGTGATCTATTTCTTTAAATTGTCCTGCAGTTTGAAAAAGTTTTAAATAGGGATGCATCAATTTTAAAAGTCTGGCCAATACCAAACAGTCAATAACTACAGTATTTTTATGTTATGGCTGACAACCAATAAATGGCTAATGTTGAAATTCTACAGTATTTTGTCCAAATAAATGAAAAATAAAATACTACATACAATCAAACATTATACTGCACAGTATAAAACATGGACATTAATATTGACAGTGTTAATAAATTATTAGTGTTTTTAAAGTTTGTATTAGACAAGGAAATCTAAATGCAAAATTAGGAGATATTATGTATTATTTTTTAATTAAGAGTATAATAAGTTACACTGCAGGTCATCTACCCCAGATTATTTCATGCCAACTACCCAAACACACTTCCTCAGCTCAAAGTATACATGCTCATTCAAATTCAAGACCAGAGACGGAAAACGTGCAAGCAATAAAGAGATTTAAATGGATACATACTTTGATACTCACCGACATAGCGGATGCGGAACCCCCTCTTATTGGTGCCGTGGTCAGCTGACCAGCGCAGAAGAAGCTGGTGGCCAGTGGTGGTGATGTTGAAGGGTGTGGGGAGGTCACCACTCAATGTAGCCAGTGTCTGACTATGAATTGTGGGTCCTTTAAAAGAAATAGAAGAGAAAGACAATTTGCAGGAGGACTGTTACACCAAATTACATCTGTCAAAAAAGATGAAACTCATAAAAGAACCTAATGCTCAGGTGGAACACAATTTGACTAAGGCTTTTGAAATGACTTTTTGAAAAAAATATCTCGGAAATGGGAAAAGCAGACAAAGTGTAGATAATAACAGCCTTGGCTACAAATGGTGACTAACCTGTGAAAGGCATAGTCACACTTTTATTAGACTAATATCAATTCAAGATTCACTTTTCATGTTGCATTTAAAAAGAAAAAAGACAGTGAAAAGAAAAACAATTTTATCACTTTGTGGATCGTGTGAACACAGTGTTGCATATGTTGCAGAAATCTCTATAAATTAAACACTTTTACAATAACAGCCAAAGTTAAGTGGAAAAAAAAGTCTACCATCAAAGACTTCCAGAATGTCGTATTCTTTCTCTGTCTGGAAAAACTCAAAATACAGGGTGATGTTGTAGCCCTTCTCCACGTTGATGCTCCAAGAACACATCTGTAGGTTGGGGTAACTGTCTGGATACCCAGGGCTCAAAATCACCCCAGATGAGTCAAATCGGACATCATGAGCAGGACATTGCACTGTGGGGGGAAAAGACACATTTTTATTAGTTACTGATTTTGTACAAAGCAGATAATTATAGGGTGTGTGTATCAATAAGATGGGCATATTTTATATGGTACTACTCTACTTCATATTTCATATGTTACTCAACAAAGTTACTCTGTTCAGTTCAGTTCAGCTAAACTAAACTAAAAAAACAGTGGAACTAATTTAAACTCAGCTCAGAGAAATTAAACTAGAATAGACAAAACCCTCGACTTAACAAGCCTAAACTTGACTAGGCTAGACTAAATTAACCTAACCAAATTTGATGAAACTAAACTGAAAAAAAACAGATCTAGATAAGACAAAACTCCACTTGACTCAACAAACCTAGACTTGACAAAACTAAACTAACTCATCTAAATTGAACTGATATCAACTCAGCCAACACTCCACTCAACACAACACAACACAACACAACACAACACAACACAACACAACACAACACAACACAACACAACACATCTAAACTCAACTAGATTAGACTAAATGAACCAAACCAAACTAAATAAAACTAGACTAAACCAGACAACACAAGACAAGACTACATTTGACTCAGTCCTAGACAAGACTAGGACGGCTCAGAGTAACGAAACTAAAGAGGACTACACTTGACTTAATTTAATTTTGTTAATTAACCAAACCAAATTTAACAAAAATAAAGCTAAATTCAACTAAACTAAACTAAACTAAACTAAACTAAACTAAACTAAACTCCAAGACTAAAGTTGTAGAACAATAAACCAACTGAATTACTTTAGTTCAACTGTGAATGAAATCAGGCCTGGGGTGTATTCCAGAAAGCAGGTTATGTGACATACCCGGGTAAGTTTGAGGATAAGCGAGCGGATAACCTCAGCTTTCAGTTCCAAAATTGGAGGTTACTTTCGGGGTATGTAAGTAACCAAAGTAACTTGCTCTCTGAAGATAACCTGCTCCGGAGCAGGCTATGTTCCAGGGTTAGTTCACTTCAGCGCTATCAGCGCACGCGTGATCTACTGACGAGCCTTCAGTGGGCATGACAGATAGCGCACAACATTATATAATATTAAATTATGTAATATAGCCTATTATATATAACATATGACAAGGTAATGTTTAATTTATTATATTATATATATATTTGTTACATTTTATATTATCATCTCACACATGGATCGGCATTTTCTATAATGTATTTCTATAATAAAAATACATACAGTATCTGATATGACTTAATACATAATTAGCATCAAACAAAAATGATTGCAAAACTATCAATTAGGTGGCGATATGGCGATAAGCATGTAAACGACCATTGAACAAAAGAAGAAGAAAGAAACCGCAAGGCACGCTTTTTTTTAGCGTCCGTTTCCATAGTGACTCATTGATTCGTAGCTCTGTTGAGAATATCTTGAGTCTTAACCATACTCTGGGTTGAATGAATTTACTCCCGGATGCGTTTTTGGAACCACATACCTTGAGTAAGCAAGGTTTGGGGTTAATCAACCCAAAATTCAGGGTTTAGCTGAAGGTAAGTTAACCGTGCTTTCTAGAATACACCCCTGGTATCTATTGATCTTATTAATTCCTTAGTTTTAAAGCAGCAAATCATTTGCCTGGGACCATATTTCCTCAGAAAATGTAGATGGTGGCCATCGTCTGTCATCTTGGAAAAAAAAAGAAGCCACAATTTTTCATCAAGTCAGCCTGAAATGTTACATACTCTGCAAAACACTTCATGAGCTCTCCTGCTCCATGGCTCACTTTGTTTATCCCGCTCCGAAACTGCTTTAATGTGCATGACAAATGATTGAACTACCGTTTCCAGGCACTTTCCTGAATCTAAGCACAGGACAAATTCTAACAAAGTGAGTGCTCTCTTGTGGGGATGCAGGGAGAAGGATGGAGCCATGAAAGATTAATGGCAGCAGCTGTTTGAGCCACTAAACTCCAAGAGCTGCATCACTCATCAACAGCGAATGTGAGGGAAAGAGCAGTGACAGGAAATGACTGAGCTCTTCATGGACTATCAGCAATACCGCCTCTGATCACATTTTACCCTCCATTACATGTATGATGCTCGTCTGAGTGATTTGAGCTTATAGTCTAGCCATCCCAATATCCTGCCATTTACTTGTGGACGGAGGTTGGACGTTTCCATGGCAACACGCTCTAACATGCTGAAACCTTTAACCCCAGTTCTGCGCTGGTTCCGCTGTCTAAACGAGGACGCATTAGACACGTAATCCTGGTAAATGGAAGCTGGTGGGTCTGTGTCATTTAAGGGGCTTTGTTCTTGAAGAGCATGCCCACCTTGGCAGGAAGGAGGGTGTCCGTCCATCTGTAGCCGTTCTCCCAGCCTGCATGTCAAAATCTCGCTCCCCACCAGGGTGAATCCGGGGTGACAGCGATAGCGGATAATATCACCTGAGATGCAAAGAGAGAAAGAGAGTTACAATGATTAAGTGTCCGTTTAATTAGGTGGGACAGCGAACCTCCTTGGTTTTAATGGAGATAGATGCCCCAGATATGGGCGAGATGTATATATTTTAATGTTAAACTTGAAGAGGTTGATAATTGAGCTGTAAAACAGCAGCGTTTGCAGCCCTGTCTAATGAATTGCTTGTATTGGCTTTGCATGACAACCCCGCCACCGTCGCCTATCTAAAAATAATCATGCGTAAGCACCTGGAAAACATCAAACGTATGACGCATTGAAGCGTTCCTATGCACTGCCAGTGTCTAGGCAACAGGGCAAAGTGAATCTCGTTTACAGTATTGGCCTAATTTCTATAGCACTAGAAAAGCCAGGTTTGATCATTCGTGCCAACATGCCTGTGGGTGAAACGCTTGTGTTACAAACGGGTCTTGTTTAGGGTACTATTTTAGTAGTCACTTTGGCACTGAGGCCAGATGACAGCTGGCTGGAATGAGTTGAGACTCCTGTAACAGGTGGAGTGGAAATGTATGACATTTTTTGCAAGGAACATAAATTGCATAAAAATACCAGTGCCTGATCTGATTGTAAAAACTCGTAATGGAGAATTTCACCAAAAAATGAAAATTCTGTCATGATTCATGTGCCCTCATGTTGTTCCGAACATTAGATTTTCCTATTTGGAACACAAAAGATGATGTTCAGAAGAACTGTTTTTGTCTATACAAAGAAAGTCGGTGGGGTCCAAAACAACACTGTACCCTATTCATTTTCTTTGTATAGACATAAAAAGAGATTTTTCAAATGGCTTCTTTTGTGTTCGGCTGAAGAAAGTAAGTCACATGTTTAGAACAACACGAGGTTACGTAAATCATGACAGAGTTTTTATATTTAGGGGAACAGTTCACAACGAAAATCGTAACGGGTGACGGCGCCGATAGCCTCGTGGGCAGCACGTCGATATGTAGCGACGTTGCGCTTCGGGCGTCCCGTGTTCGAGTCCTGGCTCGCGGACCATTCCTCTCTCTCTCCAACTTTGTTTCCTGTCTAACTACTGTCCTATCAAATAAAAGGTAAAAATGTAAAAAATAAATCTTTAAAAAAAAAAAAAGAATCATAACGGGTATTAGAGAAAAGCAAACAAACAGAGTAATGTTATTAAAGTGCCACGGTATTTATACTCTTCAGGAGCCAATCTACAAATGGCTTACTTTATATAAAACGGGATAGGAGAACATTGGGAAAATAAATAAATAAATAAACACTCCTGGATCTCAAGCCAACCTGAACAGAATCAGAACCACTTTTATTAACAATAGAAAATACATGCGTTCATACCTATCTCCAACTCATTATCCTCCATCAGGATATCTGCGTTTGCCACTTCCAATGGAGGCTGGCAGACTCGTAACTGGTAGGCTGCAAAAGAAGAGAACGAAAGATGTGGTTACAAAGATTTCAGGAGTTATGTAACAAAAAGTATATATAAAAGCAACAAATATATATATATTTTTTTAGCATTTATACATTATTAATCAATGTATTCATTTGTACAAAATTTCCCTAAAGTTCTCTTTGCCCCACCCAATGCCCCATCTTAAAATAGTGAAAATGAATTTCATGTGAGGGCGAAAGATTTCCTCAAGCAGATTTTCGAACAGGTTCAAGCAGGTCATGCAGATTCAACAGAAAGATGCTTGGTTTGAAAGAGACTTCTTTTTGAACTGTGCTTCATACATCACTATGCTGAAATTTCACCAAAATTGTGACCCTGGACCACAAAACCAGTCTTAAGTCGCTGGGGTATATTTGTAGCAATAGCCAAAAATACATTGTATGGGTCAAAATTATAAATTTTTCTTTTATGCCAAAAATCATTAGGATATTAAGTAAAGATCATGTTCCATGAAGATATTTTGTACATTTCTTACCGTAAATGTATCAAAACTTAATTTTTGATTAGTAATACGCATTGCTAAGAACTTGTAACAGCCCATAGCGCTGTTACTATGGATTTAGTTAGGGTGAAGTTTTAGTACAGCCCTCTAGGGCAGGGCTATTCAATTAACTTCATTTGAGGGCCGGATTATCGAATTTAACATTTGAAGGGGGCCAAGGGGGTGGGGGGCCGTCGCGATCTTTTTCTGGGGGGCCTATAAAATTGGAAATTAAATTTAAATGCATATTCAGCAGTAAAATTAACTAATATTACCAACAGTAGCATCTATAAAAGGTTAACATTAGTGCTGTCTGCCATTCAATAAAAAAAATAATCACGCATTTCTGTAATTAATTTTAAAAATGTGACTAAATGTGACTAGTCATATAATTGTGTTGTCATATTTTCACACTGAACTTCCAAATTAATATAGAAACAACAAAGATGGTATATTTTAAATTGTGTTTAATGGCATCTTTTTACTAGCCTATTGTTAATGGAGAAGTATCATTGATACAAATAATGTTACTGTTGTCTCTATTAAATCCATTTTTTCCCTTTAATTTTAGCCATTAATTATAGCCATTTAATATTACAGTATAATTGAAATGTTATGATTATTTTTTAACATTTAATAGGCTTTGAAAAATATAACAACTTTTTATAAGTGAACTTAAAACAATCTTCACATAAACTATAAATTGTATGCATAAGCTATATTGATTATTCAAGCTACAAAAGTTAATCCGCAAGCAGAGCAGTCAAGTGATTTTCTCTTTTTCTTTAGTTCTTTGATTCACATCAATCACAGACTGCAGCAGGTTTCACTTTAAAAGCAGCGCTGTTTCTTTAATAAAACCTGATGCACATGACGCGGATGTGACACACATCCAATTTTCTCCCAACTCTTTACGGTCATTTAAGATTTTATAACTGATTTAAGACTCACCAAAACCATGTATTTTTACATCATTGTGTGTGGTTTTGTCCATTGAAGCGCTGGTGCGCTTGTCTGAAGCGGCTCAGCTTATGAGTTCAGCCAAACGTGCAGATTTTCAAACTATACTTCCTGCTTTGATAATAATCTTCGTCCAGTGTTGGCGCTATTTCTTGCCAGAAGTTATGACCGATAACACTGTCTTTAAACTTGTTTAAACTAACGTTAGAATTGTGGATCTCATAACTCCCTCACATAAACACTTGTCAAAACTGCCATGTTGCGGTCTCTGGCAGATTGTTTATTTTTGGCTGGCCCGAGCCAGAGTTGCCACCTTGTGGACAAACTAATTAGTGCAAGAACAATTCAAGGCGAATGTGCAACCTGCTTACTCTTCCTCGGGCCGGATGAAGATGATTGGCGGGCCGCATTTGGCCCGCGGGCCGCCAATTGAATAGCCCTGCTCTAGGGGCTCTAGGGCGCTCCCCTCCTTTATATTAAGCCCAGGTGGGGTAGTAGAGGGAGATATATTGTTTGGTTGGGAGGAAGCATGGCTTCTCATGCTACCTTCAATGTTTAGAGTCCCAGTTGAGAAACGTTGATGTTTTAAGCTCAATCAATGTAAGTGTTTATCTTTGTAAGTTTATTTGTGTTACTTTGCTTGTGTTTGTTTATTTAGTTATTTTCTTTGATGAATGTGTTTGTTAGCACTCTGGTTCTCAGTATGTGTTTGCGTTCTAGAGGGACTCTTTTGTACCGGTGGTTATTCTTGCCACTGAAGGCCACGCTGTCTGTACCTGGGAGATATTTCTACCATGGGATTCCTGTTGCTGTCGTGGACAGTTTGAGTTTTCTCACTCGGGGACTAGAGTGGTTTTGGGACTATATGGTGGAGTTTGTTGGATGCACATTGAGCTTTGTCGTCGTCTTCGATATCATCGTCTACCATGTCTTCAATGATAAGTACTACAGACATTCAGTGACATTCATGTTCCCCATTGGACTATGCTACAGGTTTAACTTTCAACCAGAGTTTCCACTCCTGTTTGTATGCTTGCAAACCCACATACTTACATTTCACAAAGCAACCGAGACTGTTGTTTTTCTTGTTGTTTATGTTGTGATTGGTTTATGCCAACTTCTACCACACGATAATAATTGGTTTAATCTCACTCTGTGTATTGATTTGGTCATTGTCAACATATTATTTGTTTTAAGGTACACTTATGAAGAAAGGTTGGTGGGCCCCTCTCTCAAAATATATTGTAATGGCTCGTTCTTTTAAAGAGAAGGGGAGCGGTTACAAACTTCATTTGGACAACTTTAATATTTTTTCAATATTTAGATTTTTTTTGCACCCTCAGATTCCAGATTTTCAAATAGTTGTGTATCAGCCAAATATTGTCCGTTCCTAACACACCATACATCAATGGAAAGCTTATTTCGAAAAATTGACACTTAAGACTGGTTTTGTCATCCAGGTTCAAAATTTTGCTAATGCCACTGCACATGTGTGTGGCCAAACTTATTTTCATGTTAAACACTTCATCACATCAAGACAATGAGCCAAACGTGCCTCCTCACGTGACTTTTTACCATTTGTATTGACACCATTTTTTTAGGAAGGAAAGGTAGTTGCTGCACCCCTGGCAATGCTTTTGCACAGACAAATATTGATGTAAATAATATTAAATGTCATATTTCGTAATGCTTCTCATTTTATTTTGGTACAGCCCATTATTTTCCAATGAAATCTTTCGCCGCCTCTGGAAAAAAAACGCCCTGGCCCAGCGTGACGTTCGGCACAGTTGCGTTGGCATCTAGTCAGTACTAATGACAGAGGAACCTGCCGTGACAAATAACGATGTGATTAAGTAGGGTGACACTGGGGGGCATGGAAGGGTGACTATCACTGCACTACGGGCCGCTTTGCGACGTTAGCACAGAGCCTTATCAATCGCTTACATCTGACAGCGGATATACGTGCTAGCAAGTGAGCGTGTCACAGTCGTTGAAATGCCAAGAACAAAACGACCCGCATAATGAGCAAATCACTTAAGAAGAGAAGGAATTAACCGAACATTTATCCGGCTACGGATTGCATGAGTAATGTATTTGTTGTGCGAGTATAACAGTGCTGTGGCCCTTTCCTGTGCAATCTATAGATAGCCACGACTGTTGATGATAATTACCGAGTAGCTTTGCACAGCATAACTGGCGAGTTAATTATTCTGGTATTAATGAAAACTGTAAATGCAACATGACCTCGAAGCAGTCGAGCTGATTCCAAGTTTGACATGAAGCTGTAATTGTAGCGACTTCACACTGATTTAAGATGGATATTTGCTTTGAGGACATCATGAACTGAGTCTTCCATCATGAGATGGAAGACTTTGGCTTTGTCTTCTCTTGCCAAGTTGAGGTTTCAGAAGGCTGAGTTGGAAACACACTAATTAACTATTGAAGCCCACTTAGCATGTGGCTTCTTCTCAGTTTGCTTCCTGAAGGGTTCCCTGTTGTGTTTTGGGGTAAGTGGCCAAAATGGAACGGCAACAAAAGGGGCAGCCCGGAGAGATGAGGGTGGACGCTCTGATCAGCAGCCATGTGGCTAAAGACACTATACTTCCCTACAAGAGGCTTTTCAAGTGGGTGTGAAAAAGGAGGGGGAAAAAAACAACAGAGGGTTGTGATTTAAAACCCCCCACACACTGAATTTATTCAATTACAAACCTTCCTTGTTGTTGTCTGGAGTTTTTCTTTGATGAATCACGGACCAGGGAGGCGGAAATGGATAGTTTGTGAGCGAGTATGCTTACTTCTGAGAGCCATTAGAATGAGACTTCGGAATTAAGTCGTTAAAATGGGCTACTTGGCACTTCTCTAACTCAGAGATGCCTCTTTGATGTCCTTGGTGTCTGGACGGAATATTGAGTAAAGCCCCGCTAATAAACCTGAGTGAATTTTGAGGGCATGATCTCTGCATTTGAGAGCTCATTCCGAGCTCATAATCATATTCCATAGATTCCTGTCTAAGCTGCTTTGGCTAGATTGGCTTTAAAACACTAGAGGATGCGACATCAGAGAGCAGATTGGCAGACCCGACAGAGCCCTAATATGATTAGATAACATACTAAATACTAGATGAATATTTCAGTTTAATGGATGGTAATTTTTACTAATTCATATCAAAGCAGTTGGTGGAAATAAAGTTGTCTTTCAGGCTCGGTGTCCCATTTACTCAGAATCAAACGGAATCAAAGCTAAACTCATTATGATGGAACGGGGTATTCCCAGGGCAAATCTGAGTAAATATAGACGATCCTTTCTCTTTGTTATGTATGCGCATCACAGACTAAAATATCTGCAGATGCAAAATTAGTCATCTGCAATTCAATCCACGAAAGACGGGTGAAGAAACTAAACTCATTGAGTGATAAAACAATATGGTCTGGAGCATAAAAACTCACAATAAGAGTTTTCTACTTCACATCTGACAATACACGACATTAAACATGCATAAGAATAATTCTCCAAAATTCTGCGGTCACTTACTCACCCTCTCATCTTTCTTAATCTGAAAATTTATTTGGTGGAACAAAAAAGGTTGAGTTGCTGCTCTTTGCCATACAATGAAAGTGAATGGTGACCAGTGATTACCAACTTAAATTTGAGACTATTCCTCACATAAAGCTGGTTTCAGGACAGGATGGAAGAGAGTAGTGTGAATATTATGAAAGTTATACATTTTTAACATGAGCGTGAGTAAATGAAATCCTTTTAATTTTTTAGGACTATCCATTTAATAAAGGATTTAGAGAAACTAAATGGAAAATATACAAACCAGACTATTCGGCGAGCATTATAGATAACCTTGAGACTGTTGGCGTGACTTGCAGTCTGAAATGGTCATCTTCTTTCAATGCATCTCAGGATGATTAAGCCCCAAGTGACAGCTGACATGGGCCAAGGATCGATATGAAAGCATGTAATAAACTACAAATACTAGTCAGCAGCCTGACTCAAGTCAATATGATCAGTGCATATGTAAGCCACTTTAAATGCCTGATGGGGATTGAAATGACACATTGATGACATATTTATTGAATCAAACCAATTTTTACCAATGTTAATTCCTGTTTGCAGATCACCCCAGGTTCTTGAAAAGCATCTTACACTATTTAGTACCAAGGTTAAAATTAAACAAGCCTAAGGAATAATTTATACAGAAGTGCAAGTATGTTTACGTGGCTTACATACACATGAGGGATGAGGCTACAAAGTCTGAATGTATAACTTGCCCTCAATTAAAATTCCTTTGAATGGATAAAAGTGTAAACCATTCAGTCTCTCACAGACACAAATGATATAGAGTTTAAACAGTTGGGTCTGCTGTTTAATTGCAGTTTGTGTTGTTAAAGCAATCAGTGAGGCTCTGATTGGATAAACTGGTAAAACATGTCTATGAATGCAACCTGAAGTGGCATCTCACCATGGTAACTAAGCACAAAGAAACCACTTCCACTGAAGTCGCTGTGGAACTTGATGAGGATCTGATTGGACGTGCTGTAGACAGACTCCAGGGCTGTGTTACCACTGAATTGACCGATCTGGGGCGAACTCTGGTCAGGACCATCCCTGCAAAAAACAGAAATGAAGCGAGATTTACAATTCATCCCCAGCTACATCCAGAATGACTGATCTCATGACTCAAGTCAACTTGTGTAATAGGTTTGTAAACAAAGGCTTTCTAAAAAAGTTGTTTCAGCGCAAAAACCACCTACAATCTAGAATAAATGGAGCCTGAGTGTTAAAATTAAGTCATTGTCACTCTTTTCAGTGCAAGCACACTTCATTTCTAGGAAAATTAAGCTCATTATACATTCCGCCTTGTTTACAAAATTGTTCACCTGGCGCTGTTATTGTGGGTGGCAAAGAGAATTTGTTAAAAGTTTTTCTGTTGATCATGGCAGCATGCAGTAATTCATTAAATGATGAACAAAAGATGGAAAAAAGCTTTATAAGTGGGCATAACATTAAATATACTTTCTGCATTTAAATCAGGGTCTTAAAAAAACACATACAGCAAGTGCAAATTCAGTTTTTTTTATGGGGTCTGAAACACCCAGTAAAGAATTTGCAGTTACACATAGAGTAAATAAATTAAACATTTTAAGACTCCTCTCCACTGCACTTTATCACTTAAAACTGCTTTATGAACCTTAAGTCACTGAAACATGACTTTAACCTAGTGGCCCAGCAAAAATAATGACTCTGCAATTACACTGAGAGTAAATAAACTATGTGCTTCATAGTTTAAAACTGATTTCTGCTGCAGTACATCGCTGAACGCTGCTTTTATGAGCCATATTGTCTGAAATGGGACTTTAAGCAGAGACAGCAATATTTCCCCTATTATTGACTGCAAGAAAAAGCGAGAAGCGCATCTCCAAAACAGGCAGTCATTTCTCTGTGTCTTGTAGTTTATTAAGCTATCTTCCTGCCATATCTGCTGCTGTCTTTACATTAGGCCAGCCCAGCAGAAATGCACAAAGTCTTTGTTCTGTACATGAACGATAGAGCTGGACTAATGAACCAGAAGACACTGTTTTATCTAGGTCACCTATGATGCATGAGATGGTCACTAGTAGCAGCACACTGAGGAACCGACGGAGCACCCAGAGAAAGAAATACAGAAGCTTGTTTGCAAGTTTGTTACAAATTTTAGTAGAGCACGTTGTCAAGCAGGTTTTGGGACAGACTGTAGCACTGCAACATGCAACATAAATGCAATCTCATTTGCAGATTGTACAGAACAAAAAAACTCTCTATCCGTGGTAAAAATGCATTATTTAACACAACGGTGAGTGTAGGCTATGCAGAATCCATTAATAAATAAAACATACCCTCTGGAATTTTTCTTAAACAAGAGGGACCTCTGATATGAAAAGTGAACAGCTGACATTAATTACTGGATTTATCCTGGGTTTCTTTCAATGCATTATTCCATCTCCCCCGCAACTGGGTGTCACAACGATGTGAAAGACAATTAGTCAAAAATCTCTGCTCTTCTGAACAACCAATTGGCCTTAACTGACTCTGTAAGGACACAAACTCTGGCTAAGGCCAGCTGTTATCTGTGACATATATCTAATAAGATATATGCCAATAATTTCAAAAGTTGCATGCTGTGTTACAAAAATAGCTTAAATTCGAAAGTTGTACTTTGCAACTTTTACCTCAAAGAACTTTAAGTATAAAATCTGTATTGTTGTTTAATTATTCCTCATTTTAAGCCTGACAAACCTCAAGAGATAATTCTTCTTGTTTGAAGACACACTCCCTTTGGAGTGTAAAACACCAAAGCAAATGGGCTTAATTTCCATGAGGGGGCCAAAACCAGTAGCTACAGAAAGCAACTAAAATGAAGTATACCCAATTAGCAAAAAGTCTTTACTGAAAGGTTAAAGAGACAAAGCTCAGAAGGGAAATTATGCACAACTATTACAAAAAGCTGCAGAAAGTCATTTATGCCCACAAACCAGACATATGCAAACTTTTGAACATGATAATTAAGGTAAATTTAAGGTGAAGTTTACATTTTCTTAAGAAGAAATAAAATAAAATTAAAAAATTTGTAAACACTATACTAAACTAGACTACTAAAACACTAGAACTAAAATTCTTTTTTAATCAACTTTAAAATATTAAATCTGCATCTAAACATAGATCTAAACATTTAGCTAATGTGCAGTTTGGTGGCATCTCTAGTATCATCCAAGACCAGACAAAGTCAAACAAAACAAGTGTGAAGTTTCCATTTTAGTAACAAGACACCACATTAGGGAACCCAGAAGCGAAACAGAATTTAATCCTGAAAATTGTCTCCTGACTTGAGGAACTGTGCAAAGGCAATTTATATAACTGCTTTTCAAATGGAGAGCTACTGTGATGCCTAACCAAGCAAATGAGGTGGCAGCTAGTCCTAAAAGTGTTTTGGGGAGATTTAAAGGATGATTTCCTTCCACAGACATGAGCAAGTGTGCTTTGAGGCTTTTCGGAGGACCGCAGGCTGTTTTGCACACAAGAGTGAGTGTCTTACGTTGAAGGACATTTGGAGTGTGGTCACAAATGGCTCTCAGTTCTTGTGGCTCATTCATCTGCATGTGCAGTCCCATCTCTCTTACTTCTTCAGTGCTATTATTATTTATCATACACTGATGAATATTAACAGATTCCTAATAAGGACATCATGACATATTTAAAAGATTTCCTATGAGAGCTTACCACACAGTGATGTAGTCGTAGATGGGTTCAGTGCTGAGGACGGTGAAGTTGATGTAGATGCCATTTCCAGGGGGCACCCGGACACTCCACACACAGTCCTGGAAGTTGGGGTATTCAGCTGGGTGACCCGGGGAGAAGATGGTGCCGTTCATGGAGGTAATGTTTCCACCACACAGAGCTTTTGGGGAGAGAAAAAAGTCATGTTAACAACATACAGTACATTTTGTGTATAGATAGAACATCTGAATAAATTTGATATTCTTTAAACAAGAGATTACACACAACCCTATAATAGTAGTCTAGGAAAAGCTATTTTATTGTACATATGGCTGGTCCTATATCACTGTGGGTGACATGTTTAGATCATATGACCTGCTAAATATCTACACACTTTATATTGGTAAACCCCAGAATAAATTAATATCAGGTGAAAAAAAATAAGGGTGTCAACGCATGCGATTAATCAAAAATTTTCAACGCGTAAATTCTTTTTTAATGCAGATTAATCGTTTGATAAGGTTTGACTCCAACTTCTTCCTGTCATCGCAGCGCGGAAGGTTATCTATCATTGTGCGATGAGGGTACAGAGGACCAGTGTTGCCAGGGTAACGGCACAAGTGGGCTATTTTGAAAATACAGTCGCGGGAAAAATTACAGAGCCGTGGGTTGCGGTTTTTGGGGCTACTTTTATAATGTACCGCGGCCGCCCAAAGTGTATATAGACAAATAAAAATTAAAATAGATCCTTTTACTAATGTGTATTATACTTGGAATGTATCCCTGGCAACTTAAGAACGGAGAGGCGGTTGTAACATCACAAACAACGTGAGTTTCAGCCAGAGCATACATGTTACGGCTTTTACACAGCAGAAACAAACATGACAACAGCCACTCTAGATTATATAAGATAATAAACACACGATTACGATAGATATGGTCTGTCTGTGATTTTCTTGAGTTGAATGTGTACATCTGAAATGCTAATTTGTGCAGCGATATAAAAGGCTATAAATAGCATATTTTAACAACAGTAAATGACCAAATTCCACATGTGATCGCAAAAGGAAGTTATTACAAACACTCGATGGTGGTTTGAAGTGAGTTCTGAGCAAAAGTGTACTATTAATCTCATAAATTGTCTTATGTTAGCATGTTAGCAATAATGCAGCTGCAGAACAGGTCCAAATCTTCTTCATAATCCATTTTGTCATAATACTTAACGTACGGTCGCAAGAAATGTTTTGTTGTATTTATTTAGAAATACTTTTGATAATAGTTGGGTAAATGTATACTGGGATTGAAGCGATGTGGCTTGGTAAACGTTTTATTGCCAGTATAAAGGCTGATAATGGCTGAATAAAAACAAACTAATAATGATAAAAGAATAATAAGGATCATGTCTCATACCTGGCGGAGGTGTGAAAGGTTCTGTTTCCTTAAACTAGTTTGTCATGCATTTCTTTTCCAACACATTTACAGGTAAATCCTAGTATTTTAAATTTGCGATTAATCATGATTAATAACAGTCCATGACTGTGATTAATGCAATTAATTTTTTTAATCGATTGACAGCACTAAAAAAAAAAAAAATGAAAACTGCACTTTATAAAGATATCAGTAAAAGAAACACTATTTATATTACATGATTCTGCATCCACACTATGATTGTGTAATATATTGAATATTCATGATATATTTGTATAGGTTTTTCGGTCAATATAAAATAAAGTAACACCATGAATATTGCAATGATTTTAATGTAATTAAAATTCTGAATTGTAATTCTTCCTTACTTTTATATTACTGATGTGAAAATCAATTTCAATTCATATCCACGATCCATTAAATCATATTGTCCATTTCAATGAATCAAATAAAATCTGTGATTCATGTCATCAATCAAAAATATAAATGGAAGTCTGTGTTTGACAAAATGTTTCTGTAAAATATATCTAGGCAAATATTGCTGTTAGTTATACTAGTTAGTTATAACAGTTACTCTGTTTTATAAATGCTTTATTTAGAATTTAAAAATTCTTTGTCGAACTTTGATGACATTTCAGTTCCAATCTCAGCCAACAGATGTAGGTATACTGTATAGTCCAAGGCTGCTTCATATTGATGAACAGAAGCTGGAAAAACAAGAACAAAATGACCTGCTGTAACTTTAAAGGTTTTATCTCCTAAAGTTCATCTCATAGCCTTGATCGCTCTGCTATGACATCACCTCACTGTGCTCTGGGAAATAATGTGGATCAGTGAGCCATTGAGAATTTGTTCTCACCATAGAGATGCGTGGCGCTGTTTAACATTGCGCATTATCTAGTAATATTGTTGAGATAAGGCAATAAATCTCACTCGTGAGCTTGCGTATAATCTCATCAGCTGTAAGCAACTGGCGACGCTTTCATAATAACTTATAGTGAGCTGTTTGCATGCATGAAACACCGAGGTCATTCAATTTCAGCAGCGAATAAAGGTGGTGTATAAAGAATTTATATTGAGGGGAAGAGTAAAAATCCACCTTCACAGCGTGGTATAGGGTTGTTCCAGTTCCTGCTGATTCCATGGAGGCATGTTAAAGAGGTCTCGCCGATGAGTGAGTAACCGGGTAAACACTCGAAAGACACCGTCATGCCCACGCTAAAGTCACTGCCTATTACGATACCATTCCTGAAAGGTCGGGGGTCAGGACAGCTCTGCAGCTGATAGGCTGAGGAAAAACAAACAGTTGAGGAGGATGAATGCAAATACCTCAATAATAAGACACCGAATGTATCTTGGGAAATGGTAGAAGTCTTACCTTGGTATGTAATATGAAATCCAGGTTTATTCTGGGAATAGTCGCTGTGAAAGAAGAAGCTGGTTTCGTGGGTGGTGCTGAAGAGCGACTCAGGAACCTGCGGCCCACTGAACCTGTCAATCACTGTACCAGTCTCACTAGGCCCGCTTCGGATCTCCAGGTAGTCGTGGATTGCCTCAGTGGAGAAGTTCAGGAACTGCACGTGGATTCCTTAAACAACATGTCGAGCACAGTAAGTGACACTGATTAAAGGCCTTGAGTCACAAAATTCCGTAGTTCATTCCTACACGGTTTAATGACATGCACATACCGAAGCCAATGGGAAGGGTGACCGTCCAGGTGCAGTCCAGACCACTTGGGTAGTTGCCAGGAAAACCAGGGCTCAGAATTACTCCGCTAACCTCCGTCATGGATCCACCACAATGAGCTGTGAATATACAGATAAAGATTTACTTGTTATACAGCCAAAAATGTTTTTTTTTATGCACTCCTTCTCTACTGCATCACTGAATGAATACAGCACAAAAAAGTCACAAACCCTGTCAAAACCCTGAATATTTTGTCACACTGATGTACCTTAAAATAGTTTTTTAATCTGAACATTTGGCAACATTCTCAATACAAGTTCAATTTGTTAAAATGAATTAGATTAATGCATTAAATCTCAAGAACTGAAATATTTGTTTGCTATTTAATAAATGAGTTTGTAATAATCTAAGATAATTTTTATTAATAAATATTCAACTGATCAATATTAATTTGTGTTGACTGATAATATATAGTAGTATTAACTTTGAATGAATGAATGAATTATAATTAAAATTAATTTAAAATTGTGCATAATTCCACTGCCAGAATTATACCGCTTTTATGACACCCCCCCCCCCCCCCCCATCTTAATTTCATTCACTTGCTCATAATGTGTTTTTAGCGAATGCAAAACTTTCACATAATTCCAAATATTTTGCACATATTTTATTGACAATTTATGGAGAATTTTTTTCCTGGAGTCATGATACAGAATACAGATACAGGAAATAGAAATGCAACTAAGGCCATGTGTATCACTTCTAACGTGAAGAACAAGTAGCCGTATAGACCTAGCAGTGATGCATTATAACTGTCCGTAAGTATGTATGTATATATATATATATATATATATACAGGGTTTACAGGAGCTCTCAGCACTTTCATATATATATATATATGAAAGTGCTGAGAGCTCCTGTAAACCAGAAAAAAATCCTTGTACATGTGATCTCACTTGGCCAATAAAGCTTTTTCGACTCTGAGAAGATGGGCCTCATCAGATCAAAACCACTGTAAAAGCTGCAGTTGGCAAGAGAAATTCCATTTACATATTATGTCAAGTCCCTTGTGTTCAGTCCTTTACATTTCACTTACTCTTAGATTAAACTGTTGCTTAAGAAGAGGCAAAATAGAGGAGCAGGAAAGCACTTAAACAGAAATACACATACTGGAATAAAATACATTCTGATCTGCAGTCTATTTGTTTGGCACAAAAACAAAAGCTATTGTATCTTTTAGAGGCATGAGGAGCATGATAAAAAGCACCAACACTTCTGGGGTTTAAAGTCGTGATTCCATCAGTTTTATGTAGATCACAGCTAATAGTTATGGATGGGAGGTCTAGTTTTGGCACAGGAGAGGCTGGACAATGTTGCTGCATATATCAGTAGTAGAAACTTCCTTCCAATTTCTTTCGAAAAGGAGGCAAAGGGAATTGGGCAGGTCAAGGGACAGCCAACTCAAACATGAGCCAAAGCAATATAAAAGATAAACAAGGTGCCCTTGATCAGTGATGAACTGATCTGAGGAAAAAGACACAAACTTGGTCTTGTAGGAAAGGCTGCTGGCCACACAGGATATGCTATAACGGGATAGGCTGATGCAGTGAAAGGGAGAGAGATGTCTGGCACATCAGCTTGGCAATCAAAGAGAATCTCCATCTTGCGTTACACATGGAGCAGATGGAGAAGAGTGCGTCCCCCTCAAACACATACAAATCATTACCAAACTGATCATTTCTGCTCTTGAGTTACTTGAGTTACAGACGGGCAAAATATCAACTGTACTAAGGGATACTTTGGCCACTTTGTTTAGCCAAGATTTTAATTTTTCATTACAGTTGTAAATGTGCATGATAATGCAACCAATGGCATCAGTTAGGGGCGGGGCCATCTTATTATTATTTTTTTTCTTCAAATATATGTTTGTGAACCATGACATTATGACTGTAACTTCCCCAAAATAACAGATAGAATTGACAAATTCATATATTATTAAGTGTGTTGAAAAACAAATGCATCTAAATGCTTTACTGGTCATGTTTGGGTTAAAAAAGCTTGATATTTATTTGGAAAAAGGTTTTGGCAGTGACAACAAACAGTACTCATGTCTTTGCCCTCTGAGTTGAGAAAAAAGCACCCAGAAAGGAGCGTTAAAAAAGTTATAGTTATGTGTGAGTACTTGCATTCAGAATGTGTACGAGCAGCTGGGTGGTAAATTATTGAGCTGGGTATTTCAGGATTTTCAGCTTGGCTGAGGCCAAAACAGTTGAAAAATGAAGGCAAACACTGAAACATAAAGGCTCTAGTTGGCTTTCACTCTAAAAACAGCCCCATAAATAAACACCAGATAATCCATCATTCTATAGTGTGATCGAAAACTCTGCCGCGCTCTGCATTTTAGGAACGGAATTAAATAAAACCTGCTGGGACAGGAGAAGAATTTAGGAGGAGATGATGAATAAAACTTCAGCCTAAACTCACATAACCCATCGTAGAGCCTCTTATTCAATTGCTGATGAAAGGGAATCTGAAACTGAGAAACACAATCTTCCACAATTCATTTCATAAGACCTTACCGAGGCAAAGAGGTACCGGATAATTCCACCTCCTCACTGGTCCAGGCATGCATGTGATATGAGCATTTCCCTAGACGACAACAAAACAGATCATTATTTTTAAATCACAAATACTGTGCTTCCAGGAATATATGACAAAACCGTTTGCAAAGAAGTGATCAATGCACAAAACAAGTCAGATGCCCTGAATGTTTTAAACAACACATTGGCCTCACCTGTAAAGAATATCCTAGCTCACACTGGAACATGACAACATCTCCCACCATGTATCGATCCCCTACTTTAATCCCATAGGTCGGAGTCTGAGGCTCTGGACATGTATCTAGGCCAATAGCTGTAAACACACAGAGTTCAAAACCGCTGCAATCATCTGATATATAAAAAAAATCTCCAAAGAATAACGCTGACATCTACCGTGTGCAAAAGATTTCAGGTTGCTGAACTCCTAAAAGGATGGATTTGTATTTCAGCAAGCCTGTGAGGATTTGGTGTGCTGGTATCTGAAAGGACTGTTTTCTGGCTAATTTTATGGATGTAAATGTGGACATCTGGCTCTGTTTTGTGTGGAACAGGTGTCTCTCTCTGGCTCAGCACCTGCAGCCATTCAGATCATTTTGCCAAATTCTGATATGAAAATATGTCTATTGGCTGGGACCACCTCTTTTTTCATTGCCATTCTCCCCTTTGACTACTATCTGTAGTATCTATCCATCCATCCATCCGTCGCTGCCTCTTGTGTCTATCTATCTATTGTGACTGTCTATCTATGTTTATCTGCCATTTGTCCATTCATCCATCCATCCACGAGTCTTTCTATTGTGTCTATCTATTGTGCCTGTCTATCTGCCATTTGTCCAACTATCCCTTCATTTGTTTATCTGTCCATTCATATGTCTATTTATCTGTCCATCCATCCATGCATCCATCAATCTGCCATTTGCCCATTGTCTGTCCATCCATCCATCCGCAAGTCTTTTTCTATTTTTTCTATTGTGTCTATCTATTGTAACTGTCTATCTGCCATTTTTCCATCCATCCACGAGTCTGTCTTTCTATTGTGTCTATCTATTGTGCCTGTCTATCTGCCATTTGTCCATCCGTCCATATGTCCATTTGTTCGTCCATCTATCCATCTTTTCATCCATCCATCCATCCATCCATCCATCCATCCATCCATCCGTGAGTCTGTCTTTCTATTGTGCCTAACTGCCATTTGTCCAGCCATCTGTCCATATGTCCGTCCATCCATCCATCCATCCATCCATCTGCGAGTCCCTTTCTATTGTGTCTATCTATTGTATCTGTCTATCTGCCATTTGTCCATCCATCCATCCGTGAGTCTGTCTTTCTACTGTGCCTGACTATTTGCCGTTTGTCCAGCCATCCGTCCATATGTCCATCTGTCCGTCCATCCATCCATCCGTGAGTCTATTTCTATTGTGTCTATCTGCCATTTGTCCATCCATCCTTCCATTTGTCCATCTAGCCATCCATCCATTTGTGAGTCTGTCTTCTTTGTATTGTGTCTATCTACTGTGCCTGTCTACCTGCCATTTGTCCATCTATCCATCTATTTGTCCATCAATCCATCCATCCATCCATATGTTAATTTGTCCATCCATCCATTCATCCAATACACATTACGTGCACAGAAAATTTTAAAGCTAAAGACTTTCTCAAGAGGTCAAGGTCTAGGGTGGGGCTGTACATGCAGGCTTTATTTAACACAGAGTGTCCTGTTGGACTCAGCCATTTGAAAGGAATCAATAGAGTAATGTTGTTACACTCTGCTGTTGTGTCGTACCGGTGTATTCCAGATGGAAGCCTGCTGCTGACACACTGATGTCTGACACAAAGTTCAGGTAGAGGTTGTTAGATGTGCTATTCAGGAGCTGAGGAATGGTGGTTCCTGATAAAGAAGAAACTGTGTTATGCATGCAATGGACTGCAGAAGATTATGAAAAGCTGCAATTCTTTACTTTTGCAGTCAAAATCACATTAGCTGGGGCTGAAATAAGAAACAGATAAAGTGGATTACCAAGCAAAGACATTTCGAGCATACCAAAATGTGGCCTAAGACCACATCAGACTTTTATTAATGTCTTAAATGTCCATGCTGTGATGAAAAGTTTTGCTACACCTGTTAACATTTGTCTTGTGACACAGCACCCTCACTGTTTTAAATACTTCCTGCTGTACAGTTCAACTCTGAGGTCAACTTCTGAGCTGCTGGAACCATCTCAATTACTGCTCCCGCAGCGCAGCCATAAAAACCTTGACTGTCCCTGAAAGCAAGATAAAGTCATGCACAGTTCCCAACAGGACACTATAAAGCAGTGTTTCCCATTCTCCAGGAATAGCCCAGAATCACTGTTCCAAAAACTGTACACTGTCTTGATGACAAGAAAACCATTGAGCCATCAGAGCTCAGAAATGACAAGCTGTTAGCATCAGTACACGTTCTCTGGCCGCTCTGTTTACAAACAAATAAAGTGCTGAGTGGTGAGGTGCAGTGCCCATTAGATGTGCTGCCAGACATAGCAATTAATTAGCTAGCCAAAAACAGCATGATGTGCCTTCTCCAAGTTTCCTGGCTCCATAAATTACAAACAATTGACTTTCTTCAAGGTGTGACTCAATTAATGATATCAAGTTCTAGTGAAGAATCTCTGATGTTTTCATTTTAATTCATTTCTTGTAAAGACTAAGAGCAAAGATAATTTTCTTTGGATAGAGGCATTCCATTACTCCTAATGTACCAGGGGCGTAGCAGCCATTTTAAAAGTGGGGGGGACAGCTGTCAGGTGATGTGACCCTCAAAGGAAAATAAATAATGTGCAAAGTAAGTACATTCATGTTCATATAATAAATTCTAAATAGAATACCAATTGGCGTTTTAGAGCATCATAGTTGCAATTTTGGGAACGTGCCATGATAGCTTGCAGGAACCTATTTTGTGATATCATACTAAAATTTTAAAAATAACTTCAGGACCACTGTGGACATCTATATTTGAGCCCACTGTGGACATCTATATTTTCTGATGAAGTAAAAATATACTTTTTGTGAAATAAAGATATTTTATGGACAATATTTCAATTACACTACACTTGAATAATAACGTTTATCTTAATTCTTAACACTTATTCACAGATAATTCTACATTTTAGGAGCACCTTCTAATCAATAATCAAAAATTCTGATCAAAAATTAACCTTCCCATTAAGAGGCAATATTTGACTCCTTAAAGTGATTTACAGGGAATTTTGTTTTTACCTGTGTAATGGCATTTTTGTAACTTTATTAAAAGTATGTCACATTTTATGTCAAATCAAAAAAAAAAAAATTATATATATAAGCTTTTTAACATTTCTAATTAAAACAACAGAATAAAAACAAGAAGAATAAGAAACAGATTAAGAATAAGTTTTGAATTTAGATTTTTTTATTTTTTTTTTTGAATATAGAAATATTAAATGATTTAAATAACAGAAAAGGATACTTTAAAATTTAAATAAAACTGCCAGTAGGTGACGGCAAATCACTGATTTGATCACTGAATCATTCATTCAATTGATTCTTTTGAACAGCTGATTCATTCAGGAACGAAGTACGTGACTGTCTTTATGAAAGGATAATTGAATCATTGACTCACTAGAATAGTTTAAAAACGCAGTTCATTCATAAACGAAACAGAAACACAGCTATTTTCGTTGACGAAATAGAGCAAAATAAGGCCATAGTGTTGTAGTCAGACAATATAAGTCACTAATATTAACTTCTTGTTTAATTAACTGTTGTATTAAATCAGTATCACATTTGCAAACTCCCTTAATAATCATTAAAAGCTGTCAGTCATCTTAGTTCATCACGATCCTTACACTGCACAATGAATCTCTTATTTACACCCTGTCTACACTTTGTTTGTTATAATGAGAGAATATGTCTGTCTGTGATATATTACTCAATTGCAAAAGCAACTAAGTTAGAAACCTTTGAAGCTCCCTCAGCGCAAACACAAATATGCTGATCGTGAGGTGCTCCTAAATATTTTTTCATAGTCGACTCGCACGTAGTATTTCCCCTTCAATTTGGTCACTCTACATTGCTATGGGAAATACCTTTTCCTCGAATACTACTGAAGCCTTATTGAATCACGCCAGTAAAACTGGCCAATGACATTCAAGCGCGCGAAATATGAGCGGGATCCCACTCTATATAAGGCAGTTCTTGTACGTCATCCATTCAGAATTTTTTCCTTCAGCAAGAAGCCTATCAAGAAATCTACTACTCACCGTGATCTACACGCTGTAGCGAACACGCCTTCTTTTCCCCTGCTGTGTTCCGGTGAGCTTCGGACGGACAAAAGATGACCTCTCGCGATTGCCTCTCCTGCGTAGAGCCAATCGAACCCTCTGATGGCCATGAATCGTGCGTCTTCTGCCTGGGTCGCGTCCACGCAGAGGTGGTGCTTGGGGGGGTCGGACTGCCCCCACTGCGGAGATATGAGTCTCCGGACTCTCAGGCTCCGTGTGGCCATCGTCCAAGGCGATGAACTCGCCCAAGTAGCTCTGCCGCGCTCTTCCTCTGCAGCCTCTTTTGAGCCAAGGAGTAAAGTGCCGCGAGTTACTGATGCGGATCTGTCCGGGTCGGGTGACGAGACCGCGCCGGCTCCGTGCCCACGCGCTCCTCACCCCCCTGCTGCAGGTCCCCTTCCAGTGCGCTTCATGGCCGCTAATCTCCGCCCCTCCCCCAGCGCGCAAGATGTGGTGTCTTTCGGAGCCACGGAGGAGGATGAGGATGATGCCATCTCGGTGGTGGCGGCGGTGGCAGCGTCTGCGAGAGAGGAGTGGTCCAACAGCCCACTGGATTGCACTGCGCCCATCAGTGACGCTGGGGACCTCCATCACAGTGATGTTGAGCTCCTCCGCGTCCTGACCAAGGCAGTTGATGAGCTCGGTCTGGAGTGGGCGCCTCCAACCGAGCCGGCCTAAAGCCGTCTGGACGAGTGGTTCCTCCAGTCGGATCGCGGCCGAAAGGACACCCCGCGGAGGCCCGGCCCCTTTTTCCCGGAGGTGCACGACGAGATAGCGAAGTCGTGGAACGTGCCGCTCACCAGTCGAGTGCACAATCCGGGATCCTCTCTTCTGTTGTCTGTGGACGGCGCTGACCAAGCGGGGTATGTTAAACTCCCCCCTGTGGAGGAAGCAGTCGCTGCCCACCTCTGTCCTGCAGCCGTGGCAAACTGGAGGGTGCGAAACAACGCGTCTCTCCCATCTAAACCTTGCCGAGCCACCGCAAAATTCGCTGGCAAGGCTTTTTCAGCGGCGGGACAGGGAGCTTCAACACTGCATGTGATGGCGATACTTCAGGTGTATCAGGCCAAGCTCCTTCAGTCCCTGGATGAAGGTGGCCCGGACCCTGAAGTCTTCAAAGAGCTCCGACGCGCCACAGATCTGGCCCTCAGAGCGACGAAGGTGACAGCTCGAGCGATCGGCCGCAATATGGGTAATCTTGTGGTGCTGGATCGTCACCTGTGGCTGACTCTGACCGAGTTGAAAGACTCAGAGAAGACGACTCTTCTGGACGATCCTGTGAATCCCTCAGGTCTCTTTGGAGCGGCGGTAGAGACGTTCACGGAGCGCTTCGTTGAAGCGCAGAAGCAGTCGAGGGCCATTAGCCACTTCTTACCAAAGCGTGCCGGCGCGAATCCTCCTGCGCGTTTCCGCTCCTCCTCAGCGCAGTGCGCGGGAAGACCGTTTGTCCCTCCTACTGCTGTTCGGCGTGAGCATGAGCCGGCGGTGAGACCAAGACAGCCGTGGCTGAAGCGCCGCCAGGGCTCGAAGGGCCAGAAACCCCGCCCTGACAGAGACGGCAGGCCACCGGCTCCGGGATCAAAGCCTCGTTCCTGATGCTGTCTCTCGGAGGAGGAAAGCTGCACTCAGCGCCGAAGACGAGCCACTGAGAAAGTCTGCTCGCTCCGCTGTGTGTGTTCACCACGCCCCCCTGCCTGTTGCGGGCGGCAAGAACGATTGTCATGTTTGTGTTTTGACTGTTCCGCAGTGCAATAAAGTAAAAAAAAAAAAATACTAAAATCACCTCAATATCAGGGCAATTTTCCTCCTCTCACTCCCCTCTCCCACATCACTCACTCTCACACTTGTGTGGTATTAAACTCCCCGCCCCCCAACGAGTTATCCCTCACGGTGTGCAGTCCGCCTCGCCCGCTGTCACAGTTCACAGAAGCGTGGCAGGGACTGCCAGGGGTATCAGAGTGGGTTATGAAATCAATAAAGAACAGCTACACGCTTCAGTTCTTTCGCAGACCGCCCCGTTTCAACGGTGTGTTAATGTCCACTGTGCGGGAGCAGATTGTCTCAGTTCTGCGAGAGGAAATACACAAACTTCTCGCAAAGCGCGCGGTAGAGGCAGTGCCTCTCACAGACCGCGAGAGCGGCTTCTACAGTCGTTATTTTCTGGTACCAAAGAAAGACGGCGGACTCTGCCCAATCTTGGACCTGAGGCCGCTGAATCGCGCGCTTTCAAAGCGCTCGTTCAAAATGATTATGCTGAGACAAATCCTCTCACATATCAGACCGGGAGATTGGTTTATCTCCGTGGATTTAAAGGATGCTTATTTTCACATTCAGGTAGCCCCCCGCCACAGGCGCTTCCTGAGATTTGCATTCGAAGGGATAGCGTACCAATTCACGGTCCTGCCCTTCGGCTTATGTCTGGCCCCTCGTACGTTTACGAAATGCATGGATGCTGCTCTCTCTCCTCTGAAGCAGAGCGGAATACGCATCCTGAACTATCTCGACGACTGGCTAGTGTTAGCCCAATCAGAGAGCGTGCTGCTCAGAGACAAACTCCGACTCCTCGCTCATGTTCAGAGCTTAGGACTGACTGTAAATATGCAAAAGAGCATGCTGATACCGAGCCAGAACATCTCCTTTTTAGGAGTGGAGCTGGACTCAATCAATATGCGAGCGCGTCTGTCGGAGGAGCGCTCACAAAAACTGATCAGTTCTCTCGCAGTCTTCAAATTAGGGCGTTCTCCCCCGCTGAAATGCTTTCAGAGGACCCTCGGCCAGATGGCTGCTGCCTCGACAGTGTGCAATCTAGGGCTCCTACATATGCGTCCGCTTCAGCTCTGGTTAAAGAGCCAGGTGCCACAGAACGCATGGCGCACGGGAACCTTGCGCATCAAAGTGACGCGCAACTGTTTGCATACACTGAACCCTTGGCGCGATATGACTCTGTATCGCCGGGGTGTTCGTATTCGTCAAGTGATCAGGAGAAAGAATGTTACGACAGATGCATCGAGTACGGGCTGGGGAGCCGTATGCGATGGCAGACCAGCCTTCGGGACATGGTCAAAAACGGAGAAGTCATGGCACATAAACTGTCTGGAGCTCCGTGCTGTTCACCTAGCGCTCGAGTGCTTTCCTCCAGACATTCTTCAACGTCACGTTCTCATCAGGACGGACAGCATGACAGGCGTTTATAAATCACCAAGGCGGTGTGAACTCGCGACCACTGCTGCAACTGGTGAGAGACCTCCTTCTGTGGGCAGATCGACACCTCCTCTTCATCCGGGCAGTACATGTCCCCGGACGCCTGAACTACGGCGCGGATTTACTGTCGAGAAATGGCCCAATCAGCCGTGGTTCCCAGAACTGGTGGAAATGCTGGTAGCCCCCCCATGGATTATCCCACTGAAGAGAGACCTCCTCTCTCAAGCACAAGGAACGATTTGGCACCCAAATCCAGAGTCATGGAGACTTCATGTCTGGCCACTCGACGGAGCTTGCCAGTAACAGACGCACTTCCTCAGCGGGTGTTGAACACTATCTCTGAGGCTAGGGCTCCTTCCACGAGACATCTTTACGCACATAAATGGAGAGTTTTTTCAAGTTGGTGCGTATCGCGGGGCGAAGACCCAATCAGCTGTCCAATACCAATAATCCTTGCCTTCCTTCAAGAACGATTTGATAGTAGTCGTATGCCATCCACATTGAAAGTGTATGTGGCCGCTATAACAGCCTTTCACGCGCACGTCGAAAATCGCCCGATCGGCAGAAATGACCTGATCATACGATTTTTAAAAGGAGCAAGAAGGCTGAACCCTCCTCGCCCTTCTACTCTACCCACTTGGGACTTGACGCTTGTGCTTGACGCTCTCACGGGACCCCTGTTCGAGCCCATACAATCAGCGAGCTTGCGAGCTTGGTTTCGACTAGGTCCTGTAGACCTGAGCTGTGTTTACGAAGAACTCCAATATCATTGCCGCTCTCATTACGGCTCTGGATGTGAAACTTGACATACTTTGTCGAACCAGGCTCCATCACTGTGACACGGCGGGATTTTATACGTTCCCATAGCAATGTAGAGTGACCGAATTGAAGGGGAACGCTCTCGGTTACTAACGTAACCTCGGTTCCCCGAAATGAGGGAACGAGACATTCCTGTTATTGCCGTGTCACAGAGCTCAGGATCTTAGAATGCCAAGTTGCTTCAGTCAAAGATTCTGAATGGATGACGTACAAGCACTGCCTTATATAGAGTGGGATCCCACTCATATTTCGTGCGCTTGAACGTCATTGGCCAGTTTTACTGGCATGATTCAATAAGGCTTCAGTAGTATTCGAGGAAAAGGTATTTCCCATAGCAATGTCTCGTTCCCTCATTTCGGGGAACCGAGGTTACGTTAGTAACCGAGAGCGTTTTCAGTGGCAAATGCGACTGAAATGGTCGCACTGTAGAGCCCTGATTTGCAGCGTTACAGTAGGTTAAATCATAACATGGAAATTTGATCGCGTGAATTGTGTCATCGCGACATAACACTTACTTACTGTGTGTGTTTGGAAAAAAAAAAAAGAAAAATCCCCCCCGGTTGCTACGCCCCTGTAATGTACTATTCCTGTAATGTAAATTAAGACCTGAATAACACAAGCTCATTATGTGGTTTTCTGGAATACTTGATTCTAATTGGTCAATAATAGCAATCAGCAGTGAGATATTTTTGAATAATGACGGTCACCAGGGGAACGCTGTGTAACCAACCTCATTCCTTTTGATTACAAAAATTACCTCTATCCACAGCAACACTAGTCCACTCTTTAGTCTATTCCTATTCCATATTTTAAACCCCAAACTCATGAGTTTATGAATTATTAAATATAATGTTAAATTAAAATAAATAATCAAAATCAAAATCAAACTGTTACTAAAAATATGAAGTATTTTATTTGTTTACCTGCATGTCCTGTGACCATAAACTGACTATTAAAATGTAGAAATATTAAATTAAAATCTCATGCTGTAACAGCTGAAAAAAAAAACGTTTGGCAAGGGAATCCCTGCTATATAACAATGAAGGTCCTCTGGAGTGAAAGAAAACATATGTTCAGTCAAGAACATATATCAATCCCAAAACAGGAAAAAGTATGTATTTTTTGGTAGTTGAACTCTCACCTGAATAGCTGCCCAGTCTGGGTGCATTGTTGTCTGCACCATCATAGAAATCCAGAGAATCCCAGTTATGTTCCGTGGCAAAACTCACAACTTGGATCTGATTTATAAATAAAGTAAGCAAATGAGTAAGAACTGGTAGAACAAAAGAACACACCTACAGGAACAGTAAATCTTAAATAAAACCTTACAGGTAATTGTATAGGTTGACACATACACCACCATTAAAAATGTAAAGTCAGTAAATTTTTTTAAAGAAATCACGGTTTCCATAAAAATATTAAGCAGCACAGCTGTTTTCAATTTAATAATAGCAAATGTAACAGTAAATAATAATAAATGTTTCTTGAGCATGTAAACAGCATATTATAATGATTTCTGAAGCATCATGTGACACTGAAGACAGGAGCAATGACTGCTGAAAATTGAGATTTCCCATCACAGAAATAAAATAAATAAATAGATAATAAATTAAAATAGACAGTTATTTTAAACTGTAATAATATTTTACAATATTACTGTTACTATCACTGACCCCAAATTCTGAACAGAAGTAGGCTATAGGTGTGAATTTTACACTGTTTTGATACAATGGTCGCTACAATTGCTAGAAACACATACGGTTAGAATCAAAAGGACAGAGACTTCAGATGGCTTTGATATAATTGTGAAGGTCATTTAAATATATATTGAAGAATATTAATAGCAAAACAATCCACACTAAGAGTATTATTTTAATGCAGCATTAAAAATAGAAACTGGGCGACTGTCAACAGAAGTCAAGGCACACTGCAAAAAATGCTTCTAATGCAGACAGCTTCCCTGATTACAATGTACAATGAGAGTGATTTTTTTTTTTTTTTTTTGTATTTGGATGAGCTGCAACATGTTGCTTGAGTCCAGTGTAAACACAATGTGAGATTTCAATAAACACTCTTAGTGCTCCATCAACAAAATTACTACATTCAGAAAAAACAGGCAAGGTGAAGAAACAGACTGGCACTGAAGTTTGTAGAACTGTACTCCCCATCATTTCTAAATTAAACATCGCCTTATGCATAATTAATTAGACATTAAGAATTCCCTTTATTGTAGTTTAAACTTTTCCATCACTGACGCTTCTTGTCTGAAACATTTAATTTGAGGAACTTCAAACAAGTTCCTCCACTCACTTGGATTCCAGCTCCCTCAGGAACAGACACCTTCCACACACAGTTGAGGTTGTTATCGTAGGGTTCCGGGTAACCCGGGGACAAAATGGTCCCCTTACGCATTGCCAGTATCCCTCCGCAAGGCACTGCAAAGACGAATCAAAAGACAGGAAAGTGTGTTACAATGAGCATTAACTTTCAATTAAATGGAAGGAATTCATCAGCCTAGGTACAAAAGAGAAGCAACTTCTGATGAATAATCAAAGCTAACTTTTCTGTATGATTACTCCCGACTAGGCCTTGATGCCTTCCCGCCTAAAAATATAATTTTATAATTTTATAATTTTAACTGATACTAAGTAGGTGTTGCTATGCTCCTGTAATCAGCTTCCAACTAGGTTTTCATTTAGGTAAACTAAAAATAATTATTATAATGAGATGAAAAATGTCTTTGTATTAGAGCACAATGAAAAATAGCAATGGAAAAGATATATGATAAAAAAGATATACAAGATATATGATATGGTTTTTGAAAATTCTGTCACCGTTTACTCACCCTTAAGTGGTTCCAAACCTGTATGAGTTTCTTCTGTTGAACACAAAATACGAAAGAAGGTGACCAAACAGTTGTTTTTTTCTCATACTAAGTCAATGTTACATCAACTGTTTGGTTACCAACATTTTTCAACAGAGTGTTCAACAGAAGAAATAAACTCATTTTGGAACAACTTGAGGGCAAGAAAATGATGACAGAATTTTGATTTTAGGAGAACCTTTAAAAAGCACACCGTAGCATAGATACGTTAGGAAATAATGCATAATATGTCACATCTCTCCCACCGGAGAAGCCTGACTTAGCAATTTTCTCCTGTTTGCTGAAGTGCTGCCAACTATTGTCTATAGCAGAAGCCACAGACTGGATCTGTCAATAACAAAGCACAGGCTGCTATCTGACACTGGCAGGGCAGAACTGTCTTTGTTATCCTATGCTCAGGTAAGATGCTATCTGTCAAGGACAAGGGGATAATCTAGAGGTCAAAGCCAATCACTTTGTTTAAACAGCTACGAGCGGGTAGGGACATCCTGATTGATGTGCCACGTTGCCGAAAAAAAAGCAGAAAGGGAGCGGGACAGAGAGCGAGAAGAAACAGGGAGGCTAGATATGGAGCAGGGCTCAATATATCTGTGTCAGATTCTTAAATTATTAACCAAATTCACTTCCCTGCAATTTTGGGGTCATTCATTTTTAACGAGTGATATATAGAATGCACCATGTGCTCAGGTAATCATGTGAAATATCACAGATCGCTGACCTTTCAGGCAGAATACACAGAGATGAGCAGAGAAATAAAACAAATTGTGACACAATAAAGCAGATGCCTTACATAAGAACGGTTGAACATAACATAGGTGTGACTCTATGGCTGCATTTACACTGCAAGTCTTGATGACCAATTCCGATTTTGTGACTATATCCGATTTTTTGGACGACGTGCTTACATTTCTTTTAAAAGTGACCCGTATCTGATGTGTGCATTTCACACTGCACTTGGTGAAGCAAGCCAAAAATAGCATATGACATCACAAATCAATTTGAATAGTACATTGAGTTTAATTTATTGACATGGAATTCATATAGAAACGTTTTTAATGCAATAGTTACATCTATACATCAAAATGATATAGCCTGGTACAAATTCTTCAGGACAGTGATGTACGCAGCTCCGCTGAAAACAGCGAGTGGAATAATACTCAGATGGAACTTGTGAAAGATATTGTTAAGCGTGTCACATCGTCTATGTTTTTTTAGTAATTAAAACCAAATGCATTCATCAGTGATTGTATATCAAAAGCAGGGACATGTTTGTGTGCATTTTATTTTGTGGTTTCAATGGAACGAACGGGACAGAAGTGCTCATCTGAGCACGAGACGCCGTCACTGACAACAGCAGCAAGGAGCACTCAGTGTGATTTCAGAAGCAACACATTCAGCATCAGATCGCCTTTTATTTAACACAAACGAATGAAATTAATACTCTGCTACTCAACTAGAGATGTTTCATTTGTTACAGGTATGTCTACCGCAAAATGTTTCAAAAAACTCACTTTTTAATGACGTAGGAGTCGCATTTACAGGGGAATATCCGATCTGACCGCTTACACTGCAGGTGCAAATGCACGTATCCGATTCAAATATGATTTATATCCACATATGAATGAGGCCTGAAACCGATTGGAGAATATCGGAATCCATGTGATTTTTTTTCCTGCTTACACGGTCGTGGGCCATATCCGATCTGTGCCACATGGGAGGAAAAAAATCGGAATTGGGTCACTTGAACCATGCCGTGTAAATGCGGCCTATGACTGTGTCTTGGCAGCTGTTTGAACGGCAGGTGGCAACTAATAAAAACACGCTAGTTTTCGTATTATCGTATTGAAACACTGGAGGAAAAATGTTTTACTTCAAATTTAGTTTAGAGTAGATTTAAATGGATAATAGGATAATATATACTAGTGTTCACTTTTATTTAATTGATCAAAAGTGACAGTCAAGGCTTTTACTCTATAGTAAAAAAATTCAAATAAATGCTGTTCTTTTAAACTCATTATTCATCAAATATCATGGGTTCCACAAAAATATTAAGCAGCACAGCTGTTTTCAACATAGACGATACAACAAAATGTTTCTTGAGCACCAAATCAGCATATTAGAATGATTTCTGAAGGATCATGCGACACTGAAAACTGGCGTAATTGCTACTGAAAATTCAGCTTTCCCATCACAGGAAATTACATTTGAAAAATAATAAAATATTACAATAGAAAACAGTTATTTTAAGTTGTAAGATTACTGTTTTACTGCATTTTTGCTCAACTATATCAAACATATGCAGCAGGTGAGCATAAGAGACTTCTTTCAAATACATTAAAATAACTTACCTACTGAAACCATTTAAATAGCAGTGTATACTAACATCATAGTTTGCTAATATAAACATACAGAAAACCCTTCAGTTCTATTGACTGAAAGAACCTTTAATGGGTACTCTATTCAGTGCCTGATAATAAATTAAACTGTGTCACAAATCACATTACATAAAGTTTTTTTTATATATATTCCATACAGCTAGCCTACTAACTGATTAGCCTGACTGCTTAACACACAGTTACCTAGCCGATTAGCCAGTCTTAGCATACTGCCACATGTTTGGCCTGCTATCTCAGCTATTTTGGGTTTGTGTACTGGGGAGGGTTTCTTTTTACCTAGCCTAAATATGACAAGAAAAACATAACTGCATAGCACTCCAAAATCTATAGTGAGAGAGAAAGAAATACTAGCAGAGAGACTATCAAGCAAAACAAAGAGAGGTGGCTTGTTAAAATCGGACCTTTTATACTACTAAACACCTCTCTGAAACTTGAGTAAACAGCTGAAGAGGTGTCTGTTTGTATCATGATATTTGGCTTTCGCAGGGACGCTTTGTCAGCCTCAGCCTGTTTCCCTGTGCTAACTGCAACAAAATCTGCTTAATTAACTCTGCTCACCTAAAAGAAACTCCCTGTCACATTTTGCACAGTTTTACTTCAGCTTGCATTTTGTTTCGCGGTGATGTATCATTCAGCTAACTATGCTTGGTTACACAACCAAATTTGTGAAAACAAAAGACCACATCGATTGTGCATCGCTCTCAGGGGCTTACCGACGCAAGTGGGCAACGTGTCGTTCCACTGAGCCAGAGCATCAGGGACGGTTTCACAGTGAATGGCAGTGGAGCCGTGGAGCGTGTAGCCTGGGTTACACTCGAACATCACTGACGCGCCCACGGCGAAGTTGTTGCCAATTCGTTTGCCGAAACGAGGTTCTGGAACAGAGCTGCACTGCGTGGCACTGGTCCTTGGTACGGCTATAACAGGATTGTAAAACAGAAACATGCAAACTTAGAGACTTTTACCTCAAAGGAGTGCTTTTTTGTTTCTATTTATAATGAAATGGCCTTGACTGTGGCTCAATGCTTTTGAGGTGAAATAGCGGCAGAATTTTATTTAATCAAAAATAAATATAATAACATAGACATCTGTTAAAGTAAGACCTTTATTCAATGTAAACATCTTCCTTTAAAAAGACTGAATTGGAAACTCTCATACTATCCACAGTAAGTGGAACAAACACAACTTGAAAATGTCAGGCCTTGACCTGTTAATGAATTCTGGAATCAACTGGTTTTCTTTTGCTTGTAACATCGCAGATATCTTTTTAAATGCCAGTTTAAATCACTGCTAAACCAAATCAAACACATATATAACTGTATCTTAAAGGGCAAAACCCCTCATCAATCTAAAAGGTGGAGAATATAATAATTAACCTGGAACAGACAAGTTTTTGGACTTGTTGTTCAGTCACTTAGAGGCTGAGTCAGTATGATTGACTCCCAAAGTACCAAAATCAAGACGTGTAGGCGAGGCTTAAAGCAGAGAAAGATATCCAACATGCTTTAGAACACAGGGCATTACATTTCAAGGTCCTGTGTGGCTCTTTAAAGATTTTACGATTTTAATCCAATGTGTAGTTATTGTTTTCATTTAAAAAGTGAAGTATTGAGCATAACATAATACAGAAAGCACAGTGATCAAAAATAACGCTGTAAAAAGGCTAAATACACTGGGGAAAAAAGTATATTCCATGCCACATTAAGTAAAGACAAGCTACAGGAAACCTTTATGATACATTCAACTGCACTAAAACAAGTGTCCTCAATAATTATATGTTTTGAAATACAGATATGAAATACTGACTAGGAAGTAGCAAAATAGTGTTTATAAATAGAGTAAATATCAACATAGAGCTGAAAACTGACCTTGGTAGACAAAATGAAAGCCTTTGGCAGTTTCCGGTCCAACTGTAGTAAACTTGATAGTTATTTGATTTCCTGTACTCAAAGGCAACGACTCGCCTGGAAAACAGACAGGGAGTAAATAAATCTTGAAATTGCATTTCGGAGTGATCTGCACACATCAAAAATCACTGCACTGAGCATCATTTTTGCTTCTTTTGGCTTCAAAAGCTTCTGATAGAGACGTATATTTGCAGAGAGGAAATGCCTGAATAGAAGGTCTCGTTTTACTTTGAACTCCCATGTGGCTGTTCAATCAAATGGCAATAACTGCCTTTCAGCTAAAAAGCCACTGAAGGATGCTTCTCTTTACTACAGGATGGTCCAACATATGTGATGAACACAGATTACGAGATAAACGCACAGAATTCGCTTTGCTACCAGAGTGGCAGTTATTTTTTTCTTCTACCATGGTATTTCTTTCTTCTTAAATTGACCATGTCTTTGTTAACAGGATTTGTTTTGTAATGTTCTGAATATATTCAGTGTGTTGAAGCTATGGAATAGATGTCAAATGACTTAATGCAGTCCTAAAGCACAGTAAATGCAACACTATTTCTTTGTGCCCTTCTTTTATGTTTTGCAATAACAGTATCACACCTGAACAATGGCTTGTGATGAATGGTAATGCGTCCAATTTAAAGTATGTGAAGATAGGTTTGAGCTTTACCTGAGTGAGACCCAGAGAGAGAAGACAGCAGAGAGGACTGCTGTGTTGGCCCATCATAAATGTCCACAACATCATTCAACGATGTCTGGAACAGGACAAACTGTCCAAATAGAACTAAAGGGGGAAAAAAACAGGCATATTTCATAAAATATTGGCTATAACATGACAATAATTACATACTCTACCCGAACCCAAGCGACCCCTCAACTGTTAAGATCCCAGCTGGAAGCTTACAAACAGCAAATGTGTCTTGAAAGGCTTTCTGCCTGTATTCTTCATTTACTTCACACATATTCAGATTCCCAATTAGACGCCACTAAGTACTCATATGCAAGAACATTACGCAGAATCATTTTTCTTCAATAGATCTGCGCATTTTAAACCAGCGAGAGCTCTCGGAGGTAATAAGCCTGTATGTTTATTTAAATCTTTTAAATTGGCTATCATGCTGTAACATCTCCCTATTATGTGTTGGTACCATGCTGAGTGCTACTGTGCATTGGTTTTGTCCTCCACTGGGCGCACTTGTTACAGTCTCATTTGCTGTCCGATGCTTTGATGTTTCCTCCATTAGGAGAAAATCATTAGTATGCTACTCATCATCATTACATCAAATCCCTACTCTAAAGTATATCTTAAGGATTAGAGAAGATTGAACTGAACATTGTACAACAACCAAAACTTTGGAAAAAAAGTTGTACGCATATGGATTCTACTGACCTCACTGGCATCTCTCTCTAGTTGTCAGGGTGAAATTTATTGAAAAAAAAAAAAGGCTTTAAATACAGAAACCTCTAGCATCAAAATACAAAAATTAGTTCTGGGCACAGATACAGTTGATATAAATGGAGTGAATGGACAGAGATTTCAGGGCCACTGCTGTCTCAGACTACATCCTTAACAGTGTCTTTGAAATCTGGCACAGATTCCAGTGATTCACCAGGGCTCTGAGGATCGATGGAGCGCCTCATATTCTCAGCACAGCTACTGTGTGATTAAACAGTTCTCTGCTCAGTAATACAAGCGTGTAATCAAACTCTTGCAAAAACCAAATCTGAAAAAAAAAAAAAAAAGATTTATTTGTCACTGGAGGTAAACAAAGAGCTTGATTACCTGGACCTGATTGGCTTTATTGGCATCGTATACAGTAGCACCTACTGCGCAGTTCTGGACAACAAATGGCATTTTTCACCGGTTTGATTTCACTGACTAACATCAAAAACAAAGTGATATTGGCCAGTGAAATCACAACTGAAGTCACTGGAAAACTTTGTTATACTTCTATGTCTGTAACCCTTTTCTTATAAATGACTGCCACTGGCTCAGGAAGGCAAAAACCAAGACCAAAGCTGCATGTGTATAAATGGACGGAAACATTGTATCAAGTTCAGTTAAAGATCAATTTAAGATAACGGGCAAAACCAGACCAAACCAAACAGTTCCTGCCTATGCAGAGTGTTCCAAACCTTAAGGTTTAATTTCAATTCGGATGCTACCACAGATGGCAGGTGTCTATGTAGGCAGCAGGCAGATTTCTACATTTGGAATTGAACTACAGTATAGTGTGCATTGTGGGTACTTATAAAATTAGGCTGATATTGAAGGTGGCTGCAAACTCTAGAAAATGAATCATGGCTCATCAAGTCTGTTGCCAGTGTGTGTGCAGGGAGTACTTTTGTCCCCTATGCCTTTGATAAGAACAATAGAAGCGAAAGATAGCGGTGGTCCACAATGCATTATTCTTGAGCTTCCCCATCTCCGAGGCTTTAGCAATGCCAAGATAATTACCACTTCATGTCAGAAAACAATTGTGCCCGTTAAGGTTTCGCTCGCATGCACCAAACAAAATGGGGCAATGAGAAGAAACAAATCAATTTGGAAGGAGAAAAATGCAATGACATTGTGCCAGGTTACAGTTTATTTATTCATTTATTTTATATTTTGAATTTCAACAAAAGACAGATCCCTTTTACACACCTATTAATAATGTACAAGGCTTAAGTAGTACATGGTTGTAATCATACTCAACACATTATAATTACATTAGGCCAGGGGTCACTAATGCACCGCTTTGCTACTCTGGGAAAGTTTTAAAGATGAAGACAGGGTGACATCTTCGTCAGGGACTGCTTTTGTATAGTGAAGCTGAGAGAAATTGTGCTTAAAATGTACTGTTCTGGGACAACAAAATGTAGACTAAATGTATTTATGCAATATTCATATGGCATTAAAATGTAATGTCAAGTAGCAGAACTCAAAATAAGTATATATTTTTACAGAATAAAATACATGTCAAGTGCAAAATATGTTTCAGAACTAAACAGTTGCACTAAAGTGCATTTTAGTTGGAACTATGGCTCAAAATAAGTATATATAACGTGTTTCAGATGTCAGACTACTATAAGTGCTACTAAATTGAGTCAAAAAACTTGATGCATTTAGGACACTAAATCAATATCATTTAAATACATTGAAGCTGCAATCACTTCTAAATATCCACATTGAGTAGGGAGTTTTAAAAAGATTACTTATAAAAATAGTATTTTTACAAAAAAAGAAAAAAAGTCTAGTTGTCACTAGGGTGGCATTTAGACTACATTTACAGACAACTGAGAAGGTTGTTGCCTTTGCAGGATCCACAGAGCACTCAGGAGTTGGAGTTCAGTGATTCCTGATACACAGTTCATTCTTAGCTTCTTGATGCCATTCCTTATATTTCCTTTTGCTTTCCTGCAGCCCTTTTTTGAGAAGTTCTATTTGAAGCTGGATGTGTGCATGACATGTGAGCAGTGCTTCGAGATGAAGCAATGGTCTGTGCATCTCTGTGACATTCTGACAGGAATTGAAATAAAAAAAAAACTCAAAAAACTAGATAAAACGAGTGGATGCACAAATCAATATTCACAGCTCTGATAGTTTGCACACTCCTCCAGCAGCCCACAAACAGAATACTAATCGGCAGATTTCTATTTATAGTATTGGCACTTTCCACTAATAGGGTACACTTTGTGTCCCATCACTTTAAAAAGCATTTAAAAGCACTCTAAAGCATTAGATGCAAAAACCCCATTTTGTGTTGTAAGAACTATTAGATACACAACCATTCAAAAGCTTGGAGTCAGTCTCTTTTTAAAAAAAAATAAATAAATTAATGTTTTTTTATAAGGCAAAGATGTATTACATTAATCAAAGTTGACAGTAAAGATTTTTAGATTATTACAAAAAAAGCATTTCAAATAAATGCTGTTCTTTCGAACTTTCTATTCAAACGCAGAAAAATGGGTAAATAAAAATAATAATAATAATATTTCACAATATAACTGTTTCTATTGTATTTTTAAGCGTGTTTGAGCATAAGATGCTTAAAAAAAACATTAAAAAAAACCCTAAAAAAAACCCCAAAAACTTACCCACCCCAAACTTTTGAATGGTAGTGAATGTTAGATAAATGAACTCTCAAACCAGCTGATAGCTTAAATTAGAAATTGTGCTCTACATTTGTGGCACTGTTACCAACTATAGCATGTTGCTTTTGTTTTAATCATTATTTTAATTAAACTATTTTATTTGATGATTATTTTCTAAACTGTCACAATCAACATTCTCTTTTTGTTAACCATTTGTCGAAAAAGAAAAAAAAGAGTTCCATTTCGTACCATATTCCCGGAAAGTGCTTTTTTTTTTTTTTACAATGTCTTCATGCACTCATGTAGGGCAGAAGCATTTGAATGTTATGAAAGCATGTATGACAAGCATCATTCACATGCAGATTGTTTTCATCATGCTATGTGCTCTCAGAAAGGGCTTTTGCTTTATTTCACCATTTCTTTCTGTACTGCACAGCTCCCAACCACTGTAGATTGGCCTTTTCCATACATCCTCTTATACTTAACACACTCTGACAGATGCTTACCGGCTGCTATGGAAATGAGGCCTGTGATTAATTCACACCTTTTCCCTCTTTTCTCATGACTTACACAATTCAGAAATAAAAAAATAGCTCTGTGGTTCCCTGCCTCTCCCCCTGTCTTTCCATCTCTTGAGCTGGACTGGATCACCAATTCAATTTGCTCTCTGAAAGAAACAGAAGTGAACGGGGAGGGGACACACCTTTCCTTCTCCCTGTGACAACTCAGGTGGAGAGAGGCATGATTTCAATTTACTTTCATTGGCATAATCTGCAAAGCATGCTGGGATACCAGTCCTGCAGGGTTCTTGCAGTTAGAGCAAAATAAAAATAACCCTTGATAGAATCACCCTGTTGTTGCAGTAAAACAAATACCTTACAAGCAACTCAAATTAATATTGAGACTAATGCTAAGGTAATAGTTTAACCAAAAATAAATGTTTTGTTAATTTACTCACCCTCACATCGTTCCGAACCTGTTTGACTTTCTTTCTTGTGAGGAACCCAAGATGTGATATTTTAATTACAGTCTTATACAATGAAGATCGATGGGGTGCAAAATGAGCGGAGTCCATTATTGTACAGACAACAACAGTTCATAAATTCTTTAAAATATCTTCTTTTGAGTTCCACAGAAGAATAAAAATTTGGAACAGCATGAGGATAAATAAAAGATGACAGATTTTTCATTTTTGGTTGAATGATCCCTTCAGGAATTGAATAGAATATGGATTTATATTCAAGTTTCATAGCAAAGAGAGTTAAAAAAATGAATTCAGATTGTAAAAGTCAAATGTTGAATGTTTTGCGCCTGAAGCATGACTCGAGGTTAGGTTAAGATTGGATTAGATATGGCTGATCAAGTCATCAGCTCATATTAAGTTCAATAAAACCTTCAGAGGAACTGTGAAAATGTCTAATACATGAAATTACAATGAAACTGGGATGTCCAGTCATATCGCACAGATGATAATAGGCAATAACCCAATATCTTTAGGGTTCCATAAACCTTACTGTACAGAAAAAAATGCAATTAAATGTGAGTGCTCCAGCTAAAACGTTTCCCAACATGCGAAGTGCTCCGCCATATATAAGCATATGGAGTAATAAAGCATAAATGACCTGCTTATTCAAGTCCTTACTAAGTAAGTAGAGTACTAACAAAGACCTCAGCTAATACTCTTTACCTAAAGAACATTATGCTAGGCAGAGATCTTTCCTTTCCTGCTTAATTAACACCGAGGGTACAATAAAGCTGGGCTGAATGCAAGGACAGCATACAAACACTTTGGACCTCTGGCCTGGATTTCCATCTCAGGTGTTTATTCAAGTTCAAAAGGCCCTGGATTAGATAACCCCTCAGTCAAGTCTGCAAAGGGGTCAACACAGGAGACAGGAGTGGACAAGTCTGCTGATTTGCGTCTTCCCTCTGGAGACATGTGCATCAGCGCCTCTCCATTAGTCTGCAGCCGTCCATCTTTGATGTACAAGAGCGAACAAGTGGCGAAAACAACTTATGAGGACAGGGTGGGATGTGTCTCAGGTGGATGTGGAGAATTTAGAAAGTTTAGGTACACTCTAAAAAATGCTGGGTTAAAAACATGTTCACCTTTTGATGATTGCTAATGCCTCTAGTAATTATGTGTTTGAATTTTAATTTACAACCAATTTTGAGTTCATTTTAAGCCAGCCATTTTACGTTACTTTTGAGTTGCTTTTTAAATCTGGGCAGGGCTTGCATGTTTGTTTTTAATATAAAATGTTCTTCTTTTACAAATGTAAAAGCACTTCAAAAGTGAAATGAATATGCCTCTGGCTGAAGGAAATGTAAATTCATGTCTGTACAGTAGAGGGTGCAACTAAAACAAATTGTATGAAAAATATGACGCAGGAGAAGGAATAACAACACTATTCAGCAATAACAAAAATGAAACACAAATGTGTAATTTTTGCTTATTGAATTGGATCATCAAAAGGTCAGTAGCAAAGACATTGGTTAATAAAATGGGATTAAATACATAATTGAGTTTGCATTTGACTGTTTTTATTCATTTTGAGGATTAGTGAACCTGTTTTTATGCGGGTGAGATGAGTAAATGCACGTTCATATTTAGTCTAGAACTACAGTAACATCATGTTCACACAGCAAATACCAACCTGGTCTCATGAAAATACGTACCTCTGCACACTTTTTGTGCGACACCGTTTTACGTACCTTGCTGCACGTTTCGCCGCAGTTTGAAATAGAAATGTCCACTGAATGGCGCTAAAACACAGGTTCAATATGTGAACCCTGGCACGTTTTTATTACGTAGATATTGGTACGTATTGCTGTTTTTTCATTACGTTGCTTCAGATACGTATTGCGGCGGTTCAGAATTCAAATATCCGGGGACTGTCGCTAAAGGTTAATGCTCTATCGTGTTGGAAATATGCCCTACACCAAATCCAGCCCTAAACCTACCCGATAGTGTTAACAAATGCAAAACAGACATAAAAACATATTAGCTTATGCAGCTGTTCCATTTGAACTTCCTTTTACGCAGATTTTAACTGCCTTGTCGAACCGTAGTTACACGGGATTCGAACCGGAGCTTCTCGTCTCCTAAGTCCGCCTCCGTACTCCGTGAGCTACCAAACAAACTTGTTATCTCTGAAAACCCATAGATATGAAGCTGGATGTGTGCGATGCTAACGTTCAAAAGCATCAGTTTTCAAATCTCTCAGCATATTAATATTGTTTTTAAGTCATAGCATGATATTCTTCAAGTAATTGTGAGAAAATTACGCTTTATTAATCGCAACTCCGTAAATTTGTGTGAAAGTGTTCATTTATTTTGGAAACTGCAGTGATATGTACTTCTTGGTACGTATTTCATGTCACGCTAAAAAAGTGCACCCAGGTACGTAAATGCCATAAGACCAGGTAGGCAAATACAATGCCTCTGCACTTATACCTGTTTCACACATATTCCATTTGCAGTGCGTATTTATTACCGCACCCATGTTAACAGATTAAAGCGTTCACACTGCACGTGGTGATCCTACCCGTCAGATTTTCCTACCAGGGCTTATTGCGTCTTTTTTCTCATGCTGAACAACAATATTTAATGTATCTGCATTACTGTATGGGTAGGTTTAGGGTTTGGGTAGGTGTAGACATTAATAAAACAATCTAATAGGTAGAAAAAATTATTTATTGTTGGTTTCCGGTAGCTGTATCCCTTCTAGCCACAACTGTGAATATAAAACATAATTACTGTATTTGCATTACTGTAAGGGTAGGTTTAGGGTTGTGGTAGGTGTAGACATTAATAAATCATAATTTGACAGTTAGCATTTTTTGTTGTCGAATTGTACTACCTACTGTTTTAATGGGAGGTAGGAAAATCTGACAGGGTAGCACAAATCGACAGAACACCGGCAGTGCATTCCTGGAGCGGTGCGTCTGCAGCAGTGCAGAGATCGTTTCCGCACCGAATCTATTTTTGCTGTGCTGCACACGCTGAATTAAAGTAACAGTGCTTTGTTCAAAGTAAAAATGAACATGCATTGACATGGAAATGCAGTAATTTCACAAAAAATAGATATAATTAAAGTCTTCTGTGTTTCACAGGTTTTTTGGCTAGGTTTAAAACAAAGAAAAGTGCACTTTTAGATAAACAAGGCAACATATGCACTTGTGTCTTGTGGAGGTAGAAAAACAAAGTTCTTTAAGACCCCTGGGACTGTTTGTAATAAAGATTTAAATGTAAAAGGCACGAAGGCTATTTGCTGTGTTTAAATGTGTTTCCACTTGCTTGAGCAACTTAATATACAAATCTATAGCCAAATGCATTTAATACGTTGTTTATATTAATTGAGTTTAAACGTGAATATGCCTACGAAAGATTGTATAACTGTACTGTGATAAAAGAGGATCACTACAATGCTGAAAAATAACTTTAAGTACGCTAACAACATTTGGATTTGAAATCAAAATAATGGATAAATGTTGTGTTTGTGGTAAACAGGCGCGGACCGCATACGCACTGCAAACAGAGCATGTGTGAAACAGGCATCACTCCCGATTTCTCTCAGCATGGCAACACGAGAGCTGTCAGTCAATACATGGGAAACAAAGAAACTGGAGTTACTTATTATATCTATTATTATTAGATATTTCCCTCTAAATTAAAAAGTAATGTGTTACTTTAATAGTAACTTGCGTTACCCCCAACACTGTTAATAAGTGCTTTAAAAGTACTAACAAACAGCCCATATGTTAGTAATATGCATGCTAATAAGCATCTAGTTAATAGTGAGAATTGGTCCTTAAACTACAGGTTCACCACAATTCACAACTACAGTAACCCTGGCTGAGGTGTAAAGCTCAGGCATTCTTAGGCGTGAGGCATCAACCCTGCATAAAAATGGAGGTACTGTTCAGATGTCTTGCCTTAGACAGGCAAACACTGCTTTAGCAGACGTGCTGTTTCCATGGAAATGAATGGTCAGATCATCGTTGCTCTAGATGCACGAGTAGCCTATACATGATTGAGTTAATGAGCACAGATCCAGACACGTGCACGCACACCCGGGCAATACAGTTCATATGGCACATATCACTGTTCAGTATGCTGTCCGAGCCTCTCCATGTCTTTCTTTTATTAGACTCTCTCCTTACATCGAGTGGCTTTCAGTTAGACTCAGAGGAGAGGGGTCACTCAAGCAGAGATTTATACCCCAGGGCCATCTTCTTGCTCGGGGCTAGAAGGCAGAGGTCTTTGCTCTGATTCCTAGCACACCTGTCTGGATTTGCAGGCATGGGCTGGACATCCGCCTCACACATCAATGCCTGGTCCCGTAGGGACAGAGATGCTCTCGCACAATCTGCCAGGATCTCTTTGAGGTGGGAGATTCCGCAGGGCTCATTGGATGTGCAAGCGAGAAGTTACTTCACTGTAGATTGACAAATCAGCAGAAACGTTCAAACCTCAAACTTGACTTCTCTAAAAACGATATTCTTTCAGCTGTGCGCTTCATATCTGTATCCAATAACGCCACAAAGGTTCAGGGTTTGTTCTGTCTCACTGCACACATGAAATATCATCCTGTAAACACGACCCACAAGCTATTTCCCCTGCATATGAATAATTGATAGATAACACGTATGAACCCTGAACCCCTTGTCCAATACACACACACAGAGACACAAAATATCCAGACAGGAATGAAAATACAGCAGTGTAGCGAAAATGCACCGCCACCTGTGCACCTGTTATCAGTGAAGGATGTTCTATCTGCAGTGCCGTGTGCCGAGGATAGATAGCAGCTTCCCCGCTCACCACATGGTGGGGACAGAGGAATCAACACATGCTGCACGCAGATGTAGAGAATGAGAAAAGGGAGGGGAGTAGCTCTAAAAGTCTGTTTATATCTAAACATAGACATTGCAGCAGGTGAAAAGATTTTTCTTTTTGTCATTACATTAAATTGAGGGAGAAACAAACACTTGAGGCAGCTCTGAACATTGGCTGGCTAATGAAGTAAGCTATTGGTGTGTGTGGTGTAGTGGTTAACCCTCACAGACCCAATGTTTTACATATTTTGTAAAAATGCAACAGTGAATCTTCCATCTCAATATTTTTAGCAAGTAAAAAAAAAAATGGAGCTAGTCAAATGAAAGCGGAAAAGGTACAGGTGACAAGGAGCTTTAGCAGAACAACCGTAAACTGCGGTCAGATGAGATGTCGTCGGGCCATATACAGTAAAAAATGAATTTTCCTGTCCTGTCAGCTGTTATACTGTGCTCAGAACACATGCTCTTTAATCTCATGCACAAATATGGCGGCGCACGCTGTATTGTCGTCAGTTAAGTCATGAAGTTACCAAAAAGGTGATTAAAGCTGCTTTAAAATTGTGCATCCATGTAAGATTTTGTTAAATATGAGTCACATTTAAAAACATGTCTCTGAAATGTAGTTGTTTCAAAACTGTCCTGAAGCACCCCGGCATGGTCTCCCTCATCTAACACACCCGATTCAACTCGTCAGCTCATTAGTAGAAACTTTAAGACCAGAAGTGGGTCAGAAAAGGTAAAGAGTTGTGAGAACGATGCATGTCAGATCCACGTCCCGTTCAGCAGCGGCAACTCTTAAAGTAACTGCAGCCAAAAAAACCTAATAACCCAGCTGCTGTGATGTCTATTAATCAAAGAAAGAAAAAACGAGGAAATCAATAACTTTTGTAGCTTTAAGGATTCATCTATATTTAATTTTGCATTTAGTGTTTTATAACTTTTTAAAGCCTAATAAGTGTTTATATTGATAGCTCAGTTATACTGTATTCTGATATGTACTTGCCTTGCCTACGTATATTTTTTTTCTCAGAGCAAAAAAGAAATTCTTATGATGATTATTTATGTTGAATGGCCATAGTCAATGGTTAAATATTAGGAAAAAGAAAATTTCATAGAGACATCAGTAGTACTGGTATCAGTGATACTGGCCTTCAGTCATAAAAAGTACACTGTGTCTATGCTGCTGCTACATTCATTTGAATATAAAATTATTGCAATATAAAAGTATATTTAAACTTTAATGTTAGGTGGGATTAATTGTGATTAATTTCAGAAAAAATGTGTTATTAATTAGTTAATTTTTTTAATCAATTGACAGCACTATATATGGTATTTAATGAATATTTGTATTGATCAAGGATGTGTTAAATTGATAAAATATGATAGTAAAGACATATTTTTAGAAAATATTTATATTTTGAATGTGCTGCTCTTTTTCACTTTTTATTCATCAAAGAATCCAGAAAAATATCACAGGTTCCAGAAAATAAAATAAAAAAAGCAGCACAACTGTTTTAAACATTGATAATAAATGATAATAAATCAGAATGATTTCTGAAGGATCATGTGACACTGAAGACTGGAGTAATGGCTGATGAAAATTCAGCTTTGCATCACAGGAATAAATTCTATTTTAAAGTACAATAAAATAGAAACTGTTGTTAATGTTATAACAAAAAAAAAAAAAAAAAAAGCAAATCTAACAATCCAAAATAATCCATCCCAATGAAAATTATGCACTGACTTTGACTTTGCTATTACTATTATATACTAGTGCTGGGCGGTATGACCAAAAATGTATATCACGGTATTTTTCAAAATTATACCGGTTTCACGGTATATGACGGTATTTATTTTTTTCATGCATGATCGGGTGTTAACCACATTTTCTACTGATTGAGAGAGGAAAAACTGCAGTAGATTGACTTAGAATGCCCTATTTTACTGTCATGAGGAGCGAATATTGTAGAAAAACTCCACACTAAATAGTGACTAAACACGACCCATTAATACATGTTAACCAGGAGCCATTCTCATTTATAATCACGACATCGTCTGATAAAATCAACATGCATCTAACGTTATACTAAAGAGCGGCTATGCGGTGGTTTTGGCTATATTACTTTTTTGTCTCATGCAGCGCACTGCCTGCGTCTGAGTAAACTAAAAAAAAAAAAGTGCATAATATTAACAGACGAACTATGCTCATATTTATAATTCCAAACAGTCGCGGTACGGCCAAATGAATGCGGTGCTTCTCTGCCGCTCGCTGCTCAGAACAGACGCAGAGAGACGCGACGCTGCGCTGGGAGTCAGATCTCGCGCTCGCGGGGCAGCACTGGCGACATCTTCCAACTGAACCATAGCTAAGGTTTATCCAAAACATTCGCTAGGTTTGTCAGTTTGTATATTCTATGGGGGAAAAAGCCGCTAAAAGGGTCTGAAAGTTGCTAAATATAGTGCTAAAGTCACGCTCCTGTGTGTGAGACACGGGAGCTGGTGGCGGCGCGCGGTGGATATTGTGGATGAGTTCTTCTGTGTCATCACGTTCTACTAGTTCTACAGCTTCAGAACACACTTAGTAACACATACAGCTGTGTTCTTGCCACAATGCAATAGTGAAAAGAGACCCCTCTCAAACAGTGTGTCGCGTTCCGAACGTTATTTAAATAACACCAGTATTGCGGTATTTTAAAAATTCATATCATAAGAAAAATAAACACCGGTATTCGGTATGAACCGGTATACCGCCCAGCACTATTATATACATATTTTAATAACCAGTTGCTTTCATGGTAGATTCAAGAAAGTTCATTATCATTAGCAGTGAGAGTCTTTGAGGGTTAAACCTCTGGTAAAGTAGTAGCCAATCCCTCAAAATAAGAACTATCATCACCGTACCCTTGAGCAAGGCTCCAGAAGTTAAGTGCCTCGTACCATTGTCTCTCTAATAGGTGTCCTCCAAATTACCGTAGATAAAAGCATTTATTGATGATGAAAGTACAGTTGTGTTTGCTACTGCCGCTACACCATGCTAGGACTCTATCTATAGTCAGACTGACATCAACATTTACACATTTCTTTTTTACTGTCATGGCTACAAAACTGAACTTTTCGCACAGCAAATCAAATAACTGTATGAGAAGCAAGACTATGTAATTGGAAGCATGTGTGCTTGTGAACTGCATACGCAAGCTTGCAATTACCACTGAAGACAGGTTTGTTCTGTCTTACTGCGCATCAGAGCGCTATTCTGGTGGTGTAAGCACTTAGATAATTATAATGGACCTTGTCACCCTGCATGGTCAATTAGATATATGCCTATTTCCTTCAAGTGGTACGGACGTATAACCTTCACTGTTTTCTGACAGAATAACATCTGCTTCCCTGCTAATTACCTGGACAATAGCCATAATGCCATCAAGATTGTGCATGTTTACAGGTGCATTGACCCTGGCAATCAGCTGACAGTAACCTTGATGACTTGACTAGTTAACAAGGCTAAAAGTCCTTGAGGTCTGGAGACCATGTATACATAAAAAAAACAAAAATAAAACAAAACAACACAAAAACACAAACAAACAAACAAACAACAAAACAATAAGAAAATTATTATATATAAATAACCCCAATGTAATCTATTCCTGTTAGATTAAAGCTGAATTCAGCAGCCATTACTCTTTAGTTTTCAGTGTCACATGTTCTTGTTCAATTCTGTTAAAATTTGTTGCTGAATAAATGATCAATTCACAAAAATCTAACTTTTCATTGGATAATAAGAATTTAAAATGGGGGTAAATATCATTATGAAATAAAATGTTTTTCTCTAATACACATTGGCCCTTTTATTCAATACTTTTTGAAACCTCCATTTGCCGGTTTAACAGCTCTAAATTTGCTCCTATAATGGCTGACGAGGTTAGAAAACACCTGACAAGAAATCAGAGACCATTCCTTCATCCAGAATCACTCCAGACCCTTTAGATTCCCAGGTCCATGACAGTGCTTCTTCTCTTCAGTTCACTCATTTTCTATAGGGTTCAGGTCAGAGGACTGGAATGGCCAGCAGAAGCTTGGTTCTGTGCTCAGTGACCAATTTTTGTGTTGTTTTTGAGGTTTGTGTTTGGATTATTGTACGGTTGGAAGATCTAAACATGGCCCTTTATAAGATTTCTAACAGAGTCAGTCATTTATTGATTTTTTATCTGTTGGTATTCGATAGAATCCATGATGTCATGTATCTAAACAAGATGTCCAGGACCTCCAGCAGAAATATAGGCCCACAACATCAAAAATACAGCAGTATATTTAATTGTACACGTGGGTTACTTTTTATCCCTGTGTTCACCAAACCCATCTTGAGTGTTTGCGGCTAAAATCTAATTTTTTAGTTTCATCTGACCATAGAAGCCAGTTCTATTTTAAGTTCCAGTCGTGTCTGATAACTGAATATGCTGGAGTTTGTTTTTGGATGAGCGAGGAGAATTTTTCTTGAAACCCTCCCAAACAACATGTGGTGATGTAGGTGCTGTTTGACAATTTTTTTTTAAAGGTTTTCTGACTCTGAGACTCAACTAATTTCTACAATTCTCCAGCTGTGGTCCTTGAAGAGTCTTTGGCCACTCAAACTCTCCTTCTCACCATGCATTAGGGTGATATAGACACACGTCCTCTTCCAGGCAGTTTTGTAACATTTTATGTTGATTGGAAATTCTTAATTATTGCCCTGATGGTGGAAATGGGGATTTTCAATGCTTTAACTCTTTTCTTACAGCCACTTTCTATTTTGTGATGCTCAACAATCTTGTTCTGAACATCAGAACTATATTCTTAGGTTTTACTCTTTGATGGATGATTAAGGGAATTTGGGCTTTGTTTTCCCTCCTATTTATATTTCTGTGAAACAGGAAGCCATGGCTGGATAATTTCATGTTCATAATCACACTGGAGTGCTCAAAATTGTGAATATGAATGGGAATATACTTCAGAAATATTTTACTCATAAGAATTTCTAGGGGTGCCAATAATTGTGTCCAACTGTACTTGTACATTTATTTAATAATATTTCCCCCCATTTTAAATTCTTATTATCCAACGAAAGGTTCGATTTTTGTGAATTTTTAAAATAAAAGATCAAAAGGATTAACAATGCAGATTAATTTTCACAGCCTTCTTTGATCATATTTACCAAGGATGCCGATATTTTTGACCACATTAACTTCAACTTTTGTTTTGCAAATACATTTATATTCACAGGAAGACTTAATGCTTTGATCCATTTTTGTGCAGTCTGTTAAAATATTTGTACAAACTAATCTCACAGCTGTCAAAGATCTTTAGTAGCTTACTAAAAAAGGAAATACTGAAACTAAAAGTGAAGCACCACAACCACCCTACCGCTGAGATATTAATTTGAGAATTACTTTAGGAAAAGATAGCGCTTAACTGCCCTTAGCCAACGGCAAAGTCAAGAAATGGCACTTTTTGCCTGCTTGACTGTGATTTATCAGAAAAAAGAACTTTAGCACCTTTGGTCTGACTGGAGTCAAGAAACACAACAAAAACATTATACAGAGCCCTGGCGTTCAACTGCTTTCTTTTTCTCCCTGGTAAATGAACTTTGCCTTGACTTCTGTTCTGTTTTGATGTTTTGGCTCAGGGGCTTGCAATTCCCAATTCTCACAGGCTTTAGAATAGCTTTGTGGAGAGAGAAGAGTGATCCCTTTCCAAGAGAGCGTCTATGTCAAAGACATGAAACTGTGACTGTTTTGAGTGTGTGTTTGTGTTTATACGGAGGTCAGAGTCAGCCAGGGGAAAAGCTATTTAGTTGACTATTTCTAACTGACAGCCATGACAGAAAATATAGAAAGTGTAAGTGGCCTAATGGTCGCCTCGGGCATTCAAAAAGGGAGTTTATTTAATATCTCTGTGCATTAATTTTGAATTTCTACGTTGCTGAAAGTCTTTCTTATTTTCAACACCACATGAAGGTACCCCAAAGCAAAATCCTAGTGATCAACTGAAATATTGAAATATTAATATGGTGTGCTATGCTACATCAATACACTCATACATGTCGTCATGTATTCACGAAAAAAAAAAAACCCAACAAGCATCCATAAAATATTAGTTAAAAAAAGGAATTGGTATAAAAGGGTGTGTGCGTGTGCAGACCAATTCTCACTATTAACTAGTTGCTTATTACTAGTTGCATGTCTATTAATAACATATTGGCTTATGAGTCCTATATGAGTCCATAAAGAGTCCTACTTAAAAAGTACATATTTTGCATGACCATATTATGTGTCTACATACGCTGTATATACATACACACCCTTTATATTAATATAATGGGCAAAGCTAATTATTTTTTAACTGATATTTTGTAGATTTTGTGGATGCTTGTATGCTTGTCGATACAAACACACACATTGTTATTTTAGTATAACTGAGATACTATTATCATTTTTATTTTTGAGTATTTTATTTTTATATAAATTTTGTTATAGTAACTGTGTGTTTTTGTCATTTTTAGTTGTTTTTATATATATATATAGTTTTTATTAAGTATACATTTTATTTAGCACATCAAGTCAAATTAAATTAAAATGACAAATATTGCCTTGGCAGCTAAAATAATAATAATAATAATAATAATAATGATATAATTTTAAATCAGTTAATGTTTATTTAATTTCAAGTAACGAAAATGTTTATGGTTTTAATTTTATTTTTGTTTCTTAAACTATAAATGACCCTGATACATACAGTGAGGAAAATAAGTATTTGAACACCCTGCTATTTTGCAAGTTCTCCCACTTAGAGATCATGGAGGGGTCTGAAATTGTCATCGTAGGTGCATGTCCACTGTGAGAGACATAATCTAAAAAAAAAAATCCAGAAATCACAATGTACGATTTTTTAACTATTTATTTGTATGATACAGCTGCAAATAAGTATTTGAACACCTGTCTATCAGCTAGAATTCTGACCCTCAAAGACCTGTTAGTCTGCCTTTAAAATGTCCACCTCCACTCCATTTATTATCCTAAATTAGATGCACCTGTTTGAGGTCGTTAGCTGCATAAAAACACCTGTCCACCCCATACAATCAGTAAGAATCCAACTACTAACATGGCCAAGACCAAAGAGCTGTCCAAAGACACTAGAGACAAAATTGTACACCTCCACAAGGCTGGAAAGGGCTACGGGGAAATTGCCAAGCAGCTTGGTGAAAAAAGGTCCACAGTTGGAGCAATCATTAGAAAATGGAAGAAGCTAAACATGACTGTCAGTCTCCCTCGGACTGGGGCTCCATGCAAGATCTCACCTCGTGGGGTCTCAATGATCCTAAGAAAGGTGAGAAATCAGCCCAGAACTACACGGGAGGAGCTGGTCAATGACCTGAAAAGAGCTGGGACCACCGTTTCCAAGGTTACTGTTGGTAATACACTAAGACGTCATGGTTTGAAATCATGCATGGCACGGAAGGTTCCCCTGCTTAAACCAGCACATGTCCAGGCCTGACTTAAGTTTGCCAATGACCATTTGGATGATCCAGAGGAGTCATGGGAGAAAGTCATGTGGTCAGATGAGACCAAAATAGAAATGATCATATATGATCTTTTTGGTCATAATTCCACTAAACGTGTTTGGAGGAAGAAGAATGATGAGTTCCATCCCAAGAACACCATCCCTACTGTGAAGCATGGGGGTGGTAGCATCATGCTTTGGGGGTGTTTTTCTGCACATGGGACACGGCGACTGCACTGTATTAAGGAGAGGATGACCGGGGCCATGTATTGCGAGATTTTGGGGAACAACCTCCTTCCCTCAGTTAGAGCATTGAAGATGGGTCGAGGCTGGGTCTTCCAACATGACAATGACCAAGCACACAGCCAGGATAACCAAGGAGTGGCTCTGTAAGAAGCATATCAAGGTTCTGGCGTGGCCTAGCCAGTCTCCAGACCTAAACCCAATAGAGAATCTTTGGAGGAGCTCAAACTCCGTGTTTCTCAGCGACAGGCCAGAAACCTGACTGATCTAGAGAAGATCTGTGTGGAGGAGTGGGCCAAAATCCCTCCTGCAGTGTGTGCAAACCTGGTGAAAAACTACAGGAAACGTTTGACCTCTGTAATTGCAAACAAAGGCTACTGTACCAAATATTAACATTGATTTTCTCAGGTGTTCAAATACTTATTTGCAGCTGTATCATACAAATAAATAGTTAAAAAATCATACATTGTGATTTCTGGATATTTTTTTTTAGATTATGTCTCTCACAGTGGACATGCACCTACGATGACAATTTCAGACCCCTCCATGATTTCTAAGTGGGAGAACTTGCAAAATAGCAGGGTGTTCAAATACTTATTTTCCTCACTGTAAATATATATACATAAATGTACACACACACAAGCAAAGACATCATATAAATGTTTTAATACAACTAAATATTAAAATGTATATCCAGCGGCTGAATGACAGAAAAAGGTGATTTTTATCTATATTGCAGATAAAAATTGAGATGATTCTTGCAATATTTTGCCACTACTCACTGTTATGGTACAGGCTTAATGGTGAAACCAGATGCTATTGTAAATCTATATTTGTGTAAATTACCTTATCTTGGGCCTTGAGCAGCCAGCAGATGATTCAGGACTACAGAAAACATATTAATAACATTACATCCAGAAGGTGACATGGCTGCTAATGTAACACCTTACGAAGTGCCTATTAACAATGCCGGAGGCGACCAGGCCGAGCTTGTCACATAATAAAAACGAACGCAGGAGTGTTTGATTAATGCATGCTGCACAGTATATATTTAAGTTCAACGTAAGGCTCTCGACTGATTAAAGAATCAACGTTAAATTGAAATCTGCAAGACAAGCTAACAGATAATTAATGCTCTGAAGTAAAACTAACATCTCGCTAAGAGGCGGCCCTGATTACTTCTTCAACATGCCACTCTGCAGCTCCAACACCCAAGGCTTAGTGCTGTTTGGCAACATAAATGTTTACTATCTTAAGCTGTGAAAACCACGCTCACTCATGCAGTGCTCTGATCAACAGTTAAAAACACATTATGCCCACTTGCGTAGCTCGAAGAAAACCGTTTCCAAAACAACCAGGCAGTAATGAAGCCGTAATTGAAGGTTTTGGCTTCAGCGTGGAATATTTAACAGACAGAGATCATCAATTTAGATTTTTTCCCCCTGACCCCCAACCATTTGCAAGCAAGGATTCCCCTACATATTTGTATTGACTGCCCGGGGCCAGCGGGGGTGGTGGGAGCCGACAGGAACATGAGGAGGGGGTGCATGCTCTGAATAATGCATCTCTCAGACCAAACCTGTCATTGTCTGAAATATTGCCGGCATCATTCTTTGTGACAGAATAATGAAACATTAAAAAAAGGCAGTGGAGTGCTGCATTTTTAACGGAGGGCTCCAGAGCTCTGCCCTACAGATCAGAGCCGATGGAGGAGGGTATGTGTATGTGTTTTTTCGGGTGGTGGTTTCCCTTTAAAGAATGCAAAATCTGAAGTGATTAGGGATCCTAAGGATCAGCGAATGCAATGTGCATCTCTAATAATTACTAGGGATGCACCGAAATGAAAATTCTTGGCCGAAACCGAAAACCGAAAGAGAGGAAACCAAGGCCGAAAACCGAAACACCGAAATAAATTATGCCAATTATTAGTACCATTGCATTAATGGCTATGACTATGTACTAACTTTACTAAAATCAAGGCATTGCAATTGCATAAATTAATTTTAAAGTTTCAAAGAATAAATCAATTACAAATTATGCAAATATTTATTTAGCACATTGCAACAATGCACAGTATAAAATAAAATTCAAACTAAAATGTTTAACTTGACCCCACTCATGTGTACATTAAATAATAATGTACAGGCCTACTGGCCTGCTGAAAGGTTGTAAAATTAAATGTTCTCTCATTTAGGTCAAGTACATTTTAAATTTTTCTCTGTAGGACTACTACAAGAAAGTGCATTCAGAACAAGTGCAACTGCTTAAAGATACAACAATATTTTCTCTGTAGGCCTTCAACATAATAGTGTATCAAAACAAAGACTCCCATAGCCCATATGTTAACTTTTGTGTAATGCCCTTTGCCTTGACACCATCACTGGGAAACTTCCTTGCCTTTTCAAAAATGTCCGCCTCAGACGGAGTGGGCGTGCACGGAGGCATTTTTCTTTTCTCTGCCGCGTTCCTCTCATATTCAGCGTAGCGATCGGAATGTTTGGATTTCAGGTGATAAATTAAACCCGACGTGGAGAAAATCTTTGCAGATGCACCCCCTCTTGAAATTTCGGCATTACATGTTTTGCAAATCGCTGTCCGTGGGTCTTTCTCAGATATACTGAAATACGTCTACACCGCAGACATGTTGCTTCAGACAAGCACGTGCAGGTCGCGGTTTCTGTTTGCGTCATCACATTTCGGCCGTATTGTTTCGGTGATAAAAGTATTTAGGCCTTTTTCGGTGGCCGAATATTCGGTGCATCCCTAAAATTACTGTTTCTTCAACACTGTAAGACAATCTTTCCTTAATAACTATTTACTGTACATACCGTCCATCGGGAAACTGTTTTGTCTTAATGTAAGCATAAATCTAACAGCTAATTTTAATTTGATATGGTTTATGCATAAAAGAGGAAAAATATCTGACAGTGGATCTTTTCATCTTTTAAAAAAGAAAGTTATTTAGAGCAATGAAGGACTAAGATTAATCTTTAAAAAATAATACTTTTACTTAAATTGATCAAAACTGACAGTTTCAATCAATCAGAATCTTATAAAAATGTGCATCATGGTTTCAATATTGGTAATAACCACAACTGTTTTCAATATTTGATTGGAAACAGTTTCAAGATTTCACAACATTACTGTTTTTACTGTATTTTTGATTAAATAAACGCAGCTTTGATGAGCATAAAAGATTTCTTTAAGGAACATAAAAATCTAACAGATCCTAAACTTTTGAATGGTAGTGTATAGAAAATCTGATTTATAATTGTATACATTTTAGCGAATTTTTAAAGAAAAATTATATGTAAAATAAGTAATGTAAATCTGTGTACATCATATTTGCCATCACTGCATTGTAGTCACTGAATCTCTAGAGTTCTATCTACACTCATTTCTGCTTATGCACGTTGCCTCCAGAAATCTGCAGTCAGTGCAGGAGCCATGCTTTATGGTATCACTAAAAAGAGGCACAAAATTCCCTTCCTGAATCTTCACAGTCAGCGAACATCGATGGTGGAAACATCTTCCCAACGGCATCGGAACCACACAATCCCTTTTTACCTTCAAAAAACTCCTCAACTCCTTCATGAGCGCTCCACTCAAAACTATGACTGCAGTTACAGTACTTAATACAGTACTATTCTTCCTGTACTTTTTTCAATTCTTGCAGTGTTTCCCGAATCTAGCGCATACTTTTATACTTTTCCCAGCAACTGTGAAACTTTGTATCACAGTATTGTCTTTCAAGGATGAATGACTTTGTTACATTCCTCCTCATTTGTAGATCACTTTGGATAAAAGCATCTGCCAAATGAGTAAATATTTATAAATGTATACAAATCAGGCACTTTGCTCTCTAGACATCGGTATTGAACATTAAATTACCTATATAAGGTTTGACCACCAGTCTTGTGTGCCAAAAAACTACTCTCAGCAATGGCAATGCCAGTTTTTATGATTCCTTCCCAGTCTCAAAGGATTGTGCATGCCATTCTATGCCCAATCCACAGCCAACAATAAAACCAGCAGACCGGTTTCACGATATTTTAGGAATCAATACACAAAGCTGAACTTCTCTGGCTTATATGATCTGCCTCCATGCCGTTTTTGAATCTGACAAAACAAAAGCTTTTATGACAACTGTAAGATATTTATCTCCACTCCGACACAAATGCTCAGCCCAGGCTTTGTTCTACAAGGCACTTTAAGCTTTTAATCGTTCCCTCTCTTGGCCTGGATGTTTGACGATACTTCAGGTGCATGATAATGGAATGCTCCCCCTCCGTGCAGGTGTCCACCATGTAGAGGCTCAGCAGCATCAGCACAAACTAGACTTATGGATCTCCTGTCCTGGATTTCTTCTCTCTCTCTCATTTTTTCACCCTCTATTTGAGTTCGTTTTTCCATCTTCTGCTCTATTACATTAACTTGTTTAACTTGCACACTGAGTGATTTGAACTAACAGAACTGCTGATGACCAATGTACACCGAACTCAAACAGGACTAATTAAAGCAGCACTCGGTTGCACAGTATTTTGCCCAAGACCGCATTTATTCATTTTTTTTAAACACACTATGTGACATTTGCCTGTTAATTGAGCATAATGGATGTACCTTAGCAGATAATGTTAAGCGGATATCACTTTGAAAGATAGGCATGGTTTACTAATTATTCGTTAATGTAAAAGAACCTCATCCCTTTTGCAATTCCAATCATTACTAATGGCTTGAACTGCAGCTCTGGGGAACAAGATAAATTGCTGCGAAAGTTTATGTCTAGATCTCAGGTACTATTTACCTAGGGTTAAAATCCATCTAAATACCTGAACAATTACTTTGTCCCTAGGAGCAGCAGGTCTGTGCACCATTCAGAATTGAATTTAGAATGCTTTTAAAATTACAAATTAATTGCTGCATTTCTTAAATGGCTAGTTTACTCCAAAAAATTCTGTCACAATTTACTCCAAACCTTTATGGAGGTTAAAAAGTATCTTCTTTTTGGTCTACATAAGAAAGAAAGAATGTCATACAAGATTGGAATGACATAAAGGTGAGTAAATAATGACAGAATTGTAATTTTTCAACTTCTGAATTTTGTCCAAACATCCTTTTGGAAACCAGTGCAAATATGTTTGTTTCCCTTGCATTTACCTGCTGGTACTGATATATTTTATTGCTGTTGGTTCTAGTAAGAAAAAAGCAATGCCACAAACGGTATCCCACGCATTTGACAGAAATACTTTAGAGTATAGTAGAGAAATGTGAATATGTCAATATTTATGTTTAGAACTGAACAGGCAGGCAATATTTCACAGTATGTTTAGTACTACGTGCACATATGCCAATGTTTAAAATGGCATGGCGAGTTCAATGGTGTGATGTATGCGTTTCAGGGGCTCACCTCAGCTGCTGACTATTCATTTTCACGCCTTTTCATTTGCAAAGCTATCATGTTTTTCACTTTTCGTTTGCTTTTTGTGAAGGCTTCAATTCAAATGACATCTATCTCGTTTAGGACCTTCCATCAGAGTGCGAGCAGTCCAATGACCAGAGACGGGCCTCGAGGGAGAGATCACATACAGCTCACATAATGCCAAACGATGTTTGTGAAGGAGGTCCAAAATCCCCATAACAGTTGAACTGACAGCAACGTTTACAGAGGAGGGTTTTTTTTGTTTTTGACATGGTTTCTATCCTTTCAGCACCACATACAGGACTGAGATAGCGAAGTGGCTTTCTTTTAGGACGAAAATGAACCCTAAGACGAGAGACCGGTACTGGGAGGTTTGAAGTGCTTTCTCATTTCACACTTTCATCTCTGTACTATTTTCCAACTGGCGTCTGGATATTACAATCATAGGCTGTCAGCAAACATTTCAAGTATCCCTGGAATACAGCAGGTGAGGGATTCTGGGTGGCACATAACTACTAACAAATTCTGCATTTGCTTCTATACTTTTAAAGGTATAGTTCACTCAAAAAATTTTATTCCGTCATCTTTTTTTTTTACCCTCACGTCAAACCTGGATGACTTTCTTTCCTCTGTGGAACACAAAAGAAGACATCTTCTTTCATGTTCTACTGAAGAAAGAAAGTCATAAGGGTTTGCGTGAACTATTCCTTTAGGTAGCTTAAATATAGTTCTGCCATGACAACTCCGGGAGGGATTGGCATGGTAATGTACATGACAATGTTAATGTATTTGGTCTTGGCGGAATAGATCTGCTACGCTGCTGCGGCAGAGCAAGTACCAAGACTTGCTACTGCCAATACATCCACAACATGCTGCTGTGAGCATGTAAGAAATACTGCTGCTGCAAATATAACATACATGAAATAACCCCCATATAGCATACATGAATCACCTTGTAGCAGATCTATACAGGTGGAGCTGCGGAAGGTGGAGGGTTTCTGAAGCACGCTGCAAACTGCTACAGCAAGCAATAGTCATATATTTGAATGTTGATCAGCAAGTTTATTGGCTACCCATACAGGAGAGAACCAATCAGCTGTGCCATATGATAATGATGTCATTAGGTCGGACTGCGCCATCTAGAGTCTCATGCCAGAACTCTGTATTTGGTTCTGTTTAGTCAGCTACTCAGACTCCTTTAAATTATTAGCCAGTTCCAAAGCAGCTTCTCTAAAACTGCTGTTATTCACAGATGCTCTGAATTAGAGCTGCATACGGTACCAAAATTCATTTCAGTTCACTCCCTCATCTCTTTTTCATCTGTTGGTTTGGAAGGTCTGGTCTTTGTGCAGTGACACAGGAACGTTGACACCAGACTGACTACGCTCTCAGACTATGAAATATTCTTACTGTGCAACACCTTGCTTCTAGACAAGTCCACTTTATTTATTTATTTTTTTTTTTTTTGTCGACAGATGGCTTTCAAGTATAAAAGAAAGACGAGGAAGCTAGTTGCTAAGCTACACACCTCCTGTCTAGAAAAGAGCTAATCAAATGTACAGAAATGAATACAGGAGAATAGCATACTTTAACACAGTTCAGATGAGACTCACCCTTGTAGAAAAAGAAGTACCCTTCAGCATACTTTTAAAAAGAGAACTCATTACAGAAATAATTTACTTAAAATATATACTTACTGTAAGTGCAAACTGAAGTATTAACATTGCAAATTAATTGCAATTAGTTAAAAATGTATATTAAATGGCATTAGATGAAGTTTAGAGTGCCTTTTTTGACCACTTTATCTTCATTTGAAATTTCATAATTACTTCTATTGTCTTTGAAAACAACAAAAGACAATGATTAAAATGTACTTTAAAGTAACGTAATTAATAAACAGTCATGCAAATGTACTCTAAATACATTTACAGTCAAACTAAAAATTATTCAGACACCAGATATAATTTTTTTTATATTTTGTTTACTAGTGGGTGCAGGACACTATAATTTATTTATGTAAGTCAGGATAGCACAAATTCTTCATACAGCGGACTACCAGTAAAATTGATAAAAATTTGGGACCAAAAATTATTCCGACACTTTGACCTGACCATGTTTTGCTTAAGTGTTTTTTTCTTTAATTGCTAATGCGACCTTTTTACACCACACACTGAACAAAATTAAGCATTGCTTGGTAATTGGTTGACCTAAATTGGTATGATCTAATTGTGTATTTAAATGTAACAGCTGACAGCTATTCAACCTAATTCATTACATACCTCTCTATCAAAGTTATTATTAAGAAATTATCAAGATGAATTTGTTCTGACACAGTTTAACTCTGAGTTATTGTCATATTTCATTACCATTTTCTAAACTGTAGCAAATGAACTGTCATAATGTGAGAAATGTTGAAGGTGTCTGAATAAATTTTGGTTTGACTAAGTATTTTTTTATTTCATTAATATTATATTTTCTACAAGTACAGTCTTAAAATATACTTTCAAAATTTGATGTACACTACAAGTGTACACTTAATTAAGCACACTTCTTTTTTTACAAGGGCATACTGTTTCTAGTAATTCAAAAGTATGATATTTAATATGATTTATTCACTCAAAATGATTGTGAATGTAACAGTGTCATATGTACAAGACATGATGAGGTATTAATGATTTGGAATTTAAACTAGAGCTGTGTGTGTTTATTAACATGGTAAAATGGTTAAATGTTTAAAACCATATTCAGACTAAATAAAGAGAATTGCCCAAAATAATATCCCTGCCACAAAAAACCAATGATAAACACACCAAACACATTAAATGCATTATGTTTTGGCTTTGCTGCACTGTGAAACTGCAATTTTGTTTTCGTATTTTCAGTTACTCACCAAACTCCCTGGGTACAGAGATAGAGTACACACAGCTCTGTCCCGTTGTGTAGTTCCTTGGGAAATTCGGTGACAGCACGGTTCCTTCAGTCCCAGTAGACCGACTTCCACATGGTGCTGTTCACACAAACACCCAGATCACTCATTACTTTATGCTTCAACATTCATGATGAACTGCTATTTTTGAGACAGCAGCCTCGATAGAACTGATCTTGGCTAGCGAAGCATGCACAAGTCATTTTACAAGTTTGATTAATTCTGTTTGGTCTGCGGCAGCACGCCCAAACTGTTTATTCTCAGAGATTCTCCTACACATCCATCTTTACTTGCAGACTCTACCTTGACAGCTGGGCAGCCCCCTGTTCCAGCCAGGCCTGCCATCATCACCCATAATGCAGGTAAGCGTGGAATAGCCCTGGAGGACGTAGCCTGCCTCACAGTAGAAGGTCACAGTGGAGCCCAGCTTGTAGTCGCTGCCCAACCGAGTGCCATTCATCACATTACCGGGATCAAAGCATGACTCCCTCAGCTTAGCTGTGTGAGATGGAGAGAAGGTGCAGGGAAAGCAAGGGTTGAAAATCACTTTAGGCATAACTTAGCTTGCAGAATGAACAGTTATTGGTTGAAACTGAGATTTCTTTACAACATAAACACATTTTTCTTCAAAGAAAAAGCCTTTTAGGGGGGTTTTGAAGCTTGTCTGGTAAGTATGAACTATGAACTGTAACTCTTAAAAAATTCTATGTTCTGAGGGAAAAAAATAAATAGATAAGAGCGAGTAAACGTAGACAATGTTCATTTTTGGGTCAACTACTTCTTCAAACCGTCAACTGAATACTAGTCACAGCCTGACTTCCCTCTGCAGTTCGATATATGTGTAATATACTGTATTTAATTAAGGGTTTAGACATTTAGGCTCTCAAAATGTCAGGGTCTACCTTTGTACTCCAGGTGGAAGCCAGTGTAGCTGACAGAGCCATCACTGCGAAAGGCCAGGTACATGGTGTTGGAGCTGCTCTCTATTCGTTCTGGAAGCTTGCTGTCCTGAAAGCTCCCGATCAGCGGGCTGTTGCTGTCCGGTCCATCGTAGATATACAAGAAGTCATAGTTGGGCTCTATGCTGAAGCTAGAATAGATGATCAAAGAGGAGTTTTCTGAATAGAGGGATCAAAAGCTAGGCTGTGATCTGGATATTCGAGTCCTGAGATCAACTTTGCAGACGGCAGTATAAAGCAAGTGGAGCCTGTTTTAGAATGATAGGGGAGACCAACAACAACACACACACACACATACATACATATACACATATATATATATATATACACACACACGCATATATATATATATATATTTATTTATATTAGGGATGCACGATATTATCGGACCAATATAGGAATCGGCCGATGTAAATATCGGCATCAACACGATATGACAAATTATGCCGATATGTCTTGCCGATAAGAGGAATCCATTAACTCACATGTGCTCAGGGTGTGCTAGCGATTAGATCACGTCAGCATTGTGGCTCATTCTTGAAGCAAAGGTTTGCCTGAATGATGACTAGATTCACTGTTTTGGATCTCTGCATTTAAACTGAGAATGCACGTACAGAATGAGGCTTTCGGTATATGATAGAGTAAACAGTAATAGCACGTGCAGCGGCAGCCTCCCCCGGGTCCTAATGCCCGCTCAGTAATGAGTTTTCCATAGGGGGCGCTGTTGGCCGACTTCTAATAAGATGAATGCAAAATACACAAATAATTATTAGACTGCCTTTATGATTAAATAAAGCAGTAATTGATGCCATAAAATCATGTGCATGTATTGATTTAAAGGTCAGAAGCTATAACATGACACTTAAATTAAATAATTTTATTTATATATATATATACACACTGATTTATTTATTAATGTGTAATATTTTTTAAACAAATTATGAGCTCTAAAAGATTTTCAGAATAAAACAACTCTTTTGCTTTAGACCATTTACAAATGTTAAATCTTAAAATAGAATGTTAAGGTTACCACTGCATCTTTCTGAAAAAAGAAAAGAAAAAAAAGCAGCGATTGAATATAGTTTATTTATAGTTATTTTCAAATCTTCAATGTACTGTCATTATAAAAGAACTTCATTATTGTTTATTTAATTCTAACAAATAAGTTATTGTTAAAAACTAACCAAAATTTAAAATAATTTGCTTATAATTCCTGCACAGGAGAGACTTTTTGTTGTTTCCAAACAAAAGGAAATATATCGGTATCGGCATCAGCTATCAGCCAAAACGAGTTGAAAAATATCGGCATATCGGATATTGGAAAAAATCCAATAGCATGCATCCCTAATATATACACATACACGCACAAGATTTTAAATCTCACACCATCATCATGTAATTGACTCCTGTATTACATAAAACACTATTATTATTATTATTATTATTAATAAAAACAACAACAACAACAACCCTAATAAAAGTGCTGATATAAATGTTAAAAATGTATACAAATATTACATACAGTATTAGTTTAAAATGATGAAACAATTATTGATATTATTAGCAATATTAAATAACATTTTCTAATACTTTTAGAATACACATTAATAACATTAATTTTAAAAATAAAATACAATAAAATAAAAAATTGAATTAGTTTCTTCCAACCAAACCACAAATCTACTTTGGAAAATAGAATTACAAAAAGATTAAATTCCTGCCCACCTAAATGCCTGTTCACATGCTAACTTGCAGTTTAAGGTCTAGGTTGAGGTATGTCTCTTTATTGTCCATATTGCCTGCATGACAGTTGAACATCCTAAATAAATATCCAGGCTTTGAATGCCAGCATTCACATACTTCTAAAACTCAGATATAAAAACTCCCAGCACAGTATCAGCATCTTAGCTACACTCTGAGATTTCCAAGACAGAGAGCCCCATATATAAACACTTGCACCTTTTCATTTGCAGTAAGGTGTAATGATAAGGTCTCGCCCATCAGTGGAGTCATTTGCATGAGATGGATTGTGACTGAATCAGATTTACACCCCCTTTTCCCCCCCATTATGCAGAGAGCGAATGCTAAGCATGCCTTCCACACTTCACTGCGTCAGAATCCACTGCTTAGGGGTTATTATAGGATAATTCATACACAGGATAAGATCCTTTACACCACATTAAAAAAGCCATTAATTTCTGATAAACAGATGCATTGGGTTTTTCCCCCACTCCATACCCTCTGTAGCTGTCAATCAGAAAACAATTATTTCTGCAGTAATCAGGTTGATAGCACAAACTGTACTGTTGCTAAATAGAGAGACACCCGGCTGGGATTACATTTGTAGTGTTGCTAAAAGAGGTCACTTTTTTTCGGAGGGCTGGTGCGCGCGTATTGTTCATTTCCAATTTCATTGTGGACATATTTCATATTGTGGATTTTTAAGGAGAAAGAAGTCAGTAATGGACTGTGTAATGAAAGTCTTTGAGATGGAACCGAACGAGAGCTATTTATTAGAAACCTGTTTGAGACATTGCCCTTCTGGCAGAACTCCAACATGCTTATTTACTCAGAGAGAGGACAAAATTCAAATGAGAAAGAGGCTACTTCAGATGTAACGCCAAACATGAGAATGACACTACCTGCTGGGCTAGGTAAAAAAAAAAAAAAAACCCTGAAAAAGTTCTTCATCATCTGTTTTGGGGCTGATATATGGCTTTAACTAGTAGCTGTGAAGGTTTTGAAAAATATTAGGAGCAGAAAACTCACAAAACAGCCTCAAATGGCAGCTCCTGTTGTGATAAATGTAGTAAATTGTGACACACAGGCAGAACAGAAGATTGTTTTTGAGTTATTGCTGTCATTAAAGGAACTGCTCTTAGATGATGAGTCAAAGAGAAGAAGAGGCAAAGTTTAAACTTTCAACAGTCGCCGATATTTCAAAGTGCGAGCGTGAGAAACGGATATTCAGAAGGAGAAATGCTGAAACCTAAGCACTTCTTCTGCTGACTGCATGCGAATCCTGATTAATATTCCACAGCCTCACGCCTGGACTAGACCCTCGCGTCACCCTTTGATCCAGGTGGAAGGGAATCGCATGCTAGTGGTGCTATTAGCATTAACATGGAGGGAGGACTACAGCGACTGTCAAATACGACAAACTCCTACAGCACTCGAACTTAACCCCACGCTGACCCCGGCTGGACGGAGAATCCTGCTTGCAGCTTGAGCGTCGCTACGTGTTGGCTAAATGAAAAATGGACATAATTAGCAACATGATTGGACTGTGAAGGAAATTTATCAACCCTGCTTTTATACTAATTGGTCACATCACTCAAGGCAGAGACACCGCTCTACACCTTTAAGGCAAGATGAGGGGAAGCTGGAAAAAAAAAAAAGACCACCATCAGGTTCATTACAGACAAAATGAGCAAAGAATTCCAGCTGGGCTCATTATCTCTCCCAGACATGAAATGCATTTTAATTCAGACACTGATAGCCGTCGCCGCTACATAATTACTCAACACGTCGACTGCGGCCATGTCGAAGGACACAGTGGGCGCTCATTTTGAATTCAGCGTTATGACACAGCAGCCTCTAAATGAACTCGTGAACTTATCAGTTTGAGATATTATAGCTCAAGTGAGGGCATAAACGAAAGGCCAGGAATATGCGCACGGCAAGATTATTTCCGATAGTGTGTATACTGTCTCATCGGCCACAATTTAAAACTCGCTGACCCCAACACAACAGAGGGTTCAGCTGATATTAACCTTGCGACAGAGAACCGCACTGTCTGCATTCACAAAACTTCCTGGACACCAATGGTAAATATACAAACCTCCCTGTACATTCTGCCACAAATGCTAAGCTGAAGCTGCTAATATATATCTGATTGTCCATAAATAAATAAATATATTTATTGTCTATAAATTATATAATTAGTTTTTTAAAATTTATTTATATTATATACTGTATGTTTTTCTTATTTTGTTCCTCCTCTTTTTCAAATTTCATATATATATATATATATATATATATATATATATATATATATTAAGGCTGGGCAAGTTAACGCGTTATTATCGCATTAACGCATTAATTGATTAACACCGACAATATGTTATTGCGCATAAACGCAATAAGTTTTTTATTGTTATGAAAGTCCGTTGCTCACTGGCTCTGAAGGAGGGGTGGGATGTTGATCAGTACTGGCTTGGGATGGGTGTCATCACGCATCTCAACCAATGAGAGCATGCAGCAATTTTTTCGTATTCATTATCCTAAAAATTTGTCACGCACAGAAACCTTGCACACTGAGTCTGATGCATATTAATTAATCAGTTGCAAAAAAATTTGAAAAACAGTAGCCTACTAAATGGAGTCTTCAAGCATTGAGGTTGATTTTGTTGTCGACTCGCTTCTTAAAAAAAGAAAAAAAAGGAAATATTGGGTCCATCCAATCCTGAGATATAGAGAGTTCCTAGTTTGCTAGTGATACTAGAGCCACATATTAAAAAGAAGACCACCAATTTCTGTGAACTCAGTGTGCAAGGATCTATATAACTTACAGTGCTTTGTTCTGCGAGACCAAGTTGATGAATTTGACAATCGCCATTCTGGATTTTGGCGTTCGCTTGTACGGTGGCTCCGAACTGTCAAAACACCTCTCAAAATGCTTGCTACGTATGCGAAAAACGGAAAAAAATTGAACCCGATCCGAAGCTTTTTATGACGGACGAAAATTTTGGAGGCAGTGTGTAAACGTGATTGACATAACGTGAGGTCGTATTTAATTTTTAATGTGCAGAAGAAATTTTCGGACTCAGTGTGCAATGACCTTTAAGTGGGAAATCGGAAGTTTTCCGAATAGCATGTGAAGACAGCAGAGAAGCGCTCTCGCTCAGCACAGTGGAGTGCTTCGTTTTGTTAACTTCCTGGTTTATTATTTTGAGTCTTTTGGGACGCGGTAACACACGGCCCTCTCACAATATATTGCTTTACAGATCTATCACATTTGCCGCTCAGAAATGTTAACGCAATCATGCTGCACGTATCAGAAGTTCCGCGCTCTGGTGTGGTTAGCGCTCACACTACATGCGTACCGCGCCTGAGCCCAACTGAACCATGCTCCTCTGGCCCACCTCTTCAAACAGAGCCAAGGCCTGAGCGCGGCATGGAGCGATCACACTAGTCAAATGAACCGGGCTTTGGGGGTCAAACGCGCTCGGGCACGGTTAAGATTGCCTAGTACACCCTTATTCTGCCGCATCCCGCACACACGAGTCTCTACACACCCTCACCCGCACTCGCCTATCAAGTGTTGTCTGCACCCTGCTGCGTTGGGGTCCCGTGATCGTGCAGGTCTCTACTCAGAATGTGCCTGTTATAATGTTATGATCGAGGCTCTGGACTCTGAGCATAACTTGTTTTTCTATAACAAACTATAAAATATTTTCTATAAAAACTTTAATGCCCTGGCAGTGGCAAATAGTTTTGGTTTTATATTTAATTTGATTACATTAATGTTATAAGTTGAGATTTACAAGAAATATTTTAACTGCTACTATGTAAAAGGAATACTGCTGTAAAAAAGCACCTTATTTGTTTAAAGTGTTTGCAAACCAAATGTTATTGTACTTTTGTTCATACAGCAGTACTTAAAAAAAAAAGAAAAAAAATTATATATATATACACACTGTACACTATATTACTGTTACTGCACCAATGATAAATAAAAAAACGTATTATTCTACAATCTAAAGCAATACCACAGACATACAGAATAGCTTATAGATTTCTTTACCTGATGAATGCAAGAGACAGGACGTAATCAGAGTTGACGGCTATGAGCCAGTCGCAGTCCTTGCTGTGCGGGTATGGATGAGGGAAGTTGGGCGACAGAATAAACCCAGAGGAACCGGTGAGATTGCCCCCACACGGAGCTGGGAAAACACAGAGGATTCATATCAGCAGCATATGGGCATTAGTAACACATGAGGAGAATCTCTTATTAAAACATGCGGCTTGAACATCTGTGCGAACCAGGAGCCCAGAGAAAGAGTGCTGGAGTGAACATGCAGAGACAGAGATATTGAGAAAATTTTAAGGTCCTCTGAGGAACCGGGCCACGTAAAGCGCTCATATCTTATATATGAGAATGAGAACTACAGCAAGAGAGAAAGGTTATTTAGAATATGAAAGGATAAGATGAAAATCCTGTACCCTCACTTTCCTGCTTCCAAAATGAAGTATCTTTTGAAAGAAAGAGACAATCCATATCTCGTAACTTGATATTCATTCATTTGGGCACACTTTCATGTCACTGAGATGACAAGGAATCTCAATGGTGTCGGGTCCCTCAGTTTGCGTACAGCTCTTGAGAATGGGCTGATAAAAACTGCCTAATTTTAGAGCACTTTTTAGACACAAGTTCTGTTGTCAACATCTAAAGCAACATGCACCAATTAACTCAGCCTCTCAGATGTCTCAAAATCATGAATATGCATTATGAAAATGAGTAAAACAATTCTTCTTAAGTATGAGGCTTTGTCTAATGTTTACAGATCAGCATATAGCATACAGTGTACAAATACAATACAATACACTAACATAACTTTTTCAAAGCATCAGGGACACAAATCCCATTTTTGAGTGAACTGTTAGATACTGTATATTTAATAAACTATTATTTACCATAAAACTAACCCACAGGAAAATTAGCTAGTTTTAAACACATATATCTATATCAGAGGTCTTTCTGACTGTATCTAACAATTAAAATCATACAACAATTAACATCACAATTTAGAGATAACTTGTTGAATCAGTATTCAATTCATTACAGTAAAAAAATTAAATGACTAAAATATGAAAGTTTAGTTGTGTTACACATGATATTTGCTCATCACAGTCCTTAAAAATTGTGACACAAAGTAAATCTTTTTTTTTTTTAACTTAAAAAAATGCAGAATATTAACTGTAAATTAAATATACAACCTGAATTCTGGAAATGTTGGGACGTTTTTTAAATTTGAATAAAATGAAAACAAAGAATTTCAAATCACATGAGCCAATATATTATTCACAATAGAACATAACAAATGTTTAAACTGAGAAATTTGACAATTTTATGCACAAAATGAGCTTATTTCAAATTTGATGCCTGCTACAGGTCTGAAAATAGTTGAGACGGGGGCATGTTTAACATGGTGTAGAATCTCCTCCTCTTTTCAAAACAGTTTGAAGACATCTGGGCATTGAGATTATGAATTTCTGGAGTTTTGGTGTTGGAACTTGGTCTCATTCTTGCCTGATATTGGTTTCCAGCTGCTGAAGAGTTTGTGGTCGTCTTTGATGTAATTTTCGTTTAATGATGCACCAAATGTTCTCTATAGGTGAAAGATCTGGACTGCAGGCAGGCCAATTCAGCACCCGGACTCTTCTACTACGAAGCCATGCTGTTGTAATAGCTGCAGTATGTAGTTTTGCATTGTCCTGCTGAAATACACAAGGCCTTCCCTGAAATAGACGTCATCTGGAGGGGAGCATATGTTGCTCTAAAACCTTTATATACCTTTTAGCATTCATAGTACCTTGCAAAACATGCAAGCTGCCCATTCCGTATGCACTTATGCACCCCCATACCATCAGAGATGCTGGCTTTTGAACTGAACGCTGATGACATGCTCCTCTTTAGCCCGGAGGACATGGCATCCGTGATTTCCAACAAGAATGTCAAATTTGGACTCGTCTGACCATAGAACTCTTTTCCACTTTGAAACAGTCCATTTTAAATGAGCCTTGGCCCACAGGACATGACGGCACTTCTGGACCATGTTCACATCTGGCTTCCTTTTTGCACGATAAAGCTTTAGTTGGCATCTGCAGATGCACGGCGGATTGTGTTTACCGACAGTGGTTTCTGGAAGTATTCCTGGGCCCATTTAGTAATGTCAATGACAGAATCATGCCGATGAGTGATGCAGTGTCGTCTGAGGGCTCGAAGACCACGGGCATCCAACAAAGGTCTTCGGCCTTGTCCCTTACGTACAGAGATTTCTCCAGTTTCTCTGATTCTTTTGATGATGTTATGCACTGTATATGATGAGATTTGCAAAGCCTTTGCAATTTGACGTTGAGGAACGTTGTTTTTAAGGTATTCCATAATCTTTTTAAGCACTCTTTCACAGATTGGAGTGCCTCTTCCCATCTTTACTTCTGAGAGACTCTGCCTCTCTAAGACATCCCTTTTATAGCTAATGTTACAGACCTGATGTCAATTAACTTAATGTTGCTAGATATTCTCCCAGCTGAATCTTTTCAAAATTTCTTGCTTTTTCAGCCCTTTGTTGCCCCCATGCCAACTTTTTTGAGACCTGTAGCAGGTATTAAATTTGAAATGAGCTCATTTAGTGGGTAAAAGTGTGAAATTGATATGTTTAAACATTTGTTATGTTCTCTATGTTCTATTGTGAATAAAATATTGGCTCATGTGATTTGAAAGTCTTTTAGTTTTCATTTTATTCAAATTTTAAAAAAAGTCCCAACATTTCCGGAATTCGGATTTGTAATTTAAACAAACCAACATTTGGTCCCAAACTAGCCTGCTACCCATCCTGCCATTTTTAATGCATTTATTTAATTGTGTTTATTTAATAATTTAATAACTTAAAAGATCACACAAATGTTACATGCACTGCTACGTTTGTGTAGCTGTGGTAAAGCCTGTATAATTCTAAAGCCAAATACTCATTCTAACAGATTCAGTCCTTTAATTAAATTCAAATATAAACCCTTACCTATACAGACAGGAGGGCTTGGTTGCCAATAGTAGCGGTTCTCCACTTGAATGCAAGTAATCTTTACATCTCCCTGCAGTTCATACCCAGGATCACACTGAAAGGTTACAGTGTCTCCAGGCTCCCGACCATCTCCATTACGACTGCCGTTCATAGGCACTCCTGGATCCCTGCAGGCAGTGGCCACTGAACCTGTAATCACATTCAAACCAATTAACAGTCAATTAGCACCTTATGAGCAGTAACTGTATGCTGTCAATCGAAATACAGGGCTCCAATCAGAACTCTAGAAAAAATAAATCAACTCACTGGAGAACTCTATGGCAAATCCAGACTTGCTGATGTAGAAGTCAGTCTCGAACTGAATGGTAATCATGTTGAGAGTACTGTGGACGTTCTCCGGTAGCAGAGAGCCACTCACCTCCCTCAAAGACATCTCATTCTCTGGAGGCCCGTCCCATACCCTCAGGATGTCGTGGGATGCTTCGGTGTCGAAGGCTAGAAACTGTAGGCTGTTAATATAAAAATAAACACATGGAGATGTATCCAATCATACAAGTCATGCTTCATTAGATGCACAATGTACGGTGATAGAAATAAAGGACTGTCTGACATACAACAGATGTGCCATTCATTATTATTCCAATGCATAAAACAAAAAACATGCAAGAGTAATTATAGTTAACTAAACCTAATACACTTTTGATACTTGAAACTAAATATGTATTAACTGGAAAAAACCCTTAAACTTATTTAATTTCAGCTAGTTGCTAAGGCAATATTGCTCATTTTCATTTAGTTTAACTTGATGTACTAAAATAACAAAATTACAACTGAAATAAAAAATAAAATAAAAACTTTATAGTCAATAAAAAAAAAAGACAAAAACACACAAGAAAAGACTACTAAAATTAATATGACTACTAAAATGAAAATGAAAAGACAAAATATAATATAGGGAAGTCGTGGCCTAATGGTTAGAGAGTTAGTAACCCAAAGGTCATGGGTTGAGTCTTGGTACCAGCAGGGATTGTAGGTGAGAGAGTGAATGTACAGCGCTCTCTCCACCCTCAATACCACGACTGAGGTGCCCTTGAGCAAGGCACCGAACCCCCAACTGCTCCCCGGGCGCCACAGCATAAATGGCTGCCCACTGCTCCGGGTGTGTGTTCACTGCTGTGTGTGTGCACTTAGGATGGGATAAATGCAGAGCACTAATTCCGAGTATGAGTTACCATACTTGGCCACATGTCACGTCACTTTCATAAATACAGTATAAAAACTAATTAAAACATTAACAAATAATCTCAATAATACTAAAATGTCATTAAGTGTTTCATATTTACATCACTCAGCAGATTATTTCATATTTACTGTGAATACAGTAGATAAGAGAGTTTGATTTGGCAGAAATGAATGTTCAAAATTCTTTGCAGAGCCGTGACGAATCACACAGAGGTAGTGTCAGACAATCATATCGCAAATATTATGCTCCAGGGTTCAATAATTGAGGACAACAATCGCATCTCCTTTCTGAGCGACAAGTCCTTGATAACAATTTAGCAATCTGGTCTGATCGAGACATCAGCCGCAGATGAACAAATAATGAACGAGTATGCGATTTCAAAAAGCTTTTGCTGCTGAGAGAATTGGAAAGAGGACAAATTATTGGGTTGTAGTGCAACATTAAAAGTGCAACAGCGTTTTAAGCTTTATAATGAGTTTGGCCGTGCAGCTGGTAAACAAAGAGATTTACGAGGTACCATCAGCTCATCTGATGTCTCCTTTTCTCTCTGTACATCAATGGCCAGGTCTGCCATTAGAGGTTTATTAATAGATAAAGACCTCCAGTCTCAGCTGAATTCGCTGGCTGCATTCTTATGGGCTCGGTAATGTTCCAATTGCTAATTCTAGAGGAAGACGGACAGCAGATGGACAGTTGGAAGCGAATACTTATCAGCACCTGATGATGTTGCCCGAATCCACCTCGACAACCCAGGTACAGCGCAGATTGTTGTCATAGGGGAACGGATAACCTGGCGACAAAATGCGTCCTGATGTCTCCCCTTTAAAACGTCCACCGCATTCAGCTGGGAAAAAGAAAGGACAAAACGGGGTGGGAGGAAGAGACAGAAAGAGAATTGAGAAGAAGAATTAAACAGCGGTGAGTTTATGCATACTCTCACACTTGTACAAACACATCATGGCCCCTGAAGATTTTCAGGCGAGCGCTGAAATAATTAGGGGTGCCTGGCAAACAAGCACAATACGAGAGGGGCAGTCCGATAATAAAAAGCAGTGTAAAATGTGCGGTTAGATCAATAAAGCACTGTGAGGTTTTCAGACATCTAAACACAGCGCAAAAAGTTTCTGGATTGTACAGAATAGCAATTTATTTATTAAAAAAAAACAAAAAAAAAGGATGCATGTAAAAACAATGAGAGGAATTGAACTACTGAAGCTGAATCATTTAGTTTTAGATTTTAAACTGCAGTGAACCAGTTACCCCTCCCAGCATCTTAGAATAGGTTGTATTTTATTTTATATGATCAATATATATTGATAAAATATGATCAATATATTGATAACGCCTGCAACTCGGTCAATTACAGTCAGCAATGTGTCATGTATTGAGGCTTGGTTTTAACTGTGGTGGGAAACAGTCACTAGAAACAGTCATTAGATTACACATACTTATTTATTTTACCTCTAATAAAATTGGAAGAATTAAATGTGCTGTAAACAAGCACATTTAGATGTGTGATTCAATCTCAACCATCTTCATTGTTTGGCTTCTTAAAGCTTATTTTATTTAAAAAAAAAAAAAAAACAACAACAAAAAAACCTTTTAGGCATGTTTTTCTTACTAAAATACTCTTATTAATAAATGTTTCTCTTCATTTTGACACATTTCTGACTATATCAGTGTTGGAGATCACTGTAAATGGCAATTTTAACTTTAATTATAGCTGTCTGTATATTTATTTCATTTATAATCATCATTAATCAACATGATGTTGACCTCCTGTAACAAACAATTCTGAAAATATCAAAAATCCGTCAGAAAAAAAAAAAGAAAATATTACATTTTAGAAGTAATTCTAATAAAACATTTATATCTTTTGTCTATAACTGTTCTGGGAGAATTTCCATCACAGAATGAATGGTGATTTGAGATGAGGGATAGTTGAAGGGGGGATTTATCTGTGATGCATGTATATTTAGTAGACAATTTAAACAAACTACCGAGTTTGAGTTATACTTTGCATTATACCGAGTTTGAAGTGTATTTTAAGGAAGTTTAATATTTAAAAGTCCACAGGGTCAAAAGTACCCATAGTAAAAGATACACCCAACAATGGTGGCTTTCACCTCATCTTGTTTCACCACTCCTCTATTCTCCTCGAATTCCCTATAAGCAGCCAGGTGATTTCTCAGCTTCAAGTCAGAGCATCAATCAAATGAACAAATGAGCCTGACGTCCATTTTGATGTCTCCTGATGGCATTCAGACTAGCCACTTTTGCCCTCTGTACTCGATTCATTATTAGTCGGCTTTCACAAGCACTTTATTAGGAAACTTTAATTGCAGGCACTCTCTTTTCCCCTCAGACCCCTTTTCTATCTTCCCCTATCCTGTCTTTCCCATTCTCCCTCTTGTAAAAAAAACTGCAGGGGCCGGAAGGAACAGTTTCAAGAGAGACATGCACCGTTTCTTAATGATTCCCTTTTCAGCAATTCCTGTCACTGAGCCTCATTTGCATAAACCATCTACATGACAAACAATGGACGCACAGCTCAATGAAGCCTGAATAACAGGGTTCAGATTGCGACTTGATTAATCTGAACATTAGAGTGTTTTTTAGACATCCGGAATAGAGGCATCTTCCAAATGTATTCCTCCCCAGCTTCTCGCTAAACCAACATCCTGCCATGTTCATCGCTCATCAGGGCAGCGTCTCAATCACGTGTCATTGGACGGTTAGGAGCGCTCAATCACCCCTGATTGGCTGCTCATGCGTTGAAAATCAATGCAGGAAGATTAGGAGTTGAAGGGGCCTCTGGTTTGAGGCTGAAAATGTGTACATCCACTCTTAGCGCAATTATGACAATATGACATGTCGAGGCGTCTCACGCTAGGTGTGTTTATGACTGCGTGTTTCAGCCCGCAGATTATGGCACTGCTGTTGAGAGGAATGCTGATTTAGCACTGCGATGGTGTAGCTTCCTCTGCAGAAACAGGTGAATTGGAATTTCTTATTCACACTCTTTACCTGTGAACTTGAATGAAAAAAATATTAAAAGAGTGAAATATTTCATCTCTAATAAAAAAAATAAAAAAAAAGGTAACGCCTTCTCACTGTTTTGATATATCTCACTTTTGCTAAAGGTCACATCAAATGACCAGCACATTTCGCCTGTCAAAGGAAGTGAAATATCCTCCACATTATTAAGTATGTATTATTAATGCTGGCAGATAAGCCTGAAAAATATCAGCCTGAAACTTCAAGGCTGATTAGTATTTTGCAAGCCTACCATCGGTTTTGACGTAGAAATGAGACGAATGTGAGTAAAAAACATGCTCTGTGTTTAACACAGGAAAGTCACTGTGTTTTATCTACGTCTGCCGCGCGGAAGCAATTTGGACGAGCGCTTTGAGTCTAATCAGACCTCATTAAGACTAAATCTAATAGTGAGCAAATCTGATCTGGGGTCAGTAGACATACCAATATCCAACTCATTGGAGGCTAAATCCCCATAATCACCATTCATCAGGAAAATGAAGGAAGTAATAGCGGCACACAGCCCTATCTCAACCCCTCATGTGCTACGCTTGATGAAGAATCATCTCCATAGCTCAACCGGGACCCCTGCATCAGCTACAATATTAACAACCTGCACCATTAATCGCAGTCCACCATCGCTAATTTTGTTAAGAAACATTTGCCATTTGTATTCATTTATGAAGGAATTACTTTAAAAGGTTAAAGGCCGCATAGTGTGGCCTTTTAAGAGCTTTAATGTGCTTTTTCTTGTGCAAAATATGAGCAATATTGCTGCTTTGCTAGCTACAGAAATGGGGAGGGGCTTATACTGCAGCACTTGATAATTATAACAAATGGCTGAGAGCAACACTGAGCTCAGTTATGATAACCAGAAGCAGAGATCAGGCTGGAATGATGCATACTCTCCAATACCCAAGTTCAAATGTGGTTTCTATGACAACAAAAAATCTCCATGCACCAAAAGGACGTTAAAGAGGTAAAGTGATCATTTGTTCTAATAAGAATAGCTGCTGTTCTGTAGTCCATGAATTTGCCTGTTTGCATTAGGTAATTTTTCTTGAATTTTTCAAATGTCAAAAATAAGCAATAATCACAAAAAACCACCAACAACAAAAACAATACAATAAAATATCACTCTTTTTTAATTTTTTTTTTTATAATTGACAATTACTCATCTTATAATGTCATCTTTTACATTTTACATTAATTCGGTCACATTTTATTTCAAGGTCCAGTTCTCACTACCAAAAATGAAAATTCAGACTCTCGTTAATGTGCAGAGGAGACTGACACGAAAGAGAAGAAATTGGTGAATGAAGTAGTTTTTGTTTTCTTTGTGCACAAAAAGTATTCTTGTAGCTTCAACAAATTACGATTGAACCACTGATGTCACACGGGCTATATCCTTACTACCTTTCTGGGCCTTGAACATGGTAGTTCCATTGCTGTCCATTCAGGGTCAGAAAGCTCTCGGATTTCATCAAAAATATCTTAATATAATTTGAGTTCCGAAGATGAACGAAGATCTTATGGGTTTGGAACGACATGAGGGTGAGTAATTCTTGACAGAAATGTCATTTTTGGGTGAACTATCCCTTTAACTAACTATTAACTATGACTTTTGCCTTAATTAACTCCTAGTGTGCTATTTTGGGTATGGGGTAGGATTAAGGGATCTAAAATATGGTCATGTAGGCATTAGCAATATTAAATGCTCTAATAAATGTACTAATAAACAGCCAATATGCAAGTAATATGCATGCTAGTTAATAGTGAGAATTAAAATAAAGTGTTACTAATAATTGTAATTTTTTAATATGTTCATTTATATGTGAATTATAACATTCATATATTTGCACTTTTTTGCTTTTTGACCCCTTTTCCTTCAGGAACAACATTAGAAAAGTCAGTATACAGCACAACCTTGAAACTTTTAAATCACCCGCATGATTCCTAATGCTACATTAAGCTCTGGTTGTGAACGAATGGACCAATTTATTGTACTGAGTCACCGTTAACGGTAATGATCCTTTGTAACTTCTATGTAATTTCCTTTTGTATATACAACACTTACAGTCCCGGTGCATTATTAAATTCATAGCCACATACAGGGTGGTGATAGTGGGGTACATTTACATTACTCTATAGTTGTACTAGAACATTTATATTGGATATTGTCACGAATTCGGTTCGTGGTCTTCCGTCCACTCGCCATCACAGGTCGCTTTTGCATTAAATTGACTCTCACGCCACACAGACTGTTACACATCACCCTGGACTACATTTCCCATTATCCATCGCACTGATTACATGCACACGGCTCTAGCCAATCACACACTCTACATAAGCCATGGACTTCCTCTTTCTCACTGCCGAGAATTGTCTAGCGTTTATCGCTCTCCCAGTGATAGCTACTTTATGGAGCCCTTCCGTGTTTTCTGAGTCTAAGTCTAAGTCTAGTTTATCCAGTTTATTGCGGAGTCATTCGTATCTTGATCCTAGCCTGTGTATCTCGTTTCTTATCTGATCTCTGCCTGCCCTGAAGTGTATAGCCTGCCTTAGATCTCTCTTTTGTCTTGTCGTTTTGGACTCTGTTTGCCCCTGCCTGGACTATTATCGTGTACCTGGATTATCTCTCTTTGTTTTGCTCACTGGATTACGCTCGCTGCCAATCGACCCTGTCTGTTCACTGGACTGCTCTTGTGTCTTGCCCGTGCCATAACCGTTTGCTGTTGTTTGACAATGCCTGTGTTTTGACCATGTCTCTGTTTAATAAAAGCTTGCATATGGATCCGCATGCCTCTCGTCTCGTTACAGATATTAATAAACAGATATTCGAAATCAAAAGATAATAATCAAAAGATATTTGAAAAGAGCTTCACTGACAACCTGAATTAATGGCTCATTCTTTTTCCTTTTCCTTTTCTTTTTCTGAAGTCTTTAAAGTCCTTACTTTAAATCAGGTATATAATATAATATAAAGTTTAATGTACAGTCTGCTGGACGTTATATTGCAAAATAAACCCAGACAGAGTGATCAGGATCAATGCAAAGAGTCGGATTACAGGGAAGAAAGTGTAAGGTGGATTCATGAGGTTACCTGCAAATAAACACACCATGCAAAATATCATAACATATGCAAGTCACGTCCATTGTACAACATCACATATACATTTTACTGTGGCTTTTCTGGCTTTACCAGACTACTAGGATGCAAATATGTGTGCTGTTACAAAGAAATCACTTGCATTCTTTTAGTAGAATCAAAAGGCTGTGAAATTTATTGACACGGAAAGGCTTTTATCATCTTAGATTCATGAAATAGTGACTTTCAGTCAAAATTGAGAGAATTCAAAGACTGTACTTATTCTGATTATACGCATCTATGACTGTGACCCTGCTTCAAAGTACACTAATAATTTACTGCACATCCTTTCTACATAGTTTGAGCCGCTGAAGTCTTACCGATGCAGGAAGGAAGAGGATTATCCCAGGCCCGCCTCTCTCCTGTCATGCATTTGAGCAAGCCGCTGCCGTGCAGTGTGTATCCGGGGTCGCACTTGTAGGTGATGGTGCTGCCAGAGAAGTGGCCCTGGTCGTTGACCTTGAAGCCAAACTGGGGCACCCCAGGGTCCTCACAGTGAGAAAGCTCAAAACCTGAAAGACATTATGGCTGTTAGCTTACTGATGGCTGTTTGACTCCAGAAAATGTCAATATTTTCTTAAGAATAGTGCTTTTATTGTACTTTTTATGTCATTTATTAAACATCCCTGCATAAACCTGTCAAAAATGATAAAAATGGAGCACTATGATGAGTTTAGTAAGACTAGATTCATATAAGACTGAGAACAACTGTACTGCATTCAGCTTTATGAGGTCATTACAGCGATGATTGCTGAAATTTTCCTTCGCCTGATATTTTCATGCTGCTCTGTGGCAAAGCTGTAAAAGTTTGCCATTAATGTGATCATTAACGGCAACAATTTGAAGTTAAGATCCTACTGGGCTAGTAGGCAGAGACGGTCCCTTGCTAAGCAGGCAGAACAATTAAGATTAAGTGCTTTGTTAATTTGGAGCCATAATCAGAACCAAAGCACAGACCCTCTCACTGTGCGACACATCCTGTTATTAATTGTATAGCTATGACTCATTATCATTAAACAACCAGTACTCAGAAATAGCCGAAAACACATGGCAGCTCGCACAGTATATCACAGAATTTTAATTAAGTACTAATTTTTCAAAGTTTTTTTTACCTTCATTAACAAGTTATTGAACACTATGATTTCATATACATGCAAATATTAATATAAACAGTAGTTGCTCCAAGAAAATATGTATATGTATATATACATATATACAGTTGAGGTCAAAAGTTTACATACCCTTTCAGAATCTGCAAAATGTCAATTATTTTACCAAAATAAGAGGGATAATACAAAATGTATTTTATTGTTTATTTAGTACCGACCTGAATAAGATATTTCACATAAAAGATGTTTACATATAGTCCACAAGAGAAAATAATAGCTGAATTTATAAAAATGACCCTGTTCAAAAGTTTACATCCCCTGTTTTTTTGTTTAGTGATAGTTGTTCATGAGTCCCTTGTTTGTCCTGAACAGTTAAACTGCCTGCTGTTCTTCAGAAAAATCCTTCAGGTCCCACAAATTATTTGGTTTTCCAGCATTTTTGTGTATTTGAACCCTTTCCAACAATGACTTTGAGATCCATCTTTTCACACTAAGGACAACTGAGTGACTCATACGCAACTATTACAGAAGGTTCAAACGCTCACTGATGCTCCAGAAGGAAAAACATGCATTAAGACCCGGGGGGTGAAAACTTTTTGAATTTGAAGATCAGGGTAAATTTAAATTATTTTGTCTTCTGGGAAACATGTAACTATCTTCTGTAGCCTTTGAAGGGCAGTACTAAATGAAAAAATATGATATTTAGGCAAAATAAGAAAAATGTACACATCTCCACTCTGTTCAAAAGTTTTCAGCCCCCGGCTCTCTCTCGCTCTCCCTCTCTATATATACATACACATACACATACACAGAGATAAAATAACTATTATAACGTACAGTATGTAATGATTAGTCAAGCATAATATGATGCTTTTTAATTCAATAATGTTCATTAAGTACCACATTTCAACTCAGTAACACAAAAAAAGTTATTAAAGTGCTACAAAGATTGAGAGGGTCTCTCAGTTTAGCAAAATCCTCTTATCTCAGAGTTTACTCTCTCAAAAATAATAGGTCTCTAAAGATGACCACATGGGGACTTGTATAGCTTATCAGCAGTCCACCATTAAGCTGCAAGTTGTTAAGTACAGATAAACACAACAGCACTTAGCATCAACTGTAGGTGGAGGTAACAACTTCACTAAAATCTGACACCCGGCTTTGATTGCTAGTTGATTACAGGTTGTGGCTTCACAGCACGCTTGGGTTGAGATTAGGACTCAGCCAAATAAACAATGCTATTTTAATCAGCTACATTCTCCCCCCTGTCCTGGATCAGGTCTCTAAATTACAACATCTAGATACCGGAGGTGGCCCAGCTTCTCTGGCTCTCTCTGACCTTTATTATACACTCAAATGGCTAATCCTTCAGGGGGAATGGAATCGTAGACAGACAGGGATTTAGTCGATTTCAAATGAGATAGCCCACCAGCAGGTTAATACTTTACCCCCCACTGGAACTAAAACCTTGTTGAATCCCACACTGCGAGCACAATAGCATTAAAGCGCACCGAATTCAGACCAAGTGCCTGCACAACTCTGGCTCTGGGCCAACAAAGCCAAGGTCAGTGGAGACACAGTCATGTTTTTCCTGGTCCACTTCCTGATAATCCCTTTGAGCTGAACAAAAGCTGATTGTTTCAGGTGTTCTCATGCTTTTGTTATGTCCTTCCCATGTAAGAAAAAGCTTTTCCTATCTACTGGTTGTTGAGTTGTGAGGAAATCAAATCTTTTGGAATCGAGCAAGAAAACGAAGTGATGCAATTACATTTTGTTAATAATCCCTCCTAATATTTCTAGATTGCAGATGTGACTAAGTGTAATACAAGTATCATACGATTTCATGCATATTTTCATTTGCTGAATGACAATATTTTGAGTTCATAAATCATTGATGGTTATGTTATTCACATTAAATCCTTATGTTTCAAAATGACAGAAAATATCATCAAGAAGCAACACTGAGAAGTAACAGTTTGCTGAACTTTACATTTCCTGACATTGCTGTATATCTCTGGCTCTAAACATTTACATTTTAATGGTTAACATTTTAAACCACACATTGTGTTTACTTTAACATTATCTGAGATCAAACTGTTTTTAAATATGTTAAAAACTATCTATTTTAACACTGTATAAAATACATTTTTAAACATTGTTAGCTTTTTTATATTAGTGTAATGGTTGTAAATTTTAATGAATTACTTTTAAGATGTAGTGAACAAATATATATTTATGTAAACATTTCTATACATGAACAACTGACAAGTTATATCAGCTATTATTCATTCATATTATTCAACCATGAAAAATGGTTTGGAAATAACATGTACAATAATGTTTCCTTGCATCTTATATGTTTTGCTCACACTATCATCAAGAAAAACATAAACTGGCTCACTAATGGGCAATGTGGCCATATGCAAGATATGCTAATAATATAGAAGCCATCATCCACTAATCGCTTGCCTGTAGGAAACACTCCGTTGGTCAAAATAAAGCAATAACATTCCATCTGCTGCCTTCTTCCTGTCATTCGTCTGCAATGTGAGTGACTCTTACTAGAAAGGTGCTCTTTATTAAGATGAACACTTTATTTGGTGTGAATAGCATTTCTTTATTACTAAGGTCAAGCCCTCGTGTGCTGAAGTGTGTGCAATGTATAGGGCCAATGTAATAACTTACTGGAATAGACCAGTTTGAAGCCTTCTCCAGTGGCCTCTGCATCACTGTAGAACTCCAGCCAAAGGTGATTGGAGGTGCTGATGAGGGTCAGACCCAGCATAGATGAACCGGTGAAGGCCCCCAGCATGTGAGCCGCGTTGTCTTTACCATCATAGATCTGGAAGGCAGTAAGATCAAATGTAGATCACAAACAACAGCAAGATGAAAAGAAAATGCTGCCTGATATTTGTTCTATATACAGACAGACCAAAAAAGATTTTGTTTGAAAAGCCTTTCTAAGATTCTCGTTATTCTTGCTCTCTGTTTATCTGGATGTGTACAGCAACATCTGCAGGGCCCTCTCAGTCACACACTGTATGTCTTAAGATGAAAGGAAAAATAAAAATGAATGTGACGATCCTGAACATGATCGTTTAAACTGGCACAATTTTTACTTTTTAAATCCCTTTTCACATGTAACAAAATGAGTATCTCTTAATTTCTTCTGTGGAGCATGAAATTATTTTAGACAACTTTAGCCAAAAATTAAAAAAAGGCCTCATAAAAGAGGTCCATATGGCTTGTACACAACAGTTACTGAAGCCATCTTTGTGTGTAGAAAAGACTGAAATAAAAGTTGACATCTAGCCTTATACTGCATTCACTCTAATTCGCTTCTGATCAAAGAGTCTGCCAAATGCATACATTTAAATGTAATGTAAATGATTCGTTCACAACTCATAATGATCCAGAGTTCAATCATTGACTCAATGATCCAGTCGTTACAGTTAAAAGCTCACTGGAAGATTATCAGCGATTAAAAACTTAAATTTCGGCCTGTGTCACACACAAAGCGATCACATGACTTTAGAAGGCTTAAACTATAGCACATGATTTCTACGTACAACTTTTACAACATTTTATGGTGACTTTGAATCATTTTTAAAGCTAGAAAAGCCCTGTCCACATTCACTTAAATTATATTGCAAAATAATGGCACATAGCTCTTCACAGTTTTGCCTTTTACATTCTATAGAAGTTATAAGATGTTAAGTATATGAGTGAGTAAATGAAGACGGAATTTTGTTCCTTTTTATTTTTGTTTCTCCAAAAAAGGCTGCATCATGACATTACTATTTTTTTTTTGCAGCCCTGTAACTAGTTGCGTCTTTACATAGCCAAGTTAAGACTGCTCTGTGCCAGCTCAAAATTCAGTGTAAAGGCACAATGCCAAGACTAAAAGCCAGATTAAATTATGCCTGCTCAGACCCAAATCAGCCCCTGGTATCAAAGTATAAAGTTGTAATTGCTGTGTAAATGCATTTAAGCTATCGTTGAGCAGTCTATGTAAAGACACCCACATGCCACTTCAGAAGCGCTTCTGTGCCACCTTTGCCTGTCAATTTGGCATAAATGTAGAAATACCTTCAGAATGTCACCCTGGGCCAGATGGAATGTTCTGGCAGAAATGTTGATTCCTTTCCCAGCCTGCACCTGTATGCTGTAAATGCACTCATGGTTGTTCTCGTAGTTCATGGGGTAATTTGGTGACAGCAGAATCCCTTCATTGTTGATGACAGATGAGCCGCACTCAGCTAGAGATGGGAAATAAAACCACGGAACATTGGGGAAAAATGGAGTAACACAAGCACAAAGCTAGTAATCAAAACGTCATCTACTATTATTATATAAAGATATTCAGTTAACATTTTGCTACACACAAACACACCACACGGACATATTGCTGCTGTAAAAGCTCAACGTGCGTTAATATAGATCTGGCATTTTCAAAAAGATTGGTCTGGACAGCACAAGTCTGTGGTGCTCGTGTGACGGCGCGTCTGGAAACCGAAATCGACAGAGCTGAGTTGCACCATTCGTAGCTTTAATTCAAAATCCCATGTTGTTAGGGGATATAAGTTGGACTCTGAACAATAACCATCAAATGTAGATTTGATGGAACATCAGACAGTAAAAACAGGTGTACTAATATCCATCATGTATTCTGGTGCACGAGAAAGACCAACATAAAGCAACACAGCCCAGCTGATTTATTTAACATCCCCTCGCCATTTCTCTCCATGCCGCTCCATGTTATGACGATATTACCAGTGTCATATTTTGAATAAATCACCACTGTTACTGCCTCCATTTAGTAAATTACCTACATACACCCCCCTCCTTGGTGAGTCAGCCCAGGACATGATGTGAATTTACACTGGGCGAGACTTCTCGCTTTTCCCATATGCCCTTCTTCTAACTTTCATTCAGTTCTAGGGAATAAAAAAAGTAGTTAGGAGCAATTTGACTGAACCGCAATCTGAATAAGTTAGGCCGTCCCAGAAATTAAAGTGTGGGAGGAGGAGTTTTTCAGTGCTTTGTTGCCTGTTTTGTTTAGAGCAATATAAATACCAAAGTGCAATTTTGATGTGGCCTGGGGAACGTGGTTTGGGCTGAGATTGCAAGCGCTCCTGTCAAAGTAATGTTTGCGGATGGGAGTTTGGACTCCTGCTTCATTCACACAACCTGATCCAATATGACAGGCAACTGAAACTGACCCTTGTGTTTGGAAAAAATGGAGAACTTCAGAATGCTACTTTCAGTGAGGAAGGCAGTATGTCCAAAAATTATGTGAGTTTGAGAATCAAGTCAGATGCCAGAGTTTATGAAGTGCTGTTTAATCTGACAGAGCAGGAAGTCTGAGATGAGCTTGGGGGAAGCAGAATCTCAGAACTGGGAGACACTGAGAGGTTTGATTCCTGCCCAGACATTTCTAGAACTTATTTAGGGTTTGACATTAACTCAGCTGACAGAATCCTTAAAAATCCTTCATATTTGCTGAAAAGTTAGGTTATTCCATGTGTTCTCTCCTTACCAATTGTCAAAAAAAGTTTGTTAAATTAAAAGGATTGTTAACCCAAAAATGAAAATTCTACCATCATTTACTCAACCCTCATGCTGTTCCAAACGTGTATGACTTTCTTCTGTGGAACATGAATGAAGACATTTTCTCAGTGTGTGTGAATTATTTCCATACAATGGCAGTCGAAGGTAACCTAAACTGTTTGGGAAACCTAAACATTCATCAAAATATTTTGTACTCCACAGAAGAAAGTCAGGTTTGGACTGACGTGAGGTTTGGACCGTACTGTAAATGACAATTTTCATTTTTGGGTGAACTGTCCCTTTAATTCCTTCCTTCTTGTCAATGGTGGACTCGGTCATAATCCTTTGGCAATGTTTCACCTGGAGCCGTGCAAAGCTGTCACAGATGCACACTCCATTCTCCATTCCAAGTCACAGACATAAACTACAACCAACTACCTCTGTTACTCACATGATATTTCAAATGCATGAAATTTTAATTAAACCAAAAAAAAAAAGTAAGTCAAATGAGATTCTAACTTGTGATTTCTCAAACTTAAGGCAATAAATATTCCTCTGAACCACACAAACCCATGCACAGATCAGGAACTGAGCCCCCTAAGGCTAAAATCCTAAAATCGCCCCTGGCACAGACCTTTGGTCATTTGGGAACTTTCAGAAACACAGGACAAGTTTTATGCATACTTAACTATCATTACACACATCTGTGGAAGGAATGAAGGATACTCAGTGCCGGATTCCGCACAGGCGAAATTGGCAGTTGCCTAGGGCAGCAGTGTCCCCTGCGTGCCACTCCTGCACACATCAGATGAGCACATCCAATTCTGCTGGCAATGGAGCGATGATATTGCCATACAGGACACGTCATCTTAATCAAATCACAAAATAAAATGTGCACCGCCTTCAAAATTTGTAGTGAGATACACACGGATATTCCGTTTCAGTTATAGTATTATTTTAAATTCTGAAACTATATGCAGTTTCTTTATTGTCAATAAGATAATCACATGAAATAGGTAAATAAGTTGCAAAATACAAGTAAGTAAATAAATTGTAGCATAGTAAAATGTATACAATAGTTTATTTATACATTACCATTAAAAAAAAAAAAAAGTGGGCATCCCTCTGATTTTTTGATACTTTGATTCAACAAGGATGTTTTAAATGGATCAAAAGTGAAAGTAAAGACATTTATAATGTTACAAATGATTTCTATTTAAAATAAATGCCGTTTCTATTAACCAAACAATTCTGAAAAAAGACAATTTGCTTAGGTTTCCACACTGCAGCACTACAATTTTCTGATGTGATGCTAAAAGGGTTTCTTCAACACCAAATCAGAATGATTTCTGAAAGATCATGTGACACTGAAGTCTGATACTGAGCAATGGCTTCTTAAAATTATATATATATATGTGTGTGTGTGTGTGTGTGTAAAGATAGTACACAACAAACACTAGCGTCTACAAGTATTGCTCTTTCACAGGATACCACAATAAGCAACAATCAGCTGGATAGAGTGAATGCAACATCCTCTCAAAAAAAGATAAACGTGACCATTTAGAAAAACGGTCTCATTTAAAACAATTAAACGATGAAAGACGTGCATTGTGGAGCCTAACACTAATCCCTATTCTCTTTCAGACTATAAACAAAACATGCATCAATCAAGCAAATGGTTTATACACAGTGTTTAAATGCATGCATACTAAATGGACGCTGCAAACAAGTATCTTGCTGCTAATCCAGTGGAAAAGGATACTTGTCTGTTGAATCTTCGTGTCTGATTCCTTTAAGCCAGTCACCTCACACCATGAAAGGCCAATCTGATAAGATCTGCTTCTGGTAAAGAGACAGGAGGCTTTACTTCCTTTAGTGACAACATCATTTGTGTGGTATACAGAAAGGATTCGGTGTGCTCATGTAAGCAACTGAAGCAGTTTCAATCTGTTTCTTCTAACGTTAAGGCTCTTCTCAATCGGTGGACGAGAGTTCAGACAACAGTCACAAGACACAAATGTCTGCCTCTATCAGATGTTGCTATTTGGCACACATTTATTGTCATTCTGTGTAGTCGTGCCTGACTTTTGTTTGGTTTGCTTGGAAACAGACAAAGATTGTCCAGATTGTCCAGAAGGCTCACTCAGACAGAAGTGGATGTTTCAGACCATGGCCGCATGAGCAAAGACTGCCATGAGCTCGAAAAAAAAAAAAAGAAGAGCAAACTGAATCCCACATTAACTGACTAATTAACTTTTGAGATGGATCTAATCATAGAACATATATTCATATTACTGCAAATAAACTGTAGAAAGACAACAATACTTCAAAATTTTAACGGTGCAAATGGTTTCTAACCTGTGCCAGATATTCGTGCATATCATTTGACTGAATATGAAAAAAAAAGAGTACAAACAATATTTCATACTTTCAAATGGAAAGAAAATATAAATAATTTAATTGTAGGCAAAAATGTTGTTATATTCAGACAGCAATGTGATGAAGTTTTAAGTGAGCAAGCTTATAGAAAGTATCAAGTTTTTTTTTTTTTGAATTATTTTATTATCTTATAGCAGTAAATTTAATATAAAATTTACCGATATTACACAACCCTGAAGGTGCTATTGCTATAGAAATATAAAACATGATATAATCAGCAAGGTAGGAAACAAAGAGGAAAAAATATCTGGTTACCATATTTATTCATTATTCATAGTCTTAGTCATAGTCATAGAAAAAAGAGAGATATTTTCAGAAAGAAAAAAAGTTCTGAAAGTTATGTTTGGATGTCAAATAAAGCAAAAAATAAAAATAAAACATACAAGTGCATCAGCAATTTTTTTACAAGTGCTAAAATGCAGGTTACTGAGGCTTTACAAAGAGAATGAATGATGAATTATGAAAAGCTGTATTCACATGCATTTGTATTACTCTTATATACAGTGGGGCAAAAAAATATTTAGTCAGCCACCAATTGTGCAAGTTCTCCCACTTAAAAAGATGAGAGAGGCCTGTAATTTTCATCATAGGTATACCTCAACTATGAGAGACAAAATGTGAAAAAAAAAAAAAAAAAAATCCAGAAAATCACATTGTATGATTTTTTAAGAATTTATTTGCAAATTATGGTGGAAAATAAGTATTTGGTCAATAACAAAATTTAATCTCAATACTTTGTTATATACCCTTTGTTGGCAATGACAGAGGTCAAATGTTTTCTGTAAGTCTTCACACACTGTTGCTGGTATTTTGGCCCATTCCTCAATGCAGATCTCCTCTAGAGCAGTAATGTTTTGGGGCTGTCGCTGGGCAACACGGACTTTCAACTGTCGTCCTGGTCCCTTTGCAGAAAAACAGCCCCAAAGCATGATGTTTCCACCCCCATGCTTCACAGTAGGTATGGTGTTCTTTGGATGCAACTCAGCATTCTTTCTCCTCCAAACACGACAAGTTGAGTTTTTACCAAAATGTTCTATTTTGGTTTCATCTGACCATATGACATTCTCCCAATCCTCTTCTGGATCATCCAAATGCTCTCTAGCAAACTTCAGACGGGCCCGGACATGTACTGGCTTAAGCAGGGGGACACGTCTGGCACTGCAGGATTTGAGGCCTTTGTTACTTTGGTCCCAGCTCTCTGCAGGTCATTCACTAGGTCCCCCCGTGTGGTTCTGGGATTTTTGCTCACAGTTCTTGTGATCATTTTGACCCCACGGGGTGAGATCTTGCGTGGAGCCCCAGATCGAGGGAGATTATCAGTGGTCTTGTATGTCTTCCATTTTCTAATAATTGCTCCCACAGTTGATTTCTTCACACCAAGCTGCTTACCTATTGCAGATTCAGTCTTCCCAGCCTGGTGCAGGTCTACAATTTTGTTTCTGGTGTCTTTTGACAGCTCTTTGGTCTTGGCCATGGTGGAGTTTGGAGTTGGACTGTTTGAGGTTGTGGACAGGTGTCTTTTAGACTGATAACGAGTTCAAACAGATGCCATTAATACAGGTAACGAGTGGAGGACAGAGGAGCCTCTTAAAGAAGAAGTTACAGGTCTGTGAGAGCCAGAAATCTTGCTTGTTTGTAGGTGACCAAATACTTATTTTACCGAGGAATTTACCAATTAATTCTTTAAAAATCCTACAATGTGATTTTCTGGATTTTTTTTTCTCATTTTGTCTCTCATAGTTGAGGTATACCTTTGATGAAAATTACAGGCCTCTCTCATCTTTTTAAGTGGGAGAACTTGCACAATTGGTGGCTGACTAAATACTTTTTTGCCCCACTGTATGTAGCCACAAACCTTAAAACCCTATGTTTGTCAAACCCACAAGTATCAGCTGTAAATCTTTTGAACAGAACATGCTTCTAACCATTATGAGTTACACAACATCTCACACAAACCTCCTCAACATGAGCTTGGCAATATAAGGCTGATATGATGAAAGGCAACGTGAAAGCTCTTGTACTGTATATCATAACCTGTATTTCCATCCAGCATGTCATCTGGCACAATAACATAATGAACTCACTGATACAGCTCAGTGCCTACTGAGAGGCAATTTTGCTACCATTTCTTTCGTAAGATAGAGGTGAGCGGACCGCCTCAAGTGCAAGACGGTATTCTAACTCATCTACGCATTTATCATTATCGAAGCATCACAGGGTGCACATTGCTTAATTCCCTTGTAATTTGGCTGTGCAGTTGCCAGACAACTCAGACGGCCAGCGTAAGAAATGGTTTTCACAGCAAATGATCCATTGGTACAGGGTTCACCGAAGCCACATTTCACTTTGCACTTTTTTCCCTTAAGACAGGGTTGCTCTGTGTTAATCTATCTTAATCCTTGGAGTAAACAGTAAAAAAAACAAAAAAAAAAAAACAGTGGCAAGTCTTGATGGTATGACTAGACGTTCCATCAGGGGACTTCGATATTTACCAGGCCTCTTGTAAACATGGGAAACAAGCACATTTGAAATTGGGGTGTTTGGAAAAAACAAATCAATTTGAAATGCAGTAGCAACGCAGGCGAAACATTGCTGAAATTGCTTTATGATGGAATATGACCTTCTGAACCACAGGAAACAAAACTGAAGGGAAACCGAAACTGATGAATCTGCAATGCAGTGTTTGTGTGGGTCAGAAGCTCGAACCTCCCTGACAGATAATCAGGTAAACTGAATTCTTAAACACAATTTAAATTCCAAACACATCACACCTGTTCACACATCAGTTAGGAGGTGTGCCTCTGTGTGTGTGTGTGTGTGAGTCTGTAGAGCAAGTTGACAGGGCTTACATAATCACACACACACACACCAAATAAATACTCATGTTCTTTGCATTTTTCTATGGTGAACTCATTACGTAGCAAGGTCAACAAACAGCACAAACAGGAATGGAACTAAACCTCATTGGAAAACACCTAATGTTTTTATTTACTCGTGCAAACGGATGGACAGATCAGGGTTGCCAGGTCTGTGTAACAAAACCAGCTCAACTACTACCCAAAAGTAGTCCAATCACGACAGAAACTAGCCCAATCAAATTCTGGGGGAAACGGGCTGTCAAAATTGCATCAAAAATCACCATAATCATGTCAAAATCGCACAAACTAGAGACTAAAAAAAAATAAAATAAAATAAATTAAAAAAACAGCCCATGGCAGCAGTATAAAACTAGCCCAATTCCACAGGAAAACTATAGACTTGGCAACTCTGGGACAAATACAGGTGCTGGTCATATAATTAGAATATCATCAAAAAGTTGATTTATTTCACTAATTCCATTCAAAAAGTGAAACTTGTATATTATATTCATTCATTACACACAGACTGATATATTTCAAATGTTTATTTCTTTTAATTTTGATGATTAGAGCTTACAGCTCATGAAAGTCAAAAATCAGTATCTCAAAATATTAGAATATTACTTAAGACCAATACAAAGAAAGGATTTTTAGAAATCCTGGCCAACTGAAAAGTATGAAAATGAAAAGTATGAGCATTACAGCTTTCCTGTAGCTCAAATGGTAGAGCATGGCACTAGCAACGCCAAGATCACGGGTTCGATTCCCAGGGGAAAGCAAGAGCTGATAAAAAAAATGTAAAAAAAAACTGTAACTTGAATGCAATGTAAGTCGCTTTGGATAAAAGCGTCTGCTAAATGCATAAATGTAAATGTAAATGTAAATTACTGCAGCAATGCGGCGTGGCGTGGAGTCGATCAGTCTGTGACACTGCTCAGGTGTTTTGAGAGCCCAGGTTGCTCTGATAGTGGCATTCAGCTCATCTGCATTGTTGGGTCTGGTGTCTCTCATCTTCCTCTTGACAATACCCCATAGATTCTCTATGGGGTTCAGGTCAGGCGAGTTTGCTGGCCAATCAAGCACAGTAACACTATGGTCATTGAACCAGCTTTTGGTACCTTTGGCAGTGTGTGCAGGTGCCAAGTCCTGCTGGAAAATGAAATCAGCATCTCCATAAAGCTTGTCAACAGAAGGAAGCATGAAGTGCTCTAACATTTCCTGGTAGATGGCTGCGTTGACTGTGGACATCAGAAAACACAGTGGACCAACACCAGCAGATGACATGACAGCCCAAATCATCACAGACTGTGGAAACTTCACACTGGACTTCAAGCAACATGGATTCTGTGCCTCTCCACTCTTCCTTCAGACTCTGGGACCTTGATTTCCAAATTAAATGTAAAATTTACTTAAATCTGAAAAGAGGACTTTGGACCACTGAGCAACAGTCCAGTTCTTTTTCTCCACAGCCCAGTTAAGATGCTTCTGACGTTGTCTCTGGTTCAGAAGTGGCTTGGTAGCCCTTTTCCTGAAGACGTCTGAGCGTGGTGACTCTTGATGCACTGACTCCAGCTTCAGTTCTCTCCTTGTGAAGCTCTCCCAAGTGTTTGAATCAGCTTTTCTTGACTGTATTCTCAAACTTGCAGTCATCCCTGTTGCTTGTGCACCTTTTCCTACCCAAATTCTTCCTTCCAGTCAACTTTGCATTTAATATGCTTTGATACAGCACTCTGTAAACAGCCACACCTTTCAGTAATGACCTTCTGTGACTTACCCTCTTTGTGGAGGGTGTCAATGTTCGTCTTCTGGATCATTGCCAAGTCAGCAGTCTTCCCCATTATTGTGGTTTCAAAGAACAAGAGATACCCAGAATTTATACTGTAGGGATGGTCATTTATTCAAACTCAAATGTAAATATTCTAATATTTTGAGATACTGATTTTTGACTTTCATGAGCTGTAAGCTCTAATCATCAAAATGAAAAGAAATAAACATTTGAAATATATCAGTCTGTGTGTAATGAATGAATATAATATACAAGTTTCACTTTTTGAATGGAATTAGTGAAATAAATCAACTTTTTGATGATATTCTAATTATATGACCAGCACCTGTATGTAGAATCATATACAGACAGACAGAAAGATAGAAAGACAAGGATAGATGGATGGATGGATGGATGGATGGATGGATGGATGTAACAGAACAGAACAGAACAGAAATGACAGACAGATCTTGCCATCCATGCTTTCCTCACAATTCCTTGTATTGTCCTTACTGAGCACTAGGATAGATTAAGCTGGCAGAGACATTTTTTTTCCCCGATGATAATCAGTGGAAATCCTTTTGTTATCCTTTTATTCCTAAATTAAAGGTAAACTGCTTAATGCGGCACAAGATGAGATTTTGCCATTCTAAACCCCTCAGGGAGTCCGACACAAAAGTGAAGTCACAGCTACCCAAGCCCGTTGTCAGATGACAGAATATTAAAGGGAGCAATATTGACATTTTCCATAAGCTTGATAGGCCTAAAGTTCACTCTAACTGCATTGTAACCCAATTATACTGATTAGAGGAGAGCTGTGCACTTGTCTCTGTGGACTGCGTAGAGAGAGGAGAGGAAGAGTCCGAGGAAGAGGCTGTTGTATTGAAAAGACAAAAGACAGGCAACTGACATTGAAAGACATTGTACGAAAGTTAAAAACCCTGCTGGGTGAAGTATCTGAAAGACATCAATACAAAACGGACTGACTGCAATGTTTAATGCTCAGAACAAAACAATGTACAGTATCTCCTCCAACACATGATTGCCTAATCGCTCATTGATTGTTTTCTGCTGAATAGTCCTTCTGGTTGCCTTGAAAGTCCAGCAGTTCTCAGTCTCAACAGCATATGAACATTTTTATTTTCTCCATAACAAGATGTTGGTATGAGAACTATTTTTGATCAAAATGCATTGCTCCATAATGAGCTGCACATTTAGGGTACTATGCAGTTTAGCGTGACAGAAATATGCAGTGGGAAGAAACTCTAAAGCCACTAGTAAAAATATTTTTGCTGTAGAGCAAAGAAATCTGACCTTTGCACATAGGAGCTTCCATAGTCATTAGCCCCTTTCACACATAGTCTTTACTGGTAAATTAGCGTTTAGAAATCATGTGTGAACAGAATCTTTTCAAAAATACCAGTAAATCAGTTCTGGCAGTTTTCCGTTGTAACGTTACCAGTAAATTAACGGTGTGATTCTATGTGTGAACAAAGAAAATGATTAATGGTATGAGCATGTACAAGATAAGATGCACTGACATAAGAAGTCTGCTTTAGGCCGTAAGCGGTGCTGCTTTTAATAGTATTTCTATATGTCCTAGATAAATGCATGACCGTAACACTGCGTCTTGCACTTGAGACCTTGCCTTCTTTTCTATTCATCAGCACTGCAGCTCCTCAGTTACTACTGCATACTAAAGTAACTATTATGCATATTGTGTTTTTAAGAGCAAAAACATGTTTTGTGTGATCATCCCACAGATAGCGAAATTAATGTGCTTCTCCTCATCCATGTGGATGAAGAAAACAGTGCAGCATTTAAATATGACTTCTGATAAATGACATCACAGAATTTACCAGTATTTTGGTACTGATGTGTGAACATAATTTACTGGTAAAAGGATGGAATGCATATTTGTGTATTTACTGGAAAAGTTAATTGGGTAATTTGAAGGTAATTTACAATGTGTAAAAGGGGCTAATGTGATGTACAGTATTTGCTTATTTAATTAAGGACCTGGAAAAAATGCAGAATCTTAAATATTTCTTAATAAATTTTTAATTAAAATATATATATATTTTTCTTAAAACTTTCCATTGTCCCAGGTTACATTTATATTTAATTATGAATAACATATTTCCAGTGCGGTCTCAGACTTTTGGCCCCCTCAGTATGGATTAGTGTTCTGGATGCAAATATGAAATGCTTTCATTTTGTCATATTGCAAAGATGTAATGAATCCATAACATATAACCTGGAAAAACATTCTACTGTATGACAACGATCAATTCAATAATATATTTCTTTGCTAAATTAACAAAAGCATACATGACACGTTAGTAGCTCCAATTGCACAATAAGCATCGCTATCCTACAACTGCACAGTTTTTGCAAGTTTGCGCTGTTTCTCTCCATCAGCAATATACAGGCCTACAGGCCTTTCTCCAGACAGAATGCAACTGCTTTTATCCCTTTTACAGCAGAAATTGTCTTTTGATTCTCTTAAGAGAACCATGTCTCAATACACACTCTCTCACAGCTTTGCAAAATACACAAATTACAGATAAAACATTAAGAATAAATGATACATTTTGAGTTTGAATGTTTAAGAGCATCTTCAATCACCCACTCAGGGAATACATATATATTAATTTCACCGTTAGCACCGTATCATTGGCACAAAACTTTTTTTTACAAGTAAGACAGAACTGTTGAAGTCCATTTCCAAATGAGAAACTCAAGCAGTGCTTTAATCACGAGGATTCAGTTAATGTCTCTCCTTGGCATTTGCAGTTGAAGCACTGAAGCCGAATGCATTAAAAATGTACAAGACGTGCCCTGTAAGATATAGCTTGCAACAAAGAAGCCTTAAAAATACAGTTTTAATATCTATGCTAATGATAAAACTTTCCTCTACAGTGAAAAAGGAATGAACGAATGGTGGAAAACGAGATGGTCATGAAAGTTTTGCCAGCTAGATCGATGGGGATCAACATATTGAACAGTTTTTCACAGCTGCAATTAAAGTTTAGAATACATTATGAATTACGAATGATATGAGTGATGGTTTCGCATGAATTATTGATAAGGCGATTATACATTCATAAAGCATGTCATCATATACTGAGTCATGTGACTGGACTGCAACTCCCCTCAGAAACACAATTTATCAATCCGTGCCTTTGGCTATGATGAATACATACCAGCATGCAAATCAGCAATTTGACACATTCTAAAGCATAATTTTTATGAGGTAAGCAGAATGTTTAGATTGAGCTACGCTGCATCATTTTTTTATTTGTTTTTTTAAGCAAGAAATAAAACATTTCCATGTGATCATGGAAACAATGAATGTACACTCCATCTGTCCAGCCCTAGTAAATGAATAATGATACTGCTAATAATAACTTTATTAATACAAGTACTACATAAAATATCTACCATCAACTCTACACATTTTCACATTAACACAACATCCTCCTTATTTTACATGACACACAGTACTAATTTATTATTAGTCATTATAATCATTATAGTACTTATACACTCTCAGAAATAAAGGTACAAAAGCTGTCACTGGGGCGGTACCTTTTCAAAAGGTACATGCTTGTACCTAAAGGGTCCATTTTGGTACCTTAAAGGTACATATTAGTACTTAAAGTGTACATATTTGAACCTAATAGGTACAAAAGTGTACCTTTTGAAAAGGTACCACCCCAGTGACAGCTTTTGTACCTTTATTTCTAAAAGTGTAAGCAACAAATTAACAAATATTGAAATCAATGACTGGCTTACTTCTGTCTCAATCCCTTCACTAGTGACTAGAGCTAGCAAAAAACAACCATTTATAATCAAAATATCAAGGGAAAAATGTCCATGCCATAAGTAAAATAAATAAATAAAATTTATTTTTGAAGAACGATGCTTTGTGCTTCTAAATGATGCATTTAAAATATCTATCAGCAGGGGCTGATGGGGTCATGCTGACCTTAAACCCTTGGCTCTTTCCAAGGTTTCTTCCTCATGCACTTAAGAGTTCTTAAGTAAGTTTCTGGCACTGTTGCCATTTGCTTGCTTATCGCAGAGTTTGTAAGAAAGCAATCATTGTAAAGCGCCTTTGACACAAATTGTATTGTGAAAAGCTCCATACAAATCAATTAAACTAAACTGAATACATCTGAGAAATTTAGCCTTGGATATTTGTTCAAAGCACATGATCATCACTGAATGCATTATACAACTCTGCATTATGTTTGCATTATGACTTTAATTGAAATGTGGCCTTTGTGGGCAGCTTCCCATTCTTTAGACCACTGCCTGAGGTTATACAAAGATACTAATATCTTCATGTTTCACAACATCTGGACCGCTGGCAAATGAATACCTTCCACACATACAAAGTCACTACTTATAATGTGATTACCATGGTACAAATAGACATTCTTAATCTATTCAAATCTTGTCTATAAAACAAACCATCTGTGTGAGTGCTTTACTTGAAAATCCCAAGGTGCTTAACATCATAAACCTCATGCCTGCTAAAATGGAGATGTAATACTGATTTATCACAGCATAATCTCAACCATACAAAAGCAGCACCTTGTCTTGCATAATATGTGTTAACACTCAAGTTAAGTGATTAACTTCACATTAACAGTAAGTATGTGTCGGGGAAGATGCCCTGTGGTCTCCGATTGAGAAAAAGTGTAACGTGATCAGATAATGTAATTCTTATTGCAACCCATTGAACAGGCTTGACTCAACTCATAAACGTCACCCGCATATGATTAATAGCATTATAAGAGAAAGATCGGATGCTGCAGGAGACTTTACCAGCATAAAAAATTCAGTTTAAGGAATAGATTAAAGAAGGCAAGGTGGAAAACAGCTGGCTCATTCTCAGTGGTTCTGCATTGGCTTTAACATATTTCTCCTTGAACAGATCTGTGAGGTTACTGTTTAAAGCAAACATATTGGAGGAACTTTAAAGTTTAAAGCTAGGCTGTTTAATTTCGGTGCCACCAGTGTCAACAAATGCAATTGAAAAAACAAATAAACCTTTGTCACTCATTGGTCAGGCAAAACAGATAGCCCCACCCCCAGGGTCAGAGGGAGTTCAAATTGTGCCGTTATGTCTATATTGTGTTTAACACCCATGCTTATTCTAACCCCTGGCCCTAATTGTTGCCTAGAAGGTCCATTTGTCCTCATTTTAAAAAAGGACATTTATTTTTTTTCTTTTGCAATGTAAAATCGATATTGGTGATGGATGGGAGGGAAAGCTGAGGCTTGTGTTACTGTCAAGTTATTTTGATTAATACACCACCATTGTCTACCTCCCCTCAAGTGGAAGGTATGTTTAAATCCAAAACTAAAAATACACTCAGCTCCAAACTCATCAGGCATTAAAAAAGTGGCAAAGATGAAAGGGATAGTTCACCCAAAAATTAAAATTACCCCATGATTTTATCACCCTATGTGTATTTTATCCTATGTGTATATGACTTTCTTCTTTCAGATGAATGCAATTGGAGTTATATAAAAAAAATGTCCTGGATCTTCCAAGTTTAATAATGGCAGTGAACGGTGGTCGAAATATTGAAGTGGTTTACTCTTCAACATACTACAGTACTGTAGGTGGCGGTATTGATCCTTAATGATGGTTGCCACATGTTATAAACCGGAAAAAAAGCAGAAGACAACAATGCAGTGTATAGCTACTACTGCTTTACAAAACCATGTCAGAGATGACAGACAAAAGTGAGACAGTCTATATATGCTCGAAAAAAGTTTGCTCGCCAGTGTGGGAGGTTTTTTTGTAAATAGAAAAATGTGTTAGACACCCCAGTCTGCACGAAGTTCTTACGGTTAAGTTACGGTTCTTTTTGTGTGCTTTTGTACAGTTGTGGTTACAAGCTCTCCATCTACCTACACTCATATTTCAGTGCGATTCATTGGCTAAAAAAAAAAAGAGAAAACACAAAATAAACAGAGTTAAAGATGAATCTGACTGATAGTATTGGTTTTTCCTCCAGAATTTTTATAGGTCACAATAATATTGCTATTGTGAATTCTTTTGGCCATGTATTGAAAATCAGATATTGTGTCAGGCCTAATCGATGTGACAAGCAAATGAGCGAAAAAAAAAAGCCCAGTGCCACCTCCGCAAGAAGCGGTCCATACATAGATCTGCCACTGGATGTACTAACTTTGTTTGGACGTGATCCTTGATCTCCAGAACTGATTAGTTTTCTAGCACTGGACAATGCAACACAGAAAGAATTGTGGGGACACAACCTCCTGGTTGAGGGTAGAACAATATAAATAAAAAACAGCCATGATAAATGCAGTTATTACTTTTTTCAATTAATGTGAAAAATGGCCGGTGACCCCTCATGACCAAAGAAAAGTGTAGAGTCACTAGCAAACCTCCGAAAGTTCTCCATTATTATAATTGCCATTTTGTTTATGCCCCTGTCTTGTGACATGCATGGCTAACTTCCAATTGATGCCGCTTCAGCCCACTCTGTCTACGTCTGATGAATGCTTTATTGCCGAGGAGTCACTTACTGACGCCGGTGAGCAAGATACACTGAGAGATACAATCAAGAAACACTGAAACATGACAATAGCAGCACTAAATCACTCCAAATGCTCTCGGCAGGAGCCAACCAAGCTGAATTGTGAAAGCAACTGTGAAAGAAGTTTGGCGTGGCAAACCACTCCTGTCCTGGAGTTTATTAGCTCTAGGAACCAAAATGGAAATGTGACCCCTCTGCACAGCAACATGATGACTCTTTGTGTGTTTCCAGGGAAACAGTAGGAACCAATTACTCTATCATAATCAGCCTCGACTTAGCCAACCAAAGAAAGTGACCATGGTCCTATTGGAGAAAATGGAAGCTCATGTCATCATTCTCACCCTCATTTCACCCTGTATGACTTTCTTCAAAGATTGTGCTACTAATTATATATTGTGCTTTTTTATTTTGTATTATTAAAATAATTGTAACAATATTGTGACAGCCTTAGTCTTCATACACCTGCATTATATTAAAAAGAAACTGAATTCTTCAAAAAAAACTGATTTTTGTCTTCCACTGAGGAATACAGTCATACAAGCTTTAATAGACATGAGGGAGAGTAGCTAAATAATGACAGAGGTTTCATTTTAAGTTGAACTGTCCCTTTAAACCATTCATTGTTTGAACCCCTCTGACTTATCCCCCATAAAAACAGGTTTATCATTAAAGGCATTTCTGTCATTGGGCTGACAGTCAAAGTGAACATGTCAGCATTACCTTTCTTTCGAATCAGCAATATGTCCATGTGGTGTGCCATTTGGTAATGAATCAAGAGAATAAAAGTTTAAATGAATGAAAACAGCTGACAACGTACCAACACACCTTGGCAGAGGTGCGCTCCACATGCGCCGACCCCCTCCCAGGCAAATGATTTCTGGTACTCCCTCCAGGCGGTAGCCCATATTGCAGGAAAAGGTAAGTGTATCTCCGATGCCAAAGCTGTAACCGTTACGCCGCCCGAAATGTGGCACTCCTGGATCCTCGCATGGCTCCAGGTTGTATTCTGGGGGAAACAGAATTTGTTTAAAGATTACACATTAAAAAAAATATTTATTAGGGATTGGGGTAAACATAATGAACATGAAAAGATGTTGTTTTTGTATTTCTTGTTTAGATTTTAATTATGCCTCTATTTTTTTAAATACATTTTATTTTTTATTTTTATTTTTCTTTCATGCATTCTTTTTTAATATTATTTTAAATTAATAATTTTTTTCTCTTTTTAAAATAGAAAGTCATTTTTATTTAATTCACCATTGGTAGTTTTATCACAACTCATTAGGGTTTTACAAAAATATTAAAATGTTCACACAATAGATAAGAAAATAGTCTGATTCTGTAAATACTGTATAAACTGTAAGAGGACCCAACTACCGTCCCTGTGCCCTTCAGAGGGTCTATTCTCAGGATATCCCTCACCTGAAAATGTGATGTTGAACCCTTCGTAGGAGATGGAGAAATCAGATATGAAGCGGAGCTGGGCCTTGAAGTTGCCATAGAGCCCCGCGTTGATGGGCGAGGGCAGTTCTGCGCCTGTGAGGCGGGCGAGCGGCTGAACAAAACTCCCATTCTCAGTGATGAGCAGGTAGTCATGATGATCCTCCAGGTGGAAGGTGTTAAAGGTGAACTGAACACCTATTGGGGAAACAAGAGCAATGCACAAAGGAACCGGCTAATATTATAGTTCAAGTTTTTGGTCAACCTCTGACATTCACTGTCTGGTGGAGCTTGGAGAAGGAAGAAAAAACTGACAAAAAAAGAAAAGAGTAAAAGGAATGATCAAGCACATTAGGGTCAACTTCATTATCTAAGGCAAAAGGGACTTGTGGGCCCCACTAAGGGTATATCCCACTCATTAGACCCAGGAGAAGGGAGGCCCATTCATTAAAACCTTTTTTCTCGGGCCCTGTGAATTTAAGCAACGGCCCTTGGCTGAGGTCACGTAGAACAAAGAAAATTTTGATACTGACCCTTTTCTGCCTTTGTGTCAGAAAGAGAAAAGTGTATTTTTAGTTCCAAGTGATCTGTCCACTAAACATAATGGCCTTCAAAATTGATATGCATTAGCAGCCATGGGAAATTAAAATTCAGAGGAACTTTCATTATTCTGAACTCAAAGGTTGTATAATGATATTTCAGAGTAGGGCATGGACAAGTACCTAAATCTGTATTCATGACAGTTTGTACCTACGGCTGGCTTCATCCAGATTTCATCCAGATATCAATTTGTATATTACTCTTCAGCATATGGCCTGTCAAAATGAATGCTTATATACCTTTCAATAAGTGGGTAACAAACTGCAGGTAAGGTATATCAATTGCTGCTTTACCTTTGCCATGGCTGACCTCCACAGTCCAAGTGCAGTTAAGGGAGCTGGGGTAGACCTCAGGGTATCCTGGGGACAGGATGGTACCTCCAGGTCCTCGAACATCACCCCCGCAGAGTGCTAAAGGCAGAGCGAGGAAGGTTATTTAAACAGACCTTTCGCCTACAGTAAATTCAATGTATGCAAATGGAACTATATAAGAATAAAGGATTTCACTCTTCTATCAGCCCATATACTGGGCTTATAAGTTAAAATGTCAAAGATGAATTAACATTTATATCTTAGTTCCTTGTGATTGAAACTTCTAAGCACTTGCATAGCAACTGCAGTATTGTTAAATAAAACAATTAAAACAATTATTTTGTTTTCCCACAAGGATACATTTAAACAACCAAAAGTGACAGTAAAGACATTTACAATGTTATTTCTATTTCGAACAAATACTGCTCATGTGAACTTTCTTTTCATCAAAGAATCCTGAAGAAAAAGAAAAAAAAAGGTTTCTGTTTTCATTAGGTTACAACTGTTTTCAACACCAAATCAGTATATTAAAATGATTTCTGAAGGATCTCTGAAAAGTGGAGTAATGGCTGTCGTAATTCAGCTTCGCCATCATAGGAAGTAAACTATATTTTGAAATATATTCATATAGAAAACAGTTACTTTAAATTGTAATAACATTTCACAATATCCACGTTATTACTGTATTTTTGATCAATAATTGCAGCATTGCTGAGCATTAGAGACTTTTTAAAAACATTTAAAAAATTGTACGGACTCAAACCATTTGAACTGTAGCATATGCAAATACAGCGGGGTCCAGAAATCTGAGACCACTAATAGAAAAGCATTTTCCCACTTTAATATCATTCAATTCTTTCCATTACAAGTAACATTATCAGGATTTGAGTGATAAAGCTGTAAATTTATCAAAATCTTAAAATCAGGGAGTCTTTTCCCTCCTTTTTCTTATATATAACTCCATTCAGTTTACAGTTTACAACATGGCTTGTATAAATCCATCCATCCATCTATCAATTTTCAAAACCACTTTTCCTATGTAGCGTTGCAGGGATACTGGAGCTTTTATTTAAATAAGAAATATGCAAAAAGGAGCTTAATTAAAAAAAAAAAAAAAAATGGTTCTGCTTGTATCAGAAGTATAAAGAAAAACAGTATGACTTTCACACCAGCCTAAGCTATTTCTTGGAATATTGGTCAAAAACGTCACCTCTCTCTCACCTCATAAAATGCATGCTTGATTCGTATCAGTACTCATACGCTTTTTTCTTAAACACTGCATGGTGCTCAGTGGAGGATGGATGTACAGTATCAGACAGACCTCTGCTACCTGAGACAGCAGTACAGGCAGGTGCATGTCTCTAATGTATGCTGCATTTAGAGCCCATGGAACTGAGATGACTGTGCGCAGTAAAAAGTGCCCCTGGATGTCTAATCTGGTGAGCGCATCAGTTCCTATCAGCTGAAGCAGCCTTCACAGCAAATTGCCTCTCAGAGTCCTCCTCAGCGACGGGCTAATGGCCTTGCATTGAATCACATTGTTTCAGTTTAGCTGCCTTCGTGAAGGCAAAGCGAAAGAATGTAATCAAATAGCCGAAGGACAGGCAGCCTAAGGAGCTCTGACGGGGTAAGACATAGGTAACGTCTTTCATCCAGCGTTGAGCAGAGGTTTCATTGCCAGCACAAGCCTGCTGTTTAGCGCTGTCTTGCTTTAGTAATACGGTCTATTAAGCCCTTTTTGTCACTGACTCTGAACCTCTTTTATTCAAGATGTAAATCAACATGTCACCTTTTTTCTTTACCAAACAGTTTCATTGATCAGTAGGCCACAAAGATTAACAGCTCTCTTTTTACTGCGAATGTCTCAGGAGACTAACCGTCACAGGTGGGTAGTGGGTGGCTCCACCAATGGTTCTTTTCACAGACCAATGGCTCTTCGTGGCTGAGGCGGTAGCCTGAGTCACAGCCAAAGGACACGGTGGAACCGATGGAGAAGTCCTGACCATAGCGAAGACCGTTGACTGGAATCCCTGGATCCAGGCAGGAGTAGGCATCTATTGTTACGCCTAGGAATAGTGAGACAGATGAAGCTTAGAAAAAAAGTATTTTGAGAGCGTTTCAATTACTGTATTTACTGCCTGCTGGTGCTCTAAATTAATGAAAGTTGCTTTCAAATGGCAAGTTTTGAAACTGTGGAAAGTTTACTGTACACTTACTTTCATACAGGATCTTGAAGCCACTGTTTGAGCGGCTGTTGTCAGTGGTGAAAAGCATGTACAGGTGGTTGCCGCTGCTGAATAGGAACTGAGGCACTTGGGTGCCGTTGAACGAGCCAATTAGAGGAGAGAGAAGATTGGGCCCATCATGAAGCTCCAGGAAATCACAATTCAACTCTGTCTGAAATCTGGTTGGAAAAACAGGCAATAATTAAATGTCCTTGCCAGCAATGAGACAACTTTATCATATTTAATATACACTACTGTTGAAAAGTTTAAGGTCGGTAATCGGATTTGAATGTTTTTGAAAAAAGGTCTCTTATGCTCACCGAGGCTGGATTTATTTGGTCAACAAAAATACAGTAAAATATTGCGCAACATTATTGCAAATTAAAACAACAGTTTTTTTTTCATTTAGTCCTGTAATGGCAAAGCAGCCATTACTCAAGTCTTCAGTGTTTGTTCAGAAATCATTCTAATACGTGACCCTGGACGACAAAACCAGTCTTAAGTGTCAATTTTTAGAAATTGAGATTTAAACATCATCTGAAAGCTGAATAAATAAGCTTTCCATTGATGTATGGTTTGTTATGATCAGACAATATTTGGCCGAGATGCAACTATTTGAAAATCAGGAATCTGAGGGTGCAAAAAAATCAAAATATTGAGGAAAACGCCTTTAAAGTTGTACAAATGAAGTTCTTAGCAATGCATATTACTAATCAAAAATTAAGTTGATATATTTATGGTAAGAAATTTACAAAATATCTTCATGGAACATGATCTTTACTTAATATCCTAATGATTATTGGCATAAAAGAAAAATCGATCATTTTGACCCACACAATGTATTTTTGGCTATTGCTACAAATATACCCCAGTGACTTAAGACTGGTTTTGTGGTCCAGGGTCACATATGCTGATTTGGTGCTCAAGACCATTAATTATTATCAATGCTAAAACAGAGTAAAAATATTGTACCGTTTACTATTTTTTTGGAAACCGTGATACTTATTTTTCAGGATTTTTGTACAATAGAAAGTTTGCAAGAACAGCATATGCTTTGTTTCCAAAAACAAAAAAACAAACAAAAAAACAAACAATTTAGTGCATCCTTGCTAAATAAAAACTTGCTGACCCTAAACCTTTTAATGGTAGTGTATTTCCAATATACAGATTTCTTTGTTGTAACCATTTAATTATATAGATGTACAAAAGCAACAATATCTATTCAAATTAAAAAAAGCATACTTCTCAAATGTGATCTTGATGGAGCGTCCCGGTTCAGCCTCTATGACCCACTCACAGTTGAGCGAATCTTTGTAGTAACCAGGCCACCCAGGAGATAAAATAACTCCACTCGGAGCTGAGAAGTGGCCTCCACAGGGAGCTGTAGAAAGAACAGAGGTTTAACAGAGATGCATTTTAGTTTACTTGCATAAAGCCACTGTTTTTTGTATCTGTACTTGAGACAGACGACCGGTTAAAAAATAAAGACCAGTTGACTGTACATTATACCTCATTTTACATATTTACAATCCCACAAAACTTACAGTAAGGTGTTAAAACTGCTGGTGGGCGACACTGTTAGTCTGTCACTCTACTGCTCTGACCATATGAATAGTGTTGCTGCATAATTAGAAACACGCTGAGCGAAATTCGAGGGATTGACAAGGATTTTAACGACAGATGACAGGCTGCTCACCACCACATGCCCTCCGGTTTACATGCCCTATTAACCCCTGTCTCTGTGACCCACAGGTGACTGTCTATTCAATTTAGAGTCACATACAAAACTAGGCACAACTGTCCACTTATTGGGGACTCCTGTCTACTTCTAGTGGTAACTGGCCATAATAAATACCTTCACACTTTGGGATGGGGCCGCTCCACATCACCTTGCCACCGCTGAGCTCACAAGTGATGGTTTCTGCTCCCTGTGTCTTAATGAAGCCATCCTCGCAGATGATCGAGATGGAGCTGCCTAGCTGGAAACTGTCACCGAAACGTCTGGCGTTCAGGGGGACTCCTGGATCCGGACACTCATTATGGCCAAATGCTGGAAGCAAGAATGACATAAGATAGTAATCTAGAATTGGAAGTGTCATGAACAGGCTTTCGCCATAGATTTTCTGGGTAGTCAAAGTATTTATGACACCACAATGTCACTACCAAAAAAAAAAAAAAATCACTTTAACAAGTGGATGAGTTAAAAACGAGGTTGTTGAAAGTTGAGAAGTTTTAAAGACACTCCATTCCAGGTGGTGCACTTCAATTTACCCTGCACTCAAAGAATGAGGATTTGTAGTACTTTGCAGGACACGTTTCCACTCAAGGCTTTGTTTATTAGTGTTAGTGTTATTGACCTTCCAGCTGTTTTTATCATAACTCCATGAAGCATATATAGAGGCCCAAGGCGATTGGCCAAGAAAGCTGCTGTCCCCACAATGCCCTGAGTGCCTGATGGATGTCTAGTGACAGGAAAGGCCTACAAGAAGGACATGACGTTTGTCAGAATGAATACAGATTTAATGTGCTCTATCAGGGCACTGACAGCTCATAACAGACAACAGTTAGGTGTCAGCCTGTTAAAGAACTCGACATTAGCGTTAAGCCTTAACGACTACTATAGCAACCTAATATGCATGCAAACTGATGTCTACTTTAAGGACTTTGATGGATTATAGTGACATTTCACATCTCCTTTAAGAAGGACCATCAAGAAGTCATTGTGTAGATTAAAGTCATGTATGTGCTAATGAGGGGCGGAGGGGAGATTGGGTGTGCTGGGGGAAAAACGAAGCGGCGTATTTGCATTTGAAATGCCTGGAAGTTGCTGTAAACAGACACTCTTTCATGTTAGTTTGTTTTACGCATCATAAATTCAATGAATTCATATTTTACAGAACATTATTTCTTTCTTTCGTTAAGTGTTAATTTCGTCAACAAAATTATTGAAGATGTTTACTAACAAAGTTTTTTTTAAAATTATTAATGATAATAAAAACAGGATGAAAAATGTGAATTATAATTATGATTAATTTTAATTTAAACTAGTGCTGTCAAATGATTAATCGTGATTAATCACATCCAGAATAAAAGTTTTTGTTTACATAATATATGTATGTGTGCTGTGTATATTTATTATGTATATATAAATACACATGCATGTACAGTATGTATTTCAGAAAAATAGGTTATGTTTATATATTAAATAGATTTGTTTATAATATAAATTATGTCAATATAAATATAGAAATGTAAATATTTTCAAAATATATACTGTATGTGTGTGTCTTTTATAAATACATAATATACACATAACACATATACAACCAAAAACTTTTATTTTGGATTAATCGTTTGACAGCACTAATTTAAACATTTTGTTGGTGATTTAGATATAAATACAAATATAAAGGAAGTTTTTTTTTTTTTTTACCAAAAAAGTACTATATAAAGTATTGTATTGATTTTTTCACTAATTATTGTAAGCAGCTGACTTACAAGATAGAGAAAAAAGATATTGAGAAAGTTTGAAGGACATTTTCATCAAAAGACAAACTATTAATAGTACTGCAAAGGTGGTAAAAAGGGTTAAAACTGCTCTCAGTATGCTAGATTATAGCTGTAATAGCATATTATTCAAAGACAAGTTCATCTTAATTATCAGCACCAAGAAAAAAAAGTACCTGCTATCAGTACGATTTGATGCACAACACATGCTTAAAACAAACATGATGTCTCATGCAGAATTCATGCTTCATTTATGCTTAACAAATGCCCCATGCAGACATAATGCTGATCATAAACCCATCCAAAGGTGTTACACGCACTGGTGTAGGTAATGTTGAAACCTCTGCCCGACATGGAGTGGTCAGCCTGGAACTCCAGCCGGAGAATGTTGTTGTTGCTGGTGAGGTGGGACGGCACCTCTGCCCCAGTGAAACGGCCAAGCACAGACGAGTCAAGCATCTCTCCATCCTTCACGGTCAGGATGTCATATGGAGCCTCTAGGTCAAAGTCATTGAAGGCCAAGTGGATACGGCTGCCGGGTTCTGATAGGATCAGCCACACAGTTAAGGTTGTTCCCATAGCCCTCTGGGTAATCCGGAGAGAGCACTGTGCCCATGGGTGCAGTGAAGTTTGAAAGACAGGGAACTGAAAGAGTAAAACAGAATTGCTACTAATTTTTAACTAAAGATTAATGTAACTATGTTCATAATGACTGAGAAAAAAAAAACACCCCGATAGCCGGCAACATATAAAAACATGCCACATCATACATCAGTGTAATAATACAGCACTTAGCCATGTGTATGCGTTTAATATGCCATATGGAGACTGTCACTCTGCTGTTGATTAGGTTCTGCACTTTCTGACAAACTGCGTTCATGACATAGATGGACTTCAGGCTATAAATAGAGCTGATTTGTTCAATCTTCCAATTAGACGTGGGGAAATTTCAGCAATGCATTTTTTTTAAGCAAAGAGCCTACAGGTGAAGTATCAAAATAGAGCAGATGTCACTGCAGCTGAAGTAGTCCCCAGGTTGGCTGTATATATAAGCCAATTATTTCAGCTGCCTCAGAGATCTCTGCATTCATTTGGAAGTAAAGGCAAAGACAGGAAAGTTAATAAAATGCAGTTATAAGGAAATTCTTATAGAAGATAAAAAATTGGTCAGAAAAAAAGATGAAGTGTGTGATTTCTATGCCACTAGAGTCCCAACTAATGACTGTTTTCAAACTTGTTTCCTAAACATTTTCCATACCTGCCATTGGTCAGCTAACATATAGTCCCACCCACCCACTTTATTTGCCATATTATTATTTTTTATAGAACCCTAGAGAGGGAAAAACTATCTTAACATTAATTTCAATTTCAATTTTCCTAATTAAAATGGTCAAATAATACATTATAAAACTGTCATTATAGCACCAAACTAGGACAGGAAAAACATTTCCAAAGCAATTAATCAGTTTGCAACGTACAGTAGCATTGACAGTACTCACAAATGCAGATGGGGATGTTGGCAGACCACTGGTTGTTGTTCTGACAGGATATTGTCTTCTCTCCAATAAGCTCAAATCCAAATTGGCACTCAAAGCGTAACACGTCACCATTAGAGAATCCATCTCCTTCTCTCATCCCATACAAAGGGGTGCCTGGGTCCCCACAGCTCTCCTTGTCGATTTCTACAGAGAAAGGATGTAAATAATAGCGATTGCAGCAGTGGAAAGAGGGAATGTGATGTTTAGCAGTTTAAACAAGAAACCTTTTATTCCTTGTTGATAAAAAAATTGCTTAAGCTTTATATACAGTATACATTGGTGGCCAAAATTATTAGAACACTAGTTTTTTCACCAGCTAAAAAATTATTTTAAGTCAGTTATTTCTATCTTTTGCTGTAGTGTGTCTGTAGGAAATATCAGTTTACATGTCCAAACATTCATTTTGCCATTAATTGTAATAATCCAGTGAGATTTTTGTTTGTACAAGGAGTCTGACATCAGCCAGTGCTCCACACAGAGATCTGGTCTCATCATCATCAAGTCTGTCTGGAATGACATGAAGAAACAGATCAAACTGAGACTTAAATCCAGAAGAACTGTGGCAACATCTCCAAGATGCTTCAAGAAACCTTCAAGTTCACCGAAAAAAAAAAAAAAAAAAAAAACTAATCAGACAGCATAATCTTTGTTGTGCTGGTGGCCTGAAAAAGTCTTGCTGGTTGAGGTAGTTAAGAGAAATGAACTGTCAAGTGCAAGACTTATAGCAAATTACTAAATTGTAGCTTTGAAATTGGCACTGAATTGTACTGCAAAAATCCAATGATGGACTGATTTCATCAGATGTCCTGAACCTCGCTGCACTTACAGGAAGTTGACTGGAACAGAATGCCACCAAAACTCTCTGTTCAGCCTAGATAAGCTCCAGCACCTGGACCCTTCAGTGGTAAGAGTCGGTCAACCAGGACATTGCCACCACGAGTATAAAAACCAAGTCTAGGGGTCACTATACCTAGATAACACCTTCCATCTGCATAGAATCGACTCAGTGGGCGGCAGGCTGCTGGAATGGGCAATACATCTTCCCAGACGCTTTGCACGGACATTCACAATTGAACTATGAACTCCATTCCGAATAAGGATGCTTGAGGGTTTGCCAAAGGATGGATGGTAAGAGAGAGGAAAAAAACATCCACTAAATTTCATTTAAAACCAAATCAAAGTTTGAACGTGTAGGAAGGGGATTCCTCCTGAGGTATAATGGAGGTCTTTGGCCAATGCTTGATGTATGGCATTAATTTCCGACATGACAGTCTCTTTATGACTACCACAATGCTTTACTTCATTGGTCAATCGTGAGGGGTGGCTAGGGGAAGGTTAGGCCATATTTACAGCTTTGTATTCATGATGAGGCAAAAAAGAGTACAAATTGTCTGTAGGAGCTGACGGTGTGTGAATAATCACGGACAGCGCTACACTCCGACGTGAGGTCAGCGTGTCAGATGCGAACCCCTACGCTTCTCTCGCGGCGCTTAATGTGATGGGGTTCTGTGGGACCACTCTGTGAAGATCAATTGTGTCAACAAGTTATCCAATCAAATCCAAAAGGTTGATTCTGTATGTGTAAGCACAGATGGCCCACACGGGGGAAGTTTGGGACCTGTGTTTTTCTTCCTAAAACAGCCAGGGAATTACAAAGTATCAGTGAACTTTGGCATGCAATATATCAAAAAGCATTCTGAGCATTTACCATATAGCAGGACTCATTAAGCCGGCCTTCACATAAAAGCCTATAAATAAATTTAATCTCAAAACCATTTCTTATTCATTGGAAAATGGCAAGTAATTTATCTCTCCCTTTGTGTATCCCATGGATATTGTTTCATTTCAATAATGCTGACTTTATCTCGCTCAAGAAAGTGCTCATTATCGCAAAGTCGAGTTTTATGTGGAGTCGAGACACAAAACGAGGCACTTCTAAAACACGAGTCACATGAGTCAAGTACACACAGGCAAACTCCCAGGCGGATCTCTGGTTTTATTTCTTTGAAGCATTCAATTAAATTAGGTTTTTAAACCACATTGAAGATACTGAAGCGTTGTGGCCATACGGAATACAAACAAAATTATCTTTAAAAGAAGGGATATTAATGAGTGTGGCCATATGCTGGTGCATTGAAACAGTGTGCCAAAGCACAGAGTTCAGCTATGGATAATCAATGGTAATCTGCACTAAAAAAAAACTTCAGTAATGCATAGGCACCACTGCTTAAGAAAGACTTGAGTAGATTGTTTCTTTCTGAATTATTTAGCCAAAAGTTTAAAAAAGGCCATTTTAAAACTCTTGTAACTGGTAAAAGTCAGTAATCAGGCATTCGGTCTATACATTCTAATTCAACATTTGTTTCTTTCTGTAACAGCTGTGTTTCTTCAATGTTATTACAAAGTCAAACTTGCAGTTTTTAAGCAGCAGAGGTTCAAGGCTACCAACATCAAATGGAGGATAACTAAACAGAGCATACGCTATACATATAAAACTAGCACAGCCACCTACGCCAAGTTATCAATGACATACTGTTCGGAGAAATTATAGACACCAAAATAAAAATACTGTATAGAGGCGTTAAAGAATAACACATAAAAATGTGCTCAAGGAAAATGTTATTATTTAAAAATTAAGAATCTAAAGGTTCAGGCACTACTCAAAAGCCTGGATGCTTTGATTTAACTGAGTGACATTCGTCTTTTTAGAATTGATTTTTTTATTTATATGCCAAAACCCATACAGTATAAATAACAATGAGACTGCCAGAGTTAAGAATAATAGACCGATTTTCATGGTAATGAATACAAATCATGGTAACAGTGCCTGTCTACACTTTTAATATGTTAATTTGAACCTTTGGGATCAAGTAAATGTGTTATGTTTTTATGTCATTAAGTTTGTCACAAGAAATACAGTGCACCCTCAGAGGTAAAACATAAGGGTATAAATTCATTGATGGAAAATGACAGATGTAGCTGTTTTAATAAGTGAAATGTAGCCATCAAACTTCAGTTACCATAAACACAATTAATGACCCATGTAGATTATGCATTTGTCACAGACGTCAGTATAATGGAGTGCATTTGTATTGTAAGTATACACCCCTAAATGGGATGAACTATATCTCTTCTGTGCTCTAGGGCAGTGCTTCTCAGATATTGAGTAACAACCCAAAAATGGGCCGTAGGCCTAACTGTTTTTATTCTGCCAATAAATTGTTATTTCATAAATAAAGTTTTTATGTGCCAGATAAAACAGTGGCAAACACTTGGTGTTACACTTAAAAATCTAATTCAAACACAAATTAAAGGAAATTAAAAGCCAGTCTTGTTGTGAATGCTTGTGTGAGACAAATTTCTGTATATTTTTAGGCTATTCTCTTAACAGATTCACATCAAAGCCTCTGTAAATTAACTTTTGCATTCAAATCATCATTTTAATTATATAATCACTTCTTTCATGTTGAAGTGACCCTTTTGTGCAAAATCGTGACCTGACAGGTAAATGAACTACTGGGGAACAAAACAATGAAAACTTCAATTGAATGAATGAGTGCTGTGAACCATTAATGAGTTCATTTTGTGTCTGGATCCCTCAAAGGGCTCTTGATTTATATGATATATCACATATAATACTCACATCATATATCATATGTGTCCTCATTGGGTTCTCATTTTATCTGTGCTTTGGAACACATAACAGAATCTGACATTCCAAATCTCATTCAGCCTTAATCAATGTTAAACCCATGATGTTCTTTCAGTTAGAACAGCTCCATATTATTAAAATAATTCTAATAATACTATTCTATATATTCTCTCTCTCTCTCTCTCTAAATTATATTCTATATACCTGTATATACATACATTATATATATATATATATATATATATATATATATATACACACACAGTGGGGCAAAAAGTATTTAGTCAGCCACCAATTGTGCAAGTTCTCTTAAAAAGATGAGAGAGGCCTGTACCTCAACTATGAGAGACAAAATGAGAAAAAAAAATCCAGAAAATCACATTGTAGGATTTTTAAAGAATTTATTTGCAAATTATGGTGGAAAATAAGTATTTGGTCAATAACAAAATTTAATCTCAATACTTTGTTATATACCCTTTGTTGGCAATGACAGAGGTCAAACGTTTTCTGTAAGTCTTCACAAGTTTTTCACACACTGTTGCTGGTATTTTGACCCATTCCTCCATGCAGATCTCCTCTAGAGCAGTAATGTTTTGGGGCTGTTGCTGGGCAACACGGACTCCAAAGGTTTTCGATGGGGTTGAGATCTGGAGACTGGCTAGGCCACTCCAGGACCTTGAAATGCTTCTTACGAAGCCACTCCTTCGTTGCCCGGGTGGTGTGTTTGGGATCATTGTCATGCTGAAAGACCCAGCCACGTTTCATCTTCAATGCCCTTGCTGATAGAAGGAGGTTTTCACTCAAAATCTCACGATACATGGCCCCATTCATTCTTTCGTTTACACAGATCAGTCGTCCTGGTCCCTTTGCAGAAAAACAGCCCCAAAGCATGATGTTTCCACCCCCATGCTTCACAGTAGGTGAAGTATGCTGTTCTTTGGATGCAACTCAGCATTCTTTCTCCTCCGAACATGACAAGTTGAGTTTTTACCAAAAAGTTCTATTTTGGTTTCATCTGATTCTCCCAATCCTCTTCTGGATCATCCAAATGCTCTCTAGCAAACTTGTACTGGCTTAAGCAGGGGGACACGTCTGGCACGGCAGGATTTGAGTCCCTGGCGGCGCAGTGTGTTACTGATGGTAGCCTTTGTTACTTTGGTCCCAGCTCTCTGCAGGTCATTCACTAGGTCCCCCCGTGTGGTTCTGGGATTTTTGCTGTGAGATCTTTGGGTGAGATCTTGCGTGGAGCCCCAGATCGAGGGAGATTATCAGTGGTCTTGTATGTCTTCCATTTTCTAATAATTGCTCCCACAGTTGATTTCTTCACACCAAGCTGCTTAGCTATTGCAGATTCAGTCTTCCCAGCCTGGTGCAGGTCTACAATTTTGTTTCTGGTGTCCTTTGACAGCTCTTTGGTCTTGGCCATGGTGGAGTTTGGAGTTGGACTGTTTGAGGTTGTGGACAGGTGTCTTTTATACTGATAACGAGTTCAAACAGATGCCATTAATACAGGTAACGAGTGGAGGACAGAGGAGCCTCTTAAAGAAGAAGTTACAGGTCTGTGAGAGCCAGAAATCTTGCTTGTTTGTAGGTGACCAAATACTTATTTTACCGAGGAATTTACTAATTAATTCTTTAAAATCCTACAATGTGATTTTCTGGATTTTTTTCTCATTTTGTCTCTCATAGTTGAGGTATACCTATGATGAAAATTACAGGCCTCTCTCATCTTTTTAAGTGGGAGAACTTGCACAATTGGTGGCTGACTAAATACTTTTTTGCCCCACTGTGTGTATATGTGTGTGTGTATGTATATATATATAAAATAAAAAAAATATATAAAACTATAAATACATAGTATAATCTAACTAAAATTATAATTTTTTTCATAATTCATCCTTTCACACCAGACTCAGCAAACTATTGTAATTGTGGCATCCCATAATAGTGGCACACTGAAAGCTTGTTCGTGCTACATTATGTATGTCCAAGCTATAGCATTTTTTTTTATCCCCTCATGTATGACCGTCACGTATTTATGATTGACGGGTCCAATTAGATCTACCTAGAAATTGAAAATTAAGCAACAAAGCCACTGTGCTTGTCTGTGGCATATATAGAATGAATTATAATAGGTGTAGAGAAGACAAACGAAAAAAGACAAATCTAATGCAATCTGTAATATTTTGCCCAACTCTCCCAGGGATATCATACAGTAATCTGTTTTTTTTTTTTTTTTTTATCTCTCTGGTCTTGCACTTAAGGGGATTCATTTGCTCTCTCGGTCTCTTTCTCTGTCTACCTCAGTCAGTCTCTCTCATTATACTGAATGGCACGCTGTTCATCACCCCGACACTAATTTATTACAAAACCTTGAGGGAGGAGAGATAATCAAAGATATGGGTTTTGTAGGGATTGCTGCTTCTATCAAGTGAATGTAGCTCATGTGTTCGGGATGAAAGTTAGTTGCCGTGCATTCAGCAGAGACCACTGAAGTGATTTGTGGGAACTGCTTCGCTTTTATGCACACTGACTACTAAGAATGTATGCTGAATTCTCATGCAGGAAATAGTGGACCAGGTAAATAATGTCTGGCCCTTTTATGTCTAAACCGCTTTGCAGTGGATGTGAAAAACACTTTCTCACTCGATCAGAAAACAAGGATGAAGGTTGGACATTTGATTGAATCTGGGCTTATGCCAGACAGGTTGTTTGTACAATTTTGGTCTACCCTGTTTTCCTTTGTTTGTTTGCAGTTGCAAATGAAGCTGTTTGGGTGTTTTTATTTTTTTATCACTCTGCCACACGTCTTCCTTTTAACCTTGACAATAGGGCTGCCACAGTCACAGAATTGACAATTAATTATTTGTTGTACAAATAATTTTGATTAAGAATATTTATTTAATCTTATTTGTATACACTTTCGCATTTCATGTTCACAATGAATGTTAAGTCTAACTTATATTTACACTAGGGTGCTTATCGCCAATAACCGAGATCAAGTAAATCACAATCCTGTATTAATAATACATGTATATTTTTTTCTTTGAGCAACTCTCTGTTTGCTTTTTAGTGTTTTTTTTTGGACTCTTCCCAATGTGACTGTATATTATTCACATCCTGGTACCTTTGTAGTTGATCTTGAAGCCTATAGATCCCACGCTTTCATCAGACTGGAGGTGAAGCCACATCTGATGGGTCATGCTAACGATGAGGTCGGGAACAAAGCTGCCAGTCAGACTGATGAGAAGAGAGAGATTATACACACATAAAAAAAAAAAAAAAACAGCAATTCATACTGAATGTTTAATAGCAGACAAAAGGTTGAGCACACCTACCCAGTGCTATTTTGCATAGTTGTCGAAATTAAGAATTAGTTTAATTATAATTTATATAATGCATCATATATTTCAATGCTTTAGCAGTTTCAGAAATTAGTTTTGTAAAGAAATTCAATCATAGGCATAATTTTTTATTTGTCTACAAAGAGGTCTTCAAAATCTCTGATGCCAAATATTTGACTGGTATTGTACGGATACGTACTAATAACTAACTTCATGAAATGCGTTGTATCGTCGCTCTTCGTAACTTAAGACAAACACATCCAGAAGGTTGGCAAAGGAGGACAACAAACATTTGAATGGTTTCTGAAAACATAACATGGTTATTTACACTGGTAGGATATTCAACATTCATTTTTGTTCCTGGAATATCATTCCTATCAAACAAACACTGCCCAGAGCAATGAGTCTGGTTTATAGAAATACTGTTTCAGGAACAGCACAGAATGTCCTACTTGTGTAAATTATGTATCATCTTACCGTCCCAGACTGTGGATAAGAAACTCACACTTGCAAAATGGTTTTCGGGTCTCCTACTTCCCCTCCATCACCGATGGTTAGTGTGTCATAGCCCAGTTCTAGGTCAAACTCCTCAAAGTTAATCTGAATCACCTGTCGGCAGAAATGAGGCATAATGCTTAGTGATGTGTCAAATGAACTGAATTAAACTTTATGGCTCTTGCATAATTGAATCCTGTCAGCTGACTGAAACAGAAAGAGAGAGAAGATGGCCAAAACTCACTTAACAGAATTTGGGAGAGAATAAAGAAACTTCACCTTTATTAGAAGGTAAAAGTTTCCAGAAAACATACTTGAGTTTGCTTTGAGCATTCAAGCATGATGAACATGCTTCTACTAAACAAACATCATAAATTAAAATGAGAATTTTGTTTGTTTTTATATACACCAAATGTACCAGTTTTTTATAGTGCTCAACAGAAGAATGTAATCATAACCAAACCAGTCAAGATGATTAGTACTACAAATTTAGCAATTATTGATTAAACAAGACATTTTTACATGTATTTCCCGCCTTTATGCTTCCAGCATTCTCTCTGTCCTGTTGGAAACAGATCCTTATGAAAGAAAAAAAAAATCTCTATAAAAAGACTAATTAATTATATTATAATAGTATTATTATATTATCAGATATAATTAAATGGGCTCTAAAATAAATAAAATAAAATACATTTTGTGAAGAAATTATTATTATTATTTTATTTAGTAAGAATGTAATCATAATTGAACCAGTCAAGGTTATTATTAGTACTACTTTTTTTTTTTTTTTAGCAATTATTGCTTAAATGGGAGATTTTTTACATTTATTTCACGCCTTTGTGCTTCCAGCTTTCTCTCTGTCCTGTGGGAAACTGATCCTTATGAAAGAAAAAAATCAATATAAAAATCAGACTAATTATACCCATTACACTCAGCACAATCAATTGATTCATTCAAATGTAGTAATTTGAACACTAGAGCGTCTCTTGGATGACTGGGAGTTGGGAAAGGAGGATCAAGGCTTTAGAAACAGGGATTAGAGGTGTGGAAGAGCTACAGGCATTTGGAGAGGCCTGAACTTTCTATATTGATTAACCCATTGAGAGGTACTGGGAGGAATTAGTTGCCATGGCGATGGGCTCTTCACCATAGCTGGGGCTTAGCAGGTATGGATGTATGAGAGCTACTTAGGACTGATGATTGATGCTCAGACAGCACCTCGGCACAGATAATAAACTTGTTTTTCCATGTAACTGAATACAAAATACTCCAGAGTCCCTGTCTCACTAAAGGTCACCAAATAACAAATGCAGCGCCGATGCAGAGATGCAGAATTTAACGGGATGAAATAGTTGTGAATGAGACTTGAGATCTCTGGATATCTATTATAAAGGATACCAGTGTAAAATAATCCATAAACCTGATCCCAGATCAGCCACACAACACATCAACACAGGAACTTGCCTTCAGTGACTTGCCCTGCCTGCGGTTGTCATGGCGATTGGAGTCGTAAGCTAATGTTTTTGTTGGAGAGCAAGTGAGGTGCCGAGGCCAGAGTATTGAATTGCAAAGAAATAAGGTAATAGAGCAGAATTATTACTTTACAATGGAGCAGAGAGGCCAATGAAAATGCTCCAGTGCATTTACAGATATACCGCACAGACAGGTCTATTCCATCAAACATGAAAATGCATCATTCTGACGGGTGACTGTTTTAAAAACTAATCCAGAATCGCTAATCTAACAGCATTCGGAAAATTAATCTGGTTTGGCCTGCTGCTGTTCAAACAAGTGTAGGGACAGCAGACCAGACACATACACATACACATACACATACACATACACACATACACATACACATACACATACACATACACATACACATACACATACACATACACAAATGTGCATTAAATAGAGACAATTATTGATTGTATAATAATATGTGTTCACGCAAATGGGATTTTCTGGCTTACTGGTGACATTGCATGTCATTGTGTCTCTGTCCCTTAGAAAAACTACATCTGTCCCATTTTACATTTATGCATTTAACAGATGCTTTTATTCAAAACAATTTGCATTCCAAGTAAGCAATTTGGCAGTTTGCAATGTTTCCTGGGAATCGGAACCATGACCCATTGTTACATTTTTACCAAACCATTATACTGAATAAAAAAAAAATAAAATAAACAAAAATAAAATACAATACAATTGTATTTTATGTTTTTTTTTTCTTGTAATTTTATCTTTCAATGTACTTTCTGCTATAATTCAATCTCAGTATTGCTAAGCAGAAAAGTAAATACATTTCAAACTTCAACTTCAAACTTCAACTTAAAAAAATGCCGTAGAAACGCCTCGCTGCGGACAGAAGCTGCCTTTTTTTCTGCGATCTCTCACTGCTTCCGCCTGCTCTTCGAGCTGCTTCAACAACCAGCGCAGACGCCAGCTCGTCCCCTGCTGCCATCCGGCGAGCCTAAAATAGCAAATTTCTCTCTCTCTAAAAGAGCAGCGGTGTTGCAAATGTCGCGCCGTCATTGCGCGTTGTGCAGGATTGCACTGCACGATGGTGACGGCCACTCAGAACTTTTCCACATCCTCTCTAAGGCAGTCGAGGAGCTGGGATTGGAGTGGTCCATGCCGGAGGAGCCCACTCGTAGCCGTCTGGATGAATGGTTCCTGCCAGGGCACCGCCAGGCCCCTCGTCAGCGAGCCTCTCCGTTTTTTCCGGAGGTCCATGATGAGCTTAAGTCGTGGCGTGCTCCCTACTCGGCCCGCCTTCTCTCTAACTCTTCTTCTGTTCTCTCCTCAGTGGACGGCGTTGAAGAAAAGGGTTATGAGAGGATGCCTCCTCTTGATGAGGCAGTGGCTGTGCACCTTTGCCCAACCACTGCCATTGGATGGAAAGCAAAGGTCGCTCACCCCTCCAAGCCCTGCAGGACGACTTCTGCCCTCACTGGACGAACATACTCCTCCGCTGGGCAGGCCACCTCAGCTCTACACTCTATGGCTGTGCTACAGGTCTTTCAGGCCAAACTCCTCCAGGCTATGGATGAGTCAGGACCTGATGCCACAGCTTTCAAGGAGCTATGTAGCGCTACAGACCTGGCTCTAAGGGCTACCAAGGCCATGGCACAGGCCATAGGGAGGTCAATGGCCAGTTTAGTGGTGCTTGAGCACCACTTATGGCTAAACCTCACTGAAATTAAGAAGGCTGACAAGGTCCCCTTCCTCGACTTGCCGGTCTCCCCTGCAGGGCTTTTTGGACCTGCTGTCGGCCACCAGTCGCTCCAGACCTCCTCCGCCTCAACAGCTCTCCCGCTCGGCCAGATGCTACCCATTTCCCAAGCGCCAAGGACCCCGGCCCAAGCTGACCTTGGATCCTATGCCCCGGCGTCATCCTGATCTGCTGGAAAGGAAGAGGAAGGGGCAAAGTCTTGCCAGTGCTGGACTGCCCCCAAAGCGCCCTCTTTTGTGCCCTCAAGCACCCCGTTCGGTTCTGGGTGCCAGTGGAAGTATGTTTGTTTATTCTGTTGTGAATCACGGGCCCGTTCCAAAAGTGCCCTCACGCACAGTCGCTGTTATAGGAAGAAAAATAAAAAACAAACATTTTCAAATAAAGAGCACCAGTCACCATGAGTGTCAAGCCCCCACACGGCGGCTCACCACCCGAACTAATCCAACCCCTTGTCACATGGGCCGAGGCCTGGCAGGCTGTCCCACTGGGTGCTGGGAATTATAAAACGAGGTTATTCACTTCAGTTCGCTCGAAGACCCCCGCGGTTCATCGGCGTGGTCTCCACCTCAGTGCAGAGCAAGAACGCTCACGTTCTGCGAGCAGAGGTAAAGAATTTGCTGGCAAAAGGAGCTGTAGAGACAGTTCTGCCAGCTCAGAGCAAGTCAGGCTTCTACAGCTGCTACTTCCTTGTCCCCAAAAAGGATGGCGGCCTTCGGCCCATCCTCGATCTCAGACTCCTGAACCGCACCCTTATGAAACGGCCATTCAAAATGACTACACTGAAGCAGATCCTCTCACAAATTCGCCCAGGGGACTGGTTCTTTTCGCTGGATCTGAAAGATGCTTACTTTCACATCAAGATAGCCCCCCATCACAGACGATTCTTGAGATTCGCCTTCGAGGGAGTGGCTTATCAATACATGGTCTTGCCCTTCGGGCTGTCCCTGGCTCCCCGCACTTTTACGAAGTGCATGGAGGTGGCTCTCTCCCCTCTGAGACAGATGGGGGTCCGTATCCTAAAGGGGCACACACCTATCTAAGGCGGTCTAAGTCTCAGGCTCTGCCTGATTCTTCAAGAACGCTCTTGGCCCTATTAATAATGCTGAGGCTGTACATAAGACCGTTGGAACGATTATCCAAGATGGGCTTATAGCAGTTTATAGCAGTTGTTCCTCTAACATGGCACGGCAGGATTGTATTGGTTCCCCGTTAGTGTCTAGCGATGCAGTACGAGTGAAGTATCGAAAGGGAACGTACTCTGTTACTTGCGTAACCTCGGTTCCCTGAGATACGTGAACGAGCACTGCGTTCCTTGCTGTACCATGACACTGCACAACTCCGTGTCGTCGCTTCAGTCGAATTTACCTGAGATCCTATGGTGGAATGCCTGCTTATATAGCCAGATGGCCCCACCCATTCTGGCAGGCTTCACTGCCATAGGCTCATACAGCACTGCTGCCGAGCCATTGGTTCGTTTCTTTATCTCTGCACGAACCAATGGCCGTGCAATTACACTTTCCTCGGAGAAAAAGGAGTTTTCCCCATTAGCATCTAGCGATGCAGTACTCGTTCCTGTGTCTCAGGGAACCGAGGTTACGTAAGTAACCGAGTACGTTTTTCCTGCATAGAAAATTATGAGGCGGTCGCCTCCGCCTCTGGCTGTAGACAGACTCAGACAGGCAGTCAAATACAAGTGTCACTGAACCACGTCCATTAGGGCTTCTAGTTCAAAAGTGGGCATATTTGGAGAAATATTGATATCTTTACACATAATCACTTTATATTTCTTTAGACAGAATCACCATTTCTTCTAAATTTCCACTGAATTATGCGATCTGATGAGCATTAGTAGCTTCCAGCGCTGTCTCAGTATGTTTTCTCTTTTGCGATCGGTGTTCTGACTCAGGCCCTGTTTACACTAGTGCTACGTTTACGCCTGTTGGCTATACTACTCATGCGTTTTCGTCCACCGAAAACTGAGACTTTTGAAAACGCTGCAGACCAGGTCAAAACTCTGGGGTTGCATTTCAGTGTAAACGGACCAAAACTGAGATTTTTGAAAAAGATGGCGTATCCTTGCTCTGCGTATCCTTGATGAGCAAAAACATAATGCTCATTGTTGTACCCACAGATATATATAGGTAGATTCCCCATTCGACCGCTCCAAGCATGTAGACGCATGCTAAATAATAATAAATCTAAATAATAGGGCATCTTCATATACATATCTATGGTTGTACCTGCATGAATGGTCATGTGACGTGTTTTCAGTTGTGTAGTGTGGACGGAGATCTTTTCTGAAACGCAGTGAAAACGCCAGTGTAGATGAGGATCGTTTTCATTTTAAAATGCCGATTTAAAACGAAAACACACTAGTGTAAACAGGTCCTCAGAGGAAGATAATTTGCTGCTTATATGTCATTCATATTGTGCATTAATTTTAACCCAACGTAACCGATACAGATATGTGACGATTCAAATTGGTAGAGATATTAAACGAATTGTGATGCAATTGGTTTTGTTTGAGTTTATATGAATTTATCTCTGAGGGGAACTGTCTTTAGAAAAGATTAGATGGCATTTTCTTTTCATTTTACCTCCGTATAATGCATATTAATGTAGTATTTAAAAGCGCCCGTGCAGCTTTGTTTACAGCGGTAACCAAGTAAAAGTTTTTTTGCTGTTCCATTAGCACCACCTGCTGGCAGAGAGTGAATTTGCATCTAATTCAGCCTGTCTGCTGTTTTTGTTTCATGCAGATGTTTTATGTAGTATGGCTTCACAAAACTAAAGACAGACCATTCTGTTTTTGCTTCAAATTTCGAAATTAAGCAATCTCATTTAGATTAAAAACTGCTCATGCTCATACAGAGGTTGCCTCTAATTTAAATGGAAAGAGCACAGGCAAAGCCTTAATTTGCTTATATGAAGAATTTATTAAATTTATGATATAAAACTTAAATTTACTTTTGTTTTTTGACACATTTCAGTTTCTCAAAGAAATGTGCAGCATTTTGTCCAAGCAATAACACCTTTTAATTTATAATTTGTCTTAAATCTCTCTTTTTTGTTAAAAAAATAAATAAATCAGTATTGTGAATCATATTGTATTTATCATATCGAAGCCTATTATATTTATTTTAATGTTCAACAGGTTTGTTTTTGTAAAATGTAGCTTGATAATTATCATTTTCTTCAATCATATAATTAATGGAAAACATAAAATGTTGCATGTAAAAAGGTGTTTGTTTCCACCAGTAAAAGTGTGTACATTGTACCCACCGTATAATGAATTCTGATAATATTTCACAGTATTACTGTTTTAAACTGTATTTTTGATCAAATAAACATGCTTTGGTGAAATCTTCATACCTCAAGCTTTTGAAGTGTATGTGCAGTGGCAAAAAAAGTACATAATATTGTTGGTTCAACGCTCACATCTAATCACAAAGATTGGATATGCAAGTCCTCCAAACACACAAACATGTAACAGCACACACATCCACAAGGGGATCTGATGCTTCCTCAAGGTGAAAACAGAAAACACGCTGCCTGGATGTCAAGCTCCCATAGGACTGTTCGTAGTGTCATTTCCCCCGATTAGGTTTACAGAGATGGGATCTCTGGTTTCCCTAAGCCAAACTACTTCAACTGTCACACAATCCTGCTGGGATTTACTGCCAGCATGGATTTATGGCTGTAGTATCACCCAAGCATTTCACAGATGCAGTTTAAAAACAAGAATGAGAGCACACGCCATCATTTGAGCACAGAAAACTACAAGGTTGCTGCAAAGCAAAATGCTGAGTGTTGTACTTCAAACTCTGATTGTCCAGGTCAATACAAGAAGGAACTTTCAATGAGTGCATCATAAGCAAGTAATCAAAATAAATAAATGCTTTAGATTACAAAATTATATAATTAATAGTAATGTCCATATTATTAATTATCAATTATTTTTATTTATTTTATAAAACAGTTTTTTTGTAGTCTGAATATGCTGTATTTTAAAACTTGTTTAGATATAATTAATTTAATCATTAGAACCAGAACTAATAACACATCAGTCAAATTGTGCCCGTCATGCGATAGACAATATGTGTATTGTTATTATCACCACTAATATATGTAAGTTAATGATATTTCAATCCAACGGTGATTGCTGCGGTTTATTAAATGCAATAAGGCACTTGAGGCTGTGTCCGATTGATATTACATTTTTGTTTGTGTTACGGTAAAAATCACTGTCATCTGTCAAGGCTTATTGCTTTAGTTCAACACTGTGTTCTGTTTATTTTCCCTTGTACTAGAAGCTTTATATAAAGAGTTTTTATTACCATCATGTTCACTTTCTTCTGTTCAATGAATTTTCAATCATGTCACTCAAATGAGTCTATTTCAGTAGTTTTACCTGGAGCAGAATTTCAGTACTATCATGTCAGCCCTCTAGCACATGGCGAGCTGTCAAGTCAGGACCATGTCAAACGACAGTACTGATGAACAAACGTTACAGCCTCAAAATGACAGGTAAGTAATTCAAGTTTGTTCCAACAAAAGGCATTTAGCAATAAAATGTAGTTTAGAATAAAAAAAAAAAAAACATGAACTAGACTGCGTCTTTCCTCTGTTAGTCATTACAAAATCAAAGTTGGCTGAAACTTGGCTGAACTATTTGATGAAAATAATGATTTGAATATTTACATGATCACAAGCAGTGACAAGGGGCCTTTAAAATCCCAGATTAAATTTTCAGTTTCTCTTCAAAACATCAAAATGGGTCTGTTTTTGTTCTTGTTCCCAGGAGGACAGGAACACGCTATGAAGAATGATACATTTTCCTTTCATCGCTGATAGTGAAAAGCTATTAGTAACCCTTGAAAAAGTTTTTAAAGCCCCTGATGCAAGCGTGATGTAGGGAAAGAATACATCCTGAAAAATGTGCTTCTGGGTATCCCATTATTGACACAGATAAAAGGCATGATTGAAAAGATTATAAATAACCATGCACCTTACAATGCAGTCCCTATGCATCTTTTTTTTTATTATTTTTATTTGTTTTTTTTTAATACATTATATTAGCTGCTTCTACTGTAATATACTATGCAAACATTTTTTTAAACCACAAAAATGAATAAATTAATAAAACAGAAGAGAAGAAATGAAAAAGAAAAGACAACTTGAACTGAACAGTCTCAACATGGATGAGGGGACATATGTTTCTGCCCATCGTGATCCGACCTTTGATGCTCCCTCTGAGGTTAATGCCCAATCTGGGCATCAATCTCCAATGAAAGGCCAATGGGGCGACAGCATTTTAGTTTCTGCTTGATAAATCAGGTCATGCTCCATTCAGAATGGACAACTGAACTCTGAAAAACAACCACCTACAAATGCACAGAGTGACGTTTAATGCTGACTTCTCCTTTAAAATCAGAGAATGCAACTCAACAGCTGCAAATATGAACAAGGATGGAAACAATTTGGGCCTTCTTCATGAAACACAAGCCAATTACTGTGTAAATCGCACATAAAACCATTTCTTTGTAATTTGTCCAATTGAATTCAATGCATGTGCTGCATTTATGATCAAATTACACAGAAATTTGTTCGACTTGTGAATAAGGTCCAATGTGTGGCTGATGCAATGGCCTTGATTCTATATGCACGGAGTTAAGCAGAGTTAGCAAATCCCTTGTTAAACCACTGATCCGTGTGTTATTTTCGATATCTCCATTTTAACAAACAAACAAAAAAACATTGTATCCCACATTCTCACAATCCAAAGGCATCACAATGGAGTCTAAATTGAATTAAGCCCCGACACGATTCAAGTCACTCTTACCAAGGTTAAAGCACAGAGTGCAATATAAATAAATCGCCACCCTAAAATTGTCTGCCAAAAATAAGTGAGCAATAATGTTCCCAGGCTGTAAGAGACAATTAGCAATTTCTCACTTGAAACAGGGTGGTCTGCTGGTTGACCGAGATCTATTTAAATCTTTGATCTGATGTCCTGAAACACACCTTTGTGCTCCAAATGCATTTCGCTTCTGTAGATGAATGGCTTTTGCCACATGTTTTTCCTGTCATTTAGTGAAACCTACCAATTAATTGAACTTCCAGAAAAGTGTTTTACAGTTAGTACAAGGCTATAATTGCAACACATATTTTGAACAGGTAAAATGGGGACGAGTACATTAGACTTGGTACCATGATGGCTGAATATGGGATTTTTAAAAAAGAAAAAGGCAGAGGCTAGTCACCACACAGGTGCTAAGCCTAATATACTCATCCACATTTTATCTATTTAAAACATCAATCGCTGTTTGTTGCTATTATTGCTTTGTATTTCAGTTGTTTTTCGGTTGGGCAAAACAATAGTTTAATGTATTTGCATTTTACCAAATGTTTTGCTGTTTAATGACATGTTTTATTTAATCTTGCTGTTTAAATTAGCTGAAAAGCCTATAATAAACTGTTTAACGGCAAGTTCCCCCAGTAGTGTGCCCCATAGCACAAAGGTGTGTTCAATGAACTTCATGCTCTGTCCATTGTCTTTTTAATTTTTCTTTTAGCGAATGACTCTTATGATCTGTTCCGGCCATTACAAAAAAGAGGATAAGGGGATAAGAAAAACAAAAAAAAAACAAACAAAAAAAAAAAAAAAACTTTTTTTCTTGGAGTAGGCTACTGTCTACAAACTCTTTGATTTATTGAAAACAACACGCCAAAGCCAAGGCTGCAAGAAAACAACACAAGCGTCTCTATTCATGCTGGCAGAGTTCCAGACCTTTCAAAGTGGTCAAATGCGAACTGAAAAAAGTAGGAACAGAAAAAGAAAAAAAGTCTCTCAATGGCCCACAAGGCTTTCATGCTACCCTCCATCCATCATACGATGGGAAAACGTCCAGACGATTTCATCACAGCCTTCTGAACATTTAAATGGTCCTGAGAAAGTTAGGTTGTAAAACACAGTTTTCCAGTTAAAACCTTGGGTGATTTCAGCTCTCTAGAAGTTAGGAAAATGTATAAATGAACAGTAAAAGTAGGAGATGTGAATATCGGTATGATCAGGACACTCCATTTCACAAACTGTCCCCTGAAAGTACCTGGATAAGAACAAAACTTCTTTATAGACCTATGAGTAGGCCGACGAGGAGAAGGTGAAACTTTGTAAACTTTGAAAATGGATTGTTCGTTTTCATTTATTGCCTCTGTATATCATTCCACCACAGCAAGAGTCAATCGCAGAGGCCTTGACTTGAGGTTAGGAAGAATTTTCAGTGTTTTTGTTTGTTGCACTCAATAGATCTGCTATTTCAAGATGAATTGCAATGCAAGTGAGTCACATCACCTGGAATCAATTGCAAGGTCCTACAATGACAATACAGACATGGCTGAAGTGCTAGCTGTCGTTACAAATGTAAGGGAGAGGGATATCAATCAAAATGTCATGACTAAGGTTGAGAACCAATTAAAAAAAGACCAGCAAACTTTGATTCCTGAGCGAAAGATTCTCATAAGCTGGATTTTTTTCAAGTGAATAAAAAAACTCTGATTCTTATGATCTGGTTCTTCTAAGTGATTCAAAGAAATACAGTGTAACTAGGGAAGTGTGATTGTCAAGATAATGATTCTTATGAACTGATCCATTATAGCGAATCAGAAACATACAGAGCAAGCAGTCAAATTCTCGAGTGAAGAGCTCTTTTGAACAAGATCATTTAAGTGAATCAAAAAATGACAGTGAAATTCTCTTGGGCTAATGACTCTTATGAACCAGTCTGTTTGAGTGAATCAAAAACCAGTGAAATCTGATTCTTGAGTAAATGACTCCCAAGAGTTCATATTAGTGGATAAAAACATACCAAAATCTGATTCCCAAGCAAAACACTCTTGAAACAGTCCTTTTTAGTGAATTCAAAACAAATCTGAAAATGTTATAATCCTCTTGTCCAAAATTTGTAATTTTTTATATTTACCACTAAAATGATCCACATTTCTACACATTTATTCAAATATAAGTGTTGATGGAAATGAAATAGTTAAGACAAATCAGAATGACTTTCCTCCAATGCCTTTTCATCACCGAGTCCTCCTCTCCACAAAAGGATCATCTCTCTCTTTCTCTCTCACATTCACATATTTATACACTGATTATCTCCCTGCACACATTCACACACTCATATTTTCTCCCCTCGATGTAGCTGTTGTGGGGGTGCATCTCAAAATGTTGGAATTAAACTGAAGTGTGGCTATAAAATCCACAAGAGCAATGAAACAGACACTGTTCACCTTTACACACACATAACTAACAAAGCCCATCATGCAGTTCCCTATAAAAGAGTAAGGGCTTAGTGAGGAAGAAGGGACGGATTGGGAGCTGTTTGTAGGGGGCAAGGCCACAATAGCACACACAAAAGGACAAGGGAGGAGGCCAGGAGCAATCATACAGAAGGCCAGGAGAAGCAGGCCAGTCAAAGGAGCGGACGCCTATGCACCCTCTCTCTCTCTCTGATACAGTGACAGCATCACCACAGGCTCTGTACAAGAGGCTGAGCAGAGTCACACCAGAATACTAATGCCAACCTGTGGAGCACAGTGTAACGACAGAGGCACCACTAAGGGTGGTAGAGTGGTAGGAGACCCTTGGACACCTGATACAAACTGTTCGGCCCCTCATCTAAACAGTTTAAAAAGCTACACTATAACTTCAAAAGTTTGGGGTCTGCAATGTTTTTTTATGTTTCTGAAAGAAACCTCTTATTGTATGTTCAAAAACTGTTATGTTGTATAATATTATAATTTACTTTTCTTTGTAATATATTTTAAAATGTAATTTATTCCTATGATGGCAAAGCTACATTTTTAGCATTAATTACTCCAGTCTTTAGTATGGGGCAAAAACAAGAACGCTTCTTTTCAGACACATTTTCCATTTTCTATGATGACTGTATGGGAAAGTCATTTGGTGACTTGTGAACCATGAATAAACATAGTAAGAGGAGAGTACAACAGATGCAATATACTTTGCGAATACTCTTTCTACCTGCAAGCTACTCATTAAAAACAAACATAAATTGTTTTAACATCTAAATGTTATAGAATATTAAAGGCATTAGAGCATTATCAAACACGCATCTTTGCTCGTACCTTGTTTAGGTTGCTGGCTGTGATGATCCACACACACTGGGAGTTGCTCTCATACTGAATGGGGAAATTGGGTGAGGTGAACGTCCCCGATGGACCTTGAAGATTAGATCCACAAGTTTTCACTGTATAGAAGAAGAGAGAGAGATAAAATAGAGAAAACAGTGAGAAAAAAAAAAAAAATCAGGAAAGTGCCTTTTCTCTTCAAAAGCATGTCAAAGTCTCAGCTAAATGGTTTCAGCTGCGGTCAGCGGCCACTTAATGTTTTCTACTATTGATTCGATAATTAGGAAAAAAAAGTCTGCGACCCCACCATCTCGAGGGATTGAGTTTCACTTACCGCTCGTAATGTTTTTGCGGGATTTGCACGGCTCATATTGGAATATAAGCCACAAGCCTCCACCAGTCATCCATGACCGTCTTAATTTGTCAACGATTAGCAATCCAATCAAATCCTCAGATGACTAACTTCATGCCGGCTAAACGAGTTAATTCGAAGCAGGCTTAGCCAAACACACTTGGGCCTGATTCGTCATCTTAATATAGAAATGTCAGTTATAATTTGCTAAGTAGACACGCTCTGGTGTTTCTCTCCCAAAGCCAGTGACAGTGATATCTTAAAAATTGACGACTGCGGGTTTACGCCTTCTCAAATCCAGCCTCTTGTATTTTTGCCGTATTTATCATGGTTGATGTCAAAGTGACAGGGCTTTGATGAAAAGACAAGGAGGCATTATCTCCAACGGCAGCAGGTTTCACTATCGGCTTCTGACATCTTGATTGCTTTTGAAAATGAATAACTCATTATCTCAGGCAAGCGCAGGGGATCCGTGAGGCTCCTTCAGGCCCGAAAGCATACTTTTTCCTCTGAAAGTCATTCTCTCGTCAAGGGGCTCCTAATTAGAGAAGTATCCTGTGACAAGCCCTCTCCAGTCTGGCATCCGTAATAAACCTTAGCTTGAACTGATGAGGTGTTTGCGTGAATCACCTATCAACAGCCATAAGGGTGGAATACCAATAAACCTATGTGCAGCCAGTGAGAGCTGAGGGCAAAATATGTGTGTGTGTGTGTTTATTAATAACAACATATTTTGAAGCTTAGCAATTTGTAAAATATTACCTCATGTTACAGATGTATCTTGTGACTCATATGCATTACATGAACTGTATTTGAAAAACAAAAAACACTAGATTTAATTTTGGACAGAAAGTGGTACATCAAGTACCAAAAGTGTTCATCATACAAAATTGAATCTCAATGGCTTCATGCTCTCGACAGCCAATAACTCACTATGCTAAAAACATTGTGGTTGGCACAAATCATATTTATCCCTGTTGAAAGCAATCTCTTGTTTAATATAGTCTGAGTCACTTTTTCTCATATTTTTCACACCCCGATTTAAAAAAAGGGAATGTGTAAAAAATAATGCATGGTATTCTAAAATCCTTTTTTCCCTAGATTAAATAATTGTCTAACAAATAAAGCAAATTATTTAAAATTGTTTATCTTTTTTTCAGCATATTAAATAAATAAACAATAATAAACCTTATTTTTTTGTATTTAAAAACTAAGCAAATAATAATTGTGCTAATAATTAAAATAACTGTGATTAATCTCCTGACTTCCAACTTGTCTTTAGAACAGAATGATACAGCAATAATATCATATTTTCTGTACATACTGTAACAAATATCTCACATAGTATTTTTGTATTTACATTGCCATCTTAGGTATGCACAATTATACGATTACTTCACTTTATTAATTGAATTTACATTGTATCTTCCCAGCTGTCCATGACCCCATCAGAACATATTTCAGGGTCATGACCCACTAGTTGTGAATGACTGTTACAGTATTAAGAGGTCTGTTCTATTAAGGCTTTACAATTACAAACCTCTATAACAAATTTCCCTGATTAATCACAATATACTTTTTAACAACCTCCAAAAAAAGGAGGGAAATGCAAAGGGAGGGTGTCAGGTGTTGGACCCAATAAATGGAGGAACTAAAATTTATGATTAACTCAACGTACCCCCAGGATATAAAAAAAAATAACATAGATCCAGGCAATTTTCTGCATGATTTCATGTAGCATCTTCTCATTTAATTTGTGCAGTCTGTAGCTTCAGGAACAAACAGGCACCCAAGTGACATGAAGGTAGTGATTTAGTCGAGAGCTAAAGGTTAAGCGCCCGCTGAGAGTTAGTTGCACAAACTTCACATGTGTGTGAGAGAGACCAAGTTGGGGACATGGACTCATGCAGAAACACACTTCTCATCTATACTGAGAGGGTTCTGGAGTGGGCAACATTGCAGGGGGATGAGAGTTTTGAAAGCCTGCGCAGTAGGTGGTCATGTTCTCTGAGCGTGCAGACTCCCAACGAAGAAGGCAGCTGTCCAGATAGCTGCAGGCACTCCTTAACACAAATCTGACACAGCTAGCAAGTTACTTGCGTGTCAAAGGATGATTTCTACCCCTGGCTATAAGATATTTGTGGTTAAACAAATGCAACATCTTTCCATCTTACACTTCTAAAGCACTGATTTATGAATAGATTTTTGTTCAATATCTAGTTTTATGTTCATTCAACATTTTAGTCGACAATGAATGTGCAAAATGTAACAGACCAAGCAAATTTGACAAATGAAATTTTGCTTTTTGTTATAAAAATCAAACAGATTTATCAACCTAAAATATATCATGTTTCCGCAATTAAATATTTAACTCTCTACTTTACAAAATTACTACCTCCTTGTCACTTGGGTGACCATTTGTTTTTATGGCTTTAGACTGGTAAATGGTATATATATAACATTTTAAAATCATTTGAATAAAATGCTAACAAACATTTTCAGTTCTAATTTGGTTGATAAGATAAACACCGCTCTCTGGCATGTTTTTCAGTCTTTTTGTTCTTTTTATTAGACAATAAACGACAGTACACACTTCTACTGTTTGTTTTACGTTCTGCATCTCTCTCTCCATCATGTTATCTCAACTCATAATGTCTCTTAGTCCTTCCCACTTTTCTCTAGACGCGCAATACTAGAGCTACAACACTGATGCGGTGTACACAGAGTGTCCATAAACAATTCACAAGTCCATCTCTGCTGTTATTCCTGTCGCTTGGTCTCAGTGTTGTTGTACTGTTCTTACATACTAGCGACAACAACTTATGGACAAGCTTGCAATTTAAGAGCTCAGGGAAGCGGTCCAGAAAGCTACATCAGTTCTCACAGTGACGTATATCTGCGCATGCTTGTGCCTTCACTGACAGCTCAATTACGGCTTGCTAAATGAACGGCCTTGGCTTGGCTCTCTCGCCTGTAGCAAAGCAGCCAGAGAGAAATTATCTATAAAATTAAAGGACAGGATGCGCAAACAATTCATTACTTGGCCAACGATAGCCTGTCACTTTTTATCCCACCTTCACAAAACAATGACAAGAACCCTTGCTTGTGCAAGACTGACGTTTATTACAATCAAAGCTAAATGTAAAGAGAAAAACTAAATTAAGGATATACATTTTTCATATCTGAAAAAAATCCACTCTACAAGCTTTATAGAATGGTAAATTTAAGTAAAACCATATGAGCAAGAGTGCTGGCACAACTGCGCAATATTGTAAAAGTTCAACATTGCAAGCAAGACGTTAACATTTAGTAACTTACATTGGTACTATTACATTTTAGACAATATTGTTAATTATTCTGTCTATTTGTGGTCCACCAACAAAAATGATCAGTTTACTATCCCATCAGTTTACTGGAGAGGTTTTGCAAATGGCAGTGAAGCGGTGCGACTGACACTGATGGGTCACATGACAACGATAACATGACAAATGTACTGTAGTATGAAGTAATTACTTATTAAAAATAAGTATCTGCTAAGAGTGTATGCAATTTCAGACTTGTTTTGCTCCTGTTAATGAACAAATCATTGTACGAATGACTCATTTTGAAAGAAAAGTCACTTGTTTCCACCTAATCTCGTAAAATGTACCCACAGAAATAATCATTTAAAAATCCCCACCATACTGTCGGGAGACACCGCTAACAAACTCAAGGACCAGATAAACACTTTACCAGTTTCCTTCCTCCTTTACCTATTTTTCGACCTCTTTGGTTTAAAAGTACATTAGCCTAACTGCCTACTGTGATTCTACCACTACCAAATCTTTTAATTCGAGAATATTGCCGTTTTTCTGAGAAGGAAAAATAGCTTATCATTCAGCTTTTAGTTCTAAGAATCAAGATAATTGCCCATTGCACCAGATAAAACAATCTCCTTTACGTATCCCTTGTATAGCCAGCCTTATTTGCTGTTTTACACATCCTGACATTGAATCCGACCTCTGCAGGGAAAATGGGCCAAGTCAGCACCAAACATAAAGATTAGGAGACTCCAAGACATTGGAATGGGCTGAACTAAAAAACAATCGCCACCCAGAATGATCAATTACATCATTAAACCTCGAACACTGTTTCACACCTTCATTTTCCTGCATGCTGCAGACTTAAAGCCACAAAACTCATACTGAACTCATCCAAACAAACACAAACTCACATTAATAGTCAATCTCATATAAGAGCACTCGTCCTTCTACATGTAGACCAATCACCTTTTCTGATTTCAAAAGACAAGAATTACTGCACTTGACTCAATACACAATACAAGTTTTAAAATTCTCTGTCTAATTCTATCTGCTGATAAATAAACACAAAATGAACTGCTATGACAAACTGTAAATTGTAATTTATCACCTGTGATGTCCCTAGGTGGCCACTTGGGGTCGCACTGTCTAGTTTCTGCTCATAGAGGTCCATAACACCGACAAAGTATGTTAGCATTCGCTTTCAGATCAATGGCAGTTGCTTGGCTAGTGCAGAGCTCTCTGGAAGGTTGAAATCTGCCATCTTTGCTCACAGGCACGCTCTCTTCCAGACAGAAGTTTTTGAGCCAATAGTCTGAGTAGTAAATGCCAATGTGACTACTCTGGAATTGGAGAAAATGACGGCCTGGCTGGCTGATGGCAGCACAAGAACATGCAAGCCCCCTTTCATTAGTGGCTATCCACAGCTGTGACTGAAAAAAAAAAGACGTTTTAAGAGAGATTGGTCACTGGGAAAAAGTCTACTGTAATCTAATTAAACACATAGGCGGGGCACATAGTAACATGACCATATGATGACAGATTCATATCCCTTGTTATTACATCCAGTTTAATATTTTATCTAATCTAATAAAAAAACAAACAAAAAAACATTTGAGATAAACTAAAACCTCAATAAAAGCCATTTATAAACCTTGTCGTTTAAAATAATTATAATTTTACATGCATAGTAATTCTGTAGTTTAACATAAGCCACTGCACAGGTCAAAACAATGCAGGCTAATACATGATAATATTCATAAAAGGAAATTATGTAAATTACATTGCACGGAAACACATCATTTGTGCAGTTTTACAACGTTCCCACCCCTGCGCAACTGGGATTTAAAACTGGCTAGTCACTTCTGCTGGATAGCTGAACAATAAAAGACGGTGCAAGCTGCTAACTAACAGATTGGAGACTACATTAATAGCAAGATGCCCTTGTTTTAAATAAACACTAAAACAGAGATAATAATTAACTTAATGTTACGGCTAAATTAATTCATATTGTGCTTGTTTGATTAATAAGCGTTTAAAAATAACAAGTAAAATAAGTAAAAAACAGAACATCCAGTGATCCCAAAATGCTGATGAAAGTGTCTGTGTCACTCCACTTCATTTTGAGCTATAATTAAAGTGTCCTCCTGAATGATGGAGACAGTTCAATTCCTGTTTGTTTGCCCAGGGCAGCCAACTGACACTTAAAGCCATTAGGGCTGTGAAAAGCTAGAAGTCACTGCTGGCATGCAAATTCTGCTCTGAATTTTACTAGTTGCCATGGCAATACTATCAGATCCAGCGGGGGAAAAAAGTTGATTAGTAAGCTTGTCACAAGACAACTGCAAACACTCCCGAAATTAATTAATATTACCCCTTCTAACCTACCCCTTGTAGCAATAATTAATCCTACTAAGTATTCAGACCAAATATCGCTTCATGATGACTGACCCAAATTCATAAGAGAGGCTGACAACCTATATAGAGACTGTGTAGGTTTAATCTTAAAAGGATAGTTCACCCAAAAATAATTTTCGCACCCTCAAACCCATATAGCTTAGTTTCTTCTCTGGAACTCAGAAGGAAATTTAAGTAGAATATTCAAGTTGCTCTTCTTTCATACAATTCGAGTGAATGGTGAGCAGGTTTAGCTGCTTAATGTGCATAAGTACATATTTAAATATTGTGTGCAGAGATTTATTGTGCCAGATTTTATGTCAGCAATAGGTTCTTACTTGTCACGTTACTGAAGTGACACACGTCATATCAGAATATGCGTAAATGAGATTTGAGGGCAAGATTTTTGCAACTCTAATTTCAGTATATGGCAAAGCTTCACTGTCAGAAAAAAAATATATATTTAAAGTTTATACCTTTTCACTGAAGCAGTACCCATAAAGGGACAACTTTGTATCTTATCTATCCCTAAAAGGTGAATATTAGTACCTTAGAGTATTAATATGAACCCTTAAAGGGATTGTTCACTCAGACAATTCTGTCATTAATTACTCACCCTCATGTTGTTCCAAACCTGTAATACCTTTGTTCATCTTCAGAACACAAAGATGAGATCAAAAAATTGCATCAAAAATATCTCAATTTGTGTTCATGTAGTAAATAATGACAGAATTTTCATTTTTTGGGTGAAATATCCCTTTTAAGGTACTACTATGAACGTTTTAAAGGGTTTGCATTTAAAGGGTTTGCATGTGCATTTTGCACATTTTTTTTCAGAGAGTGTATTGTGTAGCTTCATGAAAGTTGGAATACAGTGCACAAGTCACACCAATTTTATGATACTTTTTTGGAACCTTTTAGAGCAGCCTCTGGTACTCATCCACTTTCATTGTATGGCAAAAAGCAGCATGAATATTCTTCTAAACACCTCTTTTTACAGTAAATGCAGTAAGTTTGGAGCATGAAGGTGAGTAAATGCTGACAGAAGCGTTTTGGTGGCACTACCCCTTTAAACTGCCGGACTAGACCACCAATAACCACCGTCTAACTTTAATCTGATTAACACTTCTTGAATTTAAATGGCCACATACACAAATGTTCAGTGTGGTTTGCAGGTAATAGACTCACCTCTACAAACAGGTCTATGATCAGTCCAAGCTGCGAACACCTCCGCCACTCTCTGACAGGTGATGCTCTTGGAGCCCTGGAGAACGTGGTCTTCATCACAGGTGAACTGGGCTGTGGCACCAATACTGTAGGGATCAGGACCCATATGCGCGTATGCACACACACAGAATGACAAACAAATCAGATACAACACAAATCCATTAGCAAGTCTGAATAATCAAGGTGAATGCCATATTTAATTTGATGCACATGGAAATTAGGCTTTTATAGCTAAAAGCACAGTTCAGTGGGCTATAACGTTGTGTACCATGGTAGCAGTCACTATGCAAGATGCCACAGAAAAATACGGTTCAACAAAAAAAATTCAAATTCCAAATGAAAAATGCCATCTACTCTTAGTTCTGCGCAACGCACATACACAAAGAAGTTTGAGAGAAAAGTATTGCAGCACGCACAAGAGGGGGATAAATAAATGAAAGGATACCAAAAAGGTGTCTTATCCTCCTTACTAGCGTACAATCAATACTGTGGTGCTTCTTGATACTTTATAAAAGTCTAGTTTGAAGCTTCCTCCATTCCTTCAACCTGTGGTTGAGCAGAACTCAACAAATCCACTCAGCAAGCGCTGACACTTTCACATTTTGACAATCCTACACCCTCATTTGAGGAAACCGCAAACAGTTCTTTTACAACATGTTGCACAATCTCGTGTGTAAAACCCTCTGCTAACAAACATCAAACGCTCCCGTAGAATTCGCTGGGGTTTTTCTGCAATTCTAAAGCCATGTTACACAAAAACCTGAAATAACATTAGAGTCACACTTTGAATCGACTAGCCCTAATTAGCGGTAAAGCCATGCTCATATTGTCAGCTTCCCTGTGGAGCTGGTATTAGCATGACATTGGGAAAGTCTTGGAAGAGCCTGGTCTGGAGAACATGATTTATATGCTCTGGGAGTGCTAAACAGAGGACACCACTAGAAGATATTCAGATGTTACAATATTAATGACAAGTATCGGTGTAGAAGCACTGAATCCATAATACAGGTTTCTTCTCTTCTTGGAAAATTGATTATGTAAGGGCTGACTGTACATTATCCCAGTTATTACACAACTAGTCTTCCATACTGTATGTGGACATTATATATTGACTTGAGTTGAAATTATTTAACTTGTCTGCATATGATCTTAAAGCTTCTGCTAAAAAAAAAAAAAAAAAACAGTACAGCAAAAAGACAGTATTACAGTATTTTGCCTGCATGTATGATGGCGAATATTACGAAACATCAGAATGCTGCGACTGACCAATATGAATGTAATTATTAGCATCTACTGCTGGCTTTCTTGGTGAAGAATGTGGGAATAATGGTCACCAGATACCTTCTCACGAAGCCATTATCGGGACACACAGTACCTAAGGGTGATTACCTAAAGTCGTTGCCAATGCGCTTGCCGTTTTCAGGTTCCCCTGGGTCTGGACAGGAGTTAGAGGCCTGTTTGATTCCTCCTTCGTTTACTGCGAATTCAGAGCACATTTTACCATTAGACACATACATACGGATAAATATCATCTCTTCATGCAAGTCTCATGCAAACGGTTTCACAGAACTGCTGACACTAGAGGAGGTGGAATGTAAACATGAACACAGACAAAGACACACAACGCACACATCCTCGAATGATCTAATTGATAACTTAACACATCCCCACAAATGTCTCTCAGTGCAGTTGTCACTTTGTAAGAGTGTGACTACTTCATCGAAAGTGGTGTATCTGCTAAATCCCAGGCCGAATTAACAGCTTTTCATACTAAATTGAGGGCACACTTTATTATCAGTGGCATTAATAGTAGATTATACACTATGTTAGGGAGGAAAAAAAGCTGACTTAAGAAGTGATTCAAGTGCAATATGCAGAAACCCTTGTGCAGAATATGTACACACACACACACATACATACATACAGATGTGTATATGTATATATATATATATATATATATATATATATATATATATATATATATATATTATATTATATACTCTCTAAAAAGGCTAAGACTGAAGGTTAGAGTGGTTGGCATGGGCCATGTGACTAGTCTGAAGATGAGTAATTTTGATAACTTTCTATCTGGGGCCGAGAGGACGGTGTCACCTCTCATTATCCAACTGAGTGAATGTGACTTCAAATGCAACCCTTTACACACACACACACTTGTAGGTGTATAGTGTGATGAAATTAATGCACAATTAATATTGCATTTAACCATGCAGTTAAAATATGCTGATTACTACAAAGAGAAGTTTCAACATAATGCAGAAATACTCACTATCATCAGCATGCACACAAGCATAACACTGCAAAAAGAGAATGACTCCCTGTATTGAAGACATTCACTTTTTTATGCATCCTGAACTATTAAAGAAGCTCCAATGACTCTACAGTGCAAATGCAGAATTTTACACTTTTTTATTTATTTATTTATTTTTGTACCGTCTTATATCACCGTGTTAAGTGGATGCATTTGCATTTGTTAAACTGTCCCCAAAACCTTTGATTCTTAAGATAATCTGATGAGGAACAGTGGCTTCCTCTACTTTATGTTTACTGATTCAAACTTATAAACACCTGCTGGGTTTAAATGAGGCTCAAGATGTCCTGTCTCTCCAGAAATGTCTTGCCACTGAATAATGGAAATGTGGTCTTGCCACAGGACGAGGAACTCTCTAAGACTGAAGGATGCCTACTGATGGTGTAATTTATTTGCACACGCTGTTCCTGTTGTTTTAGTGGCAATTTACTAAATTATGCAAATGTTGGGACAAAAAAGACCTAATTTAAATACTCATGATGCAGTTCTAGTTTTTCTTCTGAAGTTGTGTGCTAAAGTTCTGCAACTGTTTAGTCAATTTATCCCACAGGTCAGTGGTAATGACATACATTTAATGTCATACAAATGGACAGCACAAGATAAAGCAGAAATTATATTACATTATTCATGTGTGTGTTTTTTTTTTTTTTTAGTTTTAAACATGATCATTGACTGACTGTGAGGAAAAAGAACAAGAAAAATATAGGGGAAAACAAGTAGATGAAGATAGACTGATATATTGTTCTTGATTCACCTCTCTTGAGCATTTTGAAAATCAGCCCCATTTAAAGCTGCAATTCACATCAAAGCTGTTAGAACTTTAACTTAAACATTATGCACTTTTCTGCAAAGATTGTCAGTCACCTCAACCTGTTTTTCCTCCAAGTATCCATTTTCCTGCTTTTTACAGATTCTATCTGGCTTCTTCATTAACTATTAAAGGCTCTGGAAAGGTGCAACGGGAAAATGGAGCATATGCAAATGTCAAACCAATACAAAGGTTGATTTTGTCAAAGCATGGGTGAAACTGTGACTAACATCAAAAGCAACAGATTGTCAAAATGTGATTTTCCTGTATTTTGCAGAGCTTTGAACATGGAGATACTCAGCCCACACTGTGACTAAGTTAATTATCATTTATATTCATGCAGTTAATCCATGCTTACTATTTCAAATCAACTCCCACTTTACCTGCCAATTGACATGTAAGATTTTAGGTTAATATGTAAATTAATGTACAAGGATTTTTTTTTCTAAAATGTAGTTTCAGATGGTATATAACGTCACACTACAAGACTTCCCAAAAGTATTTCATGTCAATTATCTTAACACTTTTATGTTTCTCTGTAAAGTTAAAAAATGTATTCTAAAATTTTACATACACAGTGTCTTATGTGGCATCATTTATCCATTGATGCTTTCAAATTATTTTGTATTACTAAAGAACTAAAAAAAACATGGTGCCTATAATATCCAACTGCTTGCTCCAAAAATTGGTTATTTAACTCAGGAATCAGGAAAAACAGCTTGACTTGACAGATTTTGAATTGAATGGAAAACTCCAGGATGTGATGAATGTGGACTCATATCGGTGACGACAACAGCAAATAACAAAAACTACACATGAAGAAATTAACATGTTGTGATTTAAAACAGACGAAAACAGACGGTTTCTGATGAATGTCTGTAATATGTGAGAACGGGTAAATATTATCACTCTATCTAGCTCTCTGTCTATCCTAATTTCATTTCCTAATTCACCAGTCACCAGTCCAAACATCCATTCAAATTATCATCTGTCTCTGAAAATGGCCACAAACAAACAAATCAACCCTGAATGTCAAGAAAAAAAAGTTTGCATGTTTGATTCAAAATCAGCCTACATTGCGAAACATTCAATAACATGACTGAGTGTGGGAGTACTGTGAATTGTGTTAAAAACGGCATTGTTATATCTGCACACATGTGCAAGGTATATTTACAGACATGCGTGGGATTTAAGCTACATTTTCTTGCTTGTGAAGCTAACAAACACTGTGATACTTTGAGCCCTTCAAGTGCACTGGATTTTACTCTGCTTGTATATGAAAACTGACACAAAATGAGATTTTCCTCTTATTCTGAAAGAACAATTACATAAAAGCCTTCAGCTTTTTTCCCAATCAGCTGAGTTGACAATTCATTTTATCGAACATAATAAAGTTCAGTTCATGCCACTAATGCAAATAAAGAAATTAACAACAGTGCTAAAATTACGATAATTCTAATTAATATAACTCAACACCAACCCTAATGCCTCTGATATTTAAAAAGAGATTATTTATCTTCAGTCATTTGTTTGAGAATATGCATGCCCAAAACAACATTTATCTATAACTTCAATATAGGGATGGTTTTCAGTGGTTTTGTCTACATAAGTGTCAGTTTTGTGCTTCAACTTTAGACCTAATTTTACTGTGTAATGAGGCATTCAGTGATATTGTCTTTGGAAGGGCTGACTGATATCTTGACCGTATACCTTTCGGAGGAAACTTGATCAAATTTGGCCCTGCTTTTGGATGTGAGCCAGTCCTGATTAAAAAAAATAAATCTCTACTAAAATGTGATTAAAATGCCCAAAATGCCTCTCGAGTCTTTGTGGCAAGACAACTCTTCTCTTCTATCTCACCTCCCTCGTAAAAATGCCTCGTGATTTTCTCAATTTTCTTTTATTCTCAATGTCAATTAGCCATGATTTCTACAGAACCATTTATTCTCTTGATTGAATTTGTGACCAGTTATAGTCTGATGTAATTCCTCTACCTTCAGCTGAAACCTCTTCATTGTAACTATAACTGAACATAATGAACTCTCTGGGAACTGAAAAGTGCCAAAAGTTAGTACGTTTAAAATCATCACACTAGAATTGTATCTTGTTATATTGTATTGTTTAGCTGACCTTTGTGATTAAGCCTTTCAGTCAGAAGAAAAATCATAATGACATTTTTTTAAAGCGGCAGTACGCTGTTTTGAAAACAGCTTAACTGCATGTAAAAATGTACTGAAGTACTAGTAAATATAACTCAAAACAGTGATAGTTTAGTATTAACTAAACTAATTACACCCCAACATTAGTCTCTTTTTCATGCACAAGTGCTGTTGCTAAGAAACTTCTTCTCTAATACTTCATACATCAAAACACATTCACTTAAAATCAGCAGCATTTTGTTGAAGAAAATTAAGAAAACTAATAGGACCCAACTGGCCGTGTGAAAAAACAAAACATGTTGAGGTCAAGGGACTGTCTTGGCGTTTAACTTGCTGTTTTCTTCTAATGGGCTCTGAGCTGAAGCATCATGTTGCAGTTTTCACCATCCATCAGCCTGGGAGAATTTAGGGCTTTCAGTGGAAGTTGGGGGTTATTTTAGTGCACTTCTTTTTTTCCAGGTCCTCCTTTAGAATTATCCCTCTGCTATGTTTAGAAAAGTTGCCTTTTTTTTCTCACATTCAAGGCCAGTGGAGTATGAAACCCACAGGGCTTTTAGAGCTCAATCAACAGTCAGAGAAGCAGAACTCTCTGTGAGACCTGTTATTCTCATTCCCTGAAACTTACCCTCTGCCTCTCTTTCTCCGCATCCCTCTAATTCACACAGACAAATACATACCCACACACACACTCTTGATGAAACACTCTCTTGACACTGTATCTCACACAACACATTCAAGCACAAAACATTCATAAATTCAAAACACACACATCCATAGCTAAACTGTCTTTACTCTGTGATAGGAACTGACTGGTAAACAGAAAAACGTCATTTTCAGAATCACATTCACTACCTTGCACAGTATGAAGTGTATTCTACATAATCTTATGAATAAGGAGGCGATCAAATACTTATGAGCATATCGCATATACTTTTCTATTGTTAATTTATTCATATGTGGCCAATGCACAAACAAATCACAAATAAAACATAGCTTTATATAAATACTCAATGCTTCATGCCCTTTCTTGGACCTCGCCAACATGCGTCAGGAAAAAATGGGGCGTTCAGGTGGACACATAAACAGGGCGAGCAAGCGAACAAGCTATTAAACATGCAGTCACATGCACTCACTTCCGCATGATCAATGTAGACCTGTGCATCCATGAAGTCATGCCAAATTATTGACAAAATCTGTTTCCATATAGCCAATAAAGAAATATACCAGCTGGTTTGACTGTAAACAGATATACCTGGTTCAAACTAGCAAAATGTTGAAACCAATTATATGGGCCTTTGTAATTCACTACAAAAATCAGCCTTAGGCAGATGTAGGCACTGTGAATAAATAAATAAATATAAAAATAAATATTTTAAAAATAAACCTCCATAGAGTTTTGCAGTTTTGGTTTATTATTGAAAACGGATGGCTAATACCTGAGATCTGATTTGATCTGACTTCAGATAAAGATGGAAAACAGTTAAGCTGAGCTGTTTATAGGTCTGAAAGGTAAATTTACTCAAAAAATGATAATAATAATAATAATAATACTTAATTATAATTATTAGGACAGAACGCTAGAGAGTGGAACAGGCACACATTTTAAGCAACTACATGTTTGATATGATTTTTTTTTTTTTCATTTGTATTCTGCATTTGAATACTTATGTGTTTACATAATCACAGTATCTTCAAATATTGCTACATAACTACAGAGAAAGTATGAAAGGTCAATGATTGCTCAGTCGACTGTAAATATTCCATCTTAATTCTATTAACTGCATGATGTCATGGAACACCAACATTTATGAACACATTTTGTTCCTATAACAGAAAATTATTTACGCTTCAGGCTCATTTGCTTTCTAACACTAGATTCTGAATGCGACCAGGCAAGTTGCATTAACAATGAAACAAGATGAACTGTCTTTTCAGAAGCACATGTTTAAAACATATTCCAAAAGCATTAGAGGGGAGTCACTAGCTGTGCTATTTGGCTTCTCTTGTATCCACTTGACATGTAAGCAGTACAATTGAAGTACAGAGTTCAATTTAAGGTCATTTTAATAGGGATCTATGAACAACACAGTGCCTGAAGCACTTTAAACCATTACACCCAGCTCTATAAAGTCTAACAAAAGACCCCCGACCTCCAGGTGTTTTTGACAATACACTATAAATATAAAGTATGTGATTGGGTATCTTTAGTATAACAATCCCAAAGCAATTTTACACATTTGTTTTTTGTATATTCTTTGCCTGTCTTATGAGTCTAAAAAAAATGTAGCACTTTGGAAAGTGCTAAACCGCATTTCTGTTAGCCTTACACTACATCTAAAAGGACACACTGCTTCAAATTCCCTCAATAGCTATAAAAGTAAAAAGCTAATTTCACACACAGAATGGAAAAGGCCTGAAATTATGGAAGGGCTGCTTATAGTGCATTATTCACAACAATATGCAAGTTACAAGAAAAATAACGTAATAGTGGATATTTCCCATGTTTGACAGCTGCAATCTAGATTGATAACTTTCACAATGGGTACTAGATCAGAACTGCATGGTGCAAACATTGCTCACTGTGTTGTGTTGTTGACGGACGGAGAGACTGCTGGTTTGGAAATGGCAAGAGAGATTGGTCATGCAAGCAATATCAGCAGATAACGATCCCCAAATAAAGCAATAATAATAAAAAAAAAAAGAACCTAAATCGAAAAAACATGGCACACTCTGACAACACAAATATATTCAAAAGGAAAATAAGAAGAGCACAAGCAAACCAAAAAAGAAGAGTCAATTAAAACAAACATGACATTGTTGAAGATCATTGCAGGTGTTTAAATATTTGGTCAATGGGATACATGCTGTAGTTTATCTCAAGCTGAAGTGACTGTTACTGCATATCTACAGCTAATTTGCAATGCTGGACTGTCTTTCAGGGGAAAAAAAAAAAGTGTACTCTTAACTATAGAACAACCTTTTCCCTTCTCCATTTTAAAGTGTAAGTTGATATGTTCATAATAAAGGGGGTTTCAAACCCCCAAAGGGCTTAAAAAATTAAATTAAATGAAATATATTTATAATTTCCAGTACTTTCCATAATTTTCCATATTTCCCTTAAGTGCAACATACAATATATATATACAATATTTTTATATTTTAGAATATCATGCTTACTATTTTTCTCACACAGTGTAAATGGGTTTTTATATGTCCAAAAATATCTGGCTTTTTATTTTATTTATTCCATACAATATACAATTTTTTGTATACAATATTTATTCCATACAACCCTGTTTTGGGGATTTGAAAGAGCTATTAAAATCTATAGGGCTGGCTCCAGTTTTAATACTGTTTTAATAATTGTATATATACTGAATTAACTAAGTAGTCACTGAAATAAAATGTTTCAGAGAAACGTGAGTCCATGTCAGAACATTAAAGTGAAGAAACATGAATTTAAGTTTCATGTCACTGTCTTGTTTAAATTATGGATAAGTGCTTAAGTGAACTATGCTCATATATGTTTGATGTCTGTTACATAACTCGCAAGGTTAAACATATTCTGTACTTAAAGAAATCTATAATTTTTAAAACTAACCTTCTAGACTAAAGGCCATAAAAACAAATCTTTGTTTTTGAAAGTAAAATGAAGAGCAGCTAAGGCAAACTGGATGTTGATATAAAAATGATAGGAATTTACGACCCATAAAAAGAGCGCAGATACCACGAGCCACAAGGTCACTCCCTCATTACGGTGTACAAATCACAATTTTACTGTAAACTGCCATTCATGCTTTTGAGGAAATAACTCTCAGTGGGGGGTTAAATAAAATCTGCTGGAAACTTCTGCTTGTGAGATATTCGTGGGAACTGAAATTCATTCGTGATTTCGCCGATAAATGCTTATCAGCACAAGATGATCTTGCAATGATCTTACTGTCACTGTTTGCTGTAATCGACTCCAAACGAGTAACACAGATTTACCATAAAATAGTAACAAAGGGTAGACTCACAGATAGAAAACTTGTTGCTGTTGTCTTTGCCAGGGAATAATTTTACTCCTCTAGATTTGAAATCTACAGACCTTTTCACTAGTTAAAGGGGAAAAAATGAAACAAAAAAACATGAAATCAGGTGAAACAGGTTTTAAATAAACTTGTAAGCATTATAAAAAATAAACCATCATCAAGCGCATGAGAGAGAAGAGCAGAAAAGTATAGCAGTGTCAACAATTTCCAAAGTGCTCTGCAAACAGAAAATATGGGCATGTGTTGAATAAAAGGCAAGGGCATAAAATGAAAAAGTGAGGAAAAAAAGATTAATAAAGGAGTGGAGGGACAGGACTTCTGTTCAGTTGTCAACCTTGACAAGGGGAAGATTTCAGCTTGCGCTGCATGTCTACACCATTCGATGTGAAGCAGACTTTGTCTAATGCCTCTGTGAAGTATTTTGGGCCACAAATGTCTGCCAAGGTATTCCTATGGGGGAAAAGTGGCTGTTTGACATGCATGCAGACAAATGGCACGGTCCTTAGGGCTAATCCAGACAAGCATGTAGCCCAGCATGTCAAAGGTCAAACAGAAGTCTTGTTGGGAATGCAAACGCTCATAATAATAATAATAATGAAGATGATGATACTATTAACTAGTCCACTCTGAATATTTGTTAAAACATTGTGGAAAAAGCTTTATTTGCATTAATGCCTCTACTTCCCTTTGCAAATGGTGCATGTCATTAAACAAGCTAACTAATAAATGCATAATGAGTGCAAAGCAACGGAAACAATTCTTGGTCATCACATTAGTTATAGGAAGGCCGACCTGAAAATGAACCCTGGCTTTGCCATCAGATGGAGTGATGTGACAGTGACTAGGACTCGGTAACAGCCAGGTTAAACCGAAAATTAGAAATTCCATAAAATGTTATATGAAATTAGTGTGATTTTCTGTCAGTAAATTTGTCTTTGCCAGTTAAATGTAATCATTTGAACACATGGAGCTATTGGAAAACAGCAGCCTTCATTTTATACTTTAAAACCACATCTGTGATATTATTGGAAATGGGATTTATACATTTTCATAGAAGACAACTGTTACCCCCATAATAGAGCTGTAAATGTTTGTCTCTTCAACTGACACGGATGTCATGGGGAAAAGAGAACATGTTGGGGATTTAAACTTTGTGTAAATCTGAGATGCAGTATTACTGTACAGAGCCATGCAAATACACATTCAACAATGGCTCTACTTCCTATAGAGATACAATACATTCATCTTTCAGAGGAATAAATATTCCATTTTTGATAAAGAGGGGCCTAAATGTGACAGTTCAGGCAGCCTATGAATATGAATGAAATACGATGTTTGCCCACCCTTACATAATCTTTTACCAAACACTGTTCCAGCATATGTAACTTCATTCTTCAAAACCCTTTGATCGGTCCATACACTTTCACAGCTAGAAAAGCAGTGATTTTATCAAAATTCCAATGCCAATCAAATCCACCAATAAATAAATCAATAAATAAAACTACATACTAAAGAATATTTGAAGTTTAAAGTACATTTACAAAGAACATTAATTAATAAACAATACATTTTAGACAACATTTGAGGCATAGTGTTGCTAGATACAGAATATAATTGACTCAATCCGTACTTTTTGTTAAATCAGATGACAGCAGCAGCAAGGCATTTACAACACAAGTAAACCAGGTCAACATTCCAGAGTGCTGAAAAGCAGTAATGCAAAGCCTTCATTTTTGTTCAAGACTTGCATGAATGATTCAGTAAAAACCTGTTTAGTATTTGAGCTGTAAAGTTATCTAAACCACCATTTTAGAAGTGGTATGATGAGTGAAGGTGGATGAGGTGGATTCACTAAACTGAATGCACCTATATCTGGAGGAAGCTGTTTAAGAACGATAGGCGATTATAACACACCTACAGTATCCAGCTGAAAATGGAATCATTCTATCAACTCCTAATGGAATCTCACTTTCATTACTGAGCACCCATTAACCACCCACTGGATCAACCCAATCACCATAAATAAATAAAAACCAATGAAAAACTGATTTCAAAAAGCCTTCAACATGAACCTATTTAGCATTCATTTGAATATGCTATTGCCATAGACACACCCAGATCCAAAGGTTTAGTAAATTATTCCGTAGATGGAAATTTGCTCTGACACCTGTTTCTACTTAAAAGGTTTATGCTGAATAAATCATTTGACACGAGGCCTGCAAATGAGACGCTCTGCAAATGACAAGACATTAAAACTGAGGAAAGGACTGTTGACCTTAGACAATGACATGACATTAAACCACTTTTAAAGGTACATTAAAACACACTGAAATTACACATAATGCTAATTGCCATAATACTTCCTTTTTGCTACCATAAGAAAACAAATCTAACCTTAAACTTCAGTCATAATCACAACTCTTTTAAGCTGTGGCACATCATCCCATTAACACTGGATGTTCTATCATTATTATAAACTTGAGTAGAAACACTGACATAAAATCGCAATACATGTGATTAATTAGAAATTTTGGCAGAAACGGGCTGTACACCAGAATGATGACACATTTCTGTTTTGAAAATGAAAGCCATTTTTCACCAGTTATTATCCCAAATGATGTTTCAGCATGTCTTTCAATCACTTATGTCACTTTAGACATCAAGTAATTTGCTTATCGCTTCCTGAGTATCGCAAATGGCGCAAAATGTTGTATGCCATCAATAAAACTAAGATCAGACTATAAACACCCCAGACAACACATTAAAATAACAAACTCATTCATTACAATTCCCAACCAACAGCCTGGATGCAACATCAGCGATCTGTATTGGCAAATGCACACATGCATGCTAAATACAGTATATTCTAAGGAAATTCCTTCTACCCCAAATATGCATCTATATAGGCAATAAAGAGCAAGCTTTCCACAATTACTGTCTATTACCTGTCAACCCAAACTTTCCTCAAATTCTTTATGGCACCGGACTGACATTTTACATCTATAATTAGTCATTTAACATTTTCCTGAGCCTCCACATGTGTGACAAAAGCATTTCAACACCTATTCGGGCTAAGAGCGCTTTTCAAACACTAATTAATCTAAAAATCGAGCAGCTGTCAGCAGCTAACCAAGGTCAACATATTCATGGTTTCTTGGAAATGACTGCTCCACTGAGCTGCACAGGATGTGATGGGTACAAATCAAATCTTCAAATCCCCATTGCAAGGAACTAATCAACTCAAACCCAACTACTTGTGATGGGTTCGAAGGTTTGCTATCACAAACATTTGTTTTTCTTGTTGCTGCAGACTTGCACCTTCATCTTTTTGTTCTGTTAAAGTTAAGCGAAGATTTCAAAACACAATCAACAAGCTACTGCATCAAAACTCCAGGTGAGAGTGCTTTCAATCTGCTTTGCCTTTCGTTTTATATGTACATTGGCTCTTACAGGTATCTTTGATGTGAACTCAGACATGTCCTTGCATTGCCACCTTATCTCTCTGCTGAGTCCCTTGGCAACCTATCCCCATGTCCATCTAGTCAAGGATAGATTACAGTAATTGTTTTCCGCACTGGATGTCAGATTATTAGCTGGACCAAAGTCAAGCGTGGATCCTGTGCACCATTTGTTATCGGATAGGAAATAGTGATACTATCATATTTCCCTGCCATAAAACTGACCTTCACCTTCTTACTGTGAGGGCAACATTACATAACATCTCAGTTATGACTATATCAGCAAAAGGGCCACACAGGTTTAGCATCTGATTAGTAATCTTATGGTTTAATGCAAATTACAATTTGTCGACCCGCTTTTCATTTAACAACTGTCTCTATAAAACCGTTAAGATAAATGATGAACAGAGCAGAAGCATAATACTTGCGGAATACTTGCCACTTTCTGGCCATTACTTCATCTGAAAGCCTCCCTGAGTGAATTCTGACATAACTCTTGGATAAATCTCCTCTGATGAGACCAAGCGCGCTACTCTTGTCTAGAAGTAATGGCAACACTGAGAGCCATTAGAGTTACAGATATATTTTTCTCCTGGGGACGTTTACCCTTTAAAGACTTATATACCCCTAAGGACTCAGACGCTTACAAAACCTCTGCATTATCAATGAATAGTGGATGGCATTTTCTTTAATGGAGACTTTCTTTTGTAGATTGAGGGTGGGGGCGTCTAATATCAACTGTGGCCTCAGGACGATCTTATTTGACCTCTGCAAGCACAAAATCAGTCACAATAAAAATGTATATTTCAGTTCTTTTATTTACAGTTACTGAAGTCATTCAAGTAAGCGAGAAGAAAACTGTAAATGACCTACGAGGTGAGATAAATACTCCTTATGTTCTTAAATTGAGCAGTTTGATGAGCCAGTGTTGCTCAGGGGTAACTTTGATTGTTATTTCTGCTTCTGTGAATAATCTATACAACAAAAAACCCTTCTGTGTGCCCTTAGGTTGCTTATATATGAGTAAACATTAATAACCACTGCCGACCAGAAAAGAAAATACTAGCTGTGCATTTGTTGATCCATTGCCACTTTTGATAATAACATGTTGGCTATGATAACCATATCAAGCATTGCTCTGTCCAGAGAATAATGTACCGTATGTAAGAGATGATCCATAGGTGCTCATTATATCATGCTATAAATATGAATTATTAGCCACTCAACAGTCAAAGCAAGTTTTTATTTTCTCTCTTATAATCATTCAAATCATCAGATTTCCTGCTGTTCTTGTAAATGATTCTGTTTAGAGAACCTCTTCATGCTTATTTAGCTTGGTTATCAATCAGACTGCAATGTTCCTTTATCCAAAATAACTAGATAAAAAAAACTTCAAGACATTTTGTTTTCCACTTAGCAACAGCTCAGCCATTTTTAGAGCAGGAGTGAAAGGGAAATTCTGCTCTAAAAATACTTATACTGCTGTTTATTTGCATGGACTGTTTACGCTGGTTTTATCCACTGTATTTTTCAATGCAGACGGAACGTCCCAGGTTACGTATGTAACCATGGTTCCCCGAGGGAACGAGACGCTGCGTCGGAACGCTTTGGGAACACCCCTGTGTTCCCACGCTCTGAAACATGTGTGCAATCAGTCCAACGGAATGGCGAAACATCACGGGCGGGGTGACGTAGAGACCAGAGAGCATAAAAGCGCATCCGGAGCAAGCAACACCAGCTTCAGAAAGTTGAAGCAAGTCGCTCACAGGGATGCAGGAAGTATGGCATGCGACGCAGCATCTCGTTCCCTTGGGGAACCATGGTTACATACGTAACCTGGGACGTTCCCCTTCGGGAACTCGAGCTGCGTCAGAACGCTTTAGGAACGACAATGCCCCGCCACCATACTGACAAATGCCTGTCTAGTGTGAAATCATGACGAGCACAGCTAAGACAGATGCACCTGAGAGTCTGGAGTGGTACCACACTTCTCCTGGCCTCAAGTACAACGAAAGAAACTTGTACCAACGGGTAAAACCCCTAATGCAGACCACCCAAAGGGACATGGTAAGCAGCTTTTACCGCCATGAACACTCTAAAGGTGGAGGGGGTCCAACCTGCGGACAATCGTTCCTGCAGGAACTCCAGAACTTTAACCAACCAGGAAGTTAACTGGGAGCAGTTGACGACTTCCACACCATGAAGTGAACAAATCCACTTCAAGGACAGTTTCCTTGTTGAGGGAGCTCTGGACGGAGTATGGTTTCAACAACCTCAGTTGAGAGACCGGAAGCTATGAGTTGTGCCCACTCAGGGGCCACATCCCCAGCTCCCACAACTCCAATTAGATGGGAATCTCCCATGGAGAGTCTGAGAGTAGGGCCTACCGGGCTACCAGGCTACCTAATAATAGGAGCTAGCTAATAATAGGAGACAAACGCTTTCTCTGCGAACTCTCTCCAGAACTCCCGGAAGCAGAGCAATCGGGGTGGGAAGGCGTACAGACGAAGCCTCGGCCACGTCTGTACCATGGCATCCAGTCCCAGTGGAGCTGGACAAGTCAGAGAGAACCAGAGGGGACATTGTGAGGTCTCTCGAGATGCAAACAAGTCCACCTGGGCTAGACCGAACTTCTTCCAAATCTGCTCCATCACCTCGGTGTGGAGCATCCATTCCCCGGGCCTCAGCCCCTGTCTCGACAGGATGTCTGCCCTCTGATTGAGGTACCCAAGGATGTACACTGCCCTCAAGGAGAGCAGTTTCCCCTGGGCCCACAGAAGGATCTGGTGCGCCAGCCTGTACAGGGGACGCGAGCGCAGACCCCCCTGGCGGTTGATGTAAGAGACCACCTACGTATTGTCTGTGCGAACTAGCACATGATGGCCTCTCAGGTCTGGGAGAAATTGCTTCAATGCTAGAAATACTGCCAGCATCTCCAGGCAGTTGATGTGCCAGCTGAGATGGGAACCTTCCCACAGACCTTGGGCGGAGCGGCCACTCATGACCGCTCCCCAGCCCGTGAGGGAGGCGTCCGTCGTTAGCGTTTCTCGACGACATGGAGCCCCCAACACGGGCCTTGTGACAGGAACCACGGTTTCTTCCACATGTCTAAGGCACGTAAGCATCGCCGCGTGACCTTGATCATGCGAAACGGGTTGCCCCTCGGTGAAAACCCTGTGGTCCTGAGCCACTACTGCAAGGATCTCATGTACAGCAGGCCAAAAGTGATCACGTTGGACACAGCTGCCATCAGACCCAACAACTTCTGAAAAAGCTTCATAGTGAGTGACTGGCCTTCTCTCACTCTCTTGACTGTCGTGAGGATCGACTCGATACGAGCAGGAGACAGACGTGCCTGCATTGTGGTTGAATCCCACACCACGCCCAGATAAGTGGTCCTCTGTGCTGGAGGAAGCACACTTTTCTTTGCATTTAGTCTTAAACCCAAGTCTTTCATGTGAGCGAGAACGACATCTTGATGCTGAACTGCTACCTGCTCTGATTGAGCTAGAATCAACCAATCGTCGATGTAATTCAGTATGCTTCATGAAAGTATGGGGTGAGAGTGCTAGACTGAACGGAAGAACCCGATATTGGTACGCTTTGCCCCCGAAAGCAAACCTCAGGAACTTCCTGTGTTGAAGAAGGATGGATATATGGAAGGCGGCGTCTTTAAGATCTATAGTCACAAACCAGTCCTCGGACCTGATTTGGGACACGACTTGCTTGATAGTAAGCATCTTGAACTTGAGTCTCATGACTGAGCGGTTCAACAATCGCAGATCTACAATAGGACGCAACCCCCCATCCTTCTTCGGAACGATGAAGTAACAGCTGTAGAACCCTGATCCTCTGTCGAGAGGAGGGACCACCTCGATGGCCTCTTTCCTCAAGAAAGTAGCTACTTCTTGTTCCATTACCAGAGCCTGCTCGGGGCCCACCAGAGTGGGAAACACCCCGTTGAATAGAGGCGGACGCGACCCGAACTGAATCTTGTACCCTCTCTCTACAGTGTGCAGGACCCATCGAGATACATTTGGCAGAAGCTTCCACGCTGCCATATAATGTACTAAGGGAACCAGTCTCTCGAGACTGGCCTCTGGTGTGTTTTGAACTGCTAGCTCGGTGCCCTGAAGCGGAGGACCGGCAGGGAACGGCAGATCTAGCGTTCTAAACACTTTTTTGGAGGTAGTAAGCCTCTCAGGACCGCTACGTTTCCGGGTGGAAGCTGAGAGAAACACTCACTGGAGATCGCTGTGCCCTGAAGCACCGAAGGTGGCAGGGGTAACAGAACGATCTCCTGAGGGCACTGAGGAGAAACGGGCACCATATAATGAGGTGTACACCGCTCTTCCCCAGAGGGGCCTGCCCCCCTGAAGTCTTTTATTGAGACGATGGTCCTCAGACCCGCGTTATCTCCCAGGAAGACTAATTGGTAGAACTAGAGCCTGCTAAGCAGGACCCAACGGGACTTGGCAGGGCTCCCACACCGCCAGGTGACCTTCTAAGGGAACCAGTCTCTCAAAACTGGCCTCTGGTATATTTAGAGCTGCTAGCTTGGTGCCCTGAAGCGAAGGACCGGCAGGGGACGGCCGATCTAGCTGCTCTAGAGACCCCCAAAGGGGCGGCGAGCCTCTCAGTTCCGGCTAGGGGCCCAGCAGCCCCTAGCTTTTTTTTTTATATAGGAAACTGTCGGGGCCTTAGGGGTGATGCTGCAATGGAACAGATAGCCAGCAAGGGTCTGTCCCACCTTAGACATCGCCCTAAAACCTAGCCATTCATCCCCTGAAATTTGAAAATACAAATAAGGGCAAAGAGCTGGAATGACAAATGGTTAAACCCATGCTCTCAGCACCTCGGTGTGGAGACAGGGAAAACCAGAGGTCCCGACATGGAGGTTGTGATAGAATGCTACATTTTTCTAGAAAACCTCCAGCAACTCCCTTTCTTTTTTTTTTTCAAAAGTCTTGAAATAACATGCTGACCATATCAACCTAAATCTAAATGCAGAGCACAAATTCCGAGTATGGGTCACCATACTTGGCCGTATGTCACTTCACTTTCACTACTTTCACTTTCCTCGAAGGAAGAGAGGTAAACAATGTGCCCTCACGCGAGACTATAGATCCCAAGAGAGAGCTGTATAGAGAGTGAGGGAGGAGAAAAGGGGGCCCCGTCTCCAATCCCTGTGCTGATTATATATATAAATATATTCATAACATATCTAACTTCTTAAAGCTAGAGGAATATACATATTTTAATTCCTCAGAATTAAATGCAACCAAGCAACCAGGCAAGTGAACACGATCTGATTATAATATAAAATGCAATATAAAGAATGGCGAATAACAGCCTGCAAACGCATTTATACATTTGCACTTGTTAGGGGGAAGAGCTTTATTTTCTAGAGAAAAATAACCTCCTGCAGCTTTAATTGCTGCTAAACCCATAAGCACCTGTTGCCTCAGCAACGCGCGAGCCACTCGATTACATTGCATAAACTTTCTTCCCCTTTTTTTTTTTTTTTTTTTGGGAAAAGGGAGTGTAGATATAAACGCAATCTAGTGTTGTCACGGTACCAAAATTTCAGTATTTGGTACCGATACCAGTCAAAATCCATGGTTCTCGGTACCAATTTCGGTACCACATGCTAATTAAAAAAAAAACACTATTTTTAATAATAAAGTCAAGCAAAAAAAAATTTTTTACAAAAATCAATGCCATTCTTTATACTTTATTTAAATTGTGTTTCAAGTTTTTCCGCAAGTAATAAAAGTATGAAAAACAGTAAACAAGTTTCAACCAAATTTAATTTGTCTTTTAATTAATTAAATTTAAACACATTGTATTGTTTTGGTAAATAAAGGGGATTTACTATTAAAATTTAAATATGGAAGAAATATTGTGTGATTTCTTTAAAAAAAAAAAAATGTAAAAAATGTATATATATATATATATATATATATATATAAAATTATATTTCTGGCACAATGTCTTTAAGATAAACTTTTATTTTGACGAGTTGCCGTGAATACCTTTACATTTCTGTGTGTAGCTATATGATATGACGCTGGTTTTACTCAATGAAACGGTAAAATGCTCGCTAGGGGACTCTCAGAGCAGTTCTGTAGATGTTGTTTATGTATTTATGTCCTCATTGAGACGGCAGATGATGAATCACCGCGAGCGTCAGGCGCGCTTCAGTGTATGTAGTAAAAAAAAGAAAACCGCGCGTCTCTGCCATTCATTCACTCACACAGAGATTCGCAGAACATGCGGGATTCATATTTGAATCGACTTTTGCAGCTTAATATTTACAGATACTAGTCCACGTCGCGATTTGATTTAAGTGCAATGACCTACTTTTGATTAATTCATCCAAACTTTGACAAATTCCGTGACATTCCATGCTAAACTGTAAATTCCGTTTTTATAACTGGATTCCGAGATTCCGTCCGCGTTTTCTGCATCGCGGAAATCATAGGGCCGTATGCGTCAAGAACCGGGTTGACCGGGTACTCGGTACCACCGGTACTTTAAAAAACCTGGTACCGTGACGTTTTCACTTTTTTAGTACCGACTTGGTACCGAAGTACCGGGTCTTTTGACAACACTAACGCAATCCCTGCGAACCAAATCGCCGCCGTGCCTCAGCAACAGCGGGACAGGAACCGCAAAGACCGCAACACGGACACACTCCTCGAAGTGTGCCTGGCGGGAGCGGAGCATTCGCGTTTGCAGGAGCACAACGCACAATCAGCTCCCTCGAGCGTGCTCCGCTCCCAAACAAACAACACAACGACCGCGTGCGTCGATATTAGACGATATTTTGCCGAGTGTGTTATTGTGCTGATATCTGACTACCGTGGACAGCTGCAGTTTTTGATATTCTGCATATTCTGTGTGGAAATTAATCTTTTCATATAAGTTTAAATTGATTTTTACCTTTTATGGGCAATTTTACCTTTAATAAAGCCATTTTTTTCTAAAAGTATGCATCTTTTGAGTTGAACTGTTACATTTAATCAGTCAATTAGAATAATAAAGAGATTTAGGCTGTTACCAAACAAATTAAACCAGTATCAACAAAATTCATCTTTGCAGAAGTTGCATCTGAAGTGGCATTTAGATGTATTCACACACTGTTTAGGACATGGAGTGCTTTAACCTGCAGTTACAAATGCATATGTTTTGATATTTTAAACATAACAAATTAAATACTGATATTTGAAATTATTTTAAAATGAACAGATACTCTGAATGTGAAATTAAAGTCGCCAGTAGGTGGCAGCAAGTCACTGTTAACAATTGAGTCATTGCGACTGAACCGAATCATTTAACGGTTGATTCATTCAGGAACAAAACAACATCGTCATGTTCCTCAGAGATGAAAAACAGTGCTGTAGCTGTTTGGAATTATTTTTTTGTTGGCGAAATGGAGCAAAAACAGGCAATATAGTGTCTACAACATAAGTCTCTTAATATTAACTTATTGTTTATTGAACTGTTGTGTAAAATCAATATCACAATCATGCTTATTTTTTAACAAAAAAATGTCACTCTTCGTGTGATTGTAACTATATGAAATTATATATATATACACATTTTCTGCCCTCATATCTTGAATTTTGTGATCATTCTTAATGCATTTTAATAGACTGAATCATGCAGTGAAAGAACACACTCTAAATGCGCACGCGCTCTAGTCTAGACTTCACGTAATGAATGCGTGCTCTCTGTTTTGCAAAATACTCGATAATGTCAAATTGCACATTGTTAAAACAACAATTACTATATTATTGCAGACGATATATATCGCACACCCCTAATAAATATATACATGTAAATACATGCAAATATTTTGAAAATATATAATGTATGAGTGTGTATTTATAAAACTAAATTTTATTTTGGATGCGATTAATCTCGATTAATCGTTTGACACCACTAGTTTATTTAATTATGACACTAAATTACAAGAATATAATAAATACTAATTCGCAACCTCAAACGTGTTTTTCAACATTTTATGAACAAACGTCAATGGAAGTTTTCCTTCCAAATCTCAAAAAAGTAAAGTTTCGCAAAAAGTATAATGTTCGCCAAAAGCTAAAAATAGACAGCACCTAAAACTGAAATTCAATTGAACCGAATAATCTACAAAACAAGGCTTGCAAAACAAGGATCATTAAGATGTTTAATATTCATCTTTTTAATTTGTTTATTTTTTCTTATCGTTTTTCCCCTTGTTTTAAGAATGAATTAAACAACAAATATACATAAAACAAGAAAATGTTGCCAATGACTTAAAAAACTTAACTTGGATCTCTGACAATAAGTCTCAACGTCTTATTTATTTATTTATTTATTTAATTTACTAACTGCTAATTACAAATTAAAATGATTTTCCAGTGTTGACTAGAAAACTGTAAGCAGAATGTTGCTGCCTTGTTTGCCCTGTACAGATGGTGATGGGCAGTTTGGCACTGAAACATTCAGTAAGAGTTTCTGGGATTCCACTCTGTTGCCTAAAATTGAGACAATGGTGTGTGTTTCTATTATATGTCAACTTGTTTTTGCCTAAAGCCCATGCAGGCACAGATCCAAAAGACAGTGAAGCCAGAGTTTAAGTCTGAAATCTATTATTTTAGACCTAGCGTTGTTCAGTCAAGACACTATGCTACAGTTTATGAAACACTGATAAAGTGATATTCTTTATTTTATTATGTTGTTACGCCAATATGTCAACAGCTTTGATCTCCATATTAGATTCATTTCACATTTCCAATTCTTCAAATCAAAGGCTACACTGCTCAAAAGATTATAACATAATGTTCCACTTGTTTGACATTTAAGAGGACATTTGAAATGCCCAACTTAAGCACAGCAGGCCGAAGAGTAGGACATTGTCTTCATTACAGACTGTTTGCTGGAGTTTCTGTATAGCACTAATGGCATTAAGTTAAGGAAATTCCTGAGGAATGGTGTTTGACAGACCTCGTAGAGGCCAGCCAAATAATTACTCCCTCAGGTGAACTGTGAATCCAGTACGAACATGCAAGATTTTAACCAGTTTAAATGGACGGTGGCAGGAGTGACCATCAAAGGAGGACTTTATTAGGTGTGGCATCCACTCCAGGGAAGGCATGACAGAGAACCTGTGGCCACATACTGATTTCAAGTTCTATTTCTAACTGACCTACTCTCAAAAGTGAGCGAGAAGTGTTGCAGAGTGCTTGCTGTGTCATCAAAAGCTACAAGACCAAGTTTGGTAGAAGAACTCCATTTGCACATTTGCAATTCTTATTGGCGTTATGAAAGCTGGCTCCCCTGGCCCTTTGCCAACATCTTTGCCCTAGTTTACATGACTTATCTTGGATTATTCTTCATTATCATCCTCACCTCTAAATGACTTAGGCTTGAAGGAGAAGTTTGTTTTGCATTTTTGACACCACTACCATCTGTACATGCAAACTACCGTGTTTATTTAGTTGCTTTGGGGGTTGAATGATGTCTTACTCTTAACACAATAAGGCATTTCATTCTTGCAAGATGCATTCACATTCTAAATGCAGACAGAAACAAGCTGCTACTCCCTGAGTACCTCAGCAGAAGATAAAAAAAAAAAAAAAAACACTTAAGAAAACCTTAAGGTGACAATACATTTTCCGTTATAACCATTTTTTTTAAAGGCTAATTCACACTGCACTGACAGACATTCCAGACATGAAAAATGCCAAGATGCTCATTCACTGAAAAACAAGTGCGACCAATGCCAACAGAAGCAGACGGGATAATACACTGACGGATGTGTCTGCTGCCGTTGGTTGGTGTCTGTCATTGCAGTGTAAATTGGCCTTAAGATGTTTCTTGCTATTAGGGCCAGCACATAATTTATTATTTAACATTTAACACTGAACATTTATTTAAACAATTGAAGTGAATATATTACATAATTACACACACACACACATATATATATATATATCCATATAATACACTTTAAGAGAATTAAAGTGTCATGAATAGACAAGCACTGTGGCTTTAGAACAGGGTTGGGCAAAATTCTGAATCTGAGAACTGGCTCCCTTTCAATCCATGAGTATAAATTTGAATTAAAACGGCCACAACCCACAGGAAGTTGTAATTTAATTTGAATCAGAATGACAGGAAGAGGAATTTACTTAATTGTAATTCAAAGAAAGTCAACACAGGTAATGCATTCTGAGAAATTAAGGGCCAGATTTACTAACAGTTTGCACCAGCACAAACCGTCTCCTGGTGTTAAAATGGTACTGTCAGGATTGACTAAAAAACGCACAGTGAAGAATTAGCACTGAAAAGGCATGGACAGTTATTTTTGCACCTGACCTTACTGAATATGCATTTGTAGGAGTTTCCCTTTCAGACGCAAAAAATTATTGGGAGGAGACTATTAAAATTAATCATATAACGTGATTTATTAACGTTTGCGCTTGTCAGATTACTGGTATTTGTTCCATTATTTAATGCCCAAAAGAGCATGACTTAAAGCAAGTGGTAATTCGCGCTGCTCTGGGTAGACTGCGCTGGTCATTATGGAAATAATCTGGCTGTGTCTGCGTTCTTTAATGTGCGCATTTTCAGTAAATCGCCTGCAGAATTTGCGCTTTCATGGATGTTAATTTGCCCTGTTTAGTACATTTTTATGAATTCCTTATTTTTTCATTCTGTTTCCTTACATTTAAACTGCAATTCTAAATCCTTTTTGTAGATGACGCTCCCTCTCTCTCTCTCTTTCTCTCTCTCTCTCTCTCTCTCTCTCTCTCTCTATATATATATATATAAAGATGAATTTTTGAAGATACTATAGACCTCCCACTCACTCCATTTTGCCCAGTTGCTGTACTCGAACTCATTATTTCATATATAATCATTTCATCAGTTCAGCTCCTGGTCAGATCTCTAGTGCTATATTGAGAATTTGATAAAATTTTATGAATGCGACACCTTTACTAGCAAGCCTTCCAGCTAGCACCACCAAGTCTTTACAGGTGATCCAGAAAACAGCAGCACGTCTGGACTTCAATCAGCCAAAGAAGAGCCATGTCATACACTTTCCACTCACAGCCTGTTGCCGCTAGCATCGAATTCTCAAGGCTCTGATTCTAGCATAAAGAATTTACATTCCATCTCATTTCCTGTGGTCAGTGAATCAACAATGCCTGGAGGAACCATCACAATGCAGCACAAGGTCACTTTCAAAAACTTTACGCTCACTGTGACTACTAACCTTCTTTACAGGAATCCATTCCAATCTTCAGAAATCATCCGAAGACGCATCTTTCAATGGAGCATATGACTAATGACCCCCCAAAAAAATAATAATAAAAAATTAAATTAAATAAAAATAAATAAATAAAACTAATAATAAAAAAATAATAATAATAATAATAAAATAAAACGAGGAATTGAATATAAAAAAGATCAAAAATATATTTTGGGGAAAATAAACATATAATAAATATAATTATTCTGCACTTAAACCTTTTTTCTATCATTATACTTTTCTCTTAATATTTTTAGGCACTATTCTTATTTCTCCATTTAATTAGTTAAAAAGATTTTAAAAAGTGTGCTAAGTGGATGGATGTTATATGAAGAAAAGCCTTTCCTTTAATAACAAAAATTAAAAACCCTATAGTAATTTTGTATAGATTTGTAATGTCTTTTTTTTTTCTGTCATTACTGGTTCAGAATGAATAATGAGTAGAAGAACACGTCTACCTCATACTCTTGCTTCTGGACTCTGAGTTTCTCAGATAGAGACCCGGGTAGTCTGTGTATATTGAAGCCAAATAGCCCCTGCCAATAACAGCTTTATTTTCTGCAGATGAGCATTTCCATCAACTGGCATCTTGAACCAGCAACAGCTGGTTAATGTGTATAAGAGTGGAGCGGGCCGAAATGGAATGGGCTTCCATTCTGATGGCATCTCTTTCAGATGAATCAGTGGGCTAAATTGGATTTTGCTGGGCTGTGTCCTGAAGCGCAGTGCAGATGTTGCTTTTTGAACCCGATCACTTGTCCTGGTGATGCAGTGAGTACCTGCTATTTCACAGTCAAAACTCATGCCAGCTCAATTCAATGCAGGAAGCTTCTAATCAGCACTCTTGGATCTTACACAAATCCAACAAATCCAATCCTATAGCCAAACTTCTGCTCACGTTTTCAGTTATCCAAGATGATTGCATGACTATTCAGAGGAATGGACACAGAGGCAGACTGACCTGACAGGTCTCTAAAGTTACACAAAGCCCTTCTATAGAAGTACGTTTGCAGCAAGGGATAAAAAAGGTAAATGTGGAAAAAATGTAAACTCTGAATTCACAATCGCAAGATATAAATTCAGAATTCTGACTTTTCCTCGCTATTCCAAGTTTACATCTCACAATTCTGACATATATATATTTTTTTGTTTGTTTGTTTCTGTCACAGAATAATAAAAAAATATATATATAAACAGTAATTGCAACTTAAATCTCACAATTCTGACTTTTCTTCTTAGAATGGTAAGTTACGTTATAAATACTGCAATTGCAAGAAAGAAATTGCTATAAAAAAGGTCAGAATTGTGAAATAATGATTTGCAATTAAATTTTTTATTCCCGTGGCAGAAAGTAGCTTTCATACAAAAATCATATATCCATGCAAATGAGGTTTGTTTTTACTAAAGGCTCAGAAAAGAATCTAGACGATCCAGTGAAGACGTATATGAATTTCCATATAAAACAACATTATGCAACACTTCTGTAAGATAATAGCATAGATATGCAAGGGTTGGCAAACAATTTCATATTTCACTCCAGACCTCTACAGAACAGCTTCCAGTGAATGGTTGTATAGACACTGGAATCGAGTTTATGGTAAATGTGTGTAAGTAGTTCACAAACACAGTATGCAGCCAAGCACATGAGGAAAATTATGGCTATGGATGACCTGTCAAAGCATAAAACTTAAATGCGGCTTGCTTTTCGCCGTTCTTTCTTTCAACCCCCACCATTTTATTACATTTGAGCTTCCTTTTTTATGAGAGAAGCAAAAAGATAACTCTTCCAAAAAAGACAAGACATGATTTGTTGTTGAAATATGAGTTAGTTTGGAAACAAAACAAATCAACCAAAAAAGGAAAGAGGCATTCAAGCATTGGCAACAAAAACAACACTTTTCTGACTCTGAATGTTGAAAGTTATTGCAAAAAGAGCCATGTGAGCTGAAGTCAATGACAATCAACACAGTTTTGAATGATCTTTCTCATGCTTGCATTAAATAGACATTTGGAACAAAATGATAATTGATATCAAAACGTGTTTAACATAAAACTCCAATATTCTTTTTTTTTTGCACCTTTTATGCAACAAAAATCATCAAATCAAAGATAATTAATCGTGTAATTAATTATCCAGAGAGGACAACCGAATAGACTTTCACTACAGTGTTCACAAGAGTAATACTAGCCATGGAAACCATGCATTTGCAATGACAAAGCGAGCAGTTTACCTTGATAATGGGCGCTGAAGCCTTTGTATCGATGGTTGCTGTCAGTAACAAAGTGTAACCTCAGCCAGTTCTTGTTGCTAACAATAGGAGATGGGACATTCATTCCGGATAACCTGTAAAACATGAAGGAAAGCTCTTTACATTTGTTACGGAAAGTCACCCATTAACAGCGACAACAAAAAACATTTATAATTACATGGCATCTATCTAGAGGGGCTGTAAAACTCACGTTTTGTAGATGTACAATGATAGATAGCACTGTCAAAATGAGTTTAAATGATCTGTCTGTTTAGGCCGTGAAAGTAGATGTTTGGATAGTCAATATTTTATCCTCTGAAGTATAAAACTTTCTGAGAGCTCATAATATACTACCAAGGTCACTGATCTAATACTCTGACATTTTGAGGCATGGCACTCGGGACATTTAACAGAGTACAAGCACCTTAACACTTAGGCCACCATTACTCATGAAGTGCAAGCCGGGCCAGATACGGTCAGCATGCTCTCTGGACACTTTTGAGGGGCGGTGCACACAAACTGAACATTTTGACAAGTAAAAAACATTGTGTGTGTATGTGTGTGCGCGCGCACGCACGCGCGCAGTGTGTCGTGAATCAGCGTGGTGCTGCAACAGAGGACAGAGGTCATTGTAACCCCAACCCTCCACCCATCAAAATGCTCCATCTTCATCCTACATCTGTCTCACTTTATTGATGACTAACTGGAGATGTCATTAAAGGACATGGCCACATGAATCACACTTTAATGGCCTTCACAGGCTGGAGCGGAGCCATATCATTACTGTTATCTTTCTGTCTCTCTCTCTTTCGCTCCAACACACACACACAGGCAGTTTACATTCTTTTGCTTAGACTTAAAGGTAAAGTCTGTAATTTCTGTGCCACTAGTGTCACCACAGAGAATTATAAAAATAATGACTGTTTGTAATATGTTTTTCCAGTACAAAGCACGACTGCGAGTGTGACGTGTGACGTGAGCTTCAATACAGTTTTGTTTCCTGAATGAATCCATATTTTGAACGAATCGGCTGAGCTAATGATTCACTCACTTATTCAAATTCAATAAGGAATTCAATTGTTGATTCAGGAAAAAAGTTGATTTGGACAATTCACTCATAAAGACTATCATTTGTCGCCACCTACTGGCGCAATGATATAATTTGAAAAAAGTTTTTTTTTAACTATAGTTTATTTCGTATTTGAATTTATCAGATATATGTTGTTTACTAAATATATAAAAACAATAATAGGTAACACTTTATTTTAAGGTGTTCTTGTTACACGTTACATGTACTTCCTATTATAATAACAATTAATTATAGATAATTACATGCAAGTAACCCTAAGCCAAACGCTAATCCTAACCCTAACTATATAGCAAGTGCATGTAGTTAATTAAAATTACACAGTACTTAAATGCATAATTACACTGTAACAAGGACACCTAAAAATAAAGTGTAACCCAACAATAAAAAAATAATAATGTAAAGATAATGAGATGATCAGCAGTAAGCATCTTTATTGCGTAACACATTTCACATTTAATTAAATAATATATTTAAAATAATATTTCTTCATTACAACAGTTCATCACAGCATTTTTTTTTTTAAAGTTACTTACTATGTTCTAAAATATACGGAAGCCATTTTTTTTTAGCATTGCATTGCTTTTCTTCACATGTATTTTACAAAAGGCCAGGGTGCCATTACATCAATTTCCAAATTACTACATGTCCCAGAAGAGCCCTACAAGAATTAGAATTAAATTCACCCCATTGACTTAAATATTTAGATTCAGTTCAGCAAAAACACTGATTCATTTAATTTCGTGCCTCTTTCTGCAAATTAAACTATTATGCCAGCAGGTGGCGAGAATAATTCTTTTAAACGTTCACTCAACAGATTCATGGAGAAAGAAAGAAACACCAAACACAGCACCATTTAAAAATACAGATAATAGAAAAACAGCTAAACTATGTCTTGACATGTATTACAAATCATAATAGTGTAGCCTAATATAGTCTATATTTCATATTAGAAAAAAAAGGTGACCTGTGGCCTAGAAATACAATATTTGAACCAATTCAAAATCTTACAATTTGTAATATAGTCACACACATCTTTTGCTTGGTTTGATGTAATATTTCACACAGCTCCATAGCCTCCCAAAGGGACAACTGATTTTCTGACATTTGAATAATGTGTCCTTGAAATATGTATTCAGGAGTTGTATGAAACTTGCATGAATATGTTTGTCACATTCTTGTCATGCAGTGGCACAATTACAATACAACAGCACTTGCACACATAACCCATTCCATGTTCATGACTTTACATGTCTCAGTGAGCTTACATTTAAATCTGAAATGGAGTCCCATAAATTAAACATATGCTCCATAAAGATCATAAATTAATTATGAGTCAAAACTGATTTTTCTTCTTCTTCAGTTTTTATGGGCATAATCTACTTTAGGAAATGAGGTATGGCAAATGCCCCTTAAATATAAAGACATAGCATTAAAAGCTTTAGATTTATCCCTTTTGCTGCCAATAACCTATGCTCACAAAGCAGTCCATGCCAAAATAGACTTCATACTCATCTTGTTGGTTAAAATACAGCATGTGTGCTAAGGCTTTAAGGACAGGCACACGTTGTATTTCTTTTATTCTATCTATGCATAACCAGTACTACAGAACAGACTCTATAGGCACACCCAATCATGAACTCCACTTCATCAAAATAAGTCTTAATATGACCTCAATTTAGTTTTTGTTTTGTTGTTGTTGTTGCTCAGAGTGTCAACTTTCAAGTTCTGTCTCTTTTTCCTCCAAAATTAATACACAAAATGTCTTTTTTACGCCCTTTAATGTGGTGTGACAGATCTCTGTAGCTGCCTCAGTTCAAACAGAAGCACAGAATGTGAGCGAATCAATAGTCTCTTCTGCTTTACTACTAGCTGCAGCATGAAAAAAGATTAAATAACACCAGAGAATATGTTAAGAGACACAGTGCAACTACAATTGAAATGTATCAAGTGTATGACCCTGACATTACATTTACATTTACACACACACACGCACGCACGCACGCACACATATATATATATATATACAGTGAGGAAAATAAGTATTTGAACACCCTGCTATTTTGCAAGTTCTCCCACTTAGAAATCATGGAGGGGTCTGAAATTGTCATCGTAGGTGCATGTCCACTGTGAGAGACATAATCTAAAAAAAAAATCCAGAAATCACAACGTATGATTTTTTAACTATTTATTTGTATGATACAGCTGCAAATAAGTATTTGAACACCTGAGAAAATCAATGTTAATATTTGGTACAGTAGCCTTTGTTTGCAATTACAGAGGTCAAACGTTTCCTGTAGTTTTTCACCAGGTTTGCACACACTGCAGGAGGGATTTTGGCCCACCTCCACACAGATCTTCTCTAGATCAGTCAGGTTTCTGGCCTGTCGCTGAGAAACACGGAGTTTGAGCTCCCTCAAAGATTCTCTATTGGGTTTAGGTCTGGAGACTGGCTAGGCCACGCCAAAACCTTGATATGCTTCTTACAGAGCCACTCCTTGGTTATCCTGGCTGTGTGCTTGGTCATTGTCATGTTGGAAGACCCAGCCTCGACCCATCTTCAATGCTCTAACTGAGGGAAGGAGGTTGTTCCCCAAAATCTCGCAATACATGGCCCCGGTCATCCTCTCCTTAATACAGTGCAGTCGCCCTGTCCCATGTGCAGAAAAACACCCCAAAGCATGATGCTACCACCCCATGCTTCACAGTAGGGATGGTGTTCTTGGGATGGTACTCATCATTCTTCTTCCTCCAAACACGTTTAGTGGAATTATGACCAAAAGTTCTATTTTGGTCTCATCTGACCACATGACTTTCTCCCATGACTCCTCTGGATCATCCAAATGGTCATTGGCAAACTTAAGTCGGGCCTGGACATGTGCTGGTTTAAGCAGGGGAACCTTCCGTGCCATGCATGATTTCAAACCATGACGTCTTAGTGTATTACCAACAGTAACCTTGGAAGCGGTGGTCCCAGCTCTTTTCAGGTCATTGACCAGCTCCTCCCGTGTAGTTCTGGGCTGATTTCTCACCTTTCTTAGGATCATTGAGACCCCACGAGGTGAGATCTTGCATGGAGCCCCAGTCCGAGGGAGATTGACAGTCATGTTTAGCTTCTTCCATTTTCTAATGATTGCTCCAACAGTGGACCTTTTTCACCAAGCTGCTTGGCAATTTCCCGTAGCCCTTTCCAGCCTTGTGGAGGTGTACAATTTTGTCTCTAGTGTCTTTGGACAGCTCTTTGGTCTTGGCCATGTTAGTAGTTGGATTCTTACTGATTGTATGGGGTGGACAGGTGTCTTTATGCAGCTAACGACCTCAAACAGGTGCATCTAATTTAGGATAATAAATGGAGTGGAGGTGGACATTTTAAAGGCAGACTAACAGGTCTTTGAGGGTCAGAATTCTAGCTGATAGACAGGTGTTCAAATACTTATTTGCAGCTGTATCATACAAATAAATAGTTAAAAAATCATACATTGTGATTTCTGGATTTTTTTTTTTAGATTATGTCTCTCACAGTGGACATGCACCTACGATGACAATTTCAGACCCCTCCATGATTTCTAAGTGGGAGAACTTGCAAAATAGCAGGGTGTTCAAATACTTATTTTCCTCACTGTATATATGCACTATATTATTAATGCTTTACTTTTTTATTTGTATTTAAAAATAAATAAATAAATAAATAAATCTGTAATCTTTAAGGCCTGGATCTTTGGGCCAATTACTTTAAAAAACTTTCTGAACTTAAGTACAGAAACTTAAGTACAATCTTTATTTATTTTTTAATCATTGCATAAAATACAAACTGTGTTTCAGCATTAAAATGACTCAAAATGATGGAGAAGGTCACAAAAAACTTGTGTTTTCTTGTCTGCATAATGCAAATGAGAAAAAAAAAAAAAAACAGTCCACCCACGGCCTTGAAGGTGGGCCCTCCATTGCTACATTGAAAGTACTGAAACCTCAGCTAGAATGTCAGCTAAAACCTACAGGTGCCATGGGACAAAATGCAACTCCCTCAGATATGTCTTTAGATGACTAAGGAACATACCCGAATGTAGTGTTTCAGTAATGCCCTTGTTGTATATCAGCTCACTTCTGAACAGAAATATAGCTTTGTTAATTAATTGTAAAGTAAACTTCAATGCACCGGTGAACTTACTTTAGCTTATTGATGTGACTGTCTCGGTTGCGAGTCACCCTCCTGAATAGCACATGTTTCCACATTTGTAATTGCCTGACAGTTTAATTAAATAAGTGTGAATTTTGCAGTAACATAATTTCTCAGGAGCTGGAGAGGCTGGCAGTGTTTGAAACCAACCACAACACAAGAACTCAGATTCCTCCACACCGCCTATATCTACCCCTGAATAAATCACCATGCAAGCCAATAAACCCTTTCACATGGATAAATGTATTTTAATCAACATAGCTCATTCCAAGGTGTCTGCTTTCTCTCTGAGTGTGTGAATGTGTGTGCGGATGTTTGTTGGAAGGCAAGGTCAGGAAAAGGAAGGGGAGGTTATCAAACACATGGATGAGCAAAGTGGTATATGAGCAAATCCTACCATGTCAGTGCAGTTAATCCACATGGGATGTAGAAACGGTTTATAAATAGGACTAGCTGATATGGTGCTGCAAGGAAACTAATATTGCTCAAAATGTGTGCATATGTCATTCTATATTTTAGACCAAACATCAACTATTGCTAGGTATAGAAACGATAATATATTTAAAATCATATAAAGTAACACAGTGAATTCCAATAATCCTTGTTTTATTTATCGCCAGACACTCTGCCAAAGCCAGCACAATGCAAGAGAAAAATGAATGAGTAAAGCAGAATGGACGAGCAATGGAGGAGGAACAGAGGAGAGAATTTGAGATGTGTAGGAGTGGACAAGAGGTACCAAAAGAAACAGAAAAAGTCAGGAAAAGAGCAAGATAAAGATTTAATAAGAGTAGAAAGAGGTAGAATAACTTTCTGTATCTCTGCATTAAGAAAGATCCTCAATGTTTATGAGATACCTCAATGTACTAGACAGTGGCAACAAGTTAATAATTGCCTATGATTTAGTTGAGTGATGCTAAATTGTGTGGACAGAAATATTGCTCGTCTTATTAGGAAATGGCATTACAAACACTAAAAGAAATAATTTCAATACCTCAGACATCCAGCAAGGAAAGGTATTTCAGATAAACACTAAATCAGACTAAATTAAACCTCAACCTGTGCCACAAATCGGACAAGATTATATAGCAGCTTTAATGTAGTGTGGGTGTGTGAGATTTCAGATGCTGGGCTATGCATCTGAATGATGTGAATGACCCAGTGAAATCAATAAATGCAGCAAAAGACAAACTGAACTATAGAGCATGCTCAGACTCCAGACATTGAAATGTGGCTTCGAAACACATCGACTTCTCTCAAAAAAAACGTCAAAAAGGGGGATTGAGACAAAAGGGTGAGAGTCTTCTCATGAGGCAAGGAAAAATAAGAACGTATCATCATTGACCATAATGGACTTGGCGAGCTTTTAAGCTTTTGCCATGCAAGTCACATCCCTTTCTCAGATCAATAGCTCTCAGTGGTTCTGTGCAAAATTAGGAGAGATTCATTATTAGCAAATGACAGCCGTTAGCATGTTCCTTAATCAGGGAATCTGTCTTAATTGCCTAGCCGCTAATTAAGACAGGTGGCAGCACTAATATAGAGACCCTTTTTGGCACACAAATACACAAACATAAAATGTATTGCAGTTTACACAGAAATACGGTACAACTTTTTTTAAGCATAATAATCAGAAATGTTTATTGAACAGCAAATCAGCATATTAGAATGATTTCTGAAGGATCATGTGACACTGAAGACTGGAGTAATGGATGCAAAAATGTTTGCTTTCCCATCACAGGAATAAATTCCTTTTTTAAATGTATTAATATAGGAACAAATAGAAAACAGACATTTAAATTGTAATATTTCACAATATTACATTTTTTTATTTTATTTTTTTGGTCAAATAAATGTAGCCTTGGTGAGCATAAAAGACATCTTTAAAAAAAAAAAAAAACGAACAAAAAAAAAAAAACAACAACTTTGAAACCCCAGAGTTTTGAACGTTAGTATATAAAAATGTATTCATAATAAATCTCACTTTACTGTTTAGTAGTCTGAGAAGACGTTTTATAAATAGCACACCAATCGTTACTGTCACACACAGAAATGAACACATACTCTTTCTGAAACTTCATCAACATCCTGTATACCTGGGCTCCCATGGTGAGAGAGGGGGGCAAGACATGGAAAGAGAAAAAGAGAGAGAGAAGAGCATGGCGGAGCAATGGAGAGAGGGAACGAGATGAAAGCAGGCTCTACAGCATGGGTCTCACACTGGCGGTCGCCTCATCAATCACGGGCCGCTGTAGCCCAGACGAATGAGAGGCCGCTGGGAAGCCGCTCGCGTCTCTCCATCAAACTGATGTTTTGAAAGTAAGTAATCAGTGTTCTCCACGGGCACTACTTCTGTGGCAGAGCACCCCTCCTTCCCTACACTCCTCCCGTACTCCCTCCCTCCTACCATTCGTGATGCACTCTCCCCTTGTTCTCTGTTACATGGAGTCAAGGCCTCTCCACCCCCATGGCATTGTGGGAGCCGTACTTTATCCATCTCAGCACAGTGGGAAGGACTCGACACTATCCAAACTGCAAGGTGCTTTTTGTGAACAATCATGCTCAACAGACGGGGGGAAAATGATGTACACAGAAAAAAAAGTGGTTGCTATGTTCTTCTGTGGTTGACTTACTGGACTCTGGGACACACACATAAAAAAAAAATATATATATATAAATTTTTCTTTTTGTTTTGTGCTACAGTAGTAAATTGAAAAACACAGGAAAAATGTTAGTATTTAAAAAATAAAAAAAATTACTAATGAAAATGTGTGTGTGTGTATATATACACAGATGTGGCCATTAGGAATGCATATTTTTTCCCACGGCATGCCGCAATTCGGCCCGTGGAATGTTGCTGAATCCTGTGAGCACATGTTTTACAGTGGAGATCAAAATCAGAGAACAACCTACAATTTCCTAAATTTCATGGTCACTGTCTCTTTTTAAAAAATTAAATGAAATCTGGCACCTGCTGCTAAATTCCTTAATAATATGACAAACCCTATTTAACTGGCAGCATTCCTCTAATTTTCACTGCAATTGCAAGATGCTGGGCCGCACTAAAGCGACCGAAACCCACCAAAAGTAGGTTGTCGAGATGAAGGCCAAAGGGATGACACTTTTAGCCACCTCAAGAGAAGTTGGCCATTCTAAATCTGTCTTGAATATTGAATATTGCAGATTTACAATGACACTAATTCATTCAAGTCCCCCAAAAAGGCTGGTCTTCCACGTAAAAGACAAATGCATGAGAAGACAGGATAAAGCAGAGGCTCTCAGTGGGGAATCGGTTCAGCACTGCAGCTGGAATTGCTTGCCAGTTCAGTGTTGAACAGGGTGAGGATCTCTTTTGGAGCGTTTAAGAGAAGTCTGAAACCACACTCTGCAGTGACCAAGCATCTCATCAGCAGAGAGAATCAAAAGACTAGGCTCACCTTTGCTGAGGAGCACATTGTGTGGACAGAGGAGAACTGGTCCAAAGTTCACTTTAGTGATGAAATCAAGTTTAATTTATTTGGGTCTGATGGGAAACATTTTGTTTGGCGTCAAACTGAGGAAAGACTGAACCCCAAGTGCATAAAGAAGTCATTAAAAGGTGTAGGAGGAAGTGTAATGATTTGAGTACAGATAAAATTATAAAATGGCTGGCCCAGAGTGCTGATCTAAACCCGATAGAAAATCTCTTGAAAATCTTTGGTGACAAAGTTATGGCTAAGAAACCCACCACAGTTACCGGACTATAAAGAAGAGTGGACCAAGATCACACAAGAGCAATGTGAGAGACTAGTCCTGTGGCAGCAGATGCAAGTAGATCAAAGTAGAAGTAGAATTCAAAGCAGAAGTAATGCAAAGCAAGAGCCTCTGCACCTCTATTCAAACTACTTTTGTGAAAATAATATGCCAAAATATAGGTGAAATAATGTTCCATCGACATTCAGTAACACACACACACACACACACACACACACACACATATATATATATATATATATATATATATATATACACCAATTCTGACCTATACTTATTAATATATATATATATAAAAGAATAAGTGATCACAAAATATTTTAGGAGAGAGGCAAAGATAGGTAAATGTCAAATAGTTAAAGTTGCAATAGGAGATCTCGGAAAATGCTAACTTTAGCCTGACAGCACTGAAAGCGAACGTTCCACCCTCCCTGCAATCGCCGTCCAAAGCCACGGCCCCTGAACGTATACACACACCAGATGACCAGAGACAACATTACTACAATACATCATGTGTCATTCACCGGTGTGAAAACTTTATAGCACAGTTAATAAAAGTATTACAATACCAGGAAGGAAGATCAGGTTGTTGATGTTTGTCTGCGATTTTCGCTCTGTCTGGAAAGCATACTGTACGGGAACGTGCTGATGACGTATCGTGTCTGCACGAACAGGGTGCACAGAGGTATGCAAATACATACATTGACAAGCAGGTAGGAAAGCCAATTAAAATGCTTGGACCGAGCGTCTTGATTGGACGAACATTTCTTGGTCCTACGCCTTCCACAGAATGCTTAAATACATATAAATACATTTAGACCACTTAACTTAATGATTGCTATCAGGGTGTGATGAGACTTTCAACCAGCACAACAAAAAATGTTTCTGAAGTCAATCACCTATCGCACCTTTAAATACTCACTTTTTTTGTACTCCTAAACTAAACTAAAATAAATAAATGAATTAAAAAAATAGCTGTATGCTGTATTAAACTTTTATTGCTTTGATGCTTGAAAACCTCTTTTCAGCTTTAGACCATATAGTGATTTCATATGCTGTGTGGATGCCACATACTTTGTCTCAGTACAGTGGCAATAATTAAGTTACTTGGAAGGATTCTCTGTGAAACTTATGTAAATCAGAGACCACCACATTGAGACATCTTGCACGCTGGTCACATTTCCACATGAATATCTTGTTTGGCCCATGACCAGAACCTCCATTTTGAGGATCAGATTGGGAGGGAGGGAGGAATGAAGGCGGCGTGGCACACTGGAGAATAAATGAACCTCGCACGCCAGCTAATGACCTCGCAATGCTTTTACTCAGGAGCATATTTCACCACTGGCTTGGTATCCAACACCCCCAAAAGCCATTTCAATAAAGCCTGTATTTACAGTGAACAATGTGTGATGGCAAATGTCATTTGAGTTAGGTAGGCTGATTCCTCTTCTAGCACATGATTCACAGAGGTCTTTGTACTTGTTTTGTGCATATGCGCTATTTTGGGTATTAAGCTTGACTTCTGAGAGCACAAAGCAATGCTGTGATACCGGAGTGAATGTGATTATGTGCACCCAGACTGAAATGATGGTTTAGTGTCTTTAATCACGGAAAAGAGCTTTTTTATTGAAATGGGAATTTGGACTTTCAGCCGCACAGTGTGATGAAATGTGTCTTGGTAAAATGATCCCTAATAAATCCTATGTACCATAACCCTAAATCGATTTTGTTGCTTTTATTAAACATCAATCACTCAATCAAATAATCAATCACAGGCAGGCGTCAATTAGTTTGTCATTAGCTTTGTAGACATATTAGATTCACATATTAGAAAAAAAAACACACAGTATTTTGGGAAGGTGACAGTAATAAATCCCATCATAAGTGCCATTCGTTTGTCATATAAGAGGGCTAATTCCCCAAAGAGGAACGGATTGTAATGGATTACACAGCTCTCTCTCTCTCTCAGTTCTTCATATTTCCCAAAGGTTTCTCAGCTAGAGGGCTTCTCTAATCATGCAGCATGACAGAATGTATGATTAAGTATTATAACTCTATGAATAATAAACAAAACTCTGCACCGTAGCCCAGGCAATGGACACACACTACCAGCTCAGCACCTCATGTGTTAAGGTAACATGATTACAATGGTACCAGAATTATTTGAATACTTAAGTGACTCTTAAAAAGACATTAAATGTGCATTAGAAGCAAAATATCATACATTACATTTATTTTTAATGTATATGGCACAAACATTTTTTGAGAACGCATTATGAGCTGAAAAAAACAAGATTGTTAAAACTGTATACAGTTAGATCTATGGATATATCTGTGGAAACTTGTAATAGACCGATACATTATTAAAATTATGTGATTTTAGTGTCTGGATTTTAAACATATGTCTTTTGGAGACAAGAGAGGCTGTGCCTCTTCAAAATAAAACAAATATAATGAAAAATTTAACTCAAATAACATGAAAAAGAGATCAAATGGAATGTAATCCACAATTTGGTTACACTTTATTTTGTGTCCTTGTTACAGTGTAATTATACATTTAAGTACTGAGAAATACTAATTAACTACATGTACTTACTATATGGTTAGGGTTTGGCTTAGGGCTACTTGCATGTAATTATGCATAATTTATTGTTATTATAATAGGAAGTACATGTAACGTGTAACAAGGACAGCTTAAAATAAAGTGTTACACCACAATTTTTTCTAAAGTAACTTAAAGTATACTGCAAGACACAGGAGAAACGTAAAGTGAGACGAGGAAGTTCCTCCACGTCACTGTGACTGGCTGATTGCTGAGTGTAATAGTTCCCACCTATAATGTTTGTAACTCCACAAATTGGCTTGAATGTGCCAATCTGGTAAAAATTTAATCAATTAATTAAAAAGCAACAAGTCAGAATTAAAATGAACTTGTAATGACTTAATACACAGAATGATCTATGAGCAAGGTGGTTTTTAGTGAGCACTCAGCTCGCTAAAAGTTAAATTAAAGATCCATCTGTGTGTCTGCAACCTCCACTGCACTTACGGTGTTTACAGAGGATTTGTTGACTAATGATCTGAAAAGAAGGTGACTATTAATAATAACAGCTGAATAACAGTATGCTATGCGAATAAATACAGATACATAAAAGTATTCTTGTCACTGTACAGCTGTAGCTATTATTGTTGAAACAATGTAAAAATGCAAATAAAATTGATGAGACTTTAATATGATAAGACTTTTATGTGACTTTTCTAAAATAGGTTTTAATAGTATATGTGGTGTACATTGACAAATATGGGGTTTCAATTTGGCAATATAAACAAAAATGAAATGAAATGAAATGAAATGAAATGAAATGAAATTAAATTAAAATTTTCGCATTACTCAAGTGCTTAGTTATTTGAACTCTGCAGCAATATTTGTGAAAAACAAAACAAAACAAAAAAAACATAACTTTTTGTGACCATATGAGAATCATTCCATCTTTAATTGAAAGTGGACCAACATAACTCTGTCTTTAAAGCATAATAAAATATATAACAATAAATAAATAATAAAATACATAACAATAAATAAATAATAAAATACTAATTAAATAAAATTATAAAATCTTCTGAAATAAAACAATAAAATGACTAATGTTCTCAGTTATTTGCACTCATAGCGATATTTGTAAAAATCGGAACTGTTTTGTGAATATAAGCATATGAGCAACTTCCCATCCTGAAATAAAAGTGGACTAACTTAAGTGTAACCAAGATCAGAGGGCCTAGAAAATCCACAGCACATAAGCCATCGTCATGCTGCTTTTGACATCCTGTCTAGACACATCAAAATGCGATTTGCCAACCTCATTTCACCCCTAATGAACAGCCCTAATGAATATTTTAGGAAGAGACAACCGGATAGAGTCTTAAGTGTGTCTGTAGTCACGTCTGTAGCGTGGCGCTCTGGTGTTTTTGCTCTGTTCTCTGTCGCTACGCAGCAGCTGGGTTCTGTGTGGCGGCCCACCTGCTCATCTCCGTCATCCTTTCCACCACGAACCTGTTCTGAATCCTAAAAAGCCCATCACTATCACAACACATTCAACTTTAATCACTTGGACTGTTCCATCCTCTGGTGTGGCTGTTTGTTTTTGCTGTTGTACAGGCTTCAGCGCGAGTCTTGATGTGTAGGGCGCTGAGAGGATTGTAAACAGGTTTACAGGATCTTGTAGGAACAGATCAATTCTCTACACTCTGTTGATCACAGTATCCAGACCTGTCACTCAGAACGTACTGTAGGAGGGCAAGTGTGTTGCATTGAATTCCTTTACAGCAGGAGAAGCGTCTTTAGTGCAGAGAAAGGAAAACGGCGCAGCAATCAGGGGAAAAAAAATACGAAACTGTAAAAGAGAGACCAGTGTTTTTCAAACTTTTAGTCATATAGACCCTCTGAAACCCATCAATAAGGCTCAGGTAGCCCTTCAGCAACAGCATTGACATCTTTAAAGTGGCCATTTTACTTCAAAAAAAGAAAAGAAAAGAAAGAAAACTATCAATATTGTGTGTAAAGAACAGTTTCAATTTGGAATGTTTTATGATGGAATTTAAGTACAATCGAAGTGAAGTGATGAAATTTTACCTACAGTGAAATAAAATAAAATATTTGTTAATGAAACATATACTGTAGAAAAAGTCATTTACAGTAAAAAAACAAAACAAAAAAAACAGCAGCTGTTACGGTAAAAACAGCAACAGTAAATTTTGTATATTAAACTTGAATGAATGAATGAATGAATGAATGTGAGCTGTCATATTTGAGAAGAGAGGATTGTGGTAAAGCCAATTTATGATTTTTTCACCATAAATTATAAGAGGAATTCCAAAATTTAGTATTATGTAATAGTATTTTAAAATTACATGGAATCTCCAATTAGATCTATAGACCCTTTTTCTGTTAGTAAACATTGTGACGTTTTTCTGTGGGTGGAGCTTAGGTGGAGGCAGAAAGATTCCACTGACCGCTTCACTAACGCTAGCTATGAAGTTTGTTAGCTTGTTTTTTTTTAACAATTAGTGGAGAAAATCAGATTTTACCTGCATATGTAAGATCACTCACTGTGCAGGACCGTAACTGTTATTTAAATATGTTAACTTTAATGGACGAAACCAGATTAGCCGACCTGTACTCACTTAAAGGATGGACGATCTGATAGGATTACATTCGGTTAAGTGACTCACGTCTATAGAGAAACCTTACGTGTAGTAAAGAGAAACTTACCTGTGTCTATCTAGTCATGAAGATGTATATATATATTTAAATTTCAGCAGGCAACTATTTTTACAGCTACATAAGAGTGAACTGGGCTAAAATATAAAAAGTAAGTTAAACATTCAATGTGATGGATATATTATTTGAAGATGTATGTATCATTTTGTATGTATGTTTCGGACAGTGTTTTCCCCTGCTTGGACTATTGCTTACGTTTTCAGACTACCACTCTTGTCAAACCCCTTTGGATATTGTTTGCTGTCGACTGACTCATGCCTGTTTTTGATGACTCTTTGCCTTGCCTGTGATATACAGTGGGGCAAAAAAGTATTTAGTCAGCCACCAATTGTGCAAGTTCTCCCACTTAAAAAGATGAGAGAGGCCTGTAATTTTCATCATAGGTATACCTCAACTATGAGAGACAAAATGAGAAGAAAAAAAATCCAGAAAATCACATTGAAGGATTTTTAAAGAATTTATTTGCAAATTATGGTGGAAAATAAGTATTTGGTCAATAACAAAATTTAATCTCAATACTTTGTTATATACCCTTTGTTGGCAATGACAGAGGTCAAACGTTTTCTGTAAGTCTTCACAATGTTTTCACACACTGTTGCTGGTATTTTGACCCATTCCTCCATGCAGATCTCCTCTAGAGCAGTAATGTTTTGGGGCTGTCGCTGGGCAACACGGACTTTCAACTCCCTCCAAAGATTTTCGATGGGGTTGAGATCTGGAGACTGGCTAGGCCACTCCAGGACCTTGAAATTGCTTCTTCTGAAGCCACTCCTTCGTTGCCGGGTGGTGTGTTTGGGATCATTGTCATGCTGAAAGACCCAGCCACGTTTCATCTTCAATGCCCTTGCTGATGGAAGGAGGTTTTCACTCAAAATCTCACGATACATGGCCCAATTCATTCTTTCGTTTACACAGATCAGTCGTCCTGGTCCCTTTGCAGAAAAACAGCCCCAAAGCATGATGTTTCCACCCCCATGCTTCACAGTAGGTGAAGTATGGTGTTCTTTGGATGCAACTCAGCATTCTTTCTCCTCCAAACACGACAAGTTGAGTTTTTACCAAAAAGTTCTATTTTGGTTTCAGCTGACCATATGACATTCTCCCAATCCTCTTCTGGATCATCTAAATGCTCTCTAGCAAACTTCAGACGGGCCCGGACATGTACTGGCTTAAGCAGGGGGACACGTCTGACACGGCAGGATTTGAGGCCTTTGTTACACTGTTAGACATTTCTGTAATTTCCACAGTTATTTACTGTATATCACCCAGTATAATACTGCAAATTCCCTTTACAGTAAATAACTGTAATACCCTTTGCATCATGGGCATTTTCTGTGACGTCAGACCCCACATACAGAGACTTACTGTATTTTTTAAAATTGCTGTATACTACTGTAACGGTCTCTTTGGCGCCATTATACTGAGGTCGTTTTATTTTCCTCATTTCTTACATTTGGATTGACACAATTGACACAGAGCGCTTGGAGTACATCTGTACATCAGAAATATACCGGGGCATCACATTACTGTCCGCATCCACTGTAGATAGTATATATAATGGGTTCTATATTGTTTTTTATCATCTCGCCGCGCCACTCGCGTCCGAGGAAGACACGGAAGCAGCGGGACAGCGCCGCAAGTTTTTCCCGGGGATGAATCCGCGAGAGTGGAAGAGCTCCGGAGAACATCTGCGCTGTGTGACGATGCGCTTTACGAGAGAAAAAGACCAGCAAGCAAGGTAAAAATATATGTACGTTTGTCTGTGTGTTTTGTGTCAGATTTTTGCACACCAGTTTACCTAACATTAGTAACATTTACTCCTCAACTTGGCGGTTACAGAACTTTACCATGGTAAACTGCGCTGTCGTTTCAAACGACTTTTGTCAGCTTATTGAATTAAGTTACAAAATTAAAATTGTTTTTAATGAGCAACGCTTATCTTATATTAACATTAGGTTAACTAATGTGAAATTTAGTTCAGGTGTTAGTAGTTAATGTTGGCCAGTAGCCTGAGAAAATAAAATCGTATGTTAGCTAGGTTAAACTAGTTTTATGGCTAGCTGCCTTTCTAGTTTTAGAATTAGTTTGTTATAGTTTTTAATGGAATTTAAGATTTACTGCATTTTTTTGTATTTGTGTTTTAAAGGCAACTGCAATGAAGCATCAATAAAGACATGAGCAGGTCAGCCACCCTGAGACTGATAATTCATGGTAAGAGAACAACTGTGGTTTTGAGAGGTTTGTGTATTCTGTATGAGGTTTGCCTTTTAAAAGTGTGCTATTTCTTCTACTTGTTTTTCAGAGAAGACATTTCTGTCAAAGTGGATGGTGAGCAAAGATGGTGGCCACGTTTTGGAGCAGCACCTGGGTTTTGCAGACGGCTATGTATTCTTTGGCTGTTTGTCTTTTTTCCCCATTTTGTTTCTGTTGCCTAAAGATTCTTTGTGAGGATAAATCACAACAAAATGCACTGCAAAACGTCCTAAGACAGGAGAAATGGTGAAGATGCACTGTTCCAGCATTGGAAGACTGTATTTGTATGTGTTATACATGCAATGTTTTAAATAAAGAATTTTATATTTTGTAATTATTGTGTCTGTTTTAATTGAATGCCAGTAGTACCTATGTAGAGTAAAAATAAAATGAATTCTATATAAAAATTATAAAATCTAATGAAATCTATATTAAAATGAATGAATTACAGTAGTATACTGATAAATCAAATACAGTTTGCTACTGTAAGTCTTAATTACAGTAGCTTACTGGCAACAGTGTTCTTGTGATCATTTTGACCCCACGGGGTGAGATCTTGCGTGGAGCCCCAGATCGAGGGAGATTATCAGTGGCCTTGTATGTCTTCCATTTTCTAATAATTGCTCCCACAGTTGATTTCTTCACACCAAGCTGCTTACCTATTGCAGATTCAGTCTTCCCAGCCTGGTGCAGGTCTACAATTTTGTTTCTGGTGTCCTTTGACAGCTCTTTGGTCTTGGCCATGGTGGAGTTTGGAGTTGGACTGTTTGAGGTTGTGGACAAGTGTCTTTTATACTGATAACGAGTTCAAACAGATGCCATTAATACAGGTAACGAGTGGAGGACAGAGGAGCCTCTTAAATAAGAAGTGACCGGTCTGTGAGAGCCAGAAATCTTGCTTGTTTGTAGGTGACCAAATACTTATTTTCCACCATAATTTGCAAATAAATTCTTTAAAAATCCTTCAATGTGATTTTCTGGATTTTTTTTTTTCTCGTTATGCTCTCATAGTTGAGGTATACCTATGATGAAAATTACAGGCCTCTCTCATCTTTTTAAGTGGGAGAACTTGCACAATTGGTGGCTGACTAAATACTTTTTTGCCCCACTGTACCTGTTTGACCCTTGCTTGTTTCCGGACCACGCCTCTGGCTCCGTTACACATACAGTACGTTTACTGTGAATATGTGAATATTTTCTAGAAATAAAAATTCCAGAAACTGATTTTGAACTTTCTGTGTTTGATTATTCTTTCTTACCCCAAGTTCTTAGAAATTCCAGCTACTATCAATCACAACAATGTATATTATGTATAAATCGTCAGTTTGTTGTTTTACACACATGCACCCAGACATTATTTCATACACGACATAGTCGTGAGATGCATAAGAAATCTTTAGACACATAACACAAACCATAATCCATAACAAACAAAAGACAATACTTTATTGAACCTTTTCTGATAAGAAGTGTGGGCTGCAAGCATTTTTGACGATCGTTTCTGTCCAGTCCGCTGGTTTTATCGCGTTTAACCACAGATGTCGTCGGTTTTTTGTCTGGCAGTGGCAGCAGGTATGCGATCTGTACTACGTCGATTCTGGCACCCAACATCACAACAAGATGATATTTTAAGCTCCTTGTGTAGCCGAATCTGTGCTGGTTTGAATTGGCCACCTCCAGTTTTCCCTTTGTTTTGCCTCCAGCTAGCGCTGTTACGTTATTGTGACGCTGGCACAAAAAGGGTCTATTGCATTTCCCCTTCAGGAACTCGAGCTGCGTCAGAAAGCGCTAGGGAACGCCTTCAGCGATACCGTGCTCTGAATCATATGTGACCCTGGATCACAAAACCAGTCTTAAGTCGCTGGGGTATATTTGTAGTAATAGCCAAAAATACATTGTATGGGTCAAAATTAAAGATTTTTCTTTTATGCCAACAATCATTAGGACATAAAGTAAAGATCACGTTCCATGAAGATATTTTGTAAATTTCCTACTGTAAATATATCAAAACCTAATTTTTGATTAGTAATATGCATTGCTAAGAACTTCATTTGGACAACTTTAAAGGCGATTTTCTCAATATTTGGATTGTTTTGCACCCTCAGATCCCAGACATTCAAATAGTCATATCCAAATATTGTCCCATCCTAACAAACCATACATCAATAGAAAGCTTATTTATTCAGCTTTCAGATGATGTATAAATCTCAGTTTCGAAAAATTGACCGTTATGACTGGTTTTGTGGTCCAGGGTCACATATGTGTAATCAGTCCAAACGATGGGCGAGACGTCATGGGCGGGTGACGTAACGACCAGGAAGCTTAAAAGCACATGAGGTGCAACCGGCGTTAGCTTTCTGTCATTCAGCAAAGCTCTGTGTGTGTGTCAGTCACGATCTATGTTCTGTGAGTCTTATTTACTGTTGTTTGTCAAGTTACAAGTCCAGCAACATATAAAGCTCCAGTGTCTCTAAAACCGAGGCAAAGACAAAACATAAGGGTGAAAGCAGTTCATGTTACAGATTGTGTGTTCCTCCCTGCCCATGCTACATTTGCTGCCCGCATTGTGAGCGGCTTCCACTGTGTATTCTTCACTCCCCGAAGGCTCTCTTTGAGGAGCGAGCCTTCACCAGCGTTCCTCGCGGTGCCGGCCCCGATTTAGCTGAGGCGGAGCAGCGGCTGTGCTCGTGGGAATCGCAGATGGATCAGGTGGAGGGAATGAAGACAGGCGAGCCCCTATCTTCTTCCTTTCCCATCAGACCCAGCAACCGCTCACTGGGATCGGAAGCCCGCCCGGCGGAGTGTGTCCGCTGAGGCACGGCGGCAATTGAGATCGCGGGGATCGCACATGGATCTGGCGGACGGGTTGGAGACGGGCTCGCCCTATCTCCACCTGCATTCCCCAGATCTAGCGCTCTCTCGGGGTTCGGAAGCCCACTCTGCGGTTCTTCCCCCTTTGAGTGAGAGCACGCTGCTGCAGCTATCTATCTCCGAGGAGATTGATATAGTTTTTTTATCCGAGTGGCTCGCGTGTTGCCGAGGCTGAATCTTTTAATCTTTTCACATCAGACCATGTTTACTTGTCTGGTTGTTTGGCTGCATTTAATTTTGAGGAATTAAATGATGTATTTCATCTGACTATGAGAAGTCAGACATATATTATATATATTATATACAGGAGCCTCTTGGGATAATTTCTTGAGTGAGAGGACAATGTTTACCTCTCTTCCTCCGAGGAGGTTGAGGTGGTCAGCATGGGCTGCTGAGTGGGAGCAGCCCCAATCGTGTTCCAGTTCCTCATTCTGGGAACGTCACTTCTCGTACTCCCCACAATTTTGGAGTCAGAGTGGCGCTCCCGGACCGAAGGCTTCTGGGATCTGCGGACCGTCATTCTCGCTGGATAGTCTTCGGCTAGAACGTCCTGAAGCCTATGGCCCAGGGCTTTTGAGGGCCGGCCCACACGGTGCCCGTCTCTCCTCAGTGCCCTCAGGAGATCGGTCTGCCAACCCTGCCAGTGTTCCAGGGCGCGGCGGTTTCCAGTGAGCGCTTCTCTCAGTCTCTTCTGCCCAGTAACGTAGCAGGGCTGAGAGGCTCACTACCCCTTCAAGGGTCTCTAGAGCAGCTAGACTGGCCGTCTCCTGCCGGTCCTCTGCTTCAGGGCACCGAGCTAGCTGCTCTAAGTATACTAGAGGCCAGTCTTGAAAGACTGGTTCCCTTAGTAGGTCACCTGGCGGTGTGGGAGCCCCTACCAAGCGGGTGTCGTTGGGTCCTGCCTGAGCAGACTCTGGTTCTATCAGTCTAGTCTTCCTAGGAGATGATGCAGGTCTGAGGACCGTCGTTTTCAATAGGAGGCTTCAGAGGCAGTCCTGATGCCCATGGCCCAGGACTTATGAGGGCAGGCCGCCACTTCGGGGGACTCAAGAGTAGCTAGAGTGGCCGTCTCCTGCCGGTCCTCCACTTCAGGGCATCGAGCTAGCAGCTCCAAGCACACCAGAGGCCAGTCTCGGGAGACTAGTTTCCTTAGGGTGGGTTGCACCAACCAGGATTAAGCTTAAATCTAGATTAAATCAAGGTTTATCTAATAATTCTGTTGCACCAAACTTTAAACCTTGTTTAAAAATAAGCAGGTTTACATTTAAACCATAAGTTTGATCCTGGATTTATTGTATATTTAAGATAGATTAACTTTAATCCTGTTGCTCCATAACTTTAAACTCAGATTTAAATCTCAATTAAGGATTAACTTTAAATTTACAGGTGAGGAAGTTTAAATACAATAAAGTGCACTTACAGTTACAGTATGTGGCTGATTGAACAAAGATAGAAACAGTGGGTGTGTCCTCAGGTCTCAGAGAGGTGTTTATTATAAATAAAAATGAAAATTAAAGCGCACTGAGCCCGCAGATTGTGAGGGTCGTGGCAGCCTGTAGTAAACTCGCGTCTGCTATCGAGTCTGGGATGTGAATCCGTCACTTATCTCAGTGCATCTTGGCGTACGACAAAAGGAAAGACGACAGGAACGCGGCGCGCCTCTTGGTTCTCACGGCCGCTCCACACGCGTGCTGGACGGCGATCAAACGGAAGGGGCGCCGCTGTCACGAGCGGAGCGGAGGTAGTCATTCCATGAATCATGCCAGTTATTTTCTCTTATCTCGGTTGTCATAAGCTATACTCCATTAATTGATACAATAAATATATATTTCCAAGATGATCAAATCCGTATGCACTGCCTCAAAGTTGTATTGCTTGTTTGATCAGCCGTTTGATCAACGGTCTCTCTACATAACATTTTATAAAGATGGCGGACCTTTTACAAGTTTATTTCCTTTATCGACAAAAGCAACTTATGTCAGAGACAGAGGATAAGGAATATTAACATTGTTGCTGATTAATTACATGACGAATCCATCATGGCAGAGAAAATTAATCGTAGATGGAGGTTTTAATCGCAGGTTAGAATTCTAATCCCCAATTTGTTAATCTCAGTTTAAAATTAAGTGGTGCAACACAACTCGATTTAAAATAAAACCCAGATCAACAAATCCTCGATTAGCTCTAAACTTTGCTTAATTTAATCCTTGTTGGTGCAACCCACCCTTAGTAGATTATTTAGCAGCGTGGAAACTACTGCCAAATGTATCTCGTTGGGTCCTGCAAACTGTAGAGGCATTCAGTTCGGCGCTCCGCCACCACTTTTCAAAGGGGTTTTTCTCACATTAGTGGGCCCTGAGCAGGCTCTGGTATTAGAACAAAAAGTGAACACTCTCTTGAGGAAGGAGACCATCGAGGTGGTCCCTCCTCTCGACAGAGAGTCCGGGTTCTACAGCCGGTACTTCATTGTTCCAAAGAAGGATGAGGGGTTACGTCCAATTTTAGATCTGCAGCTATTGAACCGCTCAGTCATGTGTCTGAAGTTCAAAATGCACACTGTCAAACAGGTCGTGTCTCAGATCAGGTCCGAGGACTGGTTTGTCACGATAGATCTAAAAGACGCTTATTTCCATGTCTCCATCCTTCCCAGTCACAGGAAGTTCCTGAGGTTTGCTTTCACGGGCAAAGCTTACCAATATCGGGTTCTTCCCTTCGGCCTAGTACTCTAACCCCATACTTTCACGAAGTGTGTGGATGCTGCTCTGGCTCCTCTGCGACTCCAGGGCATCCGCATACTCAATTACATCGACGATTGGTGGATTTTAGCTCAATCAGAGCAGATGGAGGTTCGGCATTGAGATGTCGTTCTCGCTCATATGAAAGAGTTGGGGTTAAGACTAAACGCCAAGAAAAGTGTGCTTTCTCCATTACAGAGGACCACTTATCTGGGCGTGGTGTGGGATTCGACCACGATGCAGGCACATTTGTCTCCTGCTCAGATCGAGTCGATCCTCACTGCAGTCGTGAGAGTCAGAGAAGGCCGGTCACTCACTGTCAAGCAGTTTCAAAAGCTGCTGGGTCTGATGGCAGCTGCGTCCAACGTGATATCTTTTGGCGTGCTGTACATGAGACCGCTACAGTGGTGGCTCAAGACCATGGGGTTCTCCCTGAGGGGAAACCCACTCCGCATACAAGGTCATGCGGCGATGCCTACGTGTCTTAGACATGAGGAGGAAACCTTGGTTCTTGTCTGGTAGCTCCTTGTCACCGCGTAATGCTAGCGACGGACACATTCCTCACCGGTTGGGGAGCGGTCATGAGTGGCCACCCTGCCCGCGGTCTATGGAGCGGTCGCCATCTCACGTGGCACATCAACTGCCTGGAGATGCTGGCTGTGTTTCGAGCACTGAAACACTTCCTCCCAGACCTAAGAGATCACCATGTGTTGGTGTGCACCGACAACACAGCGGTGGTCTCTTACATCAACTACCAGGGAGGTCTGCATTCGTGCCCCCTTTACAGGCTGGCGAACCAGATCATTGTGTGGTCCCAGGGCAAATTGGGGGATAAGGCTCACTCAACTAGAGTGTGGCGGCCTCCAAGGCCTTTCTGGCAGGTGTACCTATGCAGGACATCTGCAATGTTGCGGGATGGTCTACGCCCCTCATGTTCGTCAGGTTCTATGACCTAGATTTGCGAGCCGCTCCTGGCTCTTCTGTTCTCTTGCCATAGTTGTGCTCTTTCACACTAGGCAGGGATTTGCAAGTCTGGCAGCGTAGACAACTCGTTCCTCTAGCGTTTTCCGACGCAGCTCGAGTTCCTGAAAGGGAACTTCCCAGATTACGTATGTAACCATGGTTCCCAGAGGGAAGTACCTCACGTACTTTTACGCTTCCCGGTCGTTACGTCACCCGCCAGTGACGTCTCCCCCATCGTTTGGACTGATTACACATATGATTCAGAGCATGGTATCGCTGAAGGCATTCCCCTAGCGTTTTCCGACTCAGCGTCTCGTTCCCTCGGAGAACCATGGTTACATACGTAACCTGGGACGTTTTTCACCATATAAAGAAACTGTTAACTGGTTTTTAAGCGTAGCCTTTTTACAAGTCTTTTTCTGTTGAAATTATGATCATTTCTATTTTCTGCAACAAATGTTGACACTGATACATGACACAAAGCCCTGTTTTCTGTATAAAGGGTTTGTGTTTTGTGGCAAGGCCACAGATGGGCATTTTTACATTATCTTTCCACAGCGTAGGTACGTAATTGAAAAGCCTGGTCCCTTCATTGTCGGCCCTCTGAATCATAGTTTCACATTGAGATCTAGGACACCTTCCCTAACAATCAATAACAATAGAGCGCTGCCTCTTCATTCAGAAGGGCCTGTTGTTGGATAGATGACTGAGAGAGGTTTCTCTTTTGTTCGTCACCTTGCCTCGGCACGCTACAGATTTAAGAGATGAGGGCGCTGGTGGCAGCATCCGCTCATTTGTAACGTTTTGTTCATCTCGAGCTGTCAGGCGCCACACTCAGAGCAGGAAATGCAGCCGTCTCTCACTGGCAGATTGCAATGAGAGGTGCTTCTTCCAAAGTACCAGCCAAAAGTCTTGCAAATGATTCTCAAAAATGTGGGATCAGTAAGATTTAATGTTTTTTTAAAGAAGTTTCTTCTGCTCATCAAGGCTGTATCTATTTGATCAGAAATACAGAAAAACTGTTATTTTGTGAAATATTATTGCAATTTAAAATAACAGTTTTATATTTTAATATACTTTAAAATATAATTTATTTCTATGATCAAAGCTGAATTTTCAGCATCATTACTCCAGTCTTCCGTGTCACATGATCCTTCAGAAATCATTCTAATATGCTGATTTATAATCAATGTTGGAAACCGTTGTGCTGCTTTGTTTTTTTTGGGGGGGGGGGGACCTGTGACCTTTTTTTTTTTTAGGATTCTCTGATTAATAAAAAGTTAAAAAGAACAGCATTTATTTAAAAAATAAATTTTGTGTTACAATATACAATGCTATTCAAAAGTTTGGGGTCAGTACATTTTTTCTTTCTTTTTTTTTTTTTTTTTAAGAAATTAATACTTTTATTCAGGAGGGATGTGTTAAATGAATAAAAAGTCACAGTAAAGACTTATATTGTTAGAAAAGACTTCTATTTTGAACAAATGCTGCTCATTAACATTTTAAACAATCAAAGAAAAAAGTATCACAAGTTCCAAAAAAACAATATGAAGCAGCACAACAGTTTCAACACTCATAATAAATCAGCATATTAGAATGATTTCTGAAGGAATAATGATGAAGTAGTGAGAAGTAATGATGCTGAAAATTCAGCGCTGCATCACAGAAATAAATTCTGATAAAGTACATTGAAATAGGAAACCAATATTAGAAATTGCAATAAGATTTCACAGTATTACTGTTTAATCTGTATTTTTGATCGAATAAATACAGCCTTAATGAGCAGAAGAGACTCCCTTAAAAAAAACATAAAACATCTTACTGATCCCAAACTTTTGAGAGGCAGTGTACGTATGCATATACAGACATATATACGAACATACATAATTAGACATATAATATACATATATTTTTTCTATATGTAAATTCTGTAAGTTCAAGACTTGTTCAAACATTTCTTCTAATACTTACATAGCCATTTCCACAGTAATTTATTAATACCTATGAGTTTCATTATTATAGTTATGTTTATAGTTATATTGTAGAAACATTTTAATGAGCCTGTTGCTTAGGAGAGTCTCATTATCATGACATAATTACACTACAGGCTGAAGAAACATTTGCATCAAATTCTGTTAATCTAATTCAACCATAAATTAATTCACAACAGACATTACTCAATATGTTAATTATCCTGAATACTATCAACACAATCAGCACAAAATAACATGCTAATGTCTCTAGACTAATCGACTGTAATGCCAGAAAAAATAAAAAATAAAAAATCACCAATATAAACATTATAGGAGACAATGGGGGTTAAAGGCTGGATTTTTTAAATCCCACAGCACGCACACCTACACAGGTTGCAAAATACTATGACTATTTTATGATTTGTGATATTACTGTATGTTACAATAATACAAGAATGAATTTGTTATTAACTATAAATTAGTAAAAATTAGTTAAAAATAAATGTTGCAGATTTGTGTAGCTAATGTGGATCAACTAACGTGATTAAATATGTGAATAATGTTACACATAGCTACAAAGGCCCTTATATTTGCATTTCCCCCCCTTAAGAGTGCTTTTTATCCAGTTATACCAAATATTTCAAGTATTTCAGCTTGTGCACACAATATAAAGCAAAGTTTTATTACTTTTATTTTTTTCTTTATGTAATAACATAAAAAGAGGGAAGCTTTGAAATGCTGCAAATAGTCATCTTCAAATGAAAGTGGATTTTTAATAGGATAAAACTCAATGGTAAAAACTAAATGGTAATGCATTCCCATAGAACGCCCCTTTCTAGGAAGTGTGCCCAGTGTCCACAATGGAGAGGCTTTGGCCAAAGCACTGGACATTATTACAGATGCAAAGAGCCCAGCCAAAACATGAACTATTACACTGCTGGAGAACAGCAGAGAGTTACAGCCTCCACAACACAAAGGAAAACAAGGTACGTGGAGCCATGTTTAATCTCTATCTTTACTGGGACTCTCAGAATGTTTAATTCATCACTGAAGAATTCAGGCCACCGACTCACAAAGCTCTGACTGCAGCACACACACAGACACAGACACACACACACACACAGACACACAACAGCATGTATACAATCACAGATTAAATCAATGTGAAAATACACTACTACTCAAAAGTTTGGGGTTTGTGAGATTTTTTAATGCCTTGTGCCTCGAAAATACAATAGTATATTGTGCTTTAAAACAACTTTTTTAAATATAATTTGTTGGCAAACTGAATTTTCAGCAGTCATTACTTCAGTCTTCAGTGTCACATGATCCTTCAGAAATCATTAATAAGCTTATTTGGTGCTAAAGGAACATTACTAATTATTATCACAGTTAAAAACAGTTGTGCTGCTTAACATGGAATATTTGATCAATAGAAAGTTCAAAAGAACAGCATTTATTCAAAATTATTTTTATAATAATGTAAAAGTCTTCACTTTCCTTTTTATCTTTAATATATATATATATATATATATATATATACATATATATATATATATATATATATATATATATATATATATAGTGCTCAATAATGGTGACAATCAACAAATTTTTAAATTTTAATATACAGTAACTACTCAACAGATAACTATAAGTGACAATAAATAACAGAAAGACAGCAAATGGTGAAATAATCTTCCCATAAAAGTATGTGCATCATTTATTTATGATGCAAAGCATATTGGGAACTGAAAAACCCTTGACAAATTGTTCAATATGAAACTCTTTGTTCAGGCAACACTGCCTAGTTGGAATAACATCTTGCGGAATATTGTTGGTCTACTATGTGTTTTTTTTTTTTAGAATGTAGATTCAAAATAATTCATATTTTCAGCGTGTGACTCAAAAAGCTCTGCATGCTGAATAAAATGTAATTGCTTTTTGACAGTGCACAAATACAAACAGTCACGCAAATAAAACAGATGGATACCTCCAAGAACACAGAGTTAAGCCAATACACACAAAAACAACACATGATGCTGCATATTTTGACAAATTTCCATGTAATTGGCTTTTTCCTCCTCATTCACATGCTCAATTGATATGTAGCAGGTTGGCAGAGCAGCTGCCCAATATGGTCATGAGGAATTTATCACACGTCTCCACCTTACAAACCACCATCTGGGAGTGTGATTAAAATGCAAGTTCATGGCGACTTTAAGCCGAATGCTTTCCTTCCAACTCTACTCCTTCAAGAGATTCTCATACTTCTCCACACTAATGGCTTCCCTCATCCTTACAGTCATCGGCTGAGGCAGTATTAAAAAAAACCTGTATTTAAAGTTCCCTGGGGACCGAGATCTACAACGAAAAGATGTTCTCTGTCCTTGAGCGAGAGACGTTAGACACAGAAGACAAATCAAACACAGATCTTCACTTCACTTCGTATTGGACACAAACTAAAGCACACAAAACAGAGCGACTGTGATGTCCGATCAGTTGACTGTTTCTGCTTTTAAGGGCCTTTCCAGACTGGCAGCCATTTTGGCTCTATCGCACAGCTCCAAATGAAATTCATACCACAGCCTGAGCCACTGTGGCACGCACCACTGCCTTTGGGTAAAGAGAGAGTCAATGTGCTGATTTTAGAATTTTACAGATTTCTGCTTATGGCTATGTAGCACATATAAAAATAAAGTTACTCTGTAAGGCCTGCATACATGTACGGTACATGAGATGAAGAAGTAGAGAGGGTTTTGACTGATATCAGCAAATACTTTGTGCTTGGCTGTGTAATAATTGAAGCAGAACTAACAATAACATGTCTGTTGCTGCAGGAAATTATTAAATAGTTTAGTTATCATTAGCCATTACTAAATCTTGTAAGGATATATAAATGTAAAATAAATAGATAAATGTGAAAAATAAACTAAACAACACAATTAATAAAAATAAATGTATTAAACATGATAAAATTATAAATATTTAATGGTAATAAACATTTTTTTTTTTTTTTATTTTACAGGCAGTAGACATAACCCATCTTGTAACATTTAATACATTAATAAATTTAGTTAATTTGAAATTAATTAATAATAATAATAAAAAAAAAATCATGAGCATTTGTTCTTTAACATCCCCAAACATTTGTTATTAACAAAATACCAACAACAACATTAATAAAAGTAATAAAATAATGTAAAGTCTTGTAACAATATATATATATATATATATATAGATAGATAGATAGATAGATAGATAGATAGATAGATAGATAGATAGATAGATAGATAGATAGATAGATAGATAGATAGATAGATATAGATATATCAGAATAATATCAAAGTTCCAGTACACTGGAAATTGATAATTACATAATAATAGCCTCATTATATAGTTATGTTTATATGATAAACTATTTGTGACCCTGGACCAACAGTCATAAGGGTCAAGTTTTTGAAATTGAGATTTATACATCATCTGAAAGCTGAATAATAAACTTTCCATTGATGTATGGTTTGTTAGGATCGGACAATATTTAGCCGAGATACAATTATTTGAAAATCTAGAATCTGAGGGTGCAAAAAATAAAAAATAAATTAAAGTATTAAAGAAAATCGCCTTTAAATTTACAAAATATCTTCATGGAACATGATCTTTACTTAATATCCTAATGATTTTTGGCATAAAATAAACATTTATAATTTTGACCCATACAATGTATTGTTGGCTATTGCAACAAATATATCTGTGCGACTTATGACTGGTTTTGTGGTCCAGGGTCACATTTTTCTGTTATGTACACTCCCAGAAAAAAGGAACAAAAGCATATACGCATAATCATATACACATATACACACATACCTAAAGGGTAACTTTTTTTCTGAAAGTGTTGCGACCAAAGTAAAATCTAGGTAGAGAAGTACTGGTTCTTTTGAAAGACGAATAAAAAAGCACACAGGGAAGGTTTGTTCAGTACAAAGCCCTCTCAGAGAGCCGCTAGCTTCACACTAATTGTCTCAGCTCCTGTACAAATGCACCTGCAAACAGGCCTCGGACCACTAAGCCCTCAAGGGGGGTCCGAGGTACAGAACGAGTGGGATCACTAGCCGGATTAGCAAGGATCCCACCTGACTACAGTGACTAAGCATGATGGGGACTTGGCAGGAATTGCTCTGGAAGACCCATTCTGAAGGACTGTGACGCTCCAGAACACTGCAGCTCCTGCCAGGCACTGCTGTCCGAGCTTCTTATCTCTCACTTGGCAAAGCTGACAGCCTCTGGTTGCCTGCCACCTCCACTTTAGGCCGGCTGCTCTCTGAGCAGCCTGCGGTCTGTGGAGCCGCTGATAAATGCCCTAACGCTGCCCATCCCGACCCACTGAATGTCACTGAACTCTTAGCTCCAAACTCTCCTCACTTTCTGAAAGCACATTAGGAGAAGGCCAACTTTAATGGGTTATATAGCCCATCTAATTTTTTTTTCTTTGAAGAGACCCTGAGTTTTGTTTTAAGCTACTAAAGGCTTTTGAAGGACACCAAGCGTGTAGAGAACGTGTTTTTTGAGCTAACACTAATAGGGATATTTGGTTACAGTATAGGATAGAAAATAGTATGTGCAGTGTTCAGAAGAGATTTGAGAATGCCTATAATAATAATAATAATAATAATAATAATAATATACATGCATATACTCTTAAAATAAATTGATGATATGAATTTGAATTTAATTGAATTAGCAGCCAGGATTCAAAATCAAAATACACATTATTATTATTATTATTATTATTATTATTATTATTATTAGGTAACACTTATTATTATTAATAATTATTATTATTAGGTAACACTTTATTTTAAGGTGTCCTTGTTACACATGCTACATGTACTTACTATTATAATAACAATTAATTATGCATAATTACATGCAAGTAACCTTAAGTCAAACCCTAATAATAATTCCTTACATTTATATAGCGCTTTTCTAGGCACTCAAAGCGCTTTACATTGTGAGGGAGGAGGGGGGGGGGGTCTCCTCATCCACCACCAGTGTGCAGCATCCACCTGGATGATGCGACGGCAGCCATAGTGCGCCAGAACGCCCACCACACACCAGCTTATTGGTGGAGAGGAGACAGAGTGTTATTTAGCAAGAACACAATCTGTTGATCAATACTGACAGCAAAGACTTTCTTTTCAAAAGATTGATTTGAACAGTTGAAATTTGTAAGAGTCTAGAAAAAAATAAAGAAATCTTTGTTTCCACAAAAATATTAATCAGCACAAATGTTTTCAATAATGATAATAACAAATGCTGAGCACCGAATCAGCAAATTAGAATGATTTCTGAAGCATCATGTGACACTGAAGACTGACTTGAGTAATGGCTGCTGAAAATTCAGCCTTGTCATCCCAATAATAAATGCAATATTTAAATATATTAAATAGACCATAATATTTCACAATAATACAGTTTTACTGTTTTTTTGATCAAATAAATGCTGCCTTGGTGAGCATTAAAGACTCATTTCAATTAAAGACTTCTTTACATTGAAAATCGTACTTACACAAGTAAATCAAGAGTGCAAGTTATGCATGTAGCTATGCATTCAATTAAATCCGCCTAACTGTGTGTACATGCTGAGGGAACCTAAAGTCCATGTATCTCAAGGTCACACCGAAGGCACTTCCTGCTCAGAATGCTGCTTCCATCCGGGTGCTGTAGATTTCCCAGAAGTGAACGTCGGTTAGTGTGCCAACAAAATTGATTGGAACGTGGAATGCATAACATTACTCTCAATTGATGTTCAATTCACTTTAGTCTCCCCCTCCCCCCTTGTTGTTATTTAAGATTTTGGCAAAGAAATGAAGAAAAGCACAAATTATATGAAAAACACCTTTGTGTGCCAGTCTATTACAAAAGGAAGGGCTTTTCAATGACACAGACATGGTGGATTAAAATGAAAATAATCTTCATTTCAAGCTCATATCCTGAGATAAAGCAACTACACAATACCTATATTGTTTCTGATCATGTACATTTATTAAAAACATGCCTCAAGGATTTTCCAAAAAAAACTACTGTATTGCGTTTCTTAAAAGCTTTTTTAAATAGACTCCATCCTGACAGCATGAAGAGACTTTCTGCCTTTTCGCTGGGATGATAGTCTGTATAATTTTTCATCATGGTTAGGTAACTTTGTATTTGTAGCCTTTAGATGCCAGGTTGCTTTACATGTTCACAGAATTAAAAGGGCACTGTTAATTATCCTCCCGCTCTTGCCTCTCATCCAAACACAGAGTGAGCTGGAGGGGTCCTCTTCTGGCATTCAAGCACACAGTCTGTGTGTGTGTCACGGCTAGACAGAATCTGCAGCCATTTTCACATTTTCTGCTCTGATTTTGGGGAAAATCTGTGTAATGGATTTCAATGTGATAAAATGTGTTAAACTGAGTGCTGCGATATTCAAGCATTACTAAACAAGCCAAAATTTTGATGTGGAGCTTTAAGGCATTCCAAATTTATTTTTCACTGGGAAAAAAAATAAATAAATAAAAAATAAAAAAAGAATAAAAATAAAACAAAACAAAATAAAATAAAATAAAGTTTGGGTTAAGATTATTATTATTATTATTTTAATTATTCAGCAAAGATGCATTAAATGGATTCAAACTGACAGTAAAGACATTTATAGTATTACCAAAGATTTCTATTTCAAATAAATGCTGATCTTTGGAATTTTCTATTCATCAAATAATAAGAAAATACTAAGAATACAAATAATAAGAAAAGTATCACAGGATATTAAGCAGCACAACTGTTTTCAACATTTACAATAATAAGAAATATCACTGTTTATTTTATTATATTATTATAGAATATATATTAAAATAGTTTATATTATTGTAATATTATTATTTTTCCTGTATTTTTGATCAAATAAGCCTTGCTGAGCATACAGTGGTGTGAAATAAAAAAAATTGGGGCCCTTTCCAATATTTTATTTTTTTAAATATTTGTCACACTTGAATGATTCAGATCATCAAATTAATTTTTATATTACACAAAGATAACCCGAGTAAATACAAAATGCAGTTTTGAAATAATGATTTCATTTATTAAAGGAAAAAAGCTGTCCAAACCTGCCTGGCCCTACGTGAAATAGTAATTGCCCCCTAAATCTAATAACTGGTTGTGCCACCCTTTGCAGCAACAACTGCAATCAAGCGTTTGCGATAACTGGAAATGAGTCTTTCACGTCACTGTGGAGTAATCTGGCCCACTCTTCTTTACAGAATTGTTTTAATTCAGCCACATTGGAGGGTTTTCAAGCATGAAAGGACTGTTTAAGGTCATGCCACAGCATCTCAATTGGATTTAAGCCCGGACCTTGACTTGGCCACTCCAAAACCTTAATTTTGTTTTTCTTGAGCCATTCAGAGATGGACTTGCCGGTGTGTTTGGGATCACTGTCCTGCTGCATAACCCAAGTGCGCTTGAGCTTGAGGTCACAAACTGATGGCCGGACATTCTCCTTCAGGATTTTCTGATAGAGTGCAGAATTCATGGTTCCATCAATTATGACAAGTCATCCAGGTTCTGAAGCTGCAAAGCAGCCCCAGACCATCACGCTACCACCACCATGTTTGACTGTTGATATGATGTTCTTTTTATGAAATACTGTGTTGGTTTTACGGCAGATGTAATGGGACACACACCTTCCAAAAAGTTCAACTTTTGTCTCATCAGTCCACAGAATATTTTCCCAAAAGTCTTGGGGATAATCAGGATATATCAGGATATACAGGGGGGCAATTAATTTTTCACGTAAGACCAGGTAGGTTTGGACAGCTTTTTTCCCTTAATAAATAAAATCATCATTTACAAACTGCATTTTGTATTTATTTGCATTATCTTTGTGTAATATTACAGTTTGAATCTTTTAAAGGGGTCCTATTATGCTTTTTCATTTTTTGAATTTTAGTCAGTGTGTAGTGTGCATGTTTGGGCATAAAAAAGATTTTAAAATTTACAAATCTCAAAGTCCACTCCAAAGGGAGATATTTTCATTTTTTTTAAAAATCCCTTTTCTAGAACTACAACGAATGGCTTGTTTGGACTACAGCGTTGTTTTCTGGGTTTTGTGATATCACAAAGCGGCCCATTAGAATATCATTAAAATAAATCTTGCCTACGGAAATTCGATTGGTTGGGGGTGGGGAGGGGTGAGGTCGTGGTTAGAACGCTTGGTTGAGTGCATCAGACAAGAAGAAGACGAAGTGCTGCTGTAGCGTCAGGTTTTCACAAGTTAGCCGTTTGTGCCAGGCTGGGGAGAAGGGTATTGTAATAATGTAAATTATGTGAAAAATAAAGTGTTTTTTGAACCACCAAGCGTGAGAGCATGTTCTAGTACACCCCCAAAACAAAATCAAGACTTTGTAAAAGAGCATAATAGGACACCTTTAAGTGACAAATATGCAAAAAAACAAAAACAAAAAAGAAAAAAACAAGAAGGGGGCAAAAACTTTTTCACGGCATTTTAAGATATTTCTTTGAAAAATACTTCTAAAAAAATCCCATCAAAATTTGTGCCTAAAGCGCAATTTTGTAACCCAGACTTCCATTAGTAATTTTTCTATAAATCACTAGTACATACATGTATGAGAATGCTAACAGTTAGCTTTACATCACATCTTTCCATTTCTCAACAGCGTCTTTTGCTATAAGCTAAACAACCAGGTCACATCTTGAAGTCTGTGTTTTTGTAATATTCTCTGCACACTCATCTGTCAAGCGACTGTATGATATTCAACAAACAACATCATCTTGGTACAAACATGTTAAGGCAAACTAGCCTTCACCTCGCAAACACAATCTTCCATTGCTCAAATAACCTGCACTTCAGATAAATAAACCGCGAGTTATCGCACACGCTCTACAACACGGCCCGGAGAATGAAAAGGAAGCATCTGCGGCATTGAATTATCTATGACTACAATGCACTGGACTCCCATAGTGCAGTAAACAGTAAGTGAGGTTGCCTTGCCCTTTGAAACATGGTCAATACACTGCCTTCCTGTGAGTGATGGAGAGGGACAAAAGTGATCTAATCCAATCATCTCCAATAAGAGTAGAGGATGAATTGTGATGGGAGGTAATGAGCAGTTGTCTGGAGTTAATCCCACTGTCTCTCCGGTGAGAAATGGCTCATTCTTCTTCCGTCCCAAGCAGAACTGAGACGTTTCAGGCCTTGATTTGAATGGCTGTGTGAGATATCTGTTTCCGGCCAGGAGTCATTTGTTGGGCAACAATTTCTTTTTACTTTAAGCCCTGAGATGTAGCACTTCTAAAATTGTACTTTGGCAGATACAGCGGATAAAACTTTAAGGGAAAGGATATGATGCTACAATACGTTTATGGCAGCCGAGCTGTCGCATTCTGGCTTCAATCATGTCTGCTCTCACAACAATGCTGGATCTAATCACTCTCGTCGCATTCTGACTTGCACAGTGGGTTCAGGCTGAAGTGATGACTTTCTGAAATGCTGACAGGCCGGACAAGCTCACAGACCAAGAGCTGCTAGAGATATCTGTACTCCAGCTGCACTGAAGCTGTCAGAGCAGCATCATAAGCCACGCAGCAGACTGTGGCCCTCTTAAAGAGCCGGGTGACGGATCCAGAGGAGGAATGACGATGCAGCTATCAGTGGAAGCTCAGGGGAACTTAAATCAGAGGGAAATGAATTGAGAGGGGAGAAGCAGACTGGTAAAGCGAGCAGCACATACCTTAATGCCTGCAATGGTTCAACACTTCAAAGGGATGAGCAATTGTAAGCCATCAGATAAAAAGCAGTGAGTAAAAACCTGGAATTCAAAATCTAATTTAAATCAGGAAATACAAAATGTTTTATTATTATAAAATAATTAAAACAAATAAATGTTATGCTTTTCACTGAAATTGTTATAATAAAATGATATAATAAAAATTATTATTATTATTATTATTTTCACAACAATAATCTATAATTCAAAATCTAATTTAAACCAGAAAGTAAACAAAACATTTAAGATTAAAAACAAATGTTATGACCCAAAATGAATGAAAACAATGTAAGATTCTGAATGCTCAGAAACTATATGTTAATATGTCAGAAATATATCACTTATTCAATTGAAATTTTCACTCAAATTATGTTTATAATAATATCACACTTGACAATTTGTTAAAATAAATATTTTCAGATATGAAAATAAACATTTTTTCTTTGCTGTTATTGCAACAATTAAAATGGAGAATAAAACCCTTCATATTAATGCTAAAACAGCAAATGCCTTCTTTTCTAGTTAGCACAGACCACTTACAACATCATTAATTGACAATTAGCAGCAAATAATTTGATGAAATGCGACAATAACTGTCTGTGTAATTTCCTAATTAAAGTTTGCACTAGCAAGAATAAAAATGAAGCATTTTACATGTAACCTCATATAAGATACAGTACGTGCTTTGAACCACCACTTTTTGTTTTTCTAAATCATCTTTGCAACAGAAAACAGGTGCAAAATAGCCAATAAATTATCATATTAATATATCTACATTAACATTTCAATTTCCAGCACAGCTGCCCTTAACCTGCTTGAACTCTGCGCTCTGGGTAACATCAGGGGCGCTTCCAGGGCAACCTGCCCAAAATGCAGAGATACTCTGAGCTGAAAACACTTCAGTAAATAAGCTGCTCAATCAGAGAGCACTAAGACTGCAGCAGGGAGAATGAAGCTCATCATTTATTAAAGACATCAATTATGCGTCGCTGGAATGCACCGAACTACCTGTGGTGCTTTTTTTTTATAATAGTTTTTACGTTTCCAACGTCTCCTGGCTTTGACTAATCCAATAAGAGGTATTCGTTGAAAGGCAGTGACCCAGAAGTGCGCGAAAGAGATGTCAGGACATTCTGTAAACGACAGGTTAGATCTGCGATGTGGTGAGGGGTGGCGTCACCTAATCCGAATTCACAAAAAAAGGTCAGGCGCACACAAGTTTGCAAAACAAATTAATTATACACAAGACAGATTAATGCGCAGCAAAACTAATGCCAGATATGATTAAGTGATGAGGCAGGTTTATCTGTTGATCTAGTCTCGGATGAATGAGCAGTGCAAACACAGGGCAGTGAAGCTTGTTGCGTTCACATCTACATGTATCAGCAGCTCCCTCAGATGTCCGCTGTGCTTTGTTTATGCAGCAATCAGCATTGGAGACGGACCGGCCCATCTACATAACATGCATATTCAAATCAGGCTCTCTGGCTCGCTTTAAAAATCCTCTTTGACGTCCCCTTGCTTGCCGCTAAGAGACTGTCTTAAATAAATCACTGTAAACAATGTGTTAACACGTCGCCGCTGCGTGCCTGAAGCCATTACGTACCCCCTCGACCGCTTGCTTCGAATCATGGGAAATCTTACGAGCACTTAACGGAGCTGCAAGTGTTGCCAACTTCCGCAGAGGAGAGTAAGGGACACTCTTGGTCTTGTCTTTTTTTTTAGGACGATATGGGACACCCTGCATTTCTTTACACGACATGTGAGTTTTAGATAAACTCTTGATGGCAGATAACCAGCGAGCACAGTACACTAAAACAAAATTCTAGAAAGGCCTGCAGCCAAAATAGTCACTGCATGACTGAGTTAAGTGCTAAATATATTTGAGTGGCTTGATTTTAGTTTATTGACTATTACATCTGTTGAAAAAAAAAAATGTTTCATAATAAAGTGTCACATGCTATAACACGCACATCAGTTACATTAGCTGTCAACTAGATAAATGATACGTAACTCCAGTTATTAAATTATATAAATTATTGTACATATATATTTTAAGATGAAAAGAACTAAACTTAAATGTGCTTTGCATTTTAGACATTTTAATGAACAAACCCAGTTAAGAATGTACACCAATGATATGCATAAAAAAATAATGGAATTACATTTGCATTTAATCTCAATCGACTTGGCACTTTATATCCCACAATGGTGCCTTGATATCTCAGAGTAAGATTTTATATCTGACAATGTGACTCAGTGTTATTGTCAACTAAAACTAAAACTATTAATTGAATTATTGAATTACTTTTTGCTTTGCCAACTAACCTAAATAAATTTAAATTGTACTAATAAAAAATAAGTAAAATTAAAAACTATGAACGGTATATATATATATATATATATATATACACATATACATATATACAAACCCGATTCCAAAAACGTTGAGACACTGTACAAATTGTGAATAAAAAAGGAATGCAATAATTTACAAATCTCATAAACTTATATTTTATTCACAATATAATATAGATAAAATATCAAATGTTGAAAGTGAGACATTTTGAAATGTCATGCCAAATATTGGCTCATTTTGGATTTCATGAGAGCTACACATTCCAAAAAAGTTGGGACAGGTAGCAATAAGAGGCTGGAAAAGTTAAATGTACATATAAGGAACAGCTGGAGGACCAATTTGCAACTTATTAGGTCAATTGGCAACATGATTGGGTATAAAAAGAGCCTCTCAGAGTGGCAGTGTCTCTCAGAAGTCAAGATGGGAAGAGGATCACCAATTACCCCAATGCTGCGGCGAAAAATAGTGGAGCAATATCAGAAAGGAGTTTCTTAGAGAAAAATTGCAAAGAGTTTGAAGTTATCATCATCTACAGTGCATAATATCATCCAAAGATTCAGAGAATCTGGAACAATCTCTGTGCGTAAGGGTCAAGGCCGGAAAACCATACTGGATGCCCGTGATCTTCGAGCCCTTAGACGGCACTGCATCATCACATACAGGAATGCTACTGTAATGGAAATCACAACATGGGCTCAGGAATACTTCCAGAAAACATTGTCGGTGAACACAATCCACCGTGCCATTCGCCGTTGCCGGCTAAAACTCTATAGGTCAAAAAAGAAGCCATATCTAAACATGATCCAGAAGCGCAGGCGTTTTCTCTGGGCCAAGGCTCATTTAAAATGGACTGTGGCAAAGTGGAAAACTGTTCTGTGGTCAGACGAATCAAAATTTGAAGTTCTTTTTGGAAAACTGGGACGCTATGTCATCCGGACTAAAGAGGACAAGGGCAACCCAAGTTGTTATCAGCGCTCAGTTCAGAAGCCTGCATCTCTGATGGTATGGGGTTGCATGAGTGCGTGTGGCATGGGCAGCTTACACATCTGGAAAGGCACCATCAATGCTGAAAGGTATATCCAAGAATAATAACAACATATGCTCCCATCCAGACGTCGTCTCTTTCAGGGAAGACCTTGCATTTTCCAACATGACAATGCCAGACCACATACTGCATCAATTACAACATCATGGCTGCGTAGAAGAAGGATCCGGGTACTGAAATGGCCAGCCTGCAGTCCAGATCTTTCACCCATAGAAAACATTTGGCGCATCATAAAGAGGAAGATGCGACAAAGAAGACCTAAGACAGTTGAGCAGCTAGAAGCCTGTATTAGACAAGAATGTAGACAAGAATAGGACAACATTCCTATTCCTAAACTTGAGCAACTTGTCTCCTCAGTCCCCAGACGTTTGCAAACTGTTATAAGAAGAAGAGGGGATGCCACACAGTGGTAAACATGGCCTTGTCCCAACTTTTTTGGGATGTGCTGATGCCATGAAATTTAAAATCAACTTATTTTTCCCTTACAATGATACATTTTCTCAGTTTAAACATTTGATGTCATCTGTTGTATTCTGAATAAAATACTGAAATTTGAAACTTCCACATCATTGCATTCTGTTTTTATTCACAATTTGTACAGTGTCCCAACTTTTTTGGAATCGGGTTTGTGTGTATATATATATCTATATATATGACAAAAGCACACATTAATTACTAAAACTTAAATCTAAAATTAAAACAAAAACTAAACTAAAAATATAAAAAATGAAAAAAATTCAAATAAATAAATAAATGCTACACTAAACTATAAATAAACAGATTTTAGCATTTTAAATTTATAACTCACGATTACCTTTTGTATTTTGTACTCTGATGTTTCCACAAGAAAGTGACGGAGAGTTTACAGATTGTCTAATTAAAAAAAAAAAGTTCAAAAAGTTGTGTAGCTGTTTGGGTGTGAGATAGTAAAATACAGAACAAACTGTGCTTCATGTGGATTTAAATATATACTGTCCCCTTAAATATGTGATGATTCAGTATCATATGGTGCAGTAGACACCCCAGAGCAAAATTTGAGTGCTCCATGCAGCCCTATATGACACTGACTGATATCAAAACCATACTTTCCAAATGAGATGTAATTAAAAACTTGGCTTGAGTTCAATTTATTATGTTAAAGCGAAGAGGAAGGGCATTTCGGGCGATCAATACTCATGTTCATTTCCTCTAAGAGCTGCACACAGTACAAGAGCGCATTGAATTTTTCGCTTTTAACAAATGTAGCGAAGCGTACGAAGAAGAAAACAAAAAAACTTGGTAATAATTACCCATCTTTTACCCATCATCACCAGGGTAGACAAGGCTGGAGGGAGTGAATCAATAGCCCAATTTGAGCCCAATCAATAAGCAGCAGAGGTGAAATATTATGATGATATAAACATTAGACGCTTCCATTATGACTAACGATTACATCCATAAGGTACAGCTGGAAACGACACACGATGCACAGGCACGGCAACAACACCAAATGAGGAAACGCTTGCTGTTAAAACATGCAAGATTACATCTAAATCACAGACTTGTTGGATTACACACAGTTACAAAGGTGAGATCACGGATGGGGGCGATGGCTCATTTAAGATGTCCATGAGATTAGGCAAAGATTTGACAGGAAGCTGCTACCGTTTGCACCACAAGACAGATGAGCATGGGAATAAACACCAGAGGGCAAGGCATTTGGACTCACCATATTGTTGGCGGCTCGGACCCCTCCACCTCCAAGTAATCGTACTTTTCCTCCGTCTGGAAGTCTGTAAAAATGATGGAGATGGTGTCTCCGGGATCAGCAAGTATGGTCCACGTACAGTCCGCACTATTGTAATATTCACTCGGGAAATTGGGACTCGTAATGATGCCACTTGAACCCCTCAGAGTATCACCACATGTGTCCTCAGCTGTCAACCAAACACGAAAAGATTTGTGTTAGGAATCGGCCTTTAATTTCTAGACATACTTATACAGTAGAAAATGACAGCTGAACCTTTTGGACTAAATCGAGGCCACTTTTCCCATTTGCACACCAATTGTTAAATGGATTCTGCGCCAATTCACAGCCCATTGTTGGGAGCTAAAAATAGCTTTATGGCGATTTTGTTCGATATTATGCGAATGAGCGAGAAACTGTGGTTATCTGGCGGTGCCGTTCATTAATTCGACACACACTAGTTTAAAACAGGCTGTCCCATGATTCCTTTTATCATGTTTTAGTGAGGCAGTGGCTCTTCCGGCTGCTTTTGAAGCTTTGGCCCTCTCTCGTTTAAGTTTTGTAAATGGTTTCCGTCACGACATGGTTTTCAGAAAAACAAGGTCCCAGCTGCATTTCCAAATAGACTCAGAGCTCATCTCTGGTCCCTTCTGCTAGTAGGTGTCCAATTAAATTTGAGAGCGATCTTTTTGAATTTACCAATTCCAAATTGTAATTTTGTCTTTGGAAATCGAGTTGCAAATAGAACTATGTACAGATAAAGACACATGGACTAGTCTGTGCAAACATGATAAATTATATAGAAATAATTTATACAAACAAGCATCCACTCATATGTACGTACAGTCATAGCACAGAGCCATGTGAACGTACATATAGTGCGTACATAAATATGTAGAAAGCGATGCTCCGATTTGGAGAATCACTTTTACCTTGGATCGACACATAGTAAAGGTGCAAAAATTCTTGGCAACAAGAAGAGTTACATTGAAACAATTACGAAAGACGCATTGACATGTCCGGGACGGAAGCCATGTCGATGCGTGCCCACGCATACATTTGCATACATTAAATGTTGAGAACGTACATACACGACATGCATTCACAGGCAGAAATGCGCAAGAGCACATGCACTCAGAAATACTAAATGGAAACCTTGATATCTCTTACACTTCTAACGGTTATCTTTCATTTCAATTAACTACCTTTGAAACACAGCGCTCTGAAATCCTCTATTGCAATAGGGCAATCACAAAATTCAGCAGTCAGATATTTTCTTAATATTCGCTGTCATCTGTGGATTTCATTGAATTTCATTCAATTGCTTTGCGTCTTAAAGGGATACTCCACCCCAAAATGCAAATTTTGTCCTTAATCACTTACCCCCATGTCGTTCCAAACCCATAAAAGCTTTGATTGTCCTCGGAACACAATTTTAACAATTTGTACGCTGTTTCCGTTCAAATCGAAGCGTAAATAAACGTACAATACGTATTCATGTGTTACTGATGACAAAGAATAGCGTACGCACTTTGCGTCCATCGGATGCTTTTCAAAATGGCGCTACGCTGACACAGAGAGACAGAGGAGACAAATTGTTGAATAAATGTCGTTATTTTTATTTTCTTTGCATACAAAAAGTATTCTAGTCACTTCATAAAATTCAGATTGAACCACTGATGGCAGATGGACTATTTTTAATTGTGTTCCGAGGACGAACGAAGCTTTTACGGGTTTGGAACGACATGGGGGTAAGTGATGAATGACCAGATTTGCATTTTGGGGTGGAGTATCCCTTTAATTATCACTTGTAGTGAAAACGATCTTGGTAAACTTCTGAATTAAAATGACTGTAAAATTGTTTTCCACATGACTTTTTCTTTCGTGAGGTAATTAGGAGAATGTTCAAGCTGCTTTTTGTCTATAGAATAAAAGTGGATGAGGAGTAGGAACCGTCATTCACTTCCATTTTATGCAAAAGAGCAGTCTGGACATTTTCCTAAACATGTCTTTTCTTCTGTCTTGTGTTTGAAGCAAGAAAGTAAGTCATACAAGTTTGGAATGACAGAGTGAGTAAACAGTAAAAGAAGTGAGGTAAATAAGCTCTCATTGAACATTAACCCTCTGGGGTCCGAGGTCATTTTGGGGATAAGAAACTAAATTAATAAACTTATAAAAGAACAGAAAAGGTATAATATGGTTCGAAGTATGAACAATGGTGTGAGAAAAACATGAGGAGTATGAAATACATGTTTTGTGTTTCAAATACAAGCTTGTCCTAAAACATTTCCACACTCTGATGGCTGGGAAAAAGTCATGAGACATAAAACCCGAACTACAGTAATATCAATGCTAATGTCAGGAAAAAAAAAAAAACACGCACGCACACACACTTACACACGCACAACTATTAATGTCACTGAGCATGTGATTGACAGCCTCATAAAAATTCCATTACATAAAAGGAACTCGGGAGACAAAACGGACAAAGGTGTGTTTGGGCAAGTGTGAGAGAGTGTATTTCTCTCTTTTGTTTACACTGAATGTGGCTGCATCTCACTTAGATATGTAACAAGAATACGAATAAGGTCTTTTTTTTTATTGCACAGCTCATAGACATTTTGTAAAATGTATGTAAATGAAGTGTGACTTAGTGCCTGTGGGCATGTTTAAAATTATCCTCACCAAAGACAATGTTGAGGTGGCCTTTTGGTGTGTTGCAGAATATGTAAACACTTATACACCAACAAAAAAAAACCATACAATTCAGAAAAATCGACTTAACTGATAAAAAGGGAAAAGTGATGGTGTGTGTTTCAATAAATACTAAAGCAGCTTGGCCTTGACATTTGCATTGTAATGTGGAGCGACGGACTGTGGGCTATGATAGATTCCCTCAGGGAAATATTTGTGTCAGTCATTTGTAAATCAATTCTGCATTTTTATGCATCTCTCAGTGTCAAATGTGGATGAGCTAGCACTGCATTTCATACAAACTGGAATAATAACACAAGAACATATAGGGTCAAAAAGAAGAAGAAAAAAATCTCATTCTACAGTTGTTGATGGGCTAACAGCCAACATGACCTCCAATCCATATTGTGCTGTTAAAGGCACCTTGAATACAGTTATAAATATGTCAACAGAACAGTTGTGATCTATGCATAGCTGGTTCTGTACCACCAATATAAATAAAAATAAATCTCTCATTTGTCTTCTGTTCTGCCATAGCTATATTCGATATGTTTAGAAGTGCTCAAGTACCAAGGGTATTGTATTTAATAATATTTAATTAATCATAAATTACACAGTTATGTATTGTTTTTTTTGTCTTTTTCCTGAGAAACCCAGCATACCTGAATTTATTGATAAGTAAGTAAGTCAATAAATAAATAAATAAATGTTGTGTTTAAAGATCTTAACAATTCTCGCTGGAATGCTTGAAATGCTGAAAAGTCTGATGTGACAAAATTACATAAAAGCAAATAATAATTTAATATTATTGTGTAAATATATATTTACAAAACTTTTTGAAAAAATTCTACCTATTTCAACTTAAAACTTAACAAAACTTAAGTTCAGTTGCTGCATTAAATGTTTAAGTACGGCATAATCAACTTACAAGTCCAAGTCATATCAACTTAAACCAACTTAAAAAAATAAAAAATAAAACAGATAGAATTTCATATAACATATAAAATAGCTCAACTTCTTTTAATGAGTTCAGTTAACGTAAAAGCATAAGTTGCCATGACTTACTGTTCGTATAATTCTTTACAGTCCAAATATAAATATAAGATGAAGAATATTAAATAAACAACACATTTTTGAAAAAGCTCAGATACCTAAATTAATTATTCAACACCCGAACAACAAATCTTGCACTGGCCTTTAAATAAAAAAAAGTTTAATTTAAAAAAAAAAAAGAAGAAAAAATCTTGCTGAAAATTCCTGTGTGAATAAGCTATGAAATGATTGCTGGGTTTTTTTCCCCCAGCTATCCTAAAAATTCAGTTGCTGACTTCCCCGTGCATCTTTTCTGCTCAGCCCATCAGCTAGACTCCAAACAAGGCTCTGGGACAGGACTATGGATTGAAATGCAGGACTGGTATAAAGGCTGATGCTATGATGGCAGACACAGACACAAACATGTTAGCAAATGATCATTCAGGGGCCTGTGGGATGAGATGTGGTGTCAGGAACCTGGCACTCTCCTGTCCATCAGCTAAAAGCCAGCCTGACTAGACTATATATGTACACACTGCAATGGGCCATTATGATATACAGAGGGTTCTAAATGTCTGAGACCACTGAAAATCTGGGATGTGTTTTTTTTTCTTTTCTTTTTTGTATATTAACTGAAAAAAGTTTCATATTTGAAAAAAATAACAAACAGAGAAATTCTGACTTTTAAAATAAAGAATAACATTTTCTGATTTTCCGCTCTTTCTAGGTCACTAATCAAATAAATAAAATGCATGACGCATTTTAATAAGTTTTGATTTTTTCTTTTTTTCTTTTTTGCCTTCGACTTTGGATTGAAAAAGCCATCCGTTGTTGCAATGTGTCCTGAGTCCATCACCTGGCCAGATCCATTAAATCACATTCTGTCACAAAGCCCATTTCTTTCATTTTCTGTTTCCATGCAATGGCCTATCTACCCACATATTGTGTTCTCGGGGGGGGGAGGCACCTGTCAGCGACTGAAGGTGGAATCTGAGCTTGATGGAGTCTCTGTATAATCCATGTGATGTGACAGTTGAGAGGGGTGGAATATGGTGATTGAACTGCACTGAGGTACGCTGGGGGGGCTTTGGTCTAATCCAGTCATCGAAGAGCAGGAGAAATGAACACGTTCTGACTGCAGAACGCTCAGCTGAAGAGTGCATTTGTATGTGTATTATTCATGCGTGCTCAATGTCAAATGCAAATAAATTCAAATGGACACATACTGAATTCATAGGTATGGATATATTGTATGAGGCTAATTCTGGTTTTATTGCACAAAAAAGGGCAAATGAATAATATGCAACATATAAAGTGGACAGGATTACAAATGACATTCACTAGTCCAGTCTGGAACAGGCAGAAAGTAAAAGTAAAGAAAGTTTGAGCATACTTAGCCCTTTTTAATTATTACAATTTTGTAATGTTGTTGTTGTTTTAAATTATAATAATATCCCAAATAATCTACTAAATAATACAATGGAAGTATTTGGAATGAACGAACGAACGAGCAAATGAACGAATGAACAAACAAACAAATACAAGTTTGTAAAAAATACAGTGTAGCACTTATGTGTCTCCACAAAATAAATACTATATATAACTTGACCTAAATTTGGAGGATCATATATATCATCATTAGATGATCGTCATTGTAACTTGATTGGACTATTTTATTTATTTGTTTGTTTGTCTGTTATTGTTTTTATTATTATTAATATAATTAAAAATATAAATAAACAAACAATATAAAGTACATAATCAATGTGTACAGTGTTCTATATTTCTGAATATATAAACAATTTAAAACAATATTATGGATCATCATAATTGACATTTTATGTTATTCTATATGTCTGATTACTATTTAAAAGATTTCAAATGCTCTATCCTGAAAAAAAAATAGCCAGTGTGACCACTGAGATAGCCTCAAAAACACTGTTCCTGACAGTCACATCTGGTCACTCAGTTCTGAAATCACATCTGCGCTGCATTAGGGGCTTCTCGCCCTGAAATCAATCAGTTATACAGCATCCTTACTGACATATCTGCAGTCCTCCAGAGCCTTCTGTGGTGATAGTGTCATATTTTGTTTTCACAAATATTCATATTTGTGTTGACACTTTTTCCTGAGGGTGAGTGACATGATAAACGAGCTGCCGCTGTAAATGTAGTAAGTATGTTTGTGGGAGGGCAAAAGAAATGAAACCAATGCACTGAAAGATTTCTTGAAGCTCTGAAGACAAATGAGAAAACGCTCAGCCTGGTGTGAATTCAGGTGAGTTCTCGTCTGCGGGAACGCGCAGGTCCCTTCGTATGGTCTCTGAGGAGATTTTTGAAATGTCAGTCCTGACAACCTCAACAAATGTGGGCATACAAACATATTTTCATGCTTTGGAGCACCCAGGAGGCACAAACCCATTTCAACTTTTTGATCTCAACTGCTGTGAGGAGACTTCGAAATGACCGCGGTGTAATAATAAATGCTACCTTTGTAGAGCTTTGGGAATATAAAAGCATCTGAATTTGAATCCATGTACCTAATAACATACTTTTTTTTCTATATTTGGATGTTTCTTCAACTATACACTTTTTGGCCTTGTAGAATTTTAGAAAATAAACTCCTAAAACACTTTTCAAACTCTCATCTCATCAACTGTTTCATCTATTAACAATTTTTAAAAATCTATAGGGGTGTTTCTTTAACTTCAGGCACTTTTATGTTCCAAGGATTGATTATTATTAAAATTAGCAGCATTTTTGGTTATATAAAGGTCACCTTATTTGTGGACTATATAAATACGTTATATGAAAGTCAAACATTTTTATGAACTGTTTACCAGGCCTTTATCACTTATTTTCACTACTTTCAAATGTACATTTTACTCTCAGCCCAAATTTGCAATTATCTGCTATACAAGTCCATCAAAAATATGAATTATTATATATGATTTATTTGATAACCTAAACAAGACAAAAACAAACATAATCATTATAACAATTTACTTTGTGAATATAATCTTACATTTTTCAAAAATTATGACCACCCCAATCACATTTTTGAGATGAAATATGATATATGTATACTGTATATATCATTATATATATATATATATATATATATATATATATATATATATACTGTATATGTTATAGGACAGCCTTTCCTGGTTGAATCTATTCTACTCTATTCTGTATATGACACTCACAAGCAACAATAAAGATGGCCATCCAAAATGTCCGTTCAAATCACAATCAGTCTTACAGAGAGAAGCTATTGAGGGCATTGATGCAACTGCAGTGGCTAAATCATCTGCTCTCGAGCTGTTTGATTCATCAGTGCTCTGCTTGGGGGATGTGGACTCTGCTCGCACCAACAAGCCATGTCAAAACAAAGCCTAAGATATCAAGAAACCATGAAGTGTTATGATATCAGAGCCCACAGACTTGTGGGCACAAGCACATATATGGCTGTTTCTTCAACTGCTAACATATTTGAACTTTTTTTCTTTATGCTACATGAAAGTCACATTTTGACCTTAGAAACTTTTACCATGTCTTTATCAAATATAACACAAAGAAAGAAAGAAAGAAAAACATGAAAATGTATTAATATCCAGTGCTGGGTAGATTACTTACAAATTGTATTCTGTTGCTGATTACAGTAATGCAATTTAGATTACTCGTTTTGAGTAATGTATTCTGGCTCCTTTTGGATTACTTTTAGATAACTTATGACCTAAATTTTTACTTTTGAAATATTTTGTTTACCTGCATGCTAATGTGACCATTATCTTACATCAGAAAAATGTGAACAAGCAAATGTGTTGTTAAATGATTGAAATATTATTGTAAAATCTCAGGGGGACGTTTGGGAATCCCTGCATCATAATATAAAACAATGTAATCATGCAATCCATAAAAAAGTAACTGTAATCTGATTATGAGCATTTTAAAATGTAAAATAATCTAATTAGAAGTACTAAATGTTTGGAATCTGATTACGTAATCCAAATTACATGTAATCAGTTACTACCCAGAACTGGTAATATCAATTTTTAGACATTTCTCCCATAGTTTAGCCTAATTTTCATCAAACCAACAATTTTGTCATTAATAAAGTGTTTCTAAAACTGCACAAAATTAATGTATTAAATATTTTACATTGTTAGCAGACAAAGTAAATAAACTAGTGAGAGTTCACACAAATCCACAGGATCAACAACAATGCCCATAGTTAAAGCAACAACCACGTACACAAGTTTACTTAACTAAATAGGTACATTCTACAGACTTCTACTGTTTTATATAGAACTAGTTCTATAGTAAATACTATAACCTAACCCACACCCCAATTCCTACCAGAAAACTTTGGTACAATATATGCTGGTGTATTTTTCTCTCAGCTTTGCCTCTCATAGTGTATATTGTATTTTTTTGTAACTGTATTCAATATACACTGATTACGTAATCATGCCGGTTACAAGTCTATTCTTTAGCCTGAATTTAAAGCAGCCTTCTGGGTTTTGTAAGCCAACAACTGGGGTCAAAACGTACAGTTTGTCTCTGGATATATGGGAAAACCAAATTAGCAAAATATATTCTGGAGAGCAGCTTCTGCTGCGCCGTGTCAGAGGAAATAGCTGACTCATCATCGTAGAATAATTCCTAAATAGAGAAATGACTTAGCTCAGCAGAGCAGCTGTGGGTTTCGGGCCAGTCACCGGATGGCTGGCTGGCTTTACAAAAGATCATTGACACTTCAATCACACCGTTGAGAAGGTGCTGAAATGGCCTTGTGCTAATCATCAGCGCACGCTCATGTAAAACTGTAATCGTATGATCAATTTAAGCATAATCCTCATGCTCTCTGCAAATAGTGGTGCTTCGGAGTACTTGCAAGGGCAAGGAAGAGGATGTCACTCGCCATCTCTGCTCCTCACACCCACACAGACATGTCATTCGGCCCTGTGGGGAGCTCCGTTCTCAGCCTTGTATTAATTCACTGCACTTAATGTGCGACTGAGCTAAGCATTCAGAGCAATTAGAGCTTGCAGTGTTGTGCAAATTTACTCTCAGGGAGAAAGGACTGTGGGAAGAGACCTTTTAGCGCAAAGGTGTCCTACACACATCAGGACAGCATATCTGATAACTCATCGGTACCCTCCCAATTCTAGACTTTTGTAAAGTGCAAATTAAACTCCTGACAAGAAATTTCATGCTTGAGCTGCATCTGTCTGCGCAAAGGTAGATTTAAGGAATACCTCACCTGAAAATAAAATTATATTTTCATTTACTCATGTTGTTGTAAACCCACATGACTTACTTTCTTCTGTTGAGCACAAAAATTGAAAAACTGCACTTTTCAAGCAATCACAATGACTGAGGACTGAGGATTTCAAGTCTTTTCACCCTTCAAAGGGTTTCAAGCACATAAAAGTACCATTAAAAGTGGACAATATGAGTTATTTTCAAAGACTTATAAGGGCATACAATAGCTTTGTGTGAAAAACAGACCAAAATTTAAAACATCTGCCTTAGCTCTGCGGTTTTGTAAATGGGATCAACTAATTTATTTTAAAAAATTCAACTTAAAAGAAAGATTAATTCATTAAACAGGCATCACTACAGAGTCAGATTGAGTCAAAATTGAAGTGGAATATTTTCAGTGAAATATTTGGATAAATGAAATGTAAATATTTTGTCAATATTTGTCAGCAGTTTTTCAATGAATCAGTGTATGTAGTCCATAAAACTAGCTTAAATGATTCGTTCAACTCACTGACTCCGGTTGCAGTGGTTAACAGCTCACTGGAGAAGAAGATATTTAATAAATAATGAGTTTAATTTCAAGTTTGTTGCTCAAACAAAACAAACCATATGACTTTAGAAGACTAAATATATACATTGAAAAAAATACTGTGTAGAAACAGTTTTCACTGAATTAATTGCATGGAAATGGCATGTAATATTGAATTAAATGTGAAATTTTGCAGTAGAAAAACTGAAATTCTTTTGTATCCTTTTCAAAAACTATTTTTGCATAGCGTGGAAGAAAGTAAGTCAAGTTTGAAAAAAAACATGAGTGTGAGTAAATCATCATTCACAGAACCATAAAGCATATCCCTCACTGTTTGCTTCTTTTAACCAGGAAATAACAGTGGTTTGGTGCTGGAAAGCTTTAACCCATCTTCAATCCGAAAACACTAGAAATCCTGATCCTGCTACAACAGCTGTTAATTAGCACACTTAATTACAAGCTTAGCCCTGTCTGACAGGAATGTGATCCATCCAGCGCTAAAGTAATTAAACGATACAGCAACGATTCGCTGGTGCCTCCTGGACTGTGGAGAGAAGCCAATGTTAAAAAGCTTCCCTTTCCGGAAGCTTTGCATTTAGCCTAGTCTGTTCATTATTCTCTCACAGAACAGTGAACAAATGACATATTTGGAAAAATTCCGATTTAAATAATACGGCTTGGAAAATGCTGCATCATTCTAATAATGAAACACTTCTAACACGCAGCCCTTTTGTGAAGTACTTCAAAGTGACCGGCTATTAAATTGCCTGTTGCTGATAAGGTCAGTCTATAAAATTATATGACAGCTTTTGATGTCTATAACAATGGACTGAGTATCTAATACCATTGCCATCCAGACGAGACCACATTATAAGTCTATTTCCCAACAAGACACAAAATGGACACTAAGCCAAAGCCATCTAAGATCGGAAACTAAATTGATTGTTGGGTAATCCATCACGGCACATTTGCTGGCCACATTTGCTCATTATGACTGCAGATTCAATGATCTTTAATCAATAGATCTCCAAAATAGTGTTCTTCATTTCCGCAAGTGCGTTGAGATTGAATCTTTGAAAAGAGTTGCAGGAATTCGATATACATTTTCAATGACAATAGAAGGGAAGAAATAGAAAATTTATCTCTACTTTCCTTGAATGTACTCACTGGAAAATCCCACAAATATGGTGTCATAATCTAATCATGCCTAACCAGCCATTCATCCTGCCATGATCCTGTACATCGCCTGAGATACACAGAAGTGGGGCGGATTCAGGTCAGACCATTGAAAGGTCACTGCACTGACTTGGAGGGTAATGAGGCACAAGGAAATGGGGGCAGCCAAGAATTTTCATTCCCCAAAAGATACTATGATAGATAGTTACATGTGGATGCACCACACAGGACCTTGAGTTTGACACGAGGCTTCTTTGACCCCATTAGATCACTATGTGTTAATCATCAGCCACTCGCACACACACAGATATAAACACACGTAATGGCTACAAACATGAGATTATACTTAAGTAATCACACAAGCAAGAGTGCACAGCACAAGGCTGCAAGCCATTGCAAGACTGAACATTTGGCCAGCTGTTTAGGATGGGAAAGGATTTATTTATAGCAAAATATTTGAACCACAAAAAAATAAAAATAAAATAAAATATATGTGTGTGTGTGTGTGTATATATAACATTTTTATTCAATTTAATGAATAATTAAATTAAACGGAGATTAAACAATGAAAAATGTGTCTTGTTTTTGAAGGATGTATTCATTTGATAATATGAAATATAACAATTTAAAATAAATGTTCTATTTTTATTTTTTTTATACTCAGTGTTGAAAACTGCTGGGCTGTAAACACTGTTGTGGAATCCTTTTCCCCCCCAGAATTCTTTGATAAATAGAAAGAACAGAGCAAAAAGAAGAAAAGAACAAAAAGCTGAATTTATTTGAAATCTTGTATGCAAATGTCTTTACGGTCACTTTGATCAATTTAATCAATTTAACATCTATATCTATAAATACATCTATATAGATGGATAGATAGAGAGAGAGACAGAGATATAGATATAGATTTAGGTATAGATGACTCAGGAAAAGAGACTCAATAAAATACTATTTTAATTTTTAATTTTTAAAACAAATTCTAGAAAGGTCACTGACCAGAGAGGACAGAGAGGACCAGAGAGGACATGACAGAGTCAATAAAAATGCATCAAGCAAATCATCAACAGTAAAGTGCACTGCTTCAAATGTGGCCACAAACTATCTTATCACTACCGAAGTCTTGCTCCCAACTGCCACGAAGAGTCACCTTCAGCCTCTCAGTCTTCTCCAAGCACTATGAATCAGTGCAAATTATATATGCATGCTGTTGATTCTGTACCACTGCTTGCTAATCCTGTTATTTGAGTGCCCTTGATGTGAGGGTATTGACAAAGTGTAAAGCTTGTTATTGGATTTCAGATTTTTCCCCTCCTCTCTTATTCCCTCTAGGTCCACCTGCGATTATTTGATTGTATTGAGAGTTGCTTCCTTGGTGAATCCCGGAATGCAACCTTGTAAAATAAATTTGAGACTTTTAGGAAATTTATCGAACTCTAATCTTTGTTTGTGCCAGCAGTCATTACGGCTGGTGTATCAGTCCAAATATGCATTAGATTAATGGTATAGATAAGTTAGAGCGAACAGGAGCTTTTGATCAGAGTGTGGTGCTGTCAGAATGCGAAGGACTGTTTATATGCGTGAGCCAGTTTACTACACTTTCGGCTCAAATTTGCAAATTTGAAGTGAGCCAAATAAGACAAAACCTTAGACATTTGGGATTTCCTAATTTCACAAAAATGTAATAATATTATAAAACAATATTAAATAAAATAATAGTAATATTATTTAATAAAATAATAAAACTGCAGATGAATACCATACTAAAAATGGTTAATGTTTAATTTGTATAATATTATAATAATGTTTGACCTTGACCTGCAAAATATTCTGCTGCCCTGAACAAAATTTTAAGAAAACAATTCAACCAAGTCAGTGGTTTTATTATGCAAGATAAAAACAAGATACAAAATGAAATCAAAGTTTTAATTAGGTTAGTTTAGGTTAGATTGTCTGGTTGGTTTGAAGTTAGGGGACAGTAAATATCATTAGGTCAGTGTAAAAACAATGTCATTGTAAGGTCCAATATGGATGAAGAAAACAACTCTCTCTTTTTGCACTTAATCTATTAAATTTCCTTAAAAGCAGAGTGCACATATCTACACATTCATGACTTTTAGTTCTATTGCCATTTATATATTTATATATATTGCAATTTCCTTTTGCCTTGCAGTCTGCCTTCTGTCCATTCTTTGATACATACCTCTAAAAAGCCTTTTTAGCTGTAATTTACTTCAGGACACATTTCAAAACACACACACACACACGCACGCACAGAGAGCATAGAGACATTGTGGTAATTAATGCTTTCAGATGTGTAATCAGCCATTTTCAACATACTGTGCTAAACCGAGTCTCTCCTGAGAGGCAGTGATTGTGAATTATAACACTTCTCTCTAAAGTGCTGTTTCATCACAAACTTAAAAAAAAAGAAGAAAATTGCCCTTAAGTGAGAGGCAGATTTTTATGATAATCATGTCAAAACAAAAATGTGATACCATTTAAATGTGTGAGGAGCTTTTGCTCTAATGTTCTCACTGTGTTCTGCAATTTCCCCACAAAGTGACACATGGAGAGACTTTTCATTGATTGTATTTATCTCATCTCAAACTACCTAACTGAATAGAATCTAAAGACATATAAAAGAAAATATCTTTTTCAGATCCAGCCTAACAGACTATAAAGACACTGACGGCTAAATGTAATTCCATGTACAGGATTGTCTGAGGGGTTATTTCATTGTCTTTAATTGCTAGAACTTTGCCTCGTGACTATTCAGTCTGTCTGCAAATTAATTTATTCCAGTTTATGCACGTGTGCGAGGTAAGGAGCAAGTGTACGTGGGCAAGCGAAAGCTTGCGGCTTACTGGGGTAACACCTGTCATTACCCTACAGAAGCATGCATCCAATTAGCTGTATTTTCAATAAATCAGTAGCTAGGGATCATACGGGTCAAGTTCTGTAAACAGCACAATTTAATTGCAAAAAGGAGATGTGCTTCTGCTTCAGAAACAAGAAGGTTCTTATTGTCTTTCAAGGCAACACTGGTTTGAGGAAAACTACTGTGGCTTTTTAAATGCACATTTTGGGACGCTGTGAAACAACGCTGTATAAGGAAGTTTAAGTGATGGACAGGTCAACTTCTTAGACTTTTCTTCAGTGCAAATATTTGATGGTTTGGTGTACTTCTGTTCCAAAATATTACTCAGAGTTGTGCTAATAGTCTGAGCCATTTCATTTCCATGCTGGCAGCTCAAGCCAGAAGGAATATAACTGAGTGATACCTAACTACGCCTGACTAAAAACTGCTCTCTCCCCTGTCAATTAGCAGCCTAATCATCTTTTGCTGGCTTCTAACTCACACCTTTACACTTCATAACATATACAGTAGCTCTACCCATAATGTTTTGACAAGTGGTAGCTTTACACAACTACTCCCTACTGCTAAACATGATTTAAAAAATAAATAAATAAATAAATAAAATAGTATAATTATAAATTTTAATATAAATTTAAATTAAATATTTCAATATAATTGTAAGTATATATTATAAAATATATATATTATTACTAAAACATATACATACACACATATACACACACATATACATATATATATATATACACACTGTGACTAGTCGGTGGCCCTCCCCCTTATTATCATCACCACCCCGTCCCTTATTCGCCGCCCTTCACCAGGCTCCCGACGGGAGTGGGTGTGTGAGAGAGGAGGGGCGTAGGAACAGCGAGGGCTGGCGGCGTGTGATGAGGCACAGCTGAATGGAATGAAGCCTCATCACCGCCGCTGTTCAAATGCCAAGCGCGCCTCTCCTCGGGAGACCGGTCTCTTGCATGCACGCTGGTGTCCTCGTGGGTCCAGGAAGGGTGCGTAGAGGGACTTTCGCGCCACCGGAGATGTGAGCTGCAGAACCCGCGGTCCGGTAGAAAGCCGCACCCGTATGACGGCCGTCGGGCCAGGATGCCGGGTCGTACAAGTCCTGCCAAAGGCCGTGGAAAGAAGAGGAAGAGCCGCCGCTAGAGAGAAGCCGCCGCCCCTCGTGCCCCGGACCAGAGCGGGAGCGCGTGCGGCCACCGGACTCCGCCTCTTACCTGGACCCTCCCTTCCAGAACACTGCCCTCCTTCACAAGCCCCGCAGCACGACGAGGACACCAGATCCCCCTGTTTCTGTTGGACACTTCTTCCCCCTGGACACTTTATTTTATTGTCTTTTTGTTTAATAAAAGCCTCTCTGAGGCCTGACGACACACCCACTGTGTCTGTCGTTGGCTCCTCCCGTCACAAACATATATTATTCATAAAATCTATGCTAATTATTTTAGACTCACTGAATACACATACATGGCCAAAAATATTGGCACCCTTGCAATTCTGTCAGAAAATGCAACACTTCTCTCAGAAAATCGTTCCAATTGCAAATGTTTTGGTATTCACATGCTTATTGTTTTTTTTTTTTTGCACTGCAACAACACAAGAAAACCGAGAAGAAAAGTCAACCTTGATCAAATTTCACACAGAACTCAAAAATGGACTGGACAAAATTATTGGCACCTTGTCAAAATTGTAAGAAATAATTACTTTTCAAGCATGTGATGCTCCTGTAATTTGTATTTAGACACAACTGTGGCAAATAACAGGTGTGGGCAATCACACTTGCAAACAGTTAAAATGGAGAAAAGTTGACAACCTTTGTGTTGTGTGTCACACTGAGCATAGTGTAAAGAGTTGTCTGTGGATTTGAGAGAAAAAAAATTGTGGAAAAACATGGACAATCTCAAGGCTACAAGTCCATCTCCAAAGATTTTAATGTTCCTGTGTCCACTGTGTGCAATATCATCAAGAGGTTTACAGCCCATGGCACTGTAGCTAACCTCCCTGGATGTGGACGGAAGAGCAAAATTAATGAAAAATTACAACAAAGGATTGTTTGAATGGTGGATAAAGAACCCTGATTAACTTCCAAACAAATTCAAGCTGATCTGCAGACACAGGGTACAGCATTGTCAGCTCGCACTATCCGTCACCATCTGAATTAAAAGGGATGCTATGGTAGGAGACCCAGGTGGACACCACTGCTGACACAAAGGCATAAAAAAGCAAGACTGCAGTTTGCCAAAACTTATGTGACAAAACCACAATCCTTCTGGGAGAACGTACTGTGGACAGATGAGACAAAAGTAGAGCTTTTTGGTAAAGGACATCATGGCACTGTTTACAGAAAAATAAATGAGGCCTTCAAAGAAAATAACAGTCCCTACAGTCAAACATGGTGGAGGTTCAAAGATGTTTTGGGGTTGCTTTGCTGCTTCTGGCACTGGATGCCTTGACTGTGTGAATGGTATCATGAAATCTGACAATTACCAAAGAATTTTGGGGTGCAATGTAGTGGCCAGTGTCAGAAAGCTGCGTCTCCACCAGAGGTCATGGGTCTTCCAGCAGGACAATGACTCGAAACACACTTCAAAAAGCACTCAGAAATGGTTACAAACAAAGCACTGGAGAGTTCTGAAATGGCCAACAATGAGTCCAGATCTGAATCCCATAGAACATGACCTGGAGCAGTTTGCAAAAGAAGAGTGGTCCAAAATTCCAGTAGAGAGGTGTAAGAAACTCATTCATGGTTACAGGAAGCGATTGATTTCAGTTATTTTTTCCAAAGGGGGTGCTACCAAATATTAAGTTAAGGGTGCCAATAATTTTGTCCACTGCATTTTTTTGGGGTTCTGTGTGGAATTGTATCAGATTTGACTTTTCTTCTCTGGGGACACTTAATTTCAAGCGATTATCGCTGATTTGATTGCACAGATACTATTTAAAGTAAACTGAGCTAGACAATGACATCTCTGAATTCAATAATGAAATGCCTTTAACTGAAAATTGAGTGTTTAATCTTACCATTATACATTACTGACACTCCATCTTTCAATTTGATACTGTTAAGTGCTTTGACACAATCTGTATTGTTAAAAGCGCTATATAAATAAAGGTGACTTGACTTGTTTTTTTTTGTGTTGTTCCAATGCAAACAAAAAATAAAAAATTAACGTGTGTACCAAGACATTTGCAACTGCAACTATTTTCTGAGGGTTGCATTTTCTGACAGAATTGCAAGGGTGCCGATATTTTTGGCCATGACTGTATGTACACAATTACAGACTAGGAACAAAACGTACACAAGTGCAACCAAGTATTACCCGATCTCACTCTTTACAATTCCATTCAATTTTGTCTACATCCTGCATGTTTGTCCTCTAGAGCTGAGGCAGTTCTTTTCCTCTTTTGTCTTCTTTGGCTTATAGAGACATCCTCCAGCTGCCTACATCCTCCAGCTCACCCTAGTGAAGAATAAGCAAGCTGTTGCCTCCTGTCACTTTTGAGGATGAACCTCATTGTCTACTATTGGCTGGCAGCACAAAGTGAAGGCATGTGACAATCACTCCTGGGAAACCACATTCGGTGCGAATGTTTGTGCAAATCTTTTGATGGGAGAGGTGAGACGAAGGTGGCACCAATACAACTGATAAGAAAAAGCCAAGTTTTGTCAAACTATAATCCATCCCACTAGCAATAACAGGCCGGAATGTATAATTCCACAGTTTAGCATTCATTTCAAATGTACATGCATACACTCTCAGAAAAAAAAAGGTACAAAAGCCGTGGAGCGGTACTATTTCAAAAGGTACCAATCTGTACCTTTAAGTTACTAATATGCACCCTTTAGGGATAAATAATGTATACTATTTGAAAGAGTAGTGCCACAGTGACAACTCAGTAACTTTTTTCTCAGACTGCATTTAACAAACACTGTAAACCAGGCAAGAAAAACATGACGAAAATAGCATTTATTGCCATTTAAAAAAAAACAAAAAACAGTGAAACTGTGTGGGCTTCACTTTGGAGAATTTTAACATGTGTAGGTCATAGAAATAACACTAGAAAAATCAGAGTTCTGTTGTCGCTGTTTTTTTTCCCTATATATCTTCATGAAACCGCTCAGAAACCCCTCGGCTCTGTTGACTGTGCCTCTCCACTGCTATTATTACTTCTCACGTAGCTGTCACAGCCATCACAGGCCTCAGATCGGAGGACATGCCTCTCCAGCTCTTACTTTCATTACTTCTTTCCTCCTTACATTTCCTATCTCCTCTCTTACTCACCCATTTCTGCTCTATCAAAATCAAGCTTGCCTTGCCTGACATGTCCAGAGTCTGATAGGCGTTCAAATAAACTGTCAAATGGTGAAAGAAAAAAAAAGTATGACATGCCAAGGGGCAATTACTGTCAAAGCACAATGTGGAACCCTAGAAAAGGCGTGCGTTCGTACATTGTGTATTTTCCTCGAAATGTGTTAATTTGCTGGCGAGACCTTTAATTTGAGATGGTTCCCACATTCAAGTGTCAATATCTCGATGTGATAACTAACTGATGGGTTTGAAGTGATCATCATACAGGCTCTATAGGAGGACCCTTGAGCAGAATTAACCCCCCCTCCCCCTCCCCTCCCCCTCCCCAAACTACAACTCCAGGATTAGAAACATGCAGCAAGGGGGGAAAAAAAGAAAGGAAGGAAGGAAAAAAAACCTCTGGCACAGGCTGGGCACCTGCTATTGTTCTCTGAGCTGCTAGATCGATCATTTTACAAAACCCTCATTTACATCAGTGCCTTATTAGTGCTTAGCTTTTCACTGGCTTGATGTGCTTATGTTTTCGGGTGCCAGATTTCCTTTTGATGTGTTGTGGCATGAAATTTTATTTCCATGACTCTCTGCCCTTGAAATCAAAAACATTTAATTCTTCATCAAAAAGCAAAAGGCCCAAGGGATACATCTTTTTTTCCCCCTTTATAATACTATAGGCTTTCATGAGCATGTTTATATCAAGGATTGTGCAGCATTCAAAATCGAATTAAGAATGCCTTTTAAACTCTAATTTGATCTGATTTTGTATGAAAGTGAGAAACAGCATGCAACAGCATTAAATGTAGTATATATAACAGCATATCAATTTATTTTCAGAACAAATGACCAAAAAACATTTTTGTTCACACACACAAAAAGTTAGAAACATAAGACAATATTAATAATTAATGCCATAATTGACACAGAAAGAAATACACAGAACAAAATGGTTCAACTTGCTAATATTAATTACCATGTTACGTTTAATATGTTTTACAACATTTATTTTATTCAGCGTTTATTGATTATTGTAATGTTAATTAATAAAAATACTATTGTTCACTGGTAATTTGTGAATTTAATTTTAAATGCTTGTTTAAAATTCATGTTTAGAAAAGTTAGAAATCTATTATGTAAAAATTAACCAATATTATTAAATGCTGTACAAGATACAGTATTTCTGTATATAATGTACATAATCTTCATATGTTACCATGATTTATATACATTTCTTTATAGTAAATAATTACATTTCATTTTATTGAAGAGGAAAAATACATAAATACCCAGAATAATTTACCTTCTTCAAAATAACGTGACACAGACTAGACGCAAACAGAACACAGAAGCTGTGTTGAACTGCTTAAATTATTTTGTAATCTTTGTTCTTATTATTTTGTGTGTTGAATTTCTTTGAATTGCAATCACTCAATTCAACCTCCAATTTAGCATCATGTAGGATTGGTTGATTTTAATTCAAATTTTACCTTATGATTCGAATGTAAGCCAGTTCTGGATGTTCCCTGATATTCACCAAACCAATTGGTTTAAGACAGAACTCCCTCAGACATTGTGTGACCTACATAAATACTAACCAGTCAAAATGTCTAATTCACATTACTCGATAGCTCTGTAAGCTCACATTAAACTTTCAGACAGTAAAAGTAACTCAACAAACAAGTATCGTCTAAAATGTCTGAATACTGAGCAGAAACTAGGCTACTCTGTGACAAGCCAACATGAAACTTTATACACCAGTTTTTACAACTGCATTCAAGGATCTTGTCCTTAAAGACTCATTTTGTTTTCTGACATGTTGTGACATCGTAGCATGTCTCGGTGATAAGTTGACATGCGAAAGCCGGGTGCATTTCAATATCGAAATGTGTCTATCACAATGTTACCCCATATTAAATAAGCACTAGACTCAACCATCTGTCTCACCTTACTCAAAATAGTCATGAAAAACAATACCTTAAAATATTGCAATCTACATTTCAAATCAGACACTACCTTCAGATTCTGTTAGAGCTCATAGTTTCATAGACGCAAAAAAGTATTAACATATTATCATCAGTTTTAATTTCTGTCTCAAATATCACCATACAGAGTTATTAGTCAGATAATGACTGTTTCCTAAACTCCACCCATTTGCAATTGGTCAAGTAAACAGCAAGTCCCGCCTCAAAACTTACACCATTGGCTGAGCCACTGTTGCTGTTGGGCTGGTCAGGATTCTCCAACAAACAAAAGTTTTGAACAGAACCACTGTGTTTACATGTTTCAGTGAATCAACCTAAATCTGCTCATTTATAGTTATATATTTATAGTTGTTTCCACATTAAGCTGGGACAGGAGAAACTATTTTAAAATACTTTTGCTAGTTAAAAACTAATTTAATTCTGCAAACACTCTCCCCTTCAGACATTTGTCAAAACAATCCCCCCTCCCCAAATCACACTATTGGCTGAGCCACTGTTGCTATGTCAGGCTGGTCGGAATTCTAAAACAAACTATTGTTTACACTTCTCAAGTGAATTAACATCAAATGTTACTTACAGTTGTCTCTTCATATTAAACTAGAATGGGAGAAAGGTTATTAACATTAAGTGTTTAAAAATGGCATACTTCACTTTTATGATCTACTATGGCAATGGTGTTATGAAACCTGGTGCTGAGAGTAATTTCCCAAACTGGTAATGGCACAGGATAAAAAAGATGAATGGTATGCTGAATTGGCTGGGTTCATGCATTGAATTCCAGGGACCCTCATCCTTGCTGAATGACAAAATGACAATTAAAAGTGATGAGTCAAATGAATATTGGACATGGGCATTTTGGGATGGCAGCCATTTATAGTATTCTCCATAAAAATGGATGAGGTGGAATTCCTCAGGAATAATAAATAAAGGAAAACAATGAATGGATTTTTGATGTCTTTTGTCTCAGTAAAGCCTTTGAGTGTTATCATCATGTATGAATAGTGAACAGTCAAGCTGTAAGTTAATCCGTTTTCCACCTTTTTTCCTGACAAGGTTTTTATAATGATGATGATGGTGTCTGAAAGTATGAATAGGAAAAAAAAAATAATAATAATAAATCATACAATCCATTTTAATCCATTCAGGTGGTGTTGAAAAGCTTTGGTTAAAAAGTATGGTCTGAATGAGATAAATGTTAATATATATAAGATACGGGGTTCTGGTTATACTGTATGCTCTCATGTTTCCTACTCGAGCCATGATTTCTGAGATTCATTTTTCATCTGTATTCATCAACTGAATTTGGAAACAAAATGGCTCTCAAAGCTGCAATGCAATTATGTTGAAAGAGCCAATAATGAAGCAGAATTCAATTAATCATTCCACCATAAGATGGAGATGATGAGAGAATTTTGTTAAATAACGTAACTCTAATAACGCACAGAGTACTTAATTTTGCAACCACCTCATATACAAGTGTTTGATGTAAGAACAAGGGTCTATAAAACAGTCGATTCAAAACAGGGCATGCTGAATTTTGAGCAAGCTAGAGACTGAAAAGCATAGGATTTCCTCCCTCTTTAAATACAGAAGACTACATTAATGGTGCCTATAGGGACAGGCTATATATCTGACATCTCTCAATATGTTGCTTCAATTATGCATGAGCGTGGTGAAAAAATGTAAATGTAGTTCTATAAACAGGATCTGCAATTCTTTGTCCTCCATGCCAAACAGGAGATAAGCACCATTCAGCTCAGTAAATATTCATCACTGTGCTTGTTGTTTCTGTGGATAGGATTAGGCACAGCATATTAACTGGCCCTTGGGGTAAAGGGACGATCAAGGCGGATGGCTTGTCGACGTCTGTGATCGTCTTACTTCAAACATACAAAGTCACTTAAGAGATGGGAGGGGGGTTGTTTAAATGCAACATAAATATATATATATATATATATATATATATATATAAAAAATCACGATATACTGTATAAATATAATTTCATATAATTGCACACACACACACACACACACACACACACACACACATATATATACACTGTATGTTTCTTTTTCAGACTAGTGACTAAAGTGAGCAGTAGACTGTTGTCTTATTGATCAGACCAGATTGAATTTCATTATATGTGTTTACTAATTTATTCTTTATTACCTCAATTCAGAGTGTGCTTCATCAATTATACAATACCTTTCATAGTTTTGCTTCACATTTTAATGCATTACACCTATTCAGGCGCATTATCATGAATAATATACACAATGAACCAAGCTAATCATGCTATCAATTTGTTTTCAAGACATATTTTATTCAAAGACTCATTTGTAGAGCAAATAAAGAAAAGAACAAAAATGTTGTACAATTACTTTTAGCCTGCAGCACACAACACATATTTGTGTATTTTAATATTGTATGCAATTTTTGAATCTCTAAAAGCAGAGTTTAAATATTTAATGATGCATTCATGAGAACTATGTTCCCATATGAAATTACAAATTAAAAAATAAATTAATTAAATAAATTTAGCAAGCACATAAAATTCCTCTTTGTGTAGAATCAAATCAAAGTTAATTTAGCATACAGGATCAAACTGCAAAGCACATACACAAAAACAACAGGAAACAAACTATACCTGTAATCAACCCAACAGTTTTTGATAGCATCTGACCTTCAGAACTTAACAAAAACTCCCCTCTGTGCTTAAAACCAAGCAAGTAGGAGCAAAGCCATTAATAAAACTTGTGAATAACCTTTCAAGAGCTTCACATGCTGACTAAAGTGGGCAGGTGAAACTCTGACAGGTGAACGTTTCTGGAGTAGACAGCCCAGGCAAGCCAGGCATTAAAGTGTCAGAACATTGCTGTACCAAACTATCATTCAATGGATAGTAGCACAAAGGCTCCATCAGATAGAATCTAGCATTAAGGGCTTGGCTGTCTTTTAATTTAACACAGTTCAACAGACAGGGTTAAAATAGTTTGCTTTGTGAAGGGCAGGAATATTTTGAACAGTTTGTCAAAACATGATTTGTACAGTTTGTCAAAACGTCTGCTGATAATGATTTACTCATAAAGTGGGCAAATTCCATTTGGAAGTGAGAACCCTTGAAGTGTGGATTTTGGAGGGAGCATGGTATTTGTGTTTCATAATGAAGCCGTTTGGAAAGCACTTGACAAATAGAGCAACAACAATGAATGGCAGCGATGACTGACCCAGAAGAGAAGAAATTGTTGAATAAAGTCGTTATTTTTCTTTTCTTTTCGCACAAAAAAATATTCTCTTAGCTTCATAAAATTAAGGTTGAACCACTGATGTCACAGACTATTTTAACAATGTCCTTACTAACTTTCTGGGCCTTGAAGTGGTAGTTGCGTTGCTGTCTATGCACAGTCAGAAAGCTCTTGGATTTCATCAAAAATATCTTAAATTGTGTTCCGAAGATAAATAAAGATCTCACAGGTTTGCAACGACATGAGGGTGAGTAATGAATGACAGAATTTCCATTTTTGGGTGAACTATCCCTTTAAGCATTTTAGTGTAACAGCTGTTTGAACTCTCAGGATAAAGTGCTTTTTACTGGTATTTTATTCCAAACTGTAAGCACTAAGGAGATGTCCGCACTGCTCTTTTAGCTGATTCATACCACAAGTTATCAAATGGTGAGCTCATTTGGCATTAAGCCTTGCAATGAGGTGACATTTCAGGGCTTTTTCCTAGACATCCACTTCCATTTAGCATCTAAGAGGACTAGAGCTTAGATCAGCATTGTTCCACCTCTAGAGTGGGGCCGGTGTCCAAGACGAGGCAGTGCGACAGGCAAAAAAAAAAAAAAAAAACACAACCAAAATTTGTACATCTCAATACCTAAAAGGCTTCATTTTGGTGCCGACTCCGAGTGAGAGAAAGAGCACACAATGTGTTCGTCCAGGAGACGCGCTCTGTGTGTGAAGATTACCTTAGAGAAGCGATCAAAGAACTGTCAGACTACTCTGTGTGTCTAATATTAACATTCCTAAATATAATGTCTGTCTGTCACTGAAGTCTTACTTTAAAATAGATCAAATAAGAGTTGAAGCTCTTTTTTGCTTTCCATTCGAGCAGGACTGTGAATAATTCATGGCTCTGTCCAAACAAAACCACCATGATAGTCACATTAAAAACCTGACAAACATCCTTTCTTTCCTGTCTTGTGTTTCCACTGCACAGGTCCAAAAAACACTTTCTGAGGTATTAATAAAAACAATTTAGATTTGTTTGGCTTTAACACTGATATTGGGTATTTACGGTCGGCAGCTAAATCTGTTTTATGTCAAATCTCCAAGCAGCTCTTTGTTGCACGTCTTTGGTGAAATGAAATTATGAGGGCAAGAGGGTAAAGTAATACCTTAATTGGCATTAAACTGTTATCGCAACCGCTAAACATGGCAGTGGGAGCAAAAACTGAGGGAGTAATTATCACTTCACTCTTTAAATCATGATGGATGTATCATAGGCTGCCTGCACTGATGTGAAGAAAAACACCAAAGGCAGTGAACGTCTGTGGCATATGGCACAGCAGCCTGTGTAATAAGTCACTTAGATCTTTAAGAGGTCTGTGTGATAATACTAGTTAGCGAGACTGCTATTTTTAAAAAAATACTATGCAGAGACAGCGAAAAATATTATATATGCCAAATCTATCTATCTATCTATCTATCCCACATGACCATTGTATAAATATATTATACAGACAGCTCAGTATGTGCGTCTCCTTGTACACTGAACACATGTTCACAACAAACACATGTTCCGTATTTTCAGAACTACAAACTTGTAAAAAAGTTTTGTTTTGTCTTTGGTCATGTCTTATCTTGCCTAGGGCACCAAGTGAGCCAGGACAGCCACCGGTGCCCCCTCACAAAAACAGGTGGATGACGCCGCTGGCAAATGGTAAGCTAAGTTATCGTAGACTGGCTTCCCAGAAGAACATAAACACTGTGGCTTGGTAAAACTTTCAAAACTTTGCTTGTCAGCAACATGTCAGCTTATGGCCCAAATAATGGTTTGAAATTGGTGGCAGGACTACCTGTTTGACCAAACAAATAGCAGACAGGAGGCGGAGCAGAATTCCTGTGTATAAGTAAAGTGATTCTTACAAAACTGACTGCTTCAATTCAATGGAGCAATTTAAGAGCTGATTTCAAATAATTTTCACAGAAATACTTGTGCTCTTCGAATACAGCCAATTGTAGCTTCAATTGGTGCAGAAATGACACACTCCACAAATACATGTTGCTGAGCTGTCTCAAAAACTAACATCTCTCTTTGTGTCTTGACAAAGAGATGGATGCTGAGAAACCTGAAAAAGTTGGTATCAACTTCTGGGCAATGGCTGATTCTGCACTAGAGTTCAACTTCAAACCATGTAAGTTCAAAATCTCTGGGTATCAGCTGTACTTTTGAACCCTGAGTGAGCTCACTGCAGCAGTCTTCTCTGATGCAGGTATTCACCTCCTCTTCTGGCATGGCTCCCATCTCAGATCATCCAATACGGTCATTGCTGCACTCCACTGCTGTACTCGTAATAAATGGTGTTCGTCCATCACTTAAATGACAATTGCACATAGGAACTGAATTCAAGGGAATTACATACTGTACAGGCTGTGGCGAGATCTTTCAAACCACAGCATAAATCAACACCATTATGGCTGCATAGTATAAGCTAATGGAACACAGATAGGCTAGCATCTGCAGTGTGGTACCTTATATGAATTAGAGAATTTGTCTTTATATGAGATTCTCAAACTTTTCAGGTGGCGTTAAAATGAAAATCCAAGGGGTTAACAATTACCACAAAACAATTACCAACCTAAAATGGGTGGATTGGACTAAACACGTTTAACACACTGCTGGTTATGTTAACATTAATAACCGATTCTAAACAATTCATTGTCATGAGTTGATTCAATGTTGAATGAATTCTCTCTCTCTCTCTCTCTCTCTCTCTCTCTATATATATATATATACACATACACACACATATATACAGTGAGGAAAATAAGTATTTGAACACCCTGCTATTTTGCAAGTTCTCCCACTTAGAAATCATGGAGGGGTCTGAAATTGTCATCGTAGGTGCATGTCTACTGTGAGAGACATAATCTAAAAAAAAAAATCCAGAAATCACAATGTATGATTTTTTAACTATTTATTTGTATGATACAGCTGCAAATAAGTATTTGAACACCTGTCTATCAGCTAGAATTCCGACCCTCAAAGACCTGTTAGTCTGCCTTTAAAATGTCCACCTCCACTCCATTTATTATCCTAAATTAGATGCACCTGTTTGAGGTCGTTAGCTGCATAAAGACACCTGTCCACCCCATACAATCAGTAAGAATCCAACTACTAACATGGCCAAGACCAAAGAGCTGTCCAAAGACACTAGAGACAAAATTGTACACCTCCACAAGGCTGGAAAGGGCTACGGGAAATTGCCAAGCAGCTTGGTGAAAAAGGTCCACTGTTGGAGCAATCATTAGAAAATGGAAGAAGCTAAACATGACTGTCAATCTCCCTCGGACTGGGGCTCCATGCAAGATCTCACCTCGTGGGGTCTCAATGATCCTAAGAAAGGTGAGAAATCAGCCCAGAACTACACGGGAGGAGCTGGTCAATGACCTGAAAAGAGCTGGGACCACCGTTTCCAAGGTTACTGTTGGTAATACACTAAGGCGTCATGGTTTGAAATCATGCATGGCACGGAAGGTTCCCCTGCTTAAACCAGGCCTGACTTAAGTTTGCCAATGACCATTTGGATGATCCAGAGGAGTCATGGGAGAAAGTCATGTGGTCAGATGAGACCAAAATATAACTTTTTGGTCATAATTCCACTAAACGTGTTTGGAGGAAGAAGAATGATGAGTACCATCCCAAGAACACCATCCCTACTGTGAAGCATGGGGTGGTAGCATCATCTTTGGGGGTGTTTTTCTGCACATGGGACAGGAGACTGCACTGTATTAAGGAGAGGATGACCGGGGCCATGTATTGCGAGATTTTGGGGAACAACCTCCTTCCCTCAGTTAGAGCATTGAAGATGGGTCGAGGCTGGGTCTTCCAACATGACAATGACCCGAAGCACACAGCCAGGATAACCAAGGAGTGGCTCTGTAAGAAGCATATCAAGGTTCTGGCGTGGCCTAGCCAGTCTCAGACCTAAACCCAATAGAGAATCTTTGGAGGAGCTCAAAGCCAGAAACCTGACTGATCTAGAGAAGATCTGTGTGGAGGAGTGGGCCAAAATCCCTCCTGCAGTGTGTGCAAACCTGGTGAAAACTACAGGAAAGCGTTTGACCTCTGTAATTGCAAACAAAGGCTACTGTACCAAATATTAACATTGATTTTCTCAGGTGTTCAAATACTTATTTGCAGCTGTATCATACAAATAAATAGTTAAAAAATCATACATTGTGATTTCTGGATTTTTTTTTTTTGGATTATGTCTCTCACAGTGGACATGCACCTACGATGACAATTTCAGACCCCTCCATGATTTCTAAGTGGGAGAACTTGCAAAATAGCAGGGTGTTCAAATACTTATTTTCCTCACTGTATATATATATATAGTTCATTTTTTAAATAAATTTGTTTGAGAATAAATTGTTTAAGAAAATCAGAAAATATGTTATATGATGCAGTACTGTTGCAACATCTGAAAATATAGATATTGTGTTAATGTTTTCTTTCCTAAATATACAATAATTTTCCACAATCTCCGGAGGAACCCTTAAATTAGCCTGACTACGTCAGACTTCGTACGTCCGCTCAATTTCATTTCGCTTCTGTACTCAGTCTGATATAGCAAACGATCTCTCAGTTTATCTCCGGCTCCGCAGCAGCTGGGCCAATCAACGAACAGAGGGCGGGCTGAGAGCCGTGTAAGATTGTAGTTTAGGTTCAGGTGAGGGAAATCTAAAACGACAGCAGACATGGAGACACGGGATGCCGTTCGCTCTGTTGTGGAGAATATTCCCGGCATTTGCCAACTGAAGCCCGAACAAGAAGAGTGTTTGGTTCACATTTTGAATGGAGGTGATGTTGTGGCCCTACTCCCGACAGGTTTTGGGAAAAGTTTTATTTATCAACTGTTACCGATCGTCAGCGAGAAACTGGGGAGGCCAAAGTTCGCCAAGGTGATAATTGTGGATGTGTAGATTTACTTCACATAATCTGCAAAAGTCGTTCACAGCCATCTTCACTCCGGTATTTCGCTCTATGGTTTTGTTTTCACCGCATACCTGTGTTTACAGCGGAAGTTCGAGGTGGCTGAGCCGGCGAATAACATATGTCATAACCAACCGTTATGTGATTGGCTTACGGGTACACCAATGATTTTAAATTTCAGACAAGCGCCCATCCACGAGAAAGTAAACGCTTGTCAATTATGCCCTTCCAGACTCTGTCTACGAAGCAAAGCGAAGTTTGGTATTACCAGGCTACCCTTAAGTGGCTACTAGAGGAGAATTTTCTGAAAATGGAAATGGGTAGTTATGTGACTAGTATTTAATTTTAAAAGGCAGTGACACACATTTGCGTCAGGGAAGACTCTCAGAATATTTTAGGCTGATCATCTGTAGGTGAAATAGACAGTAATCAGTAATAATCATCAAACTACATTTCACTAAGATGAAACGCAAAGACTTGAGAGAGAAAGATTACTAAAGCAGCACTACTTCTATAATACACTGCCTTACAGTGTGTGACCTGTTTTCTCTTTTTGGCCTTAAAAGACTAATGAAAACAGGAAATGTATTATTTTGAACTCTTATTTCTATTATCACAGCACAGAAGCATACCACAATCTATCAAACTTGTGATTGTATAACTAGTCTCACAAATTACATTTATGAAATTGCAATAACTGATTTTCTCAAGCCCAAAATCTAATTTCTTGGACAAGAATAACAAAAATGGAATAAAAAATAAAAACAAAATAAATATATTTATATAATATTTATATTCAATATATGAACAAAATTATTAACGAAAGTAAATTATATATAGAGTATATACTAAAAAGTTGGGATCAGTAAGTTTTTTTTTTTTTTACTTTTAGTTTTTTTATTTCATTTATTTGATCAAAAATACTGTAAACATTTTAATATTGTGAAATTATTGTGAATTAAAAAACTTTCTGAACCCCCAATTTTTGATATCAACTACAAAATATTTTCACTGTAACAGCAGTTCTGTATTTGCAATCTCTAGATTTATGAACGAGAAAAACTTTAATACTCAGTACATTACACTGCATTAATCAGATAATTTGTGCTAAAGACGACAGTGGCAGCACATAAGGGAAAGACACTGAAATAGCATTAGCATATAAAAGTGTCAAGAGGCTAGAAAATGTGGCAATGGCAGCACCCACTCGGCAAAAAACTGCAACAGATTAAATAGACCTCCATCACCCCATGAGTCCAGGAGCCAAATCCCTTTTACCCAGCAACAGACTTTTATTATCCATAAAGAAAACTTGAGAATGCTCCATAACCATGCATCACAGACTCTTATAAGGTTCTCCATAGAAGTGTTGTTACCATTCACTAAAACTATTACGATTAAAATAAATTTACGGTAACACTTTATAATAAGGTTCATTAGTTAACTGTATAGTTAACATGAACTAAGCGTGAACGATGCTTCTACAGCATTTATTGATCTTATTTAATGCTAATTTCAACATTTACTAATACATTATTAAAATCAAAAGTTGTATTTGTTAACATTAATTCATGCACTGTGAACTAAAATGAGCAAACAATGAATAACTGTATTTTCATTAACTAACTTTAACAAAGATGAATAAATAGGGTAACAAATGTGTTATTCATTGTTAGTTCATGTTAGTTAATACATTAACTAATGTTAACAAATGACACCTTATTGAAAAGTGTTACCATTAAAAATTCATAAAAAGCACATAAACTTACTAAAAAAATAAACAAATTCAAATAAAAACTAATAATTATAAAACTATAATAAGTATATAAATAACATAATACTAAAATAACGGTCTATAGTCTTTCTCAGATTGACGAATCACCAATGTTGGTGAAAAACAGGCTTGTAAATTTTTCTTTTTTTGGTCAGACATGTCTTCATGGGCTTAAATTGTGCAGTTAGAGACAGATTCTCTAAACCAATCAAGTCAGCGCATAAGCAATCCCTGGCAAGAGCATTGCATTTAAGAAGGGTGTGGGTGTCAGCTCCAATTTCGGCAGGGCTGCTCAAAGTGGTGTGGGATTGATCAGGGATTTACGTCGTTAAGCAGGTGGTCCCCATGGTTGTCAAAGCCAGACAGGAAGGGGAAAGGAGAAGCACGATTGCTGCAGCCCACAGCGAGTTTGAACTCTTTAATAAAAAAAGACCCTGTCAAAATTAAAGTCTAGCACATCAAAAGCCAGTCATTAAGGCTCATAGCCTCAGCGTCGAATTATCAGCGTTTTAATGCTCCTTGAGGAATTCCATCCGACAAAGGATAATTTTAGCTATTCCACACTTGGTCTTGCTAAGTAGGATTGGTTTAGGAGCATAAGCACTAGTGGAGAACGGTAAAGATCATTGGAAGCCATAAATACTTACACGTAATGATCGATTTGCTTAATTAACTGACTTGCATTACAGAGTGACTTTATTTGCTTTGATTTTTTTTCATCTCGCTACATGCTTGACCTTTAAAGGCACCGGTTTCCAGCCGAGATTTTGGGACTTGTTTACAGCGAAGGCATGCGATGATAAGAGGTAACTTCATTTGACTTATTCAAAGCTTGAAGCGAATTTGAAATTCAGTCTCTGGCCTAAATGATGCCATTTTATAGCTGTCTGATTAACAGAGCTACATTCCCTCAGCCGTGACAAGATGGCCCATTTCACTTGGGTTTACCAGTTTGTTATCCTTGACCTCTGCAGAGGACTGAGCCCATCCACAAACATTTATTAGCAGCCAAAATTTACTGGACCAAATTAGCCCATTCAATATGTTAATAAAACATGCCGAGCTCGTCTGGATGATTTCCAGGTACAAAATGGTTTGCTTCTCGGTCTAAAAAAGCAGCATTGATTTTGCTGACTGCGTTAAGGGCTTTGATTTTATTGAGGCAGCTGTTCAAAGATTCAAAAACAGAAAATGCTCAGGAAAAAAAAAAAAGACAATTCTCTGAGGGTCTCACACTATCTAATGAGATTATTTTTACGATAAACAAGTCCCATGGTGTTGTGCAGCATGTGATTGGGTGCTGACCGTATTGTTTGGTAATGTCAGGGCTAAGAGTTTTCACCCTAGCTAAATAAAAATCTCTGTGACTGTCGTTTCGGCTCGACTACCTGTGCAGCAGTGCTGTCATGCCTATTTCACACCTTGATACTGCAGACTGACCAACTGTGCCAAAGGCATCCAAGAATGGAGATATGCACAACCAAGCAATTTTGAGAAAAATTCTTGAAACTGAAGTTAGAAACAGCTGACAGAAACCTCTATTTGTTTCAGTCAATTCCAAACTACCAAAATGCTGAAAATGCAGTACGTATTATAGCTTTCTGAATTGTTTATATATATTTTTGTTTACTATATATTTATTCCGAATCATATGAAGACATTACAATAATTCATAGTGAATATATATAAGCATTTAAATATAATATCGTTTAGATAAAATAATAATAATAATACTTAGGTTCACAAAAAAGTAAATAAATAATAAAAATAAATAAATAACCAAGAATACCCATAATGCAATTAGAAGAGAAATGAAAAGTGCAAGTGGGCCACAAATATTCTTGAGAGCTTTTTATATCTCCACTTCTGCATTCAGAGATGCATACATTACAGAATTTTAGCATAACATTGACATTTGCGGAAGTAGTATTTCTAAAGGTCCTCTGACTTAAGGTTTAAAATGGATTTTTTTCCCCCCTTAATCTAAAATTAATGGTAACTGTAAATTGCCGGGCAAAAATAATTTCAGAGCTGCTTTTATGTAAAAATCTCCCATCTACTTTGCTCATAAAAGGGCAGATACCATCTAACACAAAGATTCACTTTTTGTCAAGGTAACTTATGAGTAGAAAATTAAGAATGCTCTGTGATGTTTTTATGAATATCCAATTACTAAATGCACTAATAGAGACACAAAACCCAACATGCATTATAAAATGTACTTGTGGAATGAAACCCACATCTATGCGACAGTACTACAGTATATGCAATTCCATAATTAATCAACAAAATATTAAATGATCAAAACACATCCTCGCATATAAGACATAAAAGCTTAAAGTTGTACCCTGAAGAAAGTGCCAGATGACAAGTGCAGCAAACACAGTGGTCTGCTCCTCCATACCCTACTGCATTCTGGGCCAGGTTGAGGCTCCACATTTTAGTACCTCAGGCTATTTTCTATTCAAGCACAGTTGGCTTTGCAATTTGTGTCCAACCAAAGCAAGCATGATCCAGACGCTGTCATTTCCCTCTTTCTATTAAACACGCTGGAGCAGAAACCGGCGCAGGCTGTCTATGGAGAGATTCTTATTTGAGAATGGTCATGGCTAATGCACATTATAATTGGTCTGAACGTAAGACAATAAATCTTGATACCTTCACAACAAACACACAGAGCCCTGACTCATCTTTTCAGGGGAAAAACAACAGTGTGGGACAAGTAAAGTGAGCTGAATTATGAAAGGGAATCAAAAACTAATTGAAAGTCAAATAAATGCAAAAGGACCCTTATGGGGCTTTAAATGAAAGAATGAAAGATTGAAATTGAAGGACAGAAAATAAACATGGAAATGTAAGAGCTGACAAGAGCAAAGATGTGATTTGGTTCTCATGTTCAAGAGGCCTCAAAATGAAAGGGTCGATCTGTTGCGCCATTTCTAATCAAAATAACCTAGTGCTTATATCCCACTATAGCCACTCGCTGATATATTCACCCATACATGCACGCATATATGCACAAGCATCCGCAAGGACAAAAGAACACAGAAAAACATCAAACACTCATGCAGGGAAACTCACAAACACGCACACGTTTGCAGTGCATCGGTCATGCATGTCACATGTAGGGATATTTGGCTGTTTGCTTACCTCTGCAGATGGGCACTGGGAAGTCCCACACGGCAGCATTGCCTGCATTGGTCACACAGGTGAGCTGAGGATGGCCGTCCAGCACATAGCCGGTTACACAGCTGTAGCGGATCTTGTCGCCTACATTAAAGCGTGTCCCGTACAGGATGCCTTTAGGCGGGACGCCAGGGTTCCCACAAGAACTGCTCTGCAATTCTAAAAAGGAAAATACCACCTTTAGCATATGTTATTTATATACAACCATCCAAACATTTTTAAGGAAGCCTATCATACCCACCAAAGCTGCAGTTATTTAATAAAAATACAGTAAACACAGTAATATTGTAATAGTAAAATTGTATGTATATATAAAGAACAGCATATATTTGAAATAGAAATCCATTATAATATATTTGACTGTCTATTTTTGATTAATTTAATGCATCTTTGTGGAATAAATGTATTAATTACTTTCAAAAAATAAATAAAAAAAACTTTTTTGCACTACTGTTCAAAACCTCAAATATTTGAACAGTTGTGTAAATATTTTATTTTATCATAAATGTATTTTGGCGATCCATTTCTCAGTGTTGAGTCTGACCAGTTATCCACCATACATTCAAGAATGTAAACAAGTTTTTCCTTGTAATTCATAGTAAACTAATTTATTCTTGGCACTATTACCATGCCACACTGACAAGCCAAGGGCTACGGGACCAAAAGCGCAACATTTTATCTGAATTATTTGTTGTTTAATCGCCAATTCATGCTTTATGTTCTGGTTGGATCCAAACCAAGGGCAGAGCGGTAGCACTTTGAAATAAATGTGGCCCAGGGACTAGTTTGGGAAATAAAGAAAGAGGTACATTGATTGCGCTGTTACACACGGCTTGGCATCAGACATCTTGCTAGTAGGAGGCCATGAATTCACTGCTGACTTTTAGAAGGTTTAGACCGACAACTCTAAACAACAGCATGGAAACTTAAATAGGCCTCTATTGTTATAGACCTTAAACTTAGATTTCTTATTGTGTCTTTATTTCTGAAGACCCAACAAGCATTGCAAAAGAAAACCAGTAAAACTGACCACAGGGTAAAATATATAATGGCATTTTTTCCTGCTGATTTCATGAATTACTATTGATTTGGCCAAGAAAAGTAACAAACAGAGGATCTATCGAGCAAGATTAATTACTTCATTATATCAAACAATACAGCAAGAACATTAACCACACAAAGGAAAACAAAATGACTTACGAAAAATGCTCTAACGCAAATACCACATAAAAATACAAAGACATAAAGAAACATTTACCCAAGAACTATGTTAAGATGCCATTCTTTAGTCACAACAACCACTTTCTAATCCTGTTTACTTGAACAAATACTCATAATAATCTTTTACAAAAGACCGTTCCATTGTACAATATGTTACGCCGTAATATGCCACTTAGCTGTTTTCCCAGAGGCTTTGGTTTTGTTTAGTACTTTTGTAATTATTTATTAAGTAATCACAAATGCTCAGCAAATTATGGATTTCTAGCTCAAAGTCTTGCTTGTAATGATCTCTGGAGTTTTCAACATGTAAAATATAATCCATAGTGCGGCTAGGGTTTCTTAATGACCGACATAAATAACATATAACGCCAATACATCTTTAAATGAACACATTAGATCTCTAGTTTTCTCTAATAATTTGCAACAGTATGATTTCGATGCACTGGACTTCTGGAAAAAGACATGCAGCAGAACAAAGTCATATCCATGTCCTTACTTATTCACTTGGCAACTCCCCTTATTTAATATCCCTAATTACCTCTATCTCAGAGCGAGTGAAACGGGTTGAATTAAATGACGGACATCAACCGAACATGCCCCTCCTTTGTCAAAACAGTGGGCCCTGATCTCAGCACGTTATGGCTGGATAATTTAAAGATCTTAGGGGTGATTGTTGGAGTGTAAATTGCACAATAAGAAGCAACAAATATGAGAACATCTCTCAGCATGTTAATTGTGTTGATTATAACCTGCTGACGCCCGATTTGCATTTAGGAAATGAAAGTGTCGGAAACAAGCATCAAACCGCCAACACCATGTTGGATGTGAAAAAGTGTCACATTGGAAGGATTGAATAAAAAAGGATAAATGTGATAATCTTGTGTCAGCAGAACAGGCATTCAAAGCCCTTGAGGGCTGTCAATTTTGCCATTTAGAGTGGTGATGGATCACTCGCGTTTGTCATTGAGGCCGACGGGAATATCAATGAAACGAAAATGAGAGATCCGGTACATCAGTGGAAAAGACAAAAAAAACTAGCCAACTGTCCATGCCATGCTTTGTCATTTTAAGAAGCCTGTATGGAATATTTTTAAAAAGCATTCCAGTGTGCCATATTGGGATCACATGATCAGTTCACTTGAGAGAAAAAAAAAAAAAAAAAGTTCACATAGCGCCTTACAAGGTTAAATTTGTTAAATTAGTTAATGCACTACAAATCATGAACTTACAATGAAAAATATTTTTACAGCATTTATTCATCTTGGATAATGTTAAATTAATATACTGTACATTTGAAATGAACAAATGTATTATTTATAAGCAGATCGCATATAAATCACACAAATAAAATATGCTATTTTTTTTTAGTATTAAAGACATATTAAAGACAACATAAGAATGAAGGAGCCAGAGTCCAGAGTAATGGTATGGATCTGCGATTCACCCGTCCAAACAGAATGAGCATGAGTAGAAAAATAAAAGGTCCGAACAAGTACTGCCTGCTGGAGCATGACAGGGAAAAATGGCTGGACCTCAAGCAGCGAACAGGAACATACAATGGCCACAGCCAGCACACAACAAAATACCTCTATCCACAACTGCACCACGTCCCCAGTGACACAAACGTATCACAGTTATTACTTATTTTGTCCATAATCACATTATAAAAAATGCTTCTTTATCAAAAAGCAGTGCAAACTGTCTCCCCTGCTTCATATTTGCATAAAGCCTAAGCCATCCGACTGAATTCCAGTATGATTTAGCAAAGGTTACAAATCTTCCAGTAATCTCACTGATAAGTCAGTGTGACACAGACACGCCCCAGGGAGAGTCTGGCCTTCTCCAGGGGTCTGAGATCTCCTCTCAGGAGCAGTGTGAGTTACAGAGTGACAGGGGGATAACATCTAAGCTTGTTAATGCCCTTCACTGGCCCCTTCACGATCCTCTCTTCAGCCCTCTTAAAGAGTTTCTGTAAAAGATCGCCACTGCCCTTCAAACCAAGGCTGCCACCATCAGATTCAGTGTCAGGTTCACTTAGAAATCGCCTCCAAGGAAACAACACAGAGCCGTCTGGTTTTTCCGTGGAGCTCTCCAGCTGATTCGGATAAAACCAGGTCACATATTCAAATGAATGTATCATTCAAGCAATCTGTACAAATCCATATTCATAGAAAGAACGGCAAGTTCTCCCGTTCTGAATGGGTAAGAAGCACTCAAAAGGGCTATAATGAGAAAGTGCCAGGAACAGTATTCTTTCATCTTTTCTAGTGATCTCACAAAGACACCACAGCGCTCGTATCAGTTCTTTCTCTTCTGTTTTATTAAGAAACTTCCCAAAGATGCAAAGCATAGAAAATGTTAGAAATGACATATTTTGGGGCATCTCTAACAGCAAGTGCGTAGTCATGTAAAATTAAACAGGGCTTGCAAATTTCGAGAAATCCCGCCAAAGCTATACATTGCAAGGATTTATTATTTGTGGCAGCAGTATTCATGTGCACAGTCCCTCTGGCATTTATTTTTCTTGCAAGTTTGCTTGAACTGCTTAAACACTTTGAGGATTAAACATAGAAAATCTTAGCGACTTTGAAAGCAGAAGTTCTTTAGAGAACAGATTTTTATAAATTTTTCATTCACAGTAAGGGGAGGGGGGAACAATTCACAGAATTAAAACCCTGAAATGTAGAAGACGGTGAATCACACACTTGGCTTGAAAACGTTCCTAGGTTTTACAACAAATTGAGGCTATGCCAGTATTATTTGGTTTGAAGATTCACTTCACTACACATATCTAAGCTTCAAGACTCAACTTTAGTTTGGGGAATGGGTTTTAAACCGTAAAAAAAAAGTATTTCTTATCAGCAGACCTCCATTTGGACTGGCCATTCATCACCGTCCCGCTGCCTTAGACATGTAGTGCTGGGGCTGGACCTTGCAGCTTGGACTCTCGGGTGACAGGGCATTTCCTGCCCTCAATGTTCCATCTTCTGTACCAGCTAATATGTGGTCTATCGATTGCATTTGTAAAAAAGCGGGATGTACTTTCGGATGTTTTTTTTTTTTGTTGAGTCCCAAAGGGAAAGCAAAAATCTCCAGTATCTAGGTGGGTGGACAGAAAAGCGATAGCAGGAAGTGGCTAATTCTCTTTCAGCGCAATGTTTCTAAATAAACTGGCCATAAGTTAGTGGATATTAAGTAGTATTGGCATTTTAAGATGATTAAATATAGGTGAACTACTAGTTCGCTTTCTTCTAAAGTTGTTTGTTGTTCTTGTTTAGTTAAAGGGCAAGTGTCATTTCCAATAGCTTCACTAAAAGGAACTGCAAAATAATAACTGTTTGAAAGAGGTTTCCTGAACACACCCCTCCAAGCTGCTATTGGTCTGAACTACTGATGCCCCGCCCCAAACACACGTCATTGGTTAAACCTCCGTTGCTGTGTCTGGTTGGGATTCTCAAAACAGAACAATGTTTTGTTAGTGCCGGAGTGCTTACTGTTTTTGTGCTGTCTCTGCATATTAAGCTAGGTTAGTGGCTATTTTAAAGGAATATTTCAGGTACAATATAAGTCGCTACCACTTACCGACAAAAGTGAAAGGTGGTGTTCTGTAAATGTTAAAATACTCATTGTTTCACTGGATGTTTCAACAAGGCATTTGTGGTTTACAGGGAAAACTCACTCAAATATTCTGTCAATTTACTCACTCTCATGTAATTCCAAACCTTTAAGAACTTATGTCTTCAGTGGAACAAAAGAAGATGATATTTTGAAGAATGCTGGGGTCCAAATGACACCATAGACTTACATCAGGTGGAAAAAATAACAATGAAACATGTGCAGAATCTTTTCTGTTCCACAAAAGAAAATGTTATGAAAAGTTTGATTTTCATTTTTGGGTGAACCATTCAACATTTTAATATAATTTCACTCAGAAAATGCCTTTTTTTTTTTTCTTTTTTTTTTCATATCTACAGCTTCATTGGCATGACAAGGTAAAACCTAAAGCATCCATAGAAAAGGTGAAACAATTGTCAGATCAAATAGCACAAAAATCAACAGAATTAATGTGCTTTTATACAATTAAGCTTCAAATTTCCTGCTTTTTAAAACCTCCAAATTTTTCATTTACTTCTATTCTAAGTGCCTCACTGCAGCCTCAATTTTTGCTGCTACTGCTTCTTTTTAGTATTTTTTATTTTATTTTTTTTTAAAGTAAAAAGGGTACAAAAATTACACAAGCAAAATAACAGATTCATGGAAATATACATGATAAGACAAGATAACTGTTCTTAGAGATCACAGTCATAATAAATCATGTTATGTAGATGACAATGACCCCTCTGCCTTTTCATCTACATCATATTTTTTTATTAAAAAAAAAGAAGAAGAGCAAAGCTGATATCACAGATTTTATAATTTTTTATAATTACCCAAGTGTCCTCTAAAGAACTACTCATGCATGCTAAAATTGAGACGGCAATTTTCACAAACAGCTGTCTTCTCCCATCAGCACATGGAGGTTCAGCAGAGAGCCTGACGATATCCCCCAGCCCTTTGTGCGACAAGGTCCAAGAAGACTCAACTTCAACATGACGACGCCATGTGAGAAAAACAAACATTTCATCCCTCCGGAGGAAGAGTCCGTCATCCGGCAGCTTAAGATGAGCAGAAAGCAACTTGAAGTTTTCCAGAGGCATATGACCTAAGAGACCCCGCCGCTGCCCAACGCATTAGCATCCCAATTTGGTTTCAATACAGCCCAAGACTGGTGCCGAAGGGGCGACTTTATTACAATGTGTTGCGACCTCGCCTCAACGCTCTCTTGCTTATAAATTATTCTCCTTTCAGGGCAGAGAAGCAAGGCGCCGATCCACTTACAATCCCTCAGGAATAATAAGATCCTTAAACCCATTTCTATCTGCCAGCAAGCAGCAATGAGTGTGTTGGCCTCGCCGTTCAATTCTGGAAGAGGTATAATGGAGATATTCTCTTTTCATTATCACAATTATGACTGCATGGCTAGAAAGGATGGATTTCTTTGTCTCCAGCTGGACGTGGACTCTCAGTCCTGCATGGCGTTGACACAGCTGCTTGGCTGAGATGGGCTGCGTTTCCCTCTGACACTATTTTCTGTTATTGTCCCAAGAGAAAAAAATTACAGGCGTAGCTCTATACTAAGCAAACAAAGGTGGGAGAGAAAACCAAATGTGAAAAAAAAAAAAAGAGGTCTACGGGGCATACTTTCAATCACACTTTATTATTGAGATGGATGATATAGCAAACTGGGGGAAAAAAATAAATGAAGGGGTCACTTAAAGCCTGACCAAAACCATCAAGGCCTTAGTAAAGTATTGGTATTTTAGACGAAGATGGTTCATATCATCACCTACAACCTAAAGTTTTGAAAAAAGGCCAATTCACATACATGCTCAGATGCCTGGCCTGACAATTGATCATCTCTGTGGTCTTTGGGGGTCGCAAAGCTTTCAAAATGACCTCATTTATAGCAAATGTACCTCTCTGAACTATCTAACTTCAATGTTGCTGGCTTGATAAGAGAAGCCATAGACAATGCGGCATGTCAAAGGTTACGAATAGGAGGGCATAACGGACAGAAATGAAAGCCCATTGCGGTTGATTGTTGGTGTATGTCAAAACACATTTGTGTCTACACAAGACCTTGGTTGGATTATAGAGAACATGCGTCATACAGCACGCCACTCTCATCTATTTCAATCCATCATGGCTAAACCAAAGCTTTACACACTTTGATCATCTGCCTTGTGAGATCACAGAAACCAAAGGTAAGATTGCTCTTGTAAATGAATCCGAACAAAAGATGAAAGGGGGGACTGTAGACTATGAATATGTTCATTATTCGCCCCCAACCCCACCTCCCACCCCTGTAATCCGCCGTCAGTTGTATAGCAATAAGCTCAGCGACTGCTTTCATAAACTTTGATGGAAATCTGACCTTGCTACTTTAATGTCATCACAGAGGAACCTAAAGATCAGCCGCGGCTCGATTGTGTATTGATCGCGGGCCTGCTCTGGTATGGAAGGGCTGTGCTCGCAGGTGTGGGCTAAAGGAGACAGACTGCAAACTAATGGGTCCCACCATCAGCGGCCCATCTTCAGCACAGTGCCATTTCCTTTGATTCTCATCAAAAAGGACTCCAGCTGCCTTTTGATCAGGCCTCGGCAAGGATGCCCTTGCTTACCTCCTCTTACTAATTGAGGGACGCTTTTTGTGCTCTGTGTAGGTGTAATTAATTAACTCGGGTTATTAATTATTGTTGCTGGTCTGAGAGTGTCGGAACAGCAAACATTTTTCTATTTCCTAATTATGAGGATGGAGTATCATTTATGATTAAATAAAATCATCATCCACAGATTGCATTTGACCCATGCTGAAATGGAAATTGATATGCTACTTATCTTATCATAAATGCTAATCTAGATTCACTGTTTGCATTGTAAAAACGTGGTCTTTATTAGCCCTGAGCAAATGTAGGTTGATCTGACCGCGATTTATCAAATTACCACAACCTTTTAAATGTGAAAGCAATAGCTAATGGTGGTTTCAAATATTAAAATGACCATAATTCAACATTAGCATCCCAAAAGAGCTACCATGCGGAGGTGGGTGAAAACAATTTCAAATAAAATTTTTGAAAGACTGACAAAAATTCGGATGAAGACAGATCAGACCATATTTGACCATTTCAGATGCACAAGAAGCACCATTTAAACACCATTTCAGGCCCTATTTTACCTCATCAGACCAGGAAACCACAGAAACCACAAACAGAAATCGGTTGGTTGCTCAGTGTTGCTAGTATTTTGCAAGGTGGCATAAACATTTCAATAAAAAAGTGTTCATGGAAATATTGTCATTACTAAAAGTAAGTTTGGTGTTCTTGCTGTGAATGTCTGGAAGTTCAAAGAGGAATCCTGTCCAGGTAGGTTTATAATATTTTATAGGCCAGTTAAAAGATTCATAATACGTTCCAAAAGCATTGTTCGTGATGGTCTGTGCATTTTATGAAATATTCAGTGCCTATCCCACATCCCAGCACTGACATAATGTCATGAGGCATGGGCTAAGGGAGGAGAAATGAAGAATATCAAGTCAGATCATGGACTCCATGGATGACATTTTTCATTGCAGTGTACGATCCCTGTAAGAAGACCTTGATGTGTACACCAGCATGAATGTTAATGATGTACAACTGTGTTCAAAGGCTCCTGCATGTTAATTTTTCAGTACCTTTGAAAGAATTTAGGCTATAGGTAAGAAGAACTACATGAGAAGGTTAGTGAGGTAACCTGACATGGCTAATCTTGCTAAACATTTAGTGAGATAATGACTGAAGCTCTGGCCTGAGGCAATGATCGTTTGACAATTACTGACTCTGTCAAATGGCTGCTGACTATAAACAGCTTTAGTGAAAAAAGATTCAAGATCTAAAAACAAGAAGTCCATTGACAAATCTGTTTGACAAATCCGGATGAGGCTGTTTCATCTCAAAAAGAGCCAAGAAAGATATCGGCTGAGGCAATTCAACAAAGCCAGTGCTTAAGGGTATCTGAGTAATCGGCATTTGAAGTACTAATAGATAATATAAAATAGAATATAAAAAGTGTTTTATATAACTAAGACGTTAACAGCTAAGCAATATTACACTAGCAAAAGTGATGTTTTTTTTAATAAAATCATGTAATATATATAAACAAACGGATGGATGGATTTGCTGCTTGGTAAGTTTTTTAAATTAATTATCAGCTAAATAAAATTGCATCACATAATTCCTCAAAATTCCTCTCGCTCGGTTTAAATTTTTTCTTGTGTGCTTGTTTAGCCTTCCCAAATGTGGCTAGTTGTCAGAGAAACATCAGCACCCTGCTAGCCCTCTTACATTTTTCATCCCTCAGTATCCTCCTAGCTATCATTGTCTACTACTTCCTTTCACTATCTCCTGTGTATTACAACGGCAACCTCTGTTTATTTCTTTGTTGTTTCCTGTTTGAATTCTCAGCCATTCTCAGGAGGTTTTCTCTCCTTTCACCGACGCTCTCCACAGCTGTGCTTGATTCTCCTGCCTCCTCTCCTTCTAATGTCATTTCGAGCCTCCAATGCAGGCGAACCGTCTCAATTATCCTCTGTCTGCCTCTCCTGGCATGCTTGAGTTGAGTCCATCTTACAGCACTCAGAAGGTTCATGCCAAATTGGAAATCTCTGTATGCAATTAGGTTGGCCACTAAAGCATTCCTTAAATCTCCATGTCAAATAAATTTGACATGAATTTATTCCTAGCAAAGCTTTATGGTAAAGGTATAGATACCAATATGTTTTAAAAAATCCCATTTGGGCAAGCTGAGCAGAAGCTTTTTCCTTCCTACAAATAGTATTACCTTGCAATTGAAATTAAGTTTTAGAAATGTAGGGCTACATCAAAAGAGAATAAGAGAATAAGAACACTTATTCACTATTAACTACGACTTTTCCCTCAATAAATTCCTAATTTGCTGCTTATTAATAGTTAGTAAGGTAGTTGTTAAGTTTAGGTATTGGGTAGGATTACGGATGTAGAATAAGGTCATGTAGAATAATGCATTAATATGTGCTTAATTACTACTAATAAATGGCTAATATTCCAGTAATATGCATGCTAATAAGCAACTAGTTAAGAGACCCTAAAATAAAGTGTTACCAAAGTCTGTTTTAAATAAATGCTGTTAAACTTTCAAAGAATCCTGGACAAAAATGCAAAAATAAGCAGCACAACCATTTTTTAAACTGTGATAATTAGAGATGTTTGTTTAACACCAAAATCAAGAAATTAGCAATCAGAATAATTTCTGAAGGACCACTTGATACCGAAGACTGGAGTAATTGCTGCTGAAAATTCAGTTTTGCAAACATAAAATACATTAATATATTTACATTTTCTTAAACTGTAATATTATTTACATAATATTGGTGATCATAAGATAGGAGACTTCTTTCAAAATAAATCATACAGACCCCAAACTTTTGAATAGTAGCAATGCAAAAAATGCTTTTCTTATTCAGATTTTTTTTGTCTTCTTTTCAGCCAAAATATCTAAAAATTCTTGTCTTGTTTTTTAGAAAAAAACAAACAAAAACAAGTCAAAATCAAGTGAGATTTTGCTTAGAACAAGCAAAATAATCTGCCAATGGGGTAAGAAAAATAATCTGGTAACACTTTACAACAAGGTGTCATTTGTTAACATTAGTTAACAACAAACAATGAACAATGCATTTATAACACTATGTATTAATCTTTGTTAATGTTCATTAATGAAAATACAGTTGTTCATTGTTTATTCATGTTAGTTCACAGTGCATTAACTAATGTTAACAAACACAACTTGTGATTTTAATAATGCATTAGTAAATGCTGAAATGAACATTAACTAAGATGAAGAAATGTTGTAGAAGTATTGTTCATTCTTGGTTCATGTTTACTAATGTTGTTAACTAATGTTAACTAATGAACCTTATTGTAAAGTGTTACCAATAATCTTATTTAAAACAGAAAACAAGAATAATTTGCTTACCATTGGCAGATTATTTTGCTTGTTTTTTTTTTTTTTTCTGAAAACAAGACAATAATTTTTACTTGTCTAGAAAATCCTTCTTGATTTAAGAATTTTTTTGATATTTTAAGCATTTTTTTTTTGCAAAATCTAGACTGATGTGGCAATAGGAAACCTAGTAGAAAAGGACATCAGCACCATGGACAGCACTCAACCACTCTTAGTACAAGAAGAAATAACCTTGTTTCTTAAGTGTGACTAACTGTGACATGACATGTGGCCAAGTATGGTGACCCAGCATTTAACTCATTTAACTCAGCAGTGAACACACACCCGGAGCAGTGGGTAGCCATTTATGCTGCGGCACCCAGGGAGCAGTTGGGGGTTGGGTGCCTTGCTCAAGGGCACCTTAGTCGTGGTATTGAGGGTGGAGAGAGCGCTGTACATTCACTCCCTCACCTACAATTCCTGCTGGACCTGAGACTTGAACTCGCAACCTTTGGATTACGAGTCCGACTCTCTAACCATTAGGCCACAACTACCCCACAATTTTTTATCTGCCATGTAGGGAAGGCATGGCAGATAAAATGATTCCCATTCCCAACTCCAACAACTCTGGGGGGGTTAAAGGCAAAGGACTGCAGAGATTAATGGCAGTGTCTACGAGGAAATAAAATGGGGCCTGGCCAAAAATATATACATTTACAAAGAAAGAGAAAAGGAATAGGAGAAAAGGGCACTTTATCATCGCCTCTTAGCCTCTTAGAAGCATACTGCTACATGTCAGAGCCTGAAAGATTATAATCAAACAATTTCTCCAAAGGAACCCCCTTGAGAAGATTCAAACACCTATTTATTGCCAGGACCACTGATTTTTTCCCTATTTTTTTTTGGCAGCATGGCCTTCTCTTTAATGGTTTATGGCAAATCCCAGCCACTTTAATCAGTATAACTGAGAGCCCATCAATGTCATTTGTTCCTGCCATCTTAAGATCCTTTTATGTGTTATAGAGAGGTTACAGATTCCCTGTGATTATGTCATGGGGTCCAGGGACCTATATGATGTCAGAAGACAATGACAGCCAGCATGAGACTAGATACAAGAGAACAACATAAGGACAGGCCATGCTGTGGTGCTCAGATAGCAGGAGAGAATGGAAAGTCTCCCAACAGCCCCTGCCTGAAACACAGAGATAGTACTTGTTCTCCTGAGGAGGACATGGACTAAAAGCATGACTGACTCTCTCATTTTGTTGCATGTATAATACATTCTCCATGTCATAAAACAAGAATATATATTAAGGAGAAGGCGTGGGGAGGCACAGTCGTAAAAAAGGTTTATGCACTGTGGGAAACTGGGGGAGCAGTTGGAGGAAGTTGGAGGCTGGAATTCAAAGACAGTGAAACACAATGCAGATTCTCAGCATATCTAAGAATGCACACGTCTTGACATTTCAGTTTAAGAGGGTGAGAACAACAAGCTCCGGTGCATCTGCTATTTATAAAACACTTGCTAAATTATTTTTTCTACTTACATTTTATTATTAGTGGTAGTAGTAGTATAATTAGTAGTATATGGTTTTATTTATTTTTTATTTTTTAATATTCACTCTGTTTCTACTCATATTATTACCTTTATATAATTGAGTGTGAACATATATTTTTTTAAATGTTTATTACAAATATAAAAATATACAAATTATTTTTTTTAGAACTTAACTTACATGTGCTGAACATTAATGCCAGGCTCCATTAAAAAAAAAAAATAATAAAAATCACTCTGTTTCTAGATATTATTCTGTATTCTTTCTTTATTTTTATTTATTATTTATTACTATTATTTTTGACCCTGGACTACAAAACCAGTCATAAGGGTCAATTTTTCGAAATTGAGATTTATGCATGATCTGAAAGCTGAATAAATAAGCTTTCCATTGATGTATGGGTTGTTAGGATATGACGTTTGGCTGAGATACAACTATTTGAAAATCACCTTTAAAGTTGTCCAAATTTAGTCCTTAATGCATATTACTACTCAAAAATTAAGTTTTGATATATTTATGGTAGGAAATTAATGAAATATCGAAATGGAACATGATCTTTACTTAATATCCTAATTTTTGGCATAAAATAAAAATCTATCATTTTGATCCATGAATATAATGTATTTTTGGCTATTGCTACAACTATACCCGTGCTACCTATGACTGGTTTTGTGGTCCAGGGTCACTTTTAATTACTTATTATTTTCATCTATTATAAAATATATAATTAAACTAAGTCAAATTATTTTTAGAACTTACATGTTTTAAACATTATTGCAAAGCTATGTTTCTACTTATATTATTTTTATATAATTGCATGAGTACATAAATATTTTAAATGTTTACTACAAATATACATTTTTAAAAAAAACTTAACTTACATGTGCTGAACATGAATGCAAGACTCACTGTTTCTACTCATGATTATTTATTACTCATTTTATTATTAATAATTTATCTTATTTCATGCACTATATTCACGTTTTCTGAATAGCTTTTGTGTAATAACTAACTAACTAACTAACTAACTAAAAATGTAGTTATACAGAGAACAGAGACTAGAAAAAATATCCTGTGTGTTTCATGGAAGAAAGTCATACAGGTTTGGAATGATGTGAGGGCAAGTAAATAATGACAGTTTCTAATTATCTAGTCAGACAGATCCTTACAGCATTCAACCAACCACTGTGCATGCCACCTGATATTATAAATGATACATACTGACGTGTCCTACATCCGTGTGTATTCTAAACTAACGTACTACCCAAAAAAAAAAAAAAAAAATTCGTAACGCCAGAGGACATAAAAGAGGAAAGGAGGGATTTTTGCACTTCTTCCTTTCTTTGATCTAGTTCCTGTGCCTTGTGCACACACTGGAGCTGCATGTCAAATCTGGTGGGGAAGCAGGCGGTGTCAGTCAGCAGCCAGTCAGATGGAACCGGAGGAGACGGGTGTAAGCTGTCCCACGAGATACCCGTGCTTTGATAACCCCGCAGGAGCAGCACTGCATGTGTGTGTGTGTTGTGAATGCGTCTACTCTCTTTCACCGTGTATATGTTAAATGATCCATACAAATGGTGTGATTGTGAACAGGTGCTTTTCTGTTAGTCCTTAAGTGCACTAAGAGGATGTTTAGTGTTGGTGTGTGTCTTTCTATCATAGTTATGGTTTTACCGACAAATTTGCTGGGAAAAAACAAAAACAAAAAACAAAACCAAACCCAAGAGTGCAGCTGTATTTGATTAAACCTCTTTCTGAGGACATACTCAAATAAATGCAGTCTAAGTGAGGCGTTTTTAAACTTTGATGCCAAGGACCCCAAAATAAGATGATCATAATAAAGACAACACATTTTTTCCAAAATTAAACCACTGGCTATCATTTTGATCCATGAATATAATGTATTTTTGGCTATTGCTACAACTATACCCGTGCTACCTATGACTGGTTTTGTGGTCCAGGGTCACTTTTAATTACTTATTATTTTCATCTATTATAAAATATATAATTAAACTAAGTCAAATTATTTTAGAACTTACATGTTTTAAACATTATTGCAAAGCTATGTTTCTACTTATATTATTTTTATATAATTGCATGAGTACATAAATATTTTAAATGTTTACTACAAATATACATTTTAAAAAACTTAACTTACATGTGCTGAACATGAATGCAAGACTCACTGTTTCTACTCATGATTATTTATTACTCATTTTATTATTAATAATTTATCTTATTTCATGCACTATATTCACGTTTTCTGAATAGCTTTTGTGTAATAACTAACTAACTAACTAACTAACTAAAAATGTAGTTATACAGAGAACAGAGACTAGAAAAAAATATCCTGTGTGTTTCATGGAAGAAAGTCATACAGGTTTGGAATGATGTGAGGGCAAGTAAATAATGACAGTTTCTAATTATCTAGTCAGACAGATCCTTACAGCATTCAACCAACCACTGTGCATGCCACCTGATATTATAAATGATACATACTGACGTGTCCTACATCCGTGTGTATTCTAAACTAACGTACTACCCAAAAAAAAAAATAAAAAATTCGTAACGCCAGAGGACATAAAAGAGGAAAGGAGGGATTTTTGCACTTCTTCCTTTCTTTGATCTAGTTCCTGTGCCTTGTGCACACACTGGAGCTGCATGTCAAATCTGGTGGGGAAGCAGGCGGTGTCAGTCAGCAGCCAGTCAGATGGAACCGGAGGAGACGGGTGTAAGCTGTCCCACGAGATACCCGTGCTTTGATAACCCCGCAGGAGCAGCACTGCATGTGTGTGTGTGTTGTGAATGCGTCTACTCTCTTTCACCGTGTATATGTTAAATGATCCATACAAATGGTGTGATTGTGAACAGGTGCTTTTCTGTTAGTCCTTAAGTGCACTAAGAGGATGTTTAGTGTTGGTGTGTGTCTTTCTATCATAGTTATGGTTTTACCGACAAATTTGCTGGGAAAAAACAAAAACAAAAAACAAAACCAAACCCAAGAGTGCAGCTGTATTTGATTAAACCTCTTTCTGAGGACATACTCAAATAAATGCAGTCTAAGTGAGGCGTTTTTAAACTTTGATGCCAAGGACCCCAAAATAAGATGATCATAATAAAGACAACACATTTTTTTCCAAAATTAAACCACTGGCTTTCATATTGTTTCAGTACAAATACTGCACAGTAACGCTATACTGCAAAATAATACACAGTAACAATATATTATTGCTAAAGAGAAAATTTGTACAGACAGCAGTCATTACTCCAGTCTTCAGTGTCACATAATCCTTCAGAAATCATTCTAAAATGCAGATTTGGTGCTCAAGAAACTTTTTTTTTTTTTCATAAATTTTGAAAAAAGTCGTGCTGCCTTATATCTGTGTGGAAACTGTGAATATATATATATATATATATATATATATATATATATATATGTGTGTGTGTGTGTGTGTGTGTCTGTGTGTCTGTGTGTCTGTGTGTCTGTGTTTTATGATTATTTAAGTTCAAAAGTACAGTATTTATCTGAAATAGAATTTTGTAACAATGTAAAAGTGTTTACTTTTAATCAAACTATCATATCCTTGCTAAATAAAGATATTAGTTTCTTAAAAAAAAATAAAAAAAATTACTGACCCCAAACTTTTGAATGGTTTTGTTGCTTATTTCTTTGTTAAAAAAAAGAGTCAATACAATTAAATTGCATGATTTCCATCCAGTCTTAGAAAGCAGAATCAAACAATAATATACAATTTGGTAAATGGATTTAAATGTAATATTTAATGAATACCTTGATTTAACACTTTAACAGGCCTAAATAGGTCGAGGGTCCCGAACCCAATTTGAAAATCAGTTTAATAATAACAACGTTTTTATATTCCTGTGCTACATAAGGTATAGTGAAGTAATTTTAAGTAACAAATATAAATAATTAATATTGAAATATTGATTAGATTAACAATAGTGATTATGATTGATTAATCAGCATATTATTATATTAATTTACCCAAAATTCAAACCTACTTTTAAGTAAACCGAAAGTCAGACAGAGAGCACGTACTATCAAAAGAAATCACGTCGCTGGTCTCGGTGTGGAGTGGTGCTGACAGATGTGCCTTTCATCTACACGTGGACACAAACTCCCACAAACACAACCATATGGGGGAAGTGGCTGGGATCTTCATCACAAAGGGTATGAATGCATCCCTCTACACCTACTCCGCCACTCTCAAGGTCATTCCCTCAGCTGGGCCATCAATCAAAGCAATGCCTCTGCCACAGCCACTGCAATCCCATTGCCGTGCATGCCCACCACTAAAGTGGATGCTGGCAAGTCTTCAGCGGTGAGTGGTGAGCCCGGGGACATCCGAGCCTGAGTGCTGCAACCAGAGATTTGAATTTGAATATATGAGAGAAGTAGAAACATATTAGCCTCATATAGCACAAGGCTTGCATTCTCACCTTGTTCAGACTTGTAATAAGTGTGCAGACTAGCAACTTTCTGCATGGCAGCTACTCTGCTTTAATTAATCCTGTCTGACCCGCATCTGCATGCATCAGTAGCCTGGCAATGTCTGCTAAGCATTCCAGCACGCTGCACTGAAAATGTCTCTGAAGTCAACAGCATGAAAATAGGAGCCGGGACCCAAACGTATAGTATAGAAGCATCATATCATGATGGAGGTGAGACAGCAGTATGTATTACAAGAAGACCCTGAAGAATAACTGTAAAGGCATCAGAGCCAGCAACAGTAAAAGCTGACAGAGATAAATAGTGATTAAAAAAAAGAGTGACAGAGTGCTGCTATACCAGTGGTTCTCAACATTTTTGACTCGAAGGCCCCTGTTGTCCAACACAATATCTGAAGCCCCCCATCCACCTATAGGCTACAACACTTTGGGGTTTTTCCTCTGTTTTCTCTTATGATGAAGCTGCTTGTTTTTTTTTTAATTAATAGAAACTGGGAGTATTGACATAAAATTAAATAATTAAACTTTTTATTTTGTCATTCCTAATATTTTAAGAACTGTATGTTATTTAATAAAAACATTATTGAGGGGGGAAATGTATTATTTCAGTGTACATATTGATTGATTGATTTTAAGTAGCTTTATTTAGATTAGAGTAAGATTTAATTGTAATATATTAATGATTATTTATTAATTTAAATTCTTTCCACCTGATTAAGAACTACCGTCCTATTCATTCTATGAATAAATAAATGCATCAAAACCAATTCAAAACCATAGGTAACAACAAAGCAAATAAAACCAGAACTGTCAATACATTCAATAATTTATTGTGAATAATTTGCGATTAATGTTATATTTGTGTAGTAAATATCCAGCGCACATTCAATTCAGTTTTAAAAAATAAGTTTTTTTCCTTCAAACTGTATCCAAACAGAAAAAACACATTAAATGCAAAAGATGAATGCAAATCAATTCTGTGATAATTACTACAGTAATAAAAAAAATACTACAGTAATCATATATATATATATATACACACACATATACATATACATATATATATATATATACATATATATATATATATAACAACAACGTGTAATTAAGAGGTTGTCTTCTCAAAATGCAAAAATGTTTATATAAAATGTTATTTCATACTTCTTGAGCTTTGAAGCTCCCACCATACTATGAGTACAAATGAATGTACTTTTGTTAAAAATCGAAATGTGATGTTTAAAAAAAAAAAAAAAAAACCCACAATTAAATAATCTCAAATTCAGAGAACGTGCTTTAAAAACAAGTTTGTACTGCAGTCGATTTTTAGTACTGGTATACTGCAGAGACCTAGTCTGCATGTGCACAAAATCCTTGAATGGATTCTGTCGAGGAACAATAACATGCTGCCACCACAATGGCTGACAAAGCCTCTCTGTGGGTTTAGAAAAACATACGGCATAACACCACACTAATGACAGACAGAGACACACATACATACATACACCTAACCACATTCAGGCTATGACTGAGTGGGATTCGCATCACAGTCTTCCCGAGAGTTAGGACAGATGTTAACCTGACACAGACTCACAACATATGCAGCCCTGTGGCGCAGCTCTGCATGGGGCCTCACAGCACCGCTCTCACTGTTCTAAACAGAACTAAATAAAGCAAACCTGCACACACCCTTCCGCTCCAACAACCAGAGTCAGGTGCTCTTCAATTATTAACTGCAAATCAATCCTATCACACTTTGATGACATCTTTAGGTAATGCGGATCAGATAGGAAATGTTAATCAGATAATAATCTCATATTATTCAGATTAGCCATTATGGCAAACAGAGTTTTGAAAGCACCTTAGGGTTATGCTTCAGATTATTTTACTCATCCTCATGCCTTTCTGAACCAGTATGACGTTCCATCTTTGTTGAACATAAAAGATGATATTGAAGAATGCTTTTACTCTTTGGACCATAATGGCTGCTGGAAATTATTCCAGTGGTTTAAGTGTTTGGGAGAGATCAACTCATTTATTTATTAAAACAAAGGGTAACACTTTTGTATAGGGACCAATTCTCACTATTAACTAGTTGCTTATAAGCATGCCTGTTATTAACTTATTGGCTGTTTATTAGTACTTATAAAGCACATATTTTGCATGACCATATTCTACATCCCTAATCCTACCCAATACCAAAATTTAACAACTACCTTACTAACTTTTAATAAGCAGCAAATTAGGAGTTCATTGAGGCAAAAGTTGTTGATAATGGCTTGTTAATAGCGAGAATTTGACCTTAAAATAAATTTTTGAGCTTTGGGCTTTTTGAGTTGGCGTGTTGCATTCTAAAAGGATGATTAGATTCATTATGGCAGAACACCTCATATAACCTCTTGCACTGATATGCTCCCATGATGAAAAAGAAAAGAGGCATCATCGGTGCTCAAGGCATGTAATCTTTTGTGTTATTATATCCTGCAGGAGCCGACAGCCCCTCAGCTTTGTAATTGTTATTGATGGTGCGGCAATGCTAAGTTTTTTTTTTTGTTGTTGTAATGTGTCTGCACAACAAGAAGCCTGTACTCCGCCACGTTCCCCAACAAGGTCATCCCTCCAATCCATTGCATTAACAGTGGGTGCCAAGCAGCCAGCAAATGGAACAGAGCTCTTTGAAGTCACTTCCTTAAAGCGACACCCACAACATCAAGACATTTTTTTTTACTACCATCACTACACCACCATTTAACGGGATAATTCACACAAAAATGTACATTCTGTCATCATTTACTCACTCTCATGTATGACACAAGATATGATATTTTGTAGAATCTGTTTTCCTTGCACTTGCAATGAATAAGGATTGTGACTTTCAAGATACAAAAAGGACACAAAAACCATAAAAACAACACAAAGCCTGAATCCATGGCCTGTGCTCCTGTCATTTTTGTGTGAAGAACAGACCTAAACTGAAGTCATTATTCACTGATAGCAGTTACAGTAAATCACTATGAAATCAAAATGTACAATTCTGACAATTCTGTCATTCACTCACCCTCATGTCTTTCCAAACCTGAGAGGTTTCTGTCCCACCACTGAAATCTATTCATCTGTTTAACCAACCATATGTCTTTGTAAGACTTGGATTAAGCCACTCAATTCATATATAAATTCATTTTACAGTGCATTTATGACCTTTTTGGATCTTCTAGATTTTGGTTATCTAGACTTTCAATGGAGGAACAGAAACCTCTCAGGATTCCTTAAAAATATCTTTACTTGCATTTTGAAGATAAATCAGAGTTATAAGGGTTTTTAGAACAACATAAAGGTGCGTAAATGAGGACAGAATTTTTATTTTCACTTCAAAATCATCTCTTCTCTGATGATGTGTTATTTCCGAGATGCCAATTCAGACTAGTTTTGTGAACCAGAGTAATTGATTCATTAAAAAGATCCAATTTAAAATAATGATTCATTCATGAAAATGACAGCACTGCTTATCATAAGAAGGAGGATGTCAACAATTTCAATCTATTAAAGGGACAGTTCACCCAAAAATGAAAATTCTATCATTAATTATTCACCCTCGTGCTGTTCCAAACCCGTAAGACCTTTGTTCATCTTCAGAACACAAATTAAATATATTTTTAAAGGAAATTGGAGAGCTTTCGAACCCTGCATAGACATCTTAAAGCTGCAGTCCGTAAATTTTGCCTCTTTGTTGCCATCTCTGTTTGAAAACCTGGAATTGCACTTCCTTGCGGAGTTATTTTTATGGTGTGGGTTGTACTCTGGCACGGCTCCAGCGCGGATGAATCTGTTTTGAGGAGTATGTGTGCCTGTCAGTCACTGCACTGGTGTGGATGTTTACTGTACTCAATCACAGATTCTAGCCTACGCCTAGGAATAAGAATTTTCACCGGATAATTCCATCTGAACAAGTAACAAGTCTGCCACGTTTGTTCTGACCAACTGAGGAAAACAGAATTACAATAAAATGGTGATTTAATCTAAAGATCGGTTAGCTCGTATCACATCAAACCGTGCAAATTATTATTGTTATACTTTATTCTCAAATTATTAATGTTAACAACATCAGCATTGCGTGACAATGTACATAAATTGAAATCTACACACTAATACACACTATACTCAGTCTAATCTCTAATTGTCACACCATTCGAATTTCATATTAAGAAATTATTTTAACCCAAAAAGCAAACTAGGCTTCCCTCGAACTGGTTGTCTTTAAAATACAAATCTTGTGTAATCCTAGGCTATCTGTAATCAGAAGCACATTTAAAACTGGAATATAATTTAATGTCATTAAATTATGGATTGTGATTACAATCCGCCATCAAAATGATTTTTTGACATTTAATTATTCTAGCTGCTGTGAGAAAAGGCTATAAACGTTCTGCCACCTGCAGGATCCTCACATGCGATAGCCTAGTAGCCGGGACAACTTCATGTTTACAGACGTGATGTAATGACGCAGTGCCATGCTCGAATGCTCAAATTAGAAAACATTATTATAAGCTAAGCGTTGTGAATCGGGCTAAAGTAAGGCGATAGTTTTGAACACTGGCTGGTTATGTACTTGCTCAAATATTGATTTTGGATATTTTTTAATCAAAAAAAGGTACGGACTGTAGCTTTACTATATGTATATGCAAAATATCTTAATTTGTGTTCCGAAGATGAACAAATGTCTTACGGAATTGGAATGACATGAGGGTGAGTAATTAATGATAGAATTTTCATTTTTGGGTGAACTATCCCTTTAATTCACACAAACCTATCATATTGCTTTGGAAACTAGGAATACAATAGTATGAGCCACTGTTTTGTATCCTTTTTGCATCTTTAAAGGCCTTCTGCTCACAATCCTTCATCACTTTTCCTTTTCTATAAAATCTGAAAGTTATATGGGTTTAGAACAACATGTAAATAAATAAATAAAAACAGAAATAAAAATCTTTGTGGGCTGAACTATTCCTTTAAGAGAGCCAAGCCAAATCCAGCACAAGCATACACTCACAGCTCTAACTCCCTCCCAGCGATTAAAATGTCAGAGCAGAGGAAAAGCCAAGCTGCTGCAGGAATATTAAAACTACACTGTCTTCCATTTTTAAGACCTGAGCTAAGGGAATGGAGAGAGTCTATGAGCACTTGGCGCAAACCCTTTGATGCATCTGCACTGAAATAATCTCATGCGAATGTGACACATTCATTTTAGAAAACTTCAGCCGAGGCCCCGCAGAATTTGCAGTCAGGGCTCTCGGAGTATAATCCACAGCTTAGTCTGGAGAGTGTTGCTGAACGCGGGAAGAGCAGCGGTGGATGCAAAATGACTCGTGTACATGGAGCACTGCAGTTTCTCTTCCTTGCTGCAGAGAGAATAGGGGGAGAGTAGTCAAGATTCAAGAGGTAAATTGTGTGGGAAGTTATAGTATATCCTGCCAGATCTTGCCAGGATGGTAATGAGACGGGATAAAGTATCAGAATTTTTTTTAATAACTTGTCCAGCTGTCAAGCATTTTCTACAGCACAAATGTAAGCTGACTGGAGCAGAACCAGCTGGCATAATTATTTTACAGTACAAAAAAAAAAAAAAATCTATTAATAATAATAATAATAATAATAATAATAAGTGATCTTGCAGTATATTGCAATTTTATATAGACATTATATACATACGGGTGTTACATATACATAGTACCATATAATATAGTTGCATCAAAATCATTGTGATTTTATTATAACGTTTATAAAATAATAATAACAATAACAATAACAACAGCATTAATAACAACAACAACAACAACAGTAATAATAACAATAATAATAATAATAAATACACAAAATATAACCTTAATACAATATACAAAAATAATATAGAGTACATTATAATAAAAATTAAGACAAACTTTAATCATTATCTCAGAATTACAACTAATGTCAAAATACATAACACTTGAGGATTATTTATTTATTTATCAGGCAGAAATGGTATTCCATAACTTCCCTTATTTTGTATTATGTTTTATAAAGTTTTGCATAATGTCTAGAAATCATATATAGTATCTAGTACTATAACACACACACACACACACAAACGTCCTTATAATAATAATAATACAAAATATACAATACACAAAATATATTATCTTTAGTATAATACACAAAAATAATATGGAGTACAATATAATAAAAATTAAGATCAACTTTAATATTTATCTCAGAATTATAAATACTGTCAAAATACATAACACTTGAGGGTTAATTATTTATTCATTTATTTATGAGGCAAAAATGGTATTCTGTAACTTCTCTTATTTTGTATTATGTTTTTATAAAGTTTTGCATAATGTCTAGAAGTCATTACTGAGTCGCAATAAATATTGCCAACCATAATGTGGCTAATTAATTTAATTTTAATTTAATCTCCCTCTCATTCAACCAAAACAACTCGAAGATGAATAGTATCAAAATAACCAAGTGACTCGGTCTCAGTCATTACATAATTAAGCTCAGTTAGGAAACATTTAAAGCCACGCAGTTAATTTGTGTCTAATTAGGCTACAAAAGAGGCAACACTAGTGTCTACCAAAGCCTTTGCTGTTCAGCAGGTTTGTTTATTGATGGATTGACCATAGCAACAGCAGGCACAAGACGAGGGGCTGAAAGGCCCGATAAGAGCAGAGCACAGCAGAAGGAGAGCTGAGAAAGCAGAGCACCATGGGAAAGCGCAGCCCTAAAGGGCCGTGACCGGTTGGCACTAATCTTCAATGGGCTCAGCTGCTTTTATCAGCAGGTGCGCTCTGAGGTGTTGGCTCGGCCCACTCCAACAGATGGAGAATGATGGATACAATGTGTGAGGAGAAGGGTGACATCCTCCCCTACCCACAAGTCCCAGCGAGGAGGCCCGTGCAGAGTTAAGACAGAAGTACAGGCCTGGGTTAGAAGTAGGTCACGGAAGTACTACAAGGCTAGTGAAGAAGTTGTTTTCATGCTAATGAGAGCAGCTGAATTGCGGACAAAAGGAAGGCCAGACAGTCAGTACAAAAAGCACATCAGTAGGCTACTTGCTCTTGGGACCTTCAAATGTTTAACAATGCACTGACTATTTTTTTTTTGTCTAATTACAACACATCAGGTGGGCTGGGAGTTAGAGACCTCCTAGAGACTTCATAGGGAAATGCACAGTCTTTTGTTTACTAAAAGTTTACTAAAAAAAAGTTATTGCCCCCCCTCTCCTCTACTGAATGTGTGTTTCATCTATATAGATGAATATAAGTGAAATGAGTATAAGTGACAGATGAGTATAAGTGAAAAAAAATAATAAAAATGATGCGATTGCACTAGTAAGTGTGGGTATTTGTACATAAAGTGTTGGTTTTTGCAAGTTTGTAATAACACTAAAACATACATCTACTGTAAGTATTGACAGCATCCAAAAAAAAAACATTTTTGAACAATTCCTATAAACAGTACATATATACAGTATGTACAAATATTTAGTTATAATTAATATTGTCACTTTATTTGTTTATGTATTATTATTATTATTATTAGGTCATTATGATTTATATAACATTGCCAATTGGTATAAGCTCAAAAATAACTATACAATAGCAAAATGTAAGTACAAAACCAAAACAACACAGAACAGAACAGAACCTAACCAAACCAAAAAAACAAACACCACAACACAACATAAACAAAACACACAAAAAACAAAACCTAACCAATAAATAAAATAAATAAATAAAATAAAAACAAAACAAAACCAAAAACAATTTTTATACAGTTATACATTTTTTACTTGCTTTCAATACTAAATCAACTTTGTTCTTTTTAGTGTACATATCTGAATTTACCAAAAAACAAACAAACAAAAAAAACTTTTACATAAAAATTTTAGCTCAGAAATCAGGTAAATAAAGATAAGCAGCCAATCAAAGTGCAAACTGTAAAATGCAGCAGATTTCAACTTCTAAGTGACAGATGTCAATCCTGATATCCCAAGTACATCAGATTGGCTGGCTTCTGTCACGTTTCTTTGCCAAAATCTTTGTCATTTTTGACTAGATCAATTAATCAATTATTATCTCGTCACGTAGCGTGTCAGTTTTTTGGAGGTCAAATGATTGTCTTAACCACCCGGTAATCTGCAACATGCAGCTCTTCAAATTGGCGAAGTCAGACAAGTAAAGATTTTCAATTGAACTGTGCATCTCATTTTGTGCCCTGAGGGCAAACGATCTTTATTGGATGGCAGCAATTAGCATGCACATGTTTAATTAATTCTGTAAGAAGCTTTTGTGTCGGCACAACACCTCAAATCTGAAGGACTGAGACAGGCTTTGTCTGAAATCTCAAGGACTGTGCAAGAATGTCAAGCCACATGCTGGCTAAACCTGGAAGATTTATAGTCACAAAGGATTTGAACTTGTCTAAAAGTGGCAGTTGTACAGTCTGTCAAACACGGATCTACTGAAAGACGCATTTTCTGATACTCATATCAAGAGACAGCAATGTTTGAAGTAATCTAAGAAAATTAATATGCTGGTGGCACGTTTGAGATGTAAACATGTTGGTGGCAATTATCTATATATATATATATATAACATATGCAATTATTATGTCTGTCCTATAAACCTACAGTTCTTAATTACATTAAGTTTCTTCTTCAGGCCCGATTCACTTCAAGCACTTAGATGTAGACGACTTCAGCATCTGCTACAGTACTAATTGCCTGTGTAAAGAAAAGAAAAAAAAAGTCCCTCGAGGTATTTTTTCAATATTTTCCAGCAATTAATGAGCTCATCTATAATTACAAATGTGAAAGATGAGATTTACATGACACCAACATTGTCATTTTGTCTTAGTTTCAGCCCAGACGTCACACAATTGAGTTTGGAAATGACAAAGGTGCAGTCAATAAGACAAGAAGTTGGCTATTAAGATGAGAACAAGGCATTTTAATGGACAAGCTTTGATGGTGTTCTTTAAAACGGGAAGCCGACTAATGGATTAGAAGTCAAGAACTCTGGAGAAACCATTGATCTGAAAATAAAGGAGGCTGCTTTGACAGTTTTTCTTATTCTTTTCCTCTTCTTCTTCCCTCTGAAAAAGTGTTTAAGACATACCTCAGCAGACGCTCAGATGAGAGACTTGATTATTGACAGGACTGGTCTTTACCCACGCTTGAAGATTAGATGCTCTTTAATCACCTGCGGATTCAATTAAAAGTAAACAACCGATCCTTTGTGCTGCGAAGCTGTACGAGACGGATGCTCCCAGTCCCACCTGCTGTCTGAGTTTGCCGTTCCCAGACACGGCAGATTTATATTTTTAGTGCGAGACAGAATAAAGGGATCATCAAGGATAGAGTAAATAACGTTTAGTGCTTGAGTGGTGCTGTTGGGGTTCATCTCAAGATTGTTCCATCCATCTTAATCAACCAATCAAGGTCTGGCCGGTTAGAATGGCCCCGTTGGCCCCTGCTGGTAGATGTCGTAACTACACCCTTCAAATAGTCTAGTATCTCTGGATGAATAATCAAGTGGTTTTCAAACCTTCCAAAAAACATAACAGCATCTATAATTTCATGTGAAAAATGTGAAAACTATTAAAGCTATTTGGCTTTTATGTTCTTACAGTACCAGCAAAATTGAAACATTAAAAATTTAACACTTAAATATCTTAAGTTAACACTGACAACCTTAAAAGTTTGGGGTTGGTAATATTTGTTAAATGTTTTTAAAAGAAGTCTCTTATCGAATGCTCAACGAGGATACATTTATCACATTAAAAAAGCCATAAACTACAGTTTTCTATTAATATATCCTAAAATATAATTCATTCCCATATAGCAAAGTTGAATTTTCAACAGTCATTATTCCAGTCTTTAGTGTCACATGATCCTTCAGAAATCAAATCATTCCATTATAACATGTATTATTATTATCAATGTTGTAGACAGTAGTGCTGCTTAATATTTTTGTGGAAACTGTGATCCACAAAGAAAGAATAGAAAGAATGATAGTCTAAAAAAGACAACATTTTCTTGAAATATAAATCTTTACATTAGATATGTTGGTACTATCCCTTTTGATCAATTTAATGAATTCTTGCTGAATAAAAGTATTAATTTCTTTTTTTTTTTTTTTTTAAAGGTACTGTACATGGTATTGGTATCATAAATAAAATAACTATTTATTTATCTATCAGTAAATGCACACCTTTAATAAAAAATTGCAAACCCCCAACCATCCCACCCAAAACTAAAATGAAACACAATCTATATCATGACTGACATATATGCAACTATGCAGCCGTCTAACCACAGTGAGAAGTGATATCAACCATCAACCTATCATTCACAATCATACGCTTTAATAATGTCATCATATCTCCAGAAATACCCATAACCATTGTCAGTCATCATCAGAACGCTACCACATGCCCAAATAGTCTGTTCCTCTAAACACTTTAGCTGCAGATGGTGGGTTACACTCTGGGTTATTGAACATCTTCTGATTAATTCACTGTTAATTATGATAAAGTATGAGAGACAGTCTGTTGTCACTCAAAATAAAGTGACAGGAGACCGAAGAGGTCAGCAGAAGCACTCATAATAAAGCAGCAGCTCCCCCATTACCGCTGGGAAATGATCTTCACAAATAAGCCTGAAGTTAGATGCCAGTATAAATTAATACAATTAATTTCAACCTGAAAATATGCTTGGAGGAGGCATGCATGTTAGGCCAGCGGTGGATAGTCATTAGCGAGGATATTAAATATTCCAGGCAAACAGGAAAGCGTCAAATTGAAAAGGAAACACAATCTGGAGAGAGAAAGCAATGACTTCCTGGGACCTTTGGCAACGGCGCAGATCTTCCTGATTAAGGGGATGTGCTCACAAACATCTGTAAATTCATTACATGTTGTGAAGAGAAAAGAAAAATCCTACTTCATCCTATATGGAATAGATTAAGTTTAGAAGGGTGGGAAAGAATCACTCGAGGCTTTTGCTTTAAACTGTCTGCGTCCTCTTTCACTACTTGTCAGCACTATGCAATAATCTCAGGACACCCTCATGAAAACGAAGACTTATGTCAAATAAATCAGTCAGCATTTTCTGGATCCCTGGGGTCAGAAGTCTGCTCACTCGTTTCTATGGCCAGTTTTTGGGATGTATAACATATTCAGACCCACTTAATTGGGGAGGGAGCAAAATTAAATACGGTGAGCCAAAAAACAAACAAAAACACTTTTCTACCACATACATATAATAGTGACGAATGAATGAATGAACGATTTGTCTATTACCAAGATTTCTAATCTACTAGAGTAAAAGGACTGAGTTTTGAATCAGTTCAACAAAATGATTAATTCAGTTTGAATAACTGATTTATTAAGTGACATCTGTCAAAATTAGTACAAAATTAAGTACAAAATTATTTGTTCCAATTTAGCAAACTTCAAGTATCATGAAATAAATGTATTGCAAATACATTTTAGTATATTTATTTTTCACTATGATTATTAGTGATCGTTTCAAAGATTCACTCAACAGATTTGTTCTAAAAAAGTCAAAACACCATGACAGCACTAATTCAAAATAAACATTTTCAAAATAAAATACAATGAAAAAAAAAAAAAAACCCAGCAACTAAACACTATTTTGACATTCATACTACCAATCAAAATCAAAGTCTATATTTCATTGTTTATTATAAGATCTCACTTCGTCTTTCTCTCTTTCTATTTAGAATTGTGAAAATTGGAAGCAACACTTGCAATCAAAACACCTGGAATCGGAATCTAACAGCCTTACTGGCGAAGCGGTTTTTCAACAACATAACATGAAAATGCTGTCATGAATGAAGAAACATAAACCTTAGGGCCGCAGGGAATGCAAAACACTTAGTCAGATATCCCTTTTAGTTGAGAATACATTTTTAATAAAGCTAGCGTGCACCATTAATAATAAAGCACACTTTAATATTCATACTATATATACTGAAGGAAAACATCTAAGTTCAGAAGGTCTCCGAGGTCCTTTAGATGTACAAGAGGGTCTCCTTTAGGAGCGAGGCAGTGAAGTACAGTGATTTGGTTGAGCTCAAGAGACCTTCGAGGTTGCCAGACTCGCCGTGGATGTTGTACGATATATTCTACCTGCGCCGGCCCTCATGAGAACAATAGCTCCAGGCATGTGTTTACAAGAGCAGGAGTAGAAATGCTGACTTCCTCTCCGAGAAGCTAGTTTCCCAGGTGATAGAGTGTCTTTGAAATCAACATGTTCTACACCCACACCACCCTTAGATAACTGTCTATTTGTCATGGTCTGAAAAGAATGATTCCAAAATCCTTCAGGAAACATTCGTAAGTTATTTTAGCTGTTTGTGCATGTTTTTCTCCTTCCGTCATCTGTTTTTAAACGTATTCAACATTTCCCATCTGAATACAAGAGGTAGAAGGAGATACCTGGATAGAATCACGCAATCAGTGGTGGTCCATGGTGCAAGAAGACTAGAATATCTGGATCCACTTGTTGTGTGCAGCAGAATAAACGAGTGAATGGAAACTAATCCCAAAACACACTTTCACAAGTCGACAGGAACTGCTCATTAAATACCAGGGTAGCTAAAATAATGATGCAACATGTAAAAACATTCAGATCTTAGTGCTGGAGAAGAATAACAACAACATTGTACATGTAATCCCAAAAAGGAACAATAAATAAATAATTAAAATGACCAATGAGATGGCAAAGAAAAAGTTTTACAATTCCAAACTTCCTCCTCCTCCTCAAAAAAACAAAAAAACAAACTGTGCAACAATGTTAACATATTAATAAAAGTGCAGTAATATTAAAGTCCTCTGAGATAATTGTCACCGCAGTTGATAACTGAAACGCAAGATTGCCGGCAGTTACGTTTATATTAAAACGAGTCAAATTAGCATCAGTGTCATGAACAAATGACTAACCCTGGCCACATGGTTGCATGGTTGCTGGTTTAACCCAGCTGTTGGGTTAAATTTTTATATTCAATTTTAAACCCAAAAGTTGGATTAGTCCATATTTGACCCAAAGTTGGATTGAAACAACCCAGCATTTTTTTTTTTTTTGAGTGTAGAAAGTTAAGAAAAATTTGTATGTGCATCCACATGTTGTGAATTAGGTGAAAATCTTTCTAGAGAAGAAATATTGTGTGTACAAATAGATAATGGTATATACAATTATTAATAATTTAACATGCAAATTTACCAGTATCAGTATTAAAGGCACAGCAGGAAAAAGTAAGCAAGTAAATAAACAATAAAACATTGCCAGTTTAATTGTAATTCATTTAAATTATTTTTGGCCCCTCAAAAAAAAAAAAAAAAAAAAAAAACACAACACTTTACCAACAATATAAGTGGACCCCAGAGAATAATTATTATAAGAGCCTTTAAAAATTATCTCTATTAATTGTTTGGAAGACTGCCTACCATTTGGCATGCTTTTGCCAATTTTAACTCTGAGACAGATGAGGAAATGGGGACAGAGAGGTCGAGTGGGACCGTACACAACACAAGCGAACATTGAGTTTTTTAGCTGAACCCAGTGCTACTGCTAGTACTTTGCTAGTAATGTTTAAGTGCCAAAGACACTGTAGTGAATATTACAACCACAACCTCTATAGAAACATTCTCATTCATATCTTGTCTATTGCCATTGCCAATACCATTGTCATTGACATACAGCTACACCTCCCCAATCTCAGCCTCCATCCGCCAATGTTGAATCATTAAGATCATTACCAGTCATACCAGGAACTCTGCTCTGCATGAAAGTTTATACAGCCTAGTAGTTCTGGGACAGACTGCTTGATGAGGCTATGCATTCCCAACTGCTGTCCACATTATGAAACATTTGATTATGTAAACACACAGGACGCACACGCTTCACATCTCCAGCTGAATTTCACTTGATTTTGAATATCTCCTGATTTTGGATCAGGCACATTATAATAATGTGCCGTTTGCAAAAATACAAACGACACATTATTATAAGTTATGAGTGCTTCGGTTGTTTGCAATGCAACCAGACAGGCTGATGTAACAATGTGCCCTAACCAGGCGTGACACGACAAGCTTCAAGAGGAGAGTAATTTGTCTGTCCACACCAAGGATAAAAATGCAGAATAACATAACAAAATTACAGAAAATCAAACATAGATAATGATATGGCCATGTGGAATTTTGAACCGATAAGACAATAAGTGGTTGAGGCTAACCAACCACTTAACAGGTGTGTACAGTTAGGTCCATGCATATTTGGACACTGACACAATCCCCCCATTTTCTGGGGCTCAAAAGTAATTGGACAAATAAATATAATCATAAATAAAATGTTCATTTTAATATTTTGTTGAGAATCCTTTGCAGGCAATGACTGCCTTAAGTCTGGAACTCATTGACATCACCAAAGACTGGGTTTCTTCCTTTGTGATGCTTTGCCAGGCCTTTACTGCAGCTGACTTCAGTTGTTGTTTGTTTGTGGGTCTTTCTGCCTTTAGTTTTGTCTTCAGCAAATGAAATGCATGCTCAGTTGGGTTGAGATCAGGCGAATGACTTGGCCATTGCAGAATAATCCACTTTTTTTACCTTCAAAAACTCTCTGGGTTGCTTTTTCTGTATGTTTTGGGTCATTGTCCATTTGTACTATGAAGCGCCGTCCAATCAACTCTGCTGCATTTGGCTGAATCTGGGCAGAGAGTATATCACTATACACTTCAGAATTCATCCAGCTGCTTCTGTCTTCTGTCACGTCATCACTAAACACCAGTAACCCAGTGCCACTGGAAGCCATGCACACTCATACCGTCACACTGCTCCACCATGTTTCACAGATGATGTTGTATGCTTTGGATCATGAGTTGTTCCAAGCCTTCTCCATACTTTTTTCTTCCCGTCATTCTGGTACAGGTTGACCTTAATTTCAGTCATCCAAAGAATGCTTTTGCAGAAGTGGTCTGGCTTTTTTTTTTTTTTTTTTTGCCAAAGTCTAATCTGGCCTTGTTTGCACCTTGTGGTGAACCCTCTGTATTTGCTCTCGTGAAGTCTTCTATTGATTGTAGACTTTGACAGTGACACATAGCTCCTGGAGAGTGTTCTTCACTTGGCTGGATGCTGTGAAAGGGTTTTTCTTTACCATGGAGAGGATTCTCTGATCATCCACCAATGTTGTCCTCCGTGGACGTCCAGGCCTTTTTATGTTGCGGAGCTCACCAGTGCATACTTTTTTCCTCAAAATGTACCAAACTGTTGATTTGGCCACTCTGAATATTCCTGCTCTCTCTCTGATGGATTTGTTTTGTTTTTGAAGCCTAACAATTGTCTGTTTCACTTGTATGGAGAGCTGCATGAAGTGGGTTCACAGCAACAGCTTCCAAATGCAAATGGCACACTTAGAATCAACTCCAGAAATTTTACTTGCTTAATTGATGTAGAAATAACGAAGGAATAGCCCATGCCTGTCCATGAAATGGCTTTTGAGTCAACTGTCTCATTACCTATGGTCCCTTGAAGGGGGTACATATTAAAGAGCTGTAATTCCTTAACCTTTCCTCCAATGTTGATGAGAACACCCTCAAATTAAAGCTCAGAGTGTGCATTTTAAGCCCATATTAATTATATAAGTGTAATTGAAAAAGTTTTGGTCAACAGCTAAAATAATAAAAATTGTGCCAGTGTCCAAATATATATGGAACTAACTGTATGCTAAAGACCTTGTTTGTTTTCAGTGAGGATTACTTTCCACAGGTGAAGATTGCATTCACAGTTTGCTCTGAAACATGACATGAAGGTCATTCACTTTACTTGGATCTTTTATAAGCATATTTTAAAAGAAGAAAGAAAATAAACTGCTTAATAAAAGCATGGTTAAAAGCCTCCAAAACTATCACGAGTGAATTTACCATGACTTTGAGAGAATCAAGTATTAAACACTCTTTTTAGAGTTGCATTCAAAAAATGTTAATGTATTGTACATCTATATCTAGATTCCTCGAAATAAAAAAAATACACCTTTATAACTTTAATAAAGTGCATGTCTGATGCTATTAACGACACCATAAATTGATGTTTCTAAAAAATAAATACAATTAAATACTTTCATAAATTTCAATGTAGATATGTTTTGCATGAACTAGCCAGAAAATTAATAACTGAAAAAAAGTTTTAAATCCCATTTTAATTAAGCCAAATTTGATTACTTATGTTCTAACAAATCACTTTCACTTAAGCTGTGTACGAGTGATTATTAAAGCCCACAGTTTTCTGACAAAAGAAGTTTGACGCTGCAGTAGTGAAACACTTTTTCCCTGCACAGTTTGATCCAAAAAAAATGAATCAAAAGGAAGGGGAGACAACCAGGCCGAGATACTGAAACACAGTAAATGATGCTTCAGGCTGACGCAGCCTACTTCAAGTGACTCAGATCAGACAATGAAAGACACGCAGAGCGGTTCTGCTACACACGAACAAGACCACACTCATCCATCTCCCTCCTACAACCTCACTCCCAAAGCTAATATGTGTAGTGAACGCATTTCCTCCCATTCATCCAGCCGCCAAATGCTCTGATAAGAAAATAAGTTAAAACCAAACTCTGCTGTACATAAATATGCATTATAAAGCATCATATAAAAACATATAATCATGATTTCACTTAGCAAAGTCTGTTAGTTTGTTTATTTAGCTTTTAAATAAATAAATAAATCCTGTACGTCTTCTTAAATAAGACTAGGAGGCTGTAAAGCACAGTCAAGCAACTGGAAAAAAACCCTAGACTAACGCACTAAAGACACAGACGTCATGTACCCTTCACTATCCATTAGTTAACATACAAAATTAATGAAATAAAAGGTGATATAATGCTCTGTGCCATCGTCCTGAAATTTTATGCAAGTGTCTAAAAGAGGGGGAATACATATTTTAGCCAAAGCCTCCAGACAGTAATTTGATGAAGTTTAATGGGGAGTGATGAGGTCTGTAGTCAGAGACCACCTCTTTATTGAGGTTTAATAAATACAATTATGATTGGCACAGATTGCAAGGTAGCCTTTTACTCGCCAAGCAGAGTGGCTCTTAATTAATGCCGCAGATTTCATCTGATATGCGCAATAAATGACAATATAGTGTAACAAGACATAGCACAACACAGAATGCACTGGAATCCTTACCTTCATAGTAGATTTTAAAGCCGTGCGCGCTCACGGCGAAGTCACTGGTGAGTCTCAAGGAGAATACAGACCCAGTGCTTGTGACAGGAGGTGGGATTTGGAAACCCGTTAACCTAAAGAGATCAAAGAGAAGATAAATAAGCATAAGTTAGAAAAGAAAGATCTTATACAAATCATCTTATAACATGTTTAGAAGTTTTCAGCACTCACTGCATGCATGGTGTTCGTTTTGTGATTTTTGTGATATTGAAACACAACTGATGATTTCTTGAGATATAATATTATTTTTAATTAAAATTAATATTCTTTATTCAGCAAGGATACATGAAATTATTTAAAAATGACAGTAAAGACATTTATAATGTTACAATATATTTATATTTCAAACAAATGCTGTTCTTTTGAATGTTCTATATATCAAAGGATCCTGCAGGAAAAAAAAAAAAAAAAAAAAAAAAATCACAAAACATATAAAGTACAACTTTTTTCAACCTTGATAATTTGTTGTATTGTATAAAACTTGATGTGTTTTGTTTTATAACATCTAACATTATAAGATCTAACAAAGGCAATAGGCCGATTATTAAAAAAAAAAAAAAAAAAATAAAAACTCAGTGCTTATGACAACATGGCTAAAATATAGAAAACATAGTGTGAAACTAATTTGATATGGCAATGTTTAGTTAAATCTGAACCCCTCTTCTCAGAATGCTCATATTATTGCACATTATTTATTGTGAAGGCACTGGGTTTCTTCCCCGCTTTATTTAAGCTCCAGAATAATCCCCAATGCTCATGTGTGCATGCAAAGAAGTCATTTCGTCAAACCACTCCTTGGGGGCATCCAGACATCACCAACATTATAAGCCACCAGCATGCTACAGAACATATATTTAGAGGCATTGATGAAACACACACTCTGCATAAGGAAATTGTGTGTTAGCAGAGCTGCTGGTTATCTCCATTTAGAAAATCGATGAGGTCAGCAACATGTTAGGATGCGGAGAGGTTTTTAAAAGTGTGTGTGGGTTTTTGCTCAAAAAATGTGTGTGTCAGCTAATGTGCGTCACATGGACAGAATTTCTTTTGTTTATGCTAATGAACTCACAGTGAGACTGAAATATTTATAAATGGCTATGAATAATATCCTTAGGACATTGCAGTTTTGTTTTAATAATATTAACCTTTAAACTTGTCATAAACTTCAAAGACGGTTAGAGAATAGATTAAAAGACCTATGTTCCTAAATCTTATGTAAATTCACACATGACCTAGTTGCTTCTTAAAAAAAGAATAATCTCTTTTTTCCTTCAAATGTTTAGCCGACCATATTAAAAAAAAAAAACTTCGTAAAAGGCTTGGAATTAAGCATTTTCCTTTTACGGGAAGGGTAATATTGAGGCTAATGATTTAACATTTTTGACACAGCTGTGATTTACACTTCAAATCTTCTGATTGGCTGTTTAATTTCAGATTTAAAATGAATAAACCTCTTTTATTACTTGGTACTGTACACACAATGTTTACGTAATGAAAAATAACTTGGGAAAGAAAAAAAACAACTTTTAAACGAAACTAAGTACTATGCATCTCCACCAAACTGCCAAAAGTGAGGCATTAAATACTAAGCAAATAACCATCTTGTGCTCTCTTGGCAAAGTCTCCCTGAATAAAGCCAACACTCTACTATTGTCTGAATTACTGCATGTATTACCAGATACCTTATCATTATTCTTGCTGGACAAAGGAAATAATTTGGATTTGTGAGGCTGGATGGCACAGAATCTCCCTTAAATGTATGTGTATGAATACATTCATGCTTTGGAGGACTTCACAGGACATTCGTCCATCTTCAGTGAGACTCCAAATCAGTTTGGTTGTACTTAATATCACAGTACAATGTTATAGATCTTCCGTTACAGTCTTGGGGGGGTGAGTTAAAGCATGCAAACAAACTGCTACTAGCATATCAGACTGCGGGACCGGGTTTTAAAGGTTGTTGGAGATGAGTGGAGCTTGAGTTCTTTAAAAGGAACAGCAGCTCCGTTCAGAGTCCATCCATCCCCAAGGGCTTCGCTAACTGCTTTTTTCGACTACTGCGTGAGTTGGAACAAATCTATCTCCTCACTCTGCCCACAGCCAAAACAGTCGGGAGCCTCCACTCTCTGCTGCTCGTTAGATGATCATCGGGGTTTAAATCGCTTGGACATTCTGCTTTTGCCCGAGAACATGCAGCAAACTCCTCTGTCTTCAAGCTCCCAGCCACCAATCAGCTCGCGCTGCACACTTTAAAAGGCACCATACTGACAGGGTCAAAAACCAGCCTGTCATACGAGTTAGGATTAAAAGGATGGTTTAACCGAAAACTGTCCAGAAAATGAAAGATTCTTGTGTAGGCAATAGTGTTCCAGCATCAAACCTTTGACCTCAAGTGTTTCATAAAATGTTCAAAGGCAATACAGAGAAGGCAAAGACTTAAGTACTGTTTGGATGGGATTTCAACATCTACAGAACATCTGAGTTAACATGGGACTTCAGCAGCGACTTTATGTAATGGTTCAGGCAAGATTGGAAACTCTGTGGTTTTTAGTTGATTGTCTGAATATGGACAGCATTAAGATCAAAGCTTATGCTGCTACTGTACGGTATAAGCGTATGTCAAAGTATTTCCAGAAGGAATTTTGGATTAATTCCAGCTTTTAAGCTCACAGATTTGGCTTCAGACAGGAATTATTATCACATAACCCCAATGTTCCTCAAAATAATACAGTATTTCATTCGGCTGTAAAGGTTCGTAGGACAAAAACACCTATATTTCAACATTTTCTAAAACATTTTTTGATGTCTACACGTATTTGTCTTGGAGGAACATTCACTATCCTAAATGATTCATGAACGTAATGCCTTTCTCATTTTGAATGGAGAGGGTAGTCTATATTTCATTTTTCTTTCTTATGTCAAATGAGTGCTTCCAACAAGGTAGAAAATTACCAAGATCCTGTTTTACCATGAGAAAAAAACAAAACAAAACAAAAAAAACACTATGATCCATTGCGAGAAGAACACGAAACATTTCCTCAAAGACACCATTACACCCCTGCCTCTAATGTTGCTTTATTCCTAATGTGCATTTCCTCCTTTTAATCCGGTAATTACATTTTACCAAATATGCTCATTCATACTCATACTCATTTATTTCTATGATGAGATTTCTCTGTTTCTGTCTCTCTGTCAGTCCCTCTTCCTTCTCTTTCTGTCTGTCTGTCTCATTAAGCACTTAAAGAGTGGTAAAGCTTTCTTACACAACCCGGGGAGGAATAAATAAAAACACTCAGCGTTGCCACAGTGGTAGTGCAGTGGGGAATGGTGAAAAAATGAGGTGTCTTTACTGCTTAAGGTTTGATTGGAGGGTTTGATCTGCTCCAGTAGCATCTGTTTCAGGGTATTCATTATATACAGTCAGAGTGGGAGCTTATGAGCCAATAAAATCATGTTATTCTGTAAGTGAAAATTCATCTTTTCTAAGTACTTTCCTTAATCGGAGTGCGATATTCAAAGTCATAGATTCAAGTCAATTGATTTTTTTTCCTCATTAAAAGTCCTCGGGTGTTAAAGGATAATGTGATTCCACAGGGAAGGTGCAGTTCCTCTGCTTATTTGATTGTTTTCATCTTGCCGTGGTTACATACGATCGCATCTGAGAGAGTAACATGTTAGGATGAGAGTAAAGACAGATGGGTTTAATAAAGATATTTAAACGGGGTTATGAGGTCTTGTACGTTGCTCAGGGACTTCAACCACAAAACAAATGAACTTGATGAAGATGGAGATGTCAAGACAATTCATTTCTCTCACTAGAGAACTAGATACAGGTCAAATAGTGAAGCCATTTATTGGTTTTGTGGATCTGCAGGGTGTTCGACCAATTTAAACTGGACACCTTTGATGTCAGATGTGAGATTTTGAAACATGGGTAGAAAATGCTTGGTTTCATGTAGCATTACATTGATCTTCATCATTTTGAGACTTTTACAAAAGGTAAAAAAAAAAAAACAGTACAGCCTCAATTATATTTAATAATCATCAACCTCAATAAGTCAAGAATCTGATAGTTCATTACTGATAAATGACTGATATTGAAAGTCTATCGGGTTTTGTCTAATGCAAAAATAAAACATTACCTAAAGTCAGTTGTTTTAAATGTTACAATGCAACTAATTTAACCTGCATACTGTAATAAAGCATGAATGATTAAAAGGTTGGTACTGCTTTAAGTGTGACAGTCCAAAGAAACTTAACTGGCCTATTTGGTGTTCTAGAAATAAAACACAGCAATAACGCACACTTGTGATATTCACTATGAAATTCTAAATATAATAGTAAACTATGCTTGCTTTTGAGAAATCCTAAGTACAGTGTAGTGGGCCATAGCTGGCACAACACAGATGGACACAATTTTGTATGAATATACATATACACCCGCACACTGAAATGTTTTGGCAGCTTCCTTTAATATGCTGATTGTGTGAGACTATTTATATTACAAGGACATTATTTCCAAGAACATAATTTATATTCTAGCTATATGGCAAAAGGCATCAAATATATGAAAGAAGGGTATAGAAAACCACACATGCAGCAATGGGAATAAAAAAAAGCAACCTATAACAGTAAGTTTTTGATTTACTTTTACCTTTTGACATTTTATACATCTCATTATGTGGGACATTACTATTAAATCTAAATATTGGTGAAGGGGGCTTAGAGTGCAGGGAAGCTTTCAGCCAAATGAAAACAGATGATATCATGGTTCCCCCAAAAAGATGTAATGCCTCTCATGGGGAAAAACAGTCCATAAATCTTCATTTGTCAAGATGGCTCTTGCAGATAGTCGTTCATAACTTTGAGCTCACTTCTCTCAAAGGTCTGTGGCATATTGGAAGGCAATGGACTTAAGTTCAGAATTTATGCAATTGCCACAATTGTGAAAGTCAATAAAAGTAACATGGGACGTTTCTTTGTAAGCAATTTTGTGTTTCTATAGATGAGAAAAACTCAAACTGACAGCCGTATAAAATTACCAACCACGATAACTAAGCAATTTGGGAGTCTATAAAGAAAGTTTCCTCCAAAATGCAATTTTCGAACATCGCTTGATGTATTAAAATGCTGTAGCAAAGAGAAAAATGGAACAGCTTCAAGAAACTGACTTGCCAGAAATATAGATCTGTCTTAACACTATTAAAGCTCTACAAGTTCACTCCACTGATGATGAATATCAGCATCCCAGTCATATTTACTCAAATTTCCGCAGCTTAAAGAATGTGATATGTAATATTAGCTCATTTCAGTCCATTGACAATTATGTGACCTCACTCTTTTATCTGTTATCCATGAATCCTTGTTGTAGTTTAAAATGACCTCAAACAATGTGCAAAGTCAAAAAAAAAAAAAAAAGTACAATAAGCCATGAGAGACTGAGGCCCTGTTTACACTAGTGTGTTTTTGTTTTAAAACGCATAACTTTTGCTACGGTTACACTACTCCGGCATTTTCAAGGTCAAAACGGAGACTTTTGAAAATGCTGCAGACCTCGTTTTAGTTTGAAAACTCCGGGAGAACGTTGCAGTGTAAATGGACCAAAAGGGGAGACTTTTGAAAATGATGGTGTGGCTGCCCACATTCGCTCTGCGTATCCTTGACGACCGTGCAAACAATAACATCATGCTCATTATTGTACCCATAGATATGTATGGATAGATTCCCCATTCGGCCGCTCCAAGCACGCAAACGCGTCCAACATCTAAATAATAGGGATCTACCTATACAAATCTATGGTTGTACCTGTATGAATGGTCACGTGGCATGCGTTTTCGGTTGTGTAATGTAAACAGAGATCATTTCTGAAACGCAGCGGAAACGGCAGTGTAAACGGGGATCGTTTTCATTCTAAAACGCCGTTTTAAAACGAAAACGCACTAATGTAAACGGGGCCAGAGTTTTACAGTGTATCCTTCACAACTGACGACGTCTCAAAAGTTGAATGTTACATCTATGACCTATTTCAACATGAAAGTTACTGTAAACTCATTTGTGGAATTACATTTGTTAACATTAACAACATTAGCTTACATGAACTGTAAAATGTCTACAATATGATACAATTACATGAATTATTATGATATTATGACAATATTAATTTGACACCCTCAAGTAAGTTAACTCTAAATCCTTTATTTTAGTGGATCAGTTTAATTTCCTTTCCATTGTGTAAAAATCAAGCTACAATTACGGTTTAAATGCCTGAGCATATTTCTGAAAATCTTCTAAGAAGAAATACTTCCTTACACTTCAAGACATGTTCATTTTTTAAGTTTCAGTTGAGCTCAAAAGGTTCTGCATAACAAGAACGACCCGCACCAGTCAAGTTAAGAACCGCTGCTTTAGATTTTAACTTTCAAACAGTTTCCCATCGGTAGAGTAATTAAACGAGGACGAGACAAGCGTGTGGGCGAGCGATACCTCGAGAGATTCATTCCCAATATCTGTGACCACTCAGCGAATCAAACACTGTATCTCCTACGCCTTGAAACAAATCACAAAGTTGTGTGGCAAAATACGGCGGGCTATAGCACGCCCCAGCTGCTAATGCTGCAGCTCACTACCCCAGATTAAAACCCTTCTGTTCCTTCTATATCTGCCCAGCCAGACGTACCACTCACACAGGCATACCGTCTTATCAAAATCCACATTCCATCAGCACCATACTCTCCCTCAGTGGGGGGAAATTGCCTGCATTCCACCCCAGCTCCCCCCGTCCCCCCACCCCAAAGCAATCTGCTGCAGAGGACAGTTCCAGTCTCCCACTCAAGCAGACCCTGCTATTTATATGGAACCTTCTGTTCACTAACATGGACACGGATGCACTTGTCTGGCTAATGAGCTTGGGATTTTATGAGGCAAGCATAGTGGTGTACAACAGAAGAGTGGGTTTCGCCTTTGGCTGAAAGACATTTGTTTTGCTACCTTTTTCAGTTGTTAAAGAACATAATCTTTATGTACGCAACCACTTTTTTGGTGGGGATTCTTAATTATTATAGGAACAGCCTACTTTGAAATGGCCCTCATGTCATTCCAAATGACCATTTCTGACTTTGAATGCATATATGAACTAACTGAGAGCTGGAGATGAAGATTTTTGGTCAGTTCCTTACACAAAGTTAACATATGGCACAAGAAGGTTACACTTTATTTTGATGGGGCCCTTTAGACATTAGACGTGTAGCTGCAAAGTTACAGTAGAATGTCCGTTGAGGCACTATCAAAATAAAATGTTAGCAGATATTAAGCATACAGTCTATTCATACTCTGGTAAATGACAAGTTACTTGTAGTCAGAATGTCTAAAAGGGATCATTAAAATAAAGTGTTACCCTTTGGAAAACGTACATTATAGTAAATGATTCGTATTTCGAAAAAACTATTTTTATGGAGCTTTTTTTCCTTCACAAATGTCATCCCTATACAAAAAGAGCTATATTTACAAAATTAAAGGGCTCAAATGTCATACTCAATCACTTGAGAAATTAATAAATCATTGGAAAAACAATCAATAAATAAAATAATAAAAAAGAAATGTTAAAAAGTAAAAAGCTGCTTTGAAACAATCTGTATAAAGCGCTATATAAATAAATGTGACTTGTCTTGAAGATAAATAAAAATGAAGATAAGCAAATTGAAAATACAATATAATATAGAAATAAAAAAATTTCAACCACTTCTTAACCAAAAATAAATTTTATATTTTGTTATTTCTATATTAACAGATGAAGAATTAAGAATTAATTATAAAATCTTACTATAAAATAACTGACATATTCATTTTTTAAATACATTTATCAATTCCTTAGTTGACCTCATAATTATTTAGACCCCTATTTAACAATTCTTCTTCAAAAAAACAAAACAAAAACAAAACCATTTGGTGCATTCATTTATTTGTGAACTATTCTTTTAAATGCAGGTAATACATTTCCAAGACTGCCTCTTCTGAGGTAAGTGCCTGCAAAATATATTTTAAAAAATGTTGAGAAAAATAATATTTGCAGAGTAACTTCAAAGATTTATGACAGACCCTTTCAAAACATTGTGATGTTTGATCTCACTGTATTTTTGGCTTTTGTATTAGCTCATCTTTGTTAAGTGGAGAGACCTGTCTACTCCCACTCAATATGACTGACTTGATCTAGAATCAGATCGGAGGCAATCAAGCAGGGGAAGTTTTGATAACAAAGGCGACCTACAGTGCGGTTGAGGGGGAGGACATTGCACGTCATACGCTGCGTGGACTCACAGAAATAATTCAGACTGTTGAATAGCACTGTCACCCTCGCCATCATGGTGGTCTACAAAAACACAGCTCAGTTCTGACTTGTTAATCTGCAGAAGCGATCTGTGAGGGACAGCCAGACTGTTTATTCAAGCCACATACTGTAGATTGCCTTATACTATATCTATTCACTGGTCAGCAAGCGGTGGCCTATTCACTAAATGCTATATTCTACCAAGTAGCTTTGGTTAATTCACTCAGATAGCTTTACAAACAGCATGGATGGAGGTCGATCTATGTAAACATGAGTCTTTGTAGCGGTCTGGAACCTGATTTATGAGTCTGGCCAGGTAGGAGAAGCGATGCCATGGTTCCACATGCTGGTCTGTCATCTGGGTAAAGGTTAAAACAGGCCACGGGACCATCAGCCCTCTAGAAACGTGCTGACATGCCGTTCATTACAGCTGGCCTAGCTAGAAAGTCCATATGTCGGCAGACCCAGAGCATCATTGCAGTGACCCACAAGATCTGTGGGACCCACAAGCTAATGCCCATGGGCTCTCAATTCCTAATGCACAATCATATGCACATAATTAATAACAGTTATATGACGACAAATAAAACGGTCAGCTTCTGAGATAAAACTTGTACTTGAGGTGAATCAGAAAGAGATCTCGATGCAAAATATACTGCGAGTCAGATATTAGCACAAATGCAAGTTTCTGAACGGTGCAAGATCCATCATTACTATCACTGACATTTATTATCAGGGCAAGATATAATTTTCAGGTCACAAGTAATGGTGTCTTTTCTCAATTTGTTAGCGCACAGCTCTTTGCTCATTAACAGTTTGAAGACATAGAACAATTCCATTCTTCATGCTCTTCTAAAAATGCAATAAAAAGAAAAATTGAATGGGGCAATTTGTCTCTGAAAAAGAAACAGGTGAGAATAAAAGTCAGAGATATAGTAATAACATCCACTTAAGAAGAAAGATGAATCAGAGACTACCACGTATAATATCAGCCTTACATTACATGAATCATTATGTATATTTATTTTCTCTGATTGTATATACGCAATAAATAATGACCTTCTTACTTCAATCGATTTGAAATTCATAATAATAAATGATCAAAAACACTCAATGGATACAAGGTACAATTTTCAGATGAATGGCACTAAGATAAAAGCTCGTTTAAGGATGTTGTCATTGTGCAGAGAAGGAGATCAAAGTATTATGTCATACAGAATGTACAGTAATTTGGTGCCTTTAACGAAAGTAAAGACAAAACACTGTGCAAATAAAGGGATTTGAGGTTTTTGGTTTGAATAAAGCTCTTAGGTTATTCCTGGGAACATTGACAAGATCTTCATACGTCATTTACTTGCCGCTTTAAATAGCAGTTCGGGATCAAACCATCTTTCACTGATCTCTCTGAGCACATGAGAACAAAGAACATTTAAATAAACAACCCAAGGCCGAGAAACAGACGTTTGCTTCTACTAAACACAGTCACTCCAATGGAGAGAATATAAGTATGATTATTACTGAGAAACAGATTTATTGTCTTCTTTGAGGTACTTCGAATTTGAATAATATTAAATGCAGTACAGCTCTCACTAACAGCCGAACACCTCTTTAAATAAAATCTGAATATGAGAATAATATTCTCAAGAGTGTTACAACTTTCAGCTACCCAAATCACAGGTGCTTCTGACTGTGACTGTGACCAATTAAGTTCAGAGAAAGAAACTCTGCTAGATCCTCTGCAGAACGTCTTGCATCTGTTTATAATCTATAATCATATATTCACAGTGTTATGTCTTACAACAATTTGTTTTGAAACATTTATAAAACATTGTAGTGTTATATAAACCGTTTCAATTATTAATGTTTTATTATTATAATATTAATGAACATTTGTGCTATATATAAAGTTATATAATGCACACACAGTTTTATAATATGGTTTGTTTTATAATTATATATATATATTGTGAACTATAGTATTAGTATATTTCTAAAGTAGAAACATTTATGTATTTATTCTTATTTTTTACGAGGGTTTTCTCTCAGTCATCAGGTTTTACTCATACACCACTGACATGAAGCTTGGAGGAACTACTCAGATATTTTTTTTTTTTTAAACCTTGCAGCTACAGGTGTACCACATCCTTTAGTACGATGAGAAAAAAATATGTCTGTTTGTCAAATGCAGTTTCTTTTCTTGATTAGTACAGAGGGTCCATTTCATCTAATGCATGATAAGTGAGAAATATGAGATTTTAGGGGGAGGAAAGTCCATTAAATCAAAATCTATTCAAATGGTGCAATTAGCTCTGTTCCATGGATATAAAGGGACCGTGTGGCTCCAGCACTTGGACTTATTTTTCTTAGTTCTCTGCAAGTTATTAACCTCGGTCTCACTCTTTCTCTCCAGATCTCTTTCTCATCACGTCCTCTTTCTTTCTCTTTGCAAATCATTCCATTGCATCCACATGGATAACAAGCCAAAAGCACCCACGGCCATGGCACTTCAAAGACCCTGGTCAAATATTGACTATAGAAATTAAAATTATCTGATTTCCCCTCACAGGCAATTCGTTTCACAGTCCTGATCATGAACACTTTCCAGTCATGAATCCTGAATGCCTCATAATGTGATAGATTGATTTTTCATACAAGAACTGATTCTCTTTCTTTGAAAAGGCTGTTCCTACCGTCACCTGGAGCTGTGTGCTAGTGGCAGCATAATGATGCACAGCACTGGCTAGAAAATAATGTTTAGAGCGGACACAGAGGCTAGTTGTCACTTTTACTATGGTGAATATCTCAAGGTTCTCTATTAGATATTTTTACTGTCAATGCCCAGAAGAACGGAGAAGTAGAAGAAAAAGAAAGAGAGTTAATTCAACACATGTTGAATTTATATTTTGTGATAACATACCCCCAGACATGTTGTACGGTAAGTTACGATAATGAGAACCTGCCAGAAGAAATTATGAAAAAAAGAAAAAAGAAAGAAATTTAGAAAAAGCTAGCATACAATTTTAAATCAAACCACTGCTAATAGAAAAGGTAAATAAAATAAATGATATTAAATTTAACATACAAAACATACATACATGCACTGCCCTGATGAAAACATCTATAAATGAAATACATGATCATTATACACTACCATTCAAAACTTTGGAGTCTGCAATATTGTTTAATGTTTTTGTTTGGATGTCTTTTACGCTCGTCAAGGCTATACTGATTTGATCAAAATTACAGTAAAACAGTAATATTGGGAAATTTTAAATAACTGTTTCTTATTTTAATATCATCTAAAATGTAATTTATTCTTGTGGTGCATGAAACATTTCTTTACTATTATAAACCCTAACAACAGTTGTACATTCATTCATTCATTCATTCTTCTTGGGATGATTAAAAAAATAAACAAACTGTACTGACCCAAACTTTAGAATGGTACAGTAGGATAATTAATAGTAATATAATTGCATGGATGTGTGTCAATGGTTATATTGTTCAGTTGTTTACTGCACAGTTATAACACAAATATGGACAAAATTTGGACAGAATTGAAAAAAAAGGACTATTGTGGAATTTGACTTGATTTAAAACCTTATAGTTACTGAGATGCCTGGGTCTCCCCTATGCAGTTTGTTAGATTCAAGTAGACGCAGGTACTCCAGAGGTACTCCAGAAGTAAATGCTGTTTGGCATTCAGACTGTAATTGAAACCCACAGCATTTTCTGCCATCTGCGTGGACGGCCTTTTCAGAGTTTTTTTTTTTTTTCTTCTTCTTCAGGGTAAGGGGACTCGGGATGACAGGGTGGAAGGAAATAGAAGAGAAAATAATCATTCTATCACTCTCTTGGTCAGGATTGGCATTTGGCTGATGGGATGAACATTAATAAGAGCACTGCTGAATATTTAATGCCACTGCCATTCTGCTCTAATGTGCGCCTGACTGCACTCATTTGCTGGAAATGTGAGAAATTTATCAAACCATGCTGGTCATGCCTACATAGTCATTTGTTTTCTGGACTATTCTAGGCAGGAATAACCTGGAGTGCAGAGTGACCCTTATGACAGCCTGGACGCTGCAGAGATATATGCTACACTGCTGTAAACTCATTAGCATGTTGACGCATGTGCATTCATATGTACATAAAATATCTGTCCGTGCATGACATACAATTATGATTGTGTGCATATGGAGGGTTGTATGCTTTGCGTGCATTAGCTTATGATTCATATTAGGTGAACTGTTTTCATTCCAATTTGCATAATTAACTTTGACTTGCATAATAACTTGCTAACGTGTGGATGGCCATTTTTCTTTTAATTAAAACCAAATTTTTAGGTTAAAATCAACATGAATGTATAAGGGAAATATATATATATAGGACTTGTAACCGGCCTTTTTTTTAACCATTTCTAAATACCTTCTTGAATTCATTTTAAATGGTCCTAAAACACTAACACACACATGGTTTTAAAGACAATTTTAAATGGCTATGTAAATAAAATGGTTCATGTAGTATCTTAAGTATACATTATGAAGTAATGAAACATGTATGCATAATTAATATAAATGTTTTTAAAAAATATATTTAAATAGAGCCCGGCGTGTCAACTTTCCTGAAGTATTTTTATGCCAGCTTCCCAATATATATGAAATATCACCTGATAAGGATTACTGGAACTTTTAGACTGAATTTATCTGCTCATAAAAACAAACACACACTTTGTGCCATTAGAGAGTCAACACACCAGCTCATTATGATTCACATCATTAAGATGCTAATTTCCTAACTGAGTACAAATATGAAAATGCCACTGTCATTTGCATTTAATCTGGAAAATGTATATAGTATTTGTTTGCAATCTGAAAGAGAGGATGGAGGAGGGGGGGGGGGCTATTTATATGCCCTTCTATTTTTTTCATTTTTATTTTTTATAAAACAGGTTACGTTTTCAGGCTTGGTCATGCGGAAGACTGAATTAGCCAAGACAATGAGCTGAGCTAATTAATCTGTGCAATCTCTCATCAACTATTTACCTCAGCACACTCCCAGTAGCCCATTCAATGAACCCTGGGAGTCAGCCAATCGTGGCCCCCGGAGGATGATATTTGGAGGAATGCTATCTCTGTGGCACAGCGAGCGTTTTACAAGACCTACAGAACAGCAGTGCTGAAACTGATGAAGGGTATCGGTATCTGCTGCGCAAGGCCCTGCTGCGAGGATACAGAGGGGTCTGAATTTAAAAACATAACGGTGGAAGGATTCACTCAGTCTCGTGCCAAACTCTTGCCTTGTCTTGGTAAGACACTATAGGCAACGGCTGTTTTAGGCACTTGCACTAAAAACTTTAAGTGTTTTATTACACTTTATAATTTGCATCTGTAAATTGCAATCACATTGCAATTTACATACAGTACATACAGTATCTTTAAAGGCCAAGTTTTCAAATCAGTTTTTTCTTATGCACTGAGCCAGAAATCTCCACTTCAGCAGCACTTAAATGAACCAAACTTTTTCCCCCAGCTTCATTCCGTCTTTACAGAGGGGTTTGTTAAAGGAATACACAAAATGGAAAATTTGCTGAAAATTGACTCCCCTTTAGGCCATCTGAGATGTCGATAACCTCTCTTGCTCACCAATGGATCCTCTGCAGTAAATGGGTGCCGTCATAATGAGAGTTCAAACAACTGATAAAAAACAAATCGCAATAATCTACGTTGACTCCAGACAATCAATTAAGTCTTGAAAAGCAAAAAGCTATGTGTTTCTAATAAGCAAATTCATCATTAGGATGTTTTTAACTTCAGACTATTTTGAGTTATTGTTTTTGTTAAAATATGAATCCCCCATCCATAATATTATATTCTTTAGTAAAAAAAGTTGTCTCGTCTGAATCAGGAGAGAGATATACACAGATCAAGCACTGTTTACAAGCCAAAACGGTCCAAAACTGTTCTAAACAAAAATATCAGTAGATTTTGATGCAACAAGACAACAGGGGATGGACTGTTTCACTAGAAGAAGCGTATGCATTATGGACTATTTTGGCCCGAACCAGCAGTTTAATGATGAATTTGTTTCTTATAAATACTCAGCCATACGTTAAGTGATAAAAACATCACAATAATCGACAAGTAATCCACATGACTCCTTTCTATCAATTGTTTGGACTCTCATTCTGACGGCACCCATTCACTGCAGAGGATTCACTGGTGGGCAATCGATGTAATGCTGAAATCTGTTTCGTTGATAGATGGACTGAGGCTGGGTAAATTTTCATTTTTGTGTGAACTGTCCTTTAATATATCTTTTGTCTGATTTATTTAACATTTTATTCAGATTTTTCACAGCTGTTATTTTCTGATTTATGGACTTGCTTATTTAAACATAGCATTTCAGTAAACCTGTTCACCTGTAGGGTCTTGCCTTTAGTGGGGTTATTGTTATGCTTCAGAGTCTAATAGAAATGTGGCTTTCATAGAGGGCTTGAATTCTGGAAATTGCTTAATCAATGCGACCGACTGGACTATTGCAACTTTAAAATACACTTTAAGATCCCCGCTGATTGGGTAAACATCCATTTTTGTTCTTGTCATATTTAACTGACTTGAATAAATTCTACTGACTCTATGAACTTCGCAAAGTGACCACTATGATCTGATATAAACATACCCCTGCACTTCATCAGCCAACCAAAAAGAGTGCCATCAGAGATGTTAAACCTGGCCTTGGCTCTTTCCTCACAGATCCTAAGACAGCCTTTCAGAGCCAGGGCCCTTTGGCTTGCTGGGAAGCTCAGATCCCTGATCACAAAGAACACTTTCTTCCTTCTCTTGGTGGCCTCTCCCACCCCCTCACATGCGGCAACTGCACCAGAGGACAAACCGTTCGCCTACTGAATAAATAAAGAGAGAAACGAGGGGGGAGAGACTTGGCATGGAGTCAGCTGGGTGGGGAGAAAGATAAGAGAGACAAAAATTTGCAAGGGTGTCGGAAGGAAAAGCCCTCTTGCTGCTAGGTTGCCTTGGTTGTGAAAAGAAAGAAATGAAGACGACTGCATTTCTGAATGAAGACATGCTTCTGTCTCTCTGAAATCTTACTGGATGCCCCTTCTCTCTCTTTCACAAACTTCCATTGCCTTTGTTCGTACCTTTCGTACAATGTTGGGGAGCAAGTAACTAGTAGCGGACTACTTTTGTCAATAGCATGACAGTCAGCTGCTTCAAAAAATAACAGAGCTTAGCCAGATAAGTTACTTTAAGTTAAGGGGTAGGTCAGGATAAAATGCTATGTCACATTGCATTGTACATAAAGCTTTACAGCTGAGCAAATTGAGAAAATAAATCGAACATGGTTCCAAAACCACCTTTCTCTCGCATGTGTGGTGTTGGGAAACCCCAATCATTTTAGTTAATCAGTTCAAATAAATGATTCACCGATTCACTTAAGAACCAGCTAAATGCTAGACCAGTTTTTTTATATTTAGACATATTAATTAATATCACTGCATGGTTATTATATTAACAATAATTATATTTATAATGCACACACAAAAAATTATGATTTTTATTTCAAATCTGAAAAATGAACATCAATGTAATAAATAAATAAACGTTAAGCAACTGTTTTCAACATTCATGATAATAAGAAATATTTTTGAAAATCAGCATATTAGAATGAAATATCATGTGACACTGAAGAATAGAGTAACGGCTGCTAAATATTCAGCTTTGCCATCACAGGAACAACTGCACTTCACAATAAATTAAAGTAGAAAACAGTTTTTTTAAATTGCAATAATATTTCACAATTTAACCGTTTTTATTGTATTTTTGATCAAATCAGTGCAGCCTTTCTGAACATTAGAGACTTCTATCTAAACCATTGGTCTCAAACTCAATTCATGGAGGGCCACAGCTCTGCTCCAACCCTAATCAAACGCACCTGATCCAGCTAATCAAGGTCTTCAGGATTGCTAGAAACTTGCAAGCAGGTGTGATTTGGAGCTGGTTGGATCAAAACTGTGCAGAGCTGTGGCCCTCCAGGAATTGAGTTTGAGACCACTGATCTAAAGCATCATTCAAAAATCTCACCAACCCCAAAGAGTGGTATATATAAATGTATTTAATAAAAAAATAAATAAATAACATTATTATTACAGACCATTTAAAGCTAGATTGCATTAGATATTTCTGAATGTTGGTAACCTATTAATAAAGTTGTTTTTATTTTACAATAATTTTAAAAAGTTGTATTTATTTATTCAAACTGCATCTCTGTGCATGTAATACCATCACTAGCACTGCTCCTGCCAGAAAGTGTCATTTGCACAGTCTTGGTTTCTTTCTGCAGAAATCCTATAGGTCAAATCAAAGCCTAGTTTAATTGAATCCTTGTATTTCTGTCCTATGCGTAATGAACTGACTAGCAGACCATGGCAAAAACCTTGTTCTCTCTGGTAATGAAAAAAGATCCAAAGTTTCATGACAGCAGTGTGTGGCCCAATGCTCGCATCATTCCGAGGGACAGAGAGAGAAAGAGAGATGAAGACAAAAACATAGCCAGTGTGTCAGCCATTTGTCAAGAATGTTGACATAGCAGCACCCGTGTTAATCTCAAATCATATTCGGGTCAAGATATTTACAGTTATATCAGGTAAATCACAGATTTTATGATATCAAATGTACACAGGGCATCATGTTGAAGGGTCATCTTTACATTTTCTCATTTTCCAGGGGAAACTAAAGCATTACGGAGAACTGCGGGACTCATTCATCTTTGCTTAAGAGACCAACATTGCCGAGCCGGGGAAAATTACTTTGCTCAGGCAATAAGAGCAAACATATTCGAGAAAAAAAAAAGGAAAAAAAGTCCAATGATTGGGTTAGACTGGTGGAGGTTGCCCATGGGCCATCCAGCATATGGTCGGTGCATTCATTTTTCATTTTGATACGTGAGCTTTGAGTAAGTTCAGACAAGCCACATTTCCCCTATTGTTTGCTTTTTTTTCAATCCAAAATGGACCAACAGGGAGTTCAGTGACAAAGATGGGAAAGATTTAACGAGCTGCTGTTGCAAATGTGGATCAGTTTGTCTTTTCAGTCCCAGTGGGTCAAGGCCAGGCTAGATAGCACGTTCCAGTTACCCCCTGCTGGTAATGTACATGTTGTTACTACACGGTTTGGCTATAAAAGCATTTAAATCCATTGATAACAATTCAGCAGCAACATAAAATGAAATATTTAGGAATAATTTAATAGTATTGCCCAATTTGTTTTAGTATTTTAGGCTGTTAAAAGCATAAAGTGCACTTATTCTCAAAATGAAATTTTCAAGGCAAAATAAGCTTATTATCTGTTTTTGATTGTGTAGCGACATATAAAGCACATTCTGTCAGGACCACTATCGTCAAACATGATTGACAATTAGCATACAGTTTGGATTGGCGGTATGGTTATGTTCTGGGCAAGAACTCCCTGCGCATCCATGCAGCCTAGCATGGATGAGAGCAGGGAGAGCAGTGATAACCCCCAGGGTAAACAGAACAGAACCAACTATGCAGATATTGTAAAAGTTCAGTAATTTTTGTTTATTTTAGAATTAGTCTGATTCAAAGGAGAATCAGAAGGCTGGATCCTGAATGACAGAGGAGGAGCTGGGGATGGAGGAGGGTAATTAGCTATTGAGCAATGCGAAAACTGCTGATAAACTGAGGGACCTTATATATGGATGCTTAGATAGGTGTCATATCCCTATAGGTAGATGGGGATCAGCTGAGAGTCAGCTGATGAAAGCTCGACTAACGTGACCTGCCAGAACTAACAAGTGCGTTCGAGATGCACTACACCAGCCTGCCACCGGCTGGCGAGAGCAGCCGCTTTCAGTCGGGGCGGAGACGTCAAGTCGGACACTTTCCGCTCCCGTTAGTGACGCTCGCACGGTTTGCATACTCGTAGCACAGATGAAGTTAATTAAATGCTATATTTTTCAAATACACAGAAACGTTTTCATGAGCAACAGAAACACTTTTTATATACTGCTTAATACAGCGCCATCTGTTCATGAATAAAGTTCAACATTAACATATACTATTTAAATACCAATAAAGTGGGGGTATATATGCTTTTATCAGTGTTTTATTGATAAACGTGATTCAATATGTGCGACTACACTAAAAATGCTTTTACTGTTAAAAAAAACACAGATTTGTGAGCATTATTGGAATTGAGTTGTTAGAATAAACACACAACACACCTCGTGCTTCTCATCATAGAATCTAACCAATGAGAATAAAGTGTGTCGTCATCAAGGATCTCGCAGCCGATCTTGGAGTCTGTCCTCGCTGCCGCCTGTAGCATGATGACGTAGCTGGACTTTATCCAATACGTAGTGGATGTTTTACGCGCATGCGCTGTAGTAGGACTCAAGTAAATTCATATTTTTATTTACATTTAATCATTTATCCACAGCGACTTAGTCTAACGACTTGGTCTAAGTGAAGTCTAACGCAGTACTTGTAGCAAGGGTTTTTGACCTACATTACAATACGCGATGACCTACATTACATTACAATGTAAAAACTTTAATGTCTAAACTCATTAAAATCATCCACGATGTTTTTGTCTTTACAACTTCAAAGCTTTTTTTTTTTTTTTTTTTTTGAATAGCCTGCATTTCATATGTTATCACCAGGATGCACATATCAGTGTTGTATCCATTATTATAAGGATACAACAAGCACTGTAACATGATTGATAGGCAGAGGTCGCACTGTAAATAGCTAATTCAGATATACATCACTCTGACAGATTTAGCCTAAATGTCTTTTTGATTGTATCCGTCATGTTTATTTAAATTTATTAGGCCTATATAAAATGATTAGGGTAATGTGTGTTTCATGTCCCTGCTAAAAAAACAAAAACAATAGAAGCCCAATAGAAACCATCACAGAAATTCCAATGGTTTCCATTAAAATAAACCATTTGCTTTTTCCAGTAAAACCATTACAAATGTCCTTTTTGTAGTGTGTTTTGGGCATTTTTCCAATAGGATTTAACATCTCACCAATAGAATCCATCAAATACCAGTAGACACCATTATAGTTTCCATTAAAACCAATAAAATTCCCATTATTATTATTATTATTACTACTTTGATGGCATATGTGATCGTAAGGCAGCTGCAGCACCGATCAAAGTCGGACAAATGTTCTAACCAGAATGCATTGCTTTTGTCAGCCGATTTTTGCGGCGCCGCATGAAGTTGAACACACCTAACGCTACGCTTGATGCTCACAAAGAATTCACTTTCAAACCAAGTTGTTTTCTGTTAGTGAATGCTGCAAATTCACATGAGCAACTGAACTAATGTTTTTTTCTTCTTTAATTTTGGTCTATTATTATTAACTTGTAACTGTTCTTGACATTGTTGTAAGATATGTTTATTATTTATTATCGACACGTACAGCTTTTCAAGACATTACAGACATTCTTAGTCTATGTAGCCTACATGTTATTTTTATTTTATAAAATAAAGTCTGAACTCCCAAATTACTCTAATTGTATTACTGACAAATTATGCTGTGTAATGTGACAAATCGAGAATAATAATTATGTCATTAGAAAGCAGAGTCTTTCATTTTCCATTCCGTGCATAAAACTCAAAATGTGTTTCTGGGGCAAAACGAATCAAAGCAATGGAGCAAGTCACATACTGTATGGACAAAACATGCAGCCAGTAGATGGAGCAATTTACACTTGGCAAATTTTATGAGCGTATTTACATCAGCATGAGTCCCTCCACCACCCTGACAGTTTTCCAGCTGCAGAGAGCTTCCGAATGGGGTGCAAATCATTTTGATCATTGCATTGTTGCCCTTTTCTTGGCTGGCAACCGGGGAGCTCAAGGAAAGCAATACCTCAGAGGACAAAATAAAGGAGAATAAGCAACTGCCCTTTGTGCCACGGTGGCCAGGGGTTACTGGACAAAGATCAAATGTAAAAACATAGTGTTTTCATTATGCAATGGAGGTTCACAAGCAGCCGTTGAATAATAGAAGCCCTAGTCATAGTACATTAAGCAGACAGTTTATCTGAGGTGATGTCTGTGAAGGTTTTTTTTTTTTTTTGCAGCAAATGGATATTAGCATGCCACTGATGTGCATCGTCTCTTTCCTTTTCCATTTTCCAATTCGGCACTACTGTGATATTTAGCAAAAGGGAGATTAGTGTGTTATAAAGCAGAGAGCACCATGCCTCAGGATGTTTTTGGGCGATATTAAAAAATTGTGAATAAATAACTCCAACGTCAGTGTGCAGAGGCTGGGATGTGGCTGTCAGGGACACTCTCAGCATTAATTAAATCCTGGGCTTTCAGGAAAAATTTCAGAAGTGAGGAAGAAAGAGAGACTGTGTCATCTCTAGTCGCTTCCTTTTATCCATTCCAATCCCTATTTTTTTTCTTTCTTTCTTTCTGTATTTCTCACACGCTCCCCCCTCACCGCATGAGCACAGCATCCAGCATTCACAGTCTTCCCTCACAATTTTCCTGCGTGTCTCAATACGCCTCAACGTGTCTCAGCGATGGGTTATGCTTTGAAATAAAAATATATTTGCTCTGCAATGTGGCAAGCAATGTGTCAGTCTGAAGTAACATCAATGCAGGAAATAAAGTTTGACATTGAGAAAAGTGGTAACCTTTTAGCAGCCTTGTAGAAAATAAACATATGACAATCACTTGCACATTCAATGAATCTGATGTGAATAAAATGCACCGTCAGCCTCATCTTTCACAAATGCTCATTAAATAGGCCAGCTTTTTTTGGTAGCTGTTCCACTTGGGTGAAGACTATCTACTTTAAAACATGGGTAGCTTGTATTTTTTCAAACTGCAGATACAAAGTAGTTCAACTACAATCTTTTATTAACTACTACCAAACTGTACAAACTCGATCTCATAATAAAACTGTTTTATGATTTTGCTTTGTTTTATTGCTTCTGTTTTATGATTTATGACACGATTTGTCTGGAAATGTAAAATAAAAGCACGAAGGACCACCTCTATACCTAACCGTTAGAAGATCTCCACCAATTTGCCAAAATATAAAATAGTTATGAATTGCTATGAGAAAACAAGTTAATGCAATTTTTATTTTATTTTATTTTATTTTTAAATGGATCAGTCAAATAGGTTACCAAAATGACTTGCTAATATCACGCTCACTGCATCATTTGGAGACATTTTTCATTTAGTAAAACAAAAATATAAAAAAACACAAGGACATCTGGATGAAGTGGATCCTTTCCCACAATCAATTAAAACAAAACATGCAAAGGCATCCAAACATCAGCGATGAAGGAGGTCTTTAAGTTCAACACCTGCATGAACAGCTTGTGAATGATTCTGTAGTGCACATAAAGACATTTTCCAACCAGACAAGTATCAAAGCAGTACACAAGTACCATCTGATATCAATTTGGCATTTATCTGCTACAAAAACAATGAGGATATCAAATATAGTGACTGAATGAACCAATTCACTAAAATCAATCTCAATGCTTCATTTGAGAGTGAGATGGGAAATGTTTTAGGACAGTGCATTTGATAATTGTTTGCTTGACTGTGCCGTTTATAGCTCCACATATAAAACAACATAAAAATAGCAATATAAAGATTTCTCAAGTTAGCAATATCACTACTATTAGTTAGTTGCTCCCAAACACAGAATAATAGTTTGTATCTTGTTATGAAACCTAGTATCCTATGAGCATTAACAGAAAAAGACAATTTGTTTATTTTAAGTTCTCTTATAAATAATAAATAACAGGGCTTAATGGTACCCTATGTAAGACGTGGATATTCCTACTTGATATCTCCAAACTCAAATCATGAATATTTTTCAGTGCTAACAAAACAGCAATTGTAGATTTAGCTTTGCAGGTGTTTAATTACCAATCTCCTAGCAACTAAACTACAGAGACTAAACAATGTTATGCTAGCATTTGTTCTGCAGGTGTACGATTATTAACAGAGAGGATAATTTACTGTGTTTTACTCGGCTCTCTCTAAAACATTTGCTAAAAAGATGTATAAACATCAAATGTAGGAACTTTAACTCACTCAATAATTTTTCCCCAAAATAACATGTTTATATCATAAACTTTGTATATCTCCCTGAGTGCCGCCACGTTTGAGTCACATCATACGCCTTCAGAAAAAAATCTGATTTTTGGATTTCCACTCAAGTTCTAAAGCTGGAAATCTGATATCAAGCAGCATTCCATTATACTTCTCCAAGACTTTCTGAGTTAAATGCAATGCATCATAAGAACTCGACATCAGATGGCTCGATGCTAAAATCTCTTTAATTGCAGCATCTACTCTGCTAACATATCCTCAGAGAGCAATTTGGCGTGTCTCATTGCATGCTATTGTGTGGATTTCACGAATGACATAATGCAAAGACTTAGACAGGAGAGACAAATGCACCGTGCCCATTTACAAACCACATGCTGGTTGAGAGCTAATTTGCATATATGACTACATTATACCTCTGATCCACTGGGTATGTGACTCTCATGGGTTTGGGGATGAAGGAAAATGGATGTCAAACGATGATACTTTGTTTAAAAAGTTAATCAAACATGTATAGTATGTTTGTAGCCTCCAGCTGTGTATTATAATGAGCCCGGGCCTCCTGTTTATTGCAGTCAGGCTACACAGCAAAAGAAACAGGGGCATTAGGTCAGGGAATTTTGAGGTGAGGGCTTTACACTCATTTTTGCATGAAAAATGATGTGTTAATGTGATTTAAGGGAAATATTATTTACGTTACAAAGGTCATATCCGCCTGGTTTCAAGGCAAGAGGCTTAAATGGGAGTTTAGATGCCGAGAGGAAACTAGAAGAAATGCCAGCTTCCTTATGGTGGAAACTAGCCGAGCTAGCTGAAGCTCTAGTGTTTTCACAGCCTAGATATAAAGTTTTCAACATTAAACAACCCATTATTTAACAAATAATTAAAAAAAAAAAAAAAAAAAACTGGCAAGTAACACACTGAATTAAACTTGAAGTAGAAAAACTGAAACAGTATGTTTTGTAAAACATACTCCAATAATCAATAATAATTCAGTTTTTTATAAGATAGATAGATAGACAGTAAAAAGCGTCTATTTTTTGATAGTTTTCAGAGAATATCACAAATTCAGTTTATTTTTCTTACCATATTGGCAAGTTGTTTTTTTTTCCCTTAAATTTTACCAAATTTATTTAGACTTACACTTTAAGAAAGAACAATTGACCTATGAAGTAAACATAATTATAGTGTGACATGTTTTTTTTGTAAATAAATAAATTATTTTTGTTGAATATTTTCATTTTTGAAATAATTTCAGATATTTTAACATAAATATAAAAGGATTTTATAGTTTTTGAACACTGGCTCACAGACCCCCTGCAGTGCATTGCATGGTCTCTTGGTTGAAAATTCTGGCCTTAGAGGATATTGTGAGTCAGATACATGTTTAGAAAGCAATGAGCAGGATGAAACACTGACACCCAATTAATCTGACGGACATCAACGTAATCAAAAATGACTAAACCATCCCAGGAAGTGTCAGACTTTTCTTTGACTGAAAAGGACACAATGAGAAAAGGAGGGAGATGGCCCTTTCTCAAACAGTCCATGCAGTTTCTCCCACCAGGTGATTGCAATGAATCAGTTTGCATTTGGATGCTCCAATTGTTATGTTGTTGCTCATCGTCTTGTTCATTTACAGCCTGACAGCAAAAGGCATTAACGAGCAGTCAGGCTTGTGGAATGATGCTGCTTGAGAAAAAAACCTGAGGCTGCAAACAATGCTGACTTGACGATTCAGACTCTAAAACAAAGTGTTGCCGAAGTTAGATCACATACAGCTGTAGATAACTTTGACATCAGTGGAATCATTATTTATAATAGGCTGTATAAATCTTTGAATTTCTCTCTGGGAAAAAAAAAAAAAAAGAAAGAGGAAATGCTTGAGCTGTGCGACAGCTTGTACTGTATATAGTATGTGTACTATTTGCAGACAGCAGAAAACACAACACAAGACACACCATGTTCTCCAGGATAAATGACAGTGCATAATTAAGAAAAGTATCCATCATGGACTGACCTAATGAATCAGCATTTTTTGATGACTATGACTATGCTGAGGAGTCCTAAATTTTGAATGAAGATGACATAGGATGTACTTTCTCAACCCTCTCTAAAAATGGACTACCTACTATAACTGCCAAGCAGCAGAGGATAATCTAAAAATAAACTTGACTTGGTTCTTTAGGGGAAGAAAACGTACTCGTCAGCTAATGTATTCATCCAACCATGAACAATCCCCAGACAAAACACTTAGACAAATGTATAGACAGCAATTTAACAGAGCAATAGGAGCCATAATGTGGAGATACGAGCAGTCAAGAGTGTAGTACCAAAAGGAAGTGCACCTAAAATCCATCTAATGTCACAATAGCGATCCTTTTTCAAGTGAAAAGCAGTGCTTTTATGAGACTATCATGTACTGAAAAAGACTGGAAGCTCTCCAGTACAAAGCCTCTCTACACAAAGGCAACACACAATGATGCTTTATAGAACAGAGTTGCTTTAACACAAAGCACTGTCTCCATCAAGAGATTAGTTTTCCCTTTGGAACATCTTAATCTCTGGTAATTTGAAATCTTTTCCCCTTTGTAAAATCTAAATTTCATTTCAGACCAACGGAGCCCTATTTCTTACAATAAGATGATAACATTAATCAAATATGAAAACGCTACACATGGTTTCCTAGAAATTGTGGCAGTATTGCTCTCAGAAGAAACCCCTATGCCATCACACATTAGCTCTGCTACAAAACCCAGTTAGCTGTCTAAATAGGGAAAAGCAGGGGCATAATCTAACACCAGGCCACATGGTTGAAAAGTTTCCACACATGCTAGCATGATAAAACTTGTGTATTTACTAGTTGCCACATTTAATTTGACTTGTATATTTTGATTAGATCAGATAACATTTTAAGGTGTTATATGGCTATGTTACAAAGTGTTTCACCCATGGGGCGCGTTGTCACATTTCACTTGCATTCTGTCAGCGTAAATAAGGAAAAAAGTATACACTGTGTTAATGAAAAAGGACCACATATTTGTACTAGACATGTGAAAATAATGTGAAAACTACCAATTCACTGAGCTAATAGCTTTATACTCTAATAAACAAATGGCACTATCAAATACTAAAATGTTTTAATTTTTTAAATATTAAAATTAAAGGGTTAGTTCAGGTTGTACTCACCCTCGAGGCATCCTAGGTGTATATGACTTTCTTCTTTCAGACGAATCCAATCGGAGTTATATTAAAAATTGTCCTGGCCCCTCCAAGCCTTACAATGGGGGTAAGCGGGTGCTTTTTGTCAACAGTCTAGAAGACGTGAAATAAAGTGCACGCATCTGTAATAAAACATGCCTCACATGGCTCCAGGGGGTGAATAAAGGCCTCCTGTAGCAAATCCATGCATTTTTGTATCCATAAAATATCCATATTTCCAACGTAATAAACACTTTTTTCTCACTTCTCGCTTTATTTCACATCTTCTGGACTGCTGACAAAAAGCACCCGCTTACCCCCATTGCCAGACTTGGAGGGGCCCGGACAATTTTTAATATAACTCCGATTGGATTCATCTGAAAGAAGAAAGTCATATACGCCTAGGATGCTTTGAGGGTGAGTAAAAGGCAGGCTAATTTTAAACCTACATATTTGGGTGACATAACGCTTTAAATACATTCCTGCATAAAGGTAAATGCTCGAAAGAGTTGCAGTGCATTCTTGAAGCGTGTTTTTTCTTTTTTTTCCCTGAGGATACATGCTATTCTGTCTGAGAATTTGACCAAAGCGAGATACTTGAGGAGGCAGCCTAGAGTTTGGAACAGCACTCACATTGGGAGCGCACCTGTGATGTCTTAAAATGCTGTCTCCAAAGGCAGCTCACTAGGTTTTGGAACAGAGCAATCGTGTACAGAAGACACACGTCCTCAGGTCTTTCCAACTGCGGCAAAGTCCATCATTAGTGCTCATGTCTGCTCGAGCATCTATCCATCATTCACTGCTACAAGACCTGCCAGCGGTCATAGGTTGAGCTGTATGCTGCAGGCTGTGTTTTCGTCTCTTGGTTTGAGGAGGTGAGACCAACCTAAGATTAGAGCTGGATTTGACAGAGGGGTCATTTTGCAGGAAATCATTTGGAGGAAATACAGACAGGTGAGTGGAGCTACTGTACATCGGTAAGATTAATAGAATGGTTCCTCAAACAATAATAGAAATGGTTCATACAGTCTGGGTGAAGTGCAGGTGTCGGAACAATGCTAAAAATAGACCATTATGCAAGTTTCTTTTGCCAAGAAACTTAGTTTTATGCAATACATATTGTACTGCATATATCCAAATCCAAATATGAACTACTCAAACTGTGGCTAAATAAATGCAGTAGAAATTAATTTAAGTGACACTTTAGAATAACATTAATCTAGATCTAATATTAATGAAAATTATATATATGAATTAAGTTCTGTTGTTAATTGATATTTGTTTATAATACCTTAAAATGAATGTATAAAACATAAAATATATTAGCTTTAACCAAGATGAAACAACAAAGACTTATTGGAATTTTTTTTTGTGAAACTCCAAAAACATACAGATACATACAATTCACTGCAGTTTCCAGCTGAAATATACAATATTAGCAGTAATGCAAACTAAAATGGCATGGTTGCTGCAGCAAATGCATTTGTATCCCACATTTGCTTTGTTAACACGGTTAGGTTTACTGCAGGGGGTACATTAATTACGCGATAGAGCATTAACCTTTTGGTGCCACTCGCCAGATTTTTAATTTTCAAACTGCTGCTACTACGGTGGCTGAGAGAGCTCAACGCGCTGCAACTTCAGAAAACACATGCAAATAGAAAAAGCACCAGCAAATCAAGAAAACATCTTCTTCAGTTTGACAGCAGGTGGTGCAAATGCTCAAAACGCAAACAAATAAAGAAACGCGCTGCCAATTCACACAACACAACCAAATAAAGAATTTTATTTGCAGCGCGTTTCTTTGTTTGGTTGTGTTGTGAGTATTTGCAGTGTGTTTCTTTATTTGGTTGTGTTGTGAGCATTTGCAGCTCGTGTGTTGTCAAATTGATGAATTTGTTTTCTTAATTTGCAGGCGTTTTTTTCTATTTGCAGTGCGTTTCTTTATTTGGTTGTGTTGTGAGCATTTGCAGCGCTTGTGTTGTCAAATTGATGAAGTGGTTTTCTTAATTTGCAGGTGTTTTTTCTATTTGCAGCGCGTTGAGCTCTCTCGGCTACCGCATGCTACACTTATAACAACCACCATAATAAAACCTTGCCAGATTCAAATTCAAATCCATCCATCCATCCATCTTAAATATTTCAAATATAATTCCATCCATTTTGTTTAATTTTATGTCAGATTTATTCACTTGCTTTATGTCAGATCTTGTAACAACTCCTTACTCTGTAAAAAAGCGCAAAATCTGCAAAATAAATTAACTGAATCCTATTTTTCTTTTTAATGTGTCTTGTAATACAACATCTGTTTGCTCTAAACCATCATGCAGGAATATAAACACCATCAGACAAAGCCCATTATTCCCCCACCTGCATTTGGAGTGGTGTATCACCACCCCTCTTATTTGATGCTAAAATCCATTTGCAGGCTCTGAGGTCCAACGATGACAGACCTCAGTAGCGCACCTTCACTCGTCCATGGGTGAGTTTACGCCTATCACGCTTGTCCTTATGCTCCCCATGGACTGCGTCGAATGCTGAGCGGGAGATGAAACAGCATTTCCTAAGGGGTAAACACTGGCAGCCCCTCTTAACGCAACAGAGTGTCACGATTGCTCACTTCAAAGAGCCCTCCTTGCTCACTTTTATACCTATTATGACAAAATTCTAACGGGGCTTGAGGTCTAATTGGGAAACTGCTGGCAAGATGAGGATAAGTAGATTACATCAAGGTGTGGAAAAGATAATCTTGCCAAGGTGAATTTAGGTCGTGAGAACATGAAGAAGATGATCGGCTTGTAGAACCAGACCTCGTTCAATGTTCTTCTGATGCAGCAAACACATAACGGACAAGAAGAGATGCACCAAATATTTCCAGCTGAAAGGGAAAACAGACTGAAAGCAAAACCAACCACAGCCTGCTTCTCTTTCTCTTTAGTCATTTTAGGATGAACATCAAAAACTGCAAATGAATCATTATCCTTAGTTGTCTTTTGTTGTATTTTAACAGTATTTTAACAGAAGAAGTTTAATGTAATATATAATAAAATATTATTCAAAAAATGACTACTTTTGCTTTTCAGTCCAGAATTATCGGCTTTGGTCCAAGAAATTAATTTTAAAATCTAAAAGTCCTAGATTTGTGCATGTGTGCATGAATATTCAAACAAGTCTGCTGTGGTTTTCTTATACTGAATTACACACACTTATAATGCCATTGGTGGATATTACAATTCTCAATACATCATACCTATTGTATCCAGTGATTTATCCACCATATAAAACACATGTATTGCAGTAGCCTCATATGAAATGGAAACCAGCCATAAACCTTTTACCCCACCCCATTAAAGCGACAACCCCTAAAAAAAAAGGGGGAAAAAAGTGGTCCTGATTTAGTGGATAATAATGAAGGCAGTCCCTGCAGCCAAAGCCAAGGGCAATGTGTTGGAGATGAATACAGTGAAAGTGTAAAGTCAGGGGAAGGGCGTAAGGGACAAGTGCAGTAGTGAATGATCACAATAGACCAGTGGCTCAACCACTTCAGCTTTGACTGCATGCCAGGCTGCTCCCTCTTGATTTATTTTGTTTTCACAGGGTGTTGGGCCACAAAGAGGTATAAATGCACCGGCCTGAATGCTTTACTCACAGACATCTGCAAACTTTAATACACAACAACTACGCTCCAAAATCTAATAGCTGTAATTTGCTGTGGGTCTTGCAAACATAAAAAAAAAAAAAAAAAAAAAAACAGGAATATACAGTGCAAACCAATTCAGATGCAAGAGACTGTAATGTAGGAAAAGCTAAAAATACACTAGCGGTGCAAAATTATTTTAGGAGGACCATGAGAAAATTCACAGAATCGGGAAAAAGTCCACTCAGATTATTTTCTTTTGAATAAAGTCTGGCCTTTCATCTTCTGGATTAACATCGGTACTTATGCTAAAATATTCATTCAAGGAAATTCAACCTGGTCTTTCTGCTTTATCTGTGCTTTATTAACTAGGTAGATATATGCATTGATAATAAGAGCAACAAATCAGCAAAAAAATGTGCTTTGCCATCACTGGAATAATTTATATTTATATATATTTACATACATACATACTGTATGCAACATATATAATACATATATAATATGAATACTCTTTGCCAAGTCCAACTTAATTTTAATAGCTGCTCTTTTTGGTTTGGGGAGAAAGTCTGAGTTCTAAAGGTTACAGTATGTTTTCATAGTACATGGAGCTCTTTTATCTCAAAAGATCAAGGAAAATTTGATTCCTCCTGATATGACCTCATTAAGCAGTTATTTCTACCTGATCCGGCCCTTAAAATCCCCTTCATTAGTATAACCTAATGTGGTCAGGCTGATTACATCACAGTAAATAATGTTTTCAACTTGAATAAAACCAGTTAATTTGGATGTTACCACATGAAACATATTTTTAGGTTACCTGGCAGCGCATTTTTTACTTCTGAGCAGGAACTTAAGCAGGTGTGGATTGCAGGGTATCCGGCCACCTTATTCAACAACAGATGTTCATGCAATGGACTTCATCATGGTCAACAAGGCATGAAGACTTTCCACGCTGTTGGGCTAATACTGTTATTAGCTTGTGAAATGGAACTCTAACCGCTGCTGCAAAATGAGAAACAGGGCGAGAGGGAGAGAGAGAAAACAGAAAGAGGAGAAAATACAGCATTTGGACACTTAAGTCACACTCTGTTTGTGTAATTGTCACAAACAGACTCAAATTTAAGTCATTACTTTGTGAAAATCTTGACATCTGCCCCAGTTGTTACAGCATGTTCAGGACAATTCACGAGAGAAGAAGCAATGTCTCTTTTGTACACATGATTCATTTATCACAGTTAGTAGCTACTGACTTATATGTCAGTCTGTTTGTCACAAAACGCTATCATATGATCTCAGAAGTCTTTGATTATAGTGCAATATGTCAAATGGACCATATTTACGCTTGACAGGCCCAATCCTCTTTTGCTTTCATTATATTGGCCAAAATTCATACAGATTTGGAGGATTTTAAATGGGGGTATCTTTAAGTGTGATTTTTAAGTGCCCAAATACTTACTTTTGAGGCCACTGTATAGTATATATTTAAACTGAAGCAGAACACGATGATAAATGAAAGGCACACTATAGTTTAAAAGTTTGTGGTCAGTTTTTTTAAATTTTTTATGTATTTTTAAATATAATAGTTTAATTTTTTTAAATATATATCTTCATTCAGCAAATGCATTACTTTTTGGACCAAAAGACTTTTACATTATATAACAAAAGTATTTGAAATAAATGTTGTTCTTCAGAATGCTCTGTTCAAAGAATCATGAAAAAATTAATCACAGTTTCCAGGAAAAAAAAAAAAAAAAAAAGGAATAAACAGCATAACTGTTTTCACCATTGATAATAAGAAAATAAAATGATCAGCATATTAGAGTGACTTCTAAAGGCTCACGTGACACTGAAAAGTTGAATAATGGCTGCTGAAAATTCAGCTTTGCCATCATAGGAATAAATTATAGTTTAAAATATATTAATATAGTAAGCAATTTTTAAATGGTAAAATATATTAGTTTTATATATATATATATATATATATATTCGGGAAAAACAAAACTGTCCCATACAGTAGCTTGAATGTCAATAAGTGCATTTATTGATTATTTTTTAATATGCACTAGTAAAAGTTTGAGGTCAGATTTATATACTTGTATATATATATATAGTATATAAATCTGACCTCAAACTTTTACTAGTGCATATTAAAAAATAATCAATAAATGCACTTATTGACATTCAAGTTACTGTATGGGACAGTTTTGTTTTTCCCGAATACAGCTGTCCATGCAAACACCACATCCTGAGCCTATGCTGCACTTTGCACATTTACCACAAGATGTCAGTAACCCAAGCTCAGCAGTGCAATAGATGGAGACAGAGCCAGAGAAAGAGAGAGAGAGTCCTCTTTCCCTCTACCGTGGCTTTGCTCTTGGCAGAAAACACTGCACAGCAACAGTCCAGACTGCTACTCCTTTACGTCCACTAGATAGGGATAAAATGTAGTCTGTCACTCTCTCTCCCTCTCTGGCTATTCAAAACAAGCCACTTGGTATGTCAGACATCTTTCCAGAAGCCACACGAATGATGTGTCACTCGCCTCTTCCAGGCCATGGAAACGTAATGGAGTGACAGACTGTATTCTGCCTACAATCGATACTAGTAACCCAGGGTTGAATGAATTTCACCCTGAATTCCTAGAAAGTGTAATGAGAGCGACTGGGTGAAGGGGAGAGGTTAGTTTGTGGGTTTTACAGCCTCACAGATGATGAACTGAATGGCTGTGGTAAGCGTTAAGTCTGAAAGCAGTGCATTTAAAGGGGCAGTACACTACAAAATGAAAATCCACTCATTATTTGCTCTGGTATTTACCCTTTATAGAGTTTAGATGGTTTACAGAGAGACTGGTGAGAACTATGTGAAGGGTCTCACAAAAGTCATGATTTTAGAATGTCATGAGAATAGTAAATAATGACAGAATTTTCCGTTTTGGATAAACACATTTTTATTAAATGTCTTTTTCTTTTTTTCCCCTGACAGAGCATCTTGGAAACAAAGAAAAACTTCCTTGTTGTCAATGTAAATCACCATTTCAACTGCTAGTGCAACTATAGTGATGAGCAGGCATGCATGCTTTTATAACCAATTCACAGTCTTCCTGTATTCGCATGCATTCGCATCTCATGCATATGCATGAGTTAAAGACACAGGGATGAATTTAGTTTCAATCGCAGCACCTCTTGATTTTCACATTCCGTCCATGCGTCAGTACAGTGCTCCAGCGCTGACACCTCGATCAGACGCCAAAACAAACGGCAAATGATTTATGGCTATGGGTAGCTTTGAGTGACAGGACGGGGATGAATAATTGCTGGTGGCTGCTCTCGCTTCCTCTGTCCCATCCCCGCTACATGCTGATGACTAATTACATTGCTAGCTCCACGGGCTAAGCGTCTGCAATTACACCTGGCTTTACTTAGGGGGTCTCTTTCACAGTCTGACACACATAGTGACACCCAGCGTTACTACATGAACCGCTCGCAGCCCAGCAGCCACATGTATGAGTGCTTTCTGCACAGACAGAGGGGGTGCGAGGACAAGAAAGAGAAGAAAATATACAGTATCTGAAAGTGAAGGTGAAAGGGAGCACAATGGAATAAGATGAAAGACTGTTACTGCCTATTATTTCTCTACTCCTGCAGAGGATATATAGGCTACAACTTAGTCATATATATACTGTATATATACGACTAAGTTGTATACAGTATGACTAAGTTGTATAGTCATATATAGTCATATGTGTATATATATAAGTATATATAATATATATGTGTGTGTGTGTGTGTGTGTGTGTGTGTGTGTGTGTGTGTGTATTTATGTACACACGCAAACACACACATACATATATACAGTATATATTATAGAGCATATACTGAGAAATCAGCAACAGCAGCAGCAATGAGTATAATTTATCATGTAATAATAATAGTAGTAGTAGTAGTAGTAGCAGCAGCAGTATTGTCATTATTATTATTGATAATAATAACAATATTAATAGTGACAGTTATATTAAAACCAGATAATTATTATACACAAATGAAAGTTTTTTTTTTTCTTTTAAGCCTTAACAACATATTCAACAACCAGGTCATATATTTGATTCCATTTACCAAGAAGAACCATTGAAATGTGTGCACTGATTAATTCATTGAGTCTTTCTATAGGTTACATAATTACACTGGTAGGGGCAGCAAGTAATTATCTGAGTATTATGAGTGAGTCTTTGAATAGTTCACTCAAAAGATTCACTAAAATCAGTTCATGACAAAAACACAATTGCGTCCATTTCCAAATACAAGATATAATTGACAAACTAAAAAGATGGCAGCTAAATTATCATATCATTTCTATGAAATAAGAGGTGAGTGGGCACAAGATCATCAGAGGTCACCTCTTATTTGCCATTATAGTCTTGGTAATTTAAACATAAAGTAAATAAAATAAAATAAAAAATAAAATAAATATATATGACATGAGTTATATTTTCACACAGAATACCAGATGTTTGTACAATTAGAGTTTGAGAGGGGACGCTTTATTGCGTGCCAACCAAATGATCATTTAAACCTATTAAGAATTTGTTTTGATATTTCTGAGCAAAGCTGTAAATGATTCAGACAGATCTGTACATATTTGAAGATTAATCACTGATATCTTTAGATGTCAGGTTCAGTCCCTGGCATTGTTAGTGTATAATTCATTTAAAAACAGCTTTTTTTTTTTTTTTTAGAGTCCCAGCCAGGTCACATTAATAATCATTACTGATGTAAAATCAGGACGGAAGGCATCTATCACCCATCAAGATCTGAGGCTTGATCGCCCACACATCTTTCACAGGCAAGAAAGAAAGAACAAGAACACAAATGAATGAACAAACAAATAAACCTGCTGAAAAGCGAAAAAGCATCGACATGACACTCACAATATTTTATATAGGTCAGCACACCCTCTGTGCGCTCGGACAGAGACGCCTTAGGGGGTCATTAAAGTCTAAATGAATCCCGATTAATCAAATTCATTAAATATGGATATATAGGTATATAAGGACATATAAACGGTAATGGGCTTTAAGACGCAACAAGGTATTCATGTCAGACCTCTAAGGACGTTGGTAGTGGCCATAAAAGAGAAGTATATCTTCTTTCAAACAGACAAGAGGAAGAGAGAATGAGAGAGAGAGAAACAGAAAAAGAAAGAGAAAGAGGGCTCAATCGCTAATTGCAGTGCATAATTTAAAATGGCTGAATAGCAACATGCAATTTGTCTATGATGCCAACGAACATGGCGATGCAAGACACAAATGTAGTGCCTGCAGAATCCTGCATTATTTACGTCTTGAACGGTTTAATTAAGCTCTGTCATTATTCCTGCTTCCTCTTCTCCACACATACCCCCTTCTAATATCTCCTTCATGCAGGAGAGCAAGAGAGAGAAGAGGAAGAATGAGAGGCTACAAGAGACTAAACATTTTTCATAAATAAATAATTGAAAAGAGGTGGCCTTTGTGAGTGTGAATGGTTATTTGCAGTTTTGAAAGTACAGCTACACACACACACACACACACACACACAAATACGTAGAGCTTAAAAATTGTCTTGAGTGTATTTAAATTATGTGGCTAAAACTTAAAATCTGCCATATTTACTTATTTATTAGGTATTGACTTAAAAAAAAGAGCTCCTTTAATTTATTTGGTTTTAAAATGTTAAAAAAACACAATTTTTAACATTATGCACATGATTTAAAGTAAATAATAAAAAAAAATGCTGGAAATTATGCTAATAATAATACTTTATAATAATATTATTAAATTATTTTTTTGTTCTTTTTCCTTTCTATTTCACAAGAAAACATCAATATTTAACATTTTACAGTATATGCACCAATGGCAATGCATTCCACTTGGAAAAGACAGACCGGACTGCACTATGTCAGCTGGTTAACAGCTGGGATCTGTCAGGTATCGATCCATTCCGCAAATGGGACCACAAATCCCTTGACACCACCTTTACTTCACTGCCTAATGCATAATACACGCAGACAAACATGTATGCATCACTAATGCGCAAACAAATACACATAAATCTGTCACATTGCAGAACTATTTAAAATGAATTAGTAAAAAAAAAAACACTTGACCAGATACAAGGATACAATGATAAATTCATATACAGTACATTAAGCTAAAATCTAAAAATAAAATAAAAATGACAGACATGTAATTTCCCTATACCTTACAAACATAATTACTACATATAATGCTAGATTTCCGTCCCATTTTAACATCCTTGTCTGCTGTCCCAGTACATGAGAATGAAAATCTAAGTGTACATGGCACAACAAAATATATGCACATGGAAACATTCTCCTCTTACAAATGCATACAATGTTTTGTATGGAATTTCCAACAGTCATGTTCACCATATTGTCCAGCTCTGACCATAAACAGCATAGATGTGTAAATGAAATACCCCTTTGTAATACTTGCAAAGATAGTTGTCATTAACCCTTTATGTGCATAATCACACTGGTGTTGTCGCAGAGATCTTACAGAGCGTTGGTAGAGTTGTTTTAGGGAAAGACATGCTTATTTCCTTTGCAGAGAATTTGGTGTTAAATCCATTCAAAGCCCTACAAATGTGCCTTCTTAAATTATAGGCTTAACCGCAAGACATTTTTACGTATCTACAGTAGGTATGTCGTTTTAAATGGCTGAGAGTCGATTGTAAAGGATAGAGAAGCGCGTCAAACAATGGCCAAGTTAGGAAAATAGTGCTTAATTTTTTTTAGTGCAATTATCCAGGGAGAGTTCTTGGCAGCACTTTCACTTGGCATCATATTCAAGTTGCTTACAGGCACACCGTAAATTAGACTCGGCAAAGTGCTTCCTCTATCCCTCCGTGATCAGGTATGTACAGTTCTCTGTATTTTAGTCTCACATTAACTTGATACGGTGCAGTTTTACAGTTACTTACAGTTTTATGTAAATCGGTCATTATAAACAGCACTCACCTCGTCCTGAAGTTAGCTGGGTGCGGGTGTCCATCGTAGAGAGATAAAAAGTCATAGTCCTCCTCCACTGCGAATGACTGAAAGACTATTTGAATTCGGTTGCCCTCCTCTGCTACAATAACCCACGTACAGTTTGCCCCGTTCTGATATCCATATGGAAAACCAGGACTTTCAATGGTCCCATTCCTTCCTTTTAATGTTCCACCACATGTATATATGAAACCTGTAAAGAGAAAAGAGAGAAGAGTGTTCACTAAGGTCAGCAGTATAACCACAGTTTTGTAACAGAAATGAATGAATTTATTACAAATATGTATTTTTTATATTATAGGAGAGAGATTTGCAAGGAAGGAAATTTGTATGCATGTACATAAAAAGGTAAAATAATAAAATAACTGTAAGCCTGTTGAAATTTCTACAAACAACAGAGTACCTTTTCTGTGCTCATAAAAATACTTCTATAGAATGGTTAATGAATGTGATTCAAAATGACTGATTTCCACAGCAATGCAGTCCTGTTTGTCAAAAATATTCACTTTAGTCATCATAATGAATTCCACACAAATTTGATAAATACCGGCTTATGCACACTACAATTGCAAAGGCAACAAAGACACAGATATCAACTCTCATATTGAGACTCAACACAGTTAAAATCACACACAGTGTGTCAAAACTGATAGTACATGTTGAGAGTTTTGAAAATGAGAATGAGTGAACTCGCTCTGTAATTGTACATCTGTACAGTTGATTTGAGGGCCCTAGATGATTGGCCTGATGATCAGTACAGTCTGACATACTTTGGACATTCCTGGCAGGTTTATTAGCCATATGAAACTGTGCCTTATTTCAAAGTGGACCTGTCTCACAAGCTTTCAGTGGAATTCAATAACATTGAGTGAAGGAAAGCTTGTTTGTATAATTAAAGCAATCTTCAATTTGAAGCTACAGTCATGAGGCCAATGGAAATTCTGTATTATACACCAAGGCGCTGTTTCTCTGCTGACGGTATTCATTTTGGGATAACTTTACATCATACAATTAAAATAAACAATAATGTTTCCCATAACAAAGAAGGGCACTGTTGGTTAAAACTGAATTATACTCAATATTACGATCACAGAAAATGACAACATTGCAGCTTTTATTCTGAATAAAATACTTGACTCACAGAAGACAACTGTACACTCGATGTTGCACTGTACATGGTAGCAGCTAGGCAATGAATTGGTATCCCTATGAGCTCTGTAAGTTGTAATGTATTGTCACATTGTGAGAGGAATTGATCTAGGTATGTCTCAAATGGACAGCCATTTTGCACTCTCTCATCCACGAATTCAACACAGGAGTGACTCAAGCAAACCAATTCCCTGAATCCAATCTGATGACTAATGAATCAACTGAGCCAGCTCTATCGTGTATTACAACGCAAAACCTGAGCAGATAACATCTGTTTGAAAGGCAAAGTCTGTTCAGATCTAATCAACGGTGAGCTGGGACAATCATTCGGAATAGTTGTGGGAATGTGGCCACAATAAACCATTCTAACCCAGCATTCAGCCTGCTCACATCTGTAAGGTTTTTTCGTCTATTGGCGACATAGACTGTAAAAAAAGGTTGGCGTCCATTAGTCTCTAAGTTTTAAGGTAGCTAACGCATATGAATGTATGTGTGTCTGCTCAGAAAGAAGAGCACACGGTTTCTCTGGCTATGGGCTTTACAGTAAGTAGACTGCGATAATCATCGCACATTCATGACATAATGGTGTGAAAAATCTGAGTTTTAAAGGGATAGTTCACTCAAAAATAAAAATGTTGTCTTCAAACCTGTCCCAAACCTGTATAAATGTCTTCTGTTGATCACAAAAGAACATATTTTGAAGAATGTTGGTAACCAAACAGTTGCAGGTAGCCACTGACTTACATAGTACTTTTTTTTTTTTCTCCCATATTATTAAAGTCAACAGCTACTTGCAACTGTTTGGTTACCAACATTCTTCAACATATCTTCTGTTGTGTTCAACAGAAGAAAGTAACTCACACAGGGTTTAAGTCAGAATGCTTTTCACTGAATAATGTTAACCATTGTAAACAAATCATTTGTTTAGCTTCTGCCATTGAAATTTCTTTAGGATCTTTAGGTGCATCCCAATTTGCATATTTATTCACTATTCTGGACTGTTTTTAAAAGTGTAAATAGTGTGATTAGTGTGTTCACACTAAATGTTGGGCACTTTATGCATTCAACTGTCGCAACTTTAATTACATACTGGAAGGGGAGGGGATATCAGACTCTGATGTTGGATGACAAAATAACCAAATATAATTGATACATTAGACGGTTGACTACATAGTGTATAGTGTATATCGTGTAGGACACAACTTTTATCTCTTTTTTTATTTTGTCAAGACTATTCATTGTATATTTTCACAACCCTGGGCATGTGTACGATCTGCTTCCTGCCGCCCCTGATTGTTCAGTGGCCTGTCAGTGATTCGGTGTGAAGGGTGGAGGCCCTCCAAGCTCTAATTGCACCATAAGCTGCCATGGGAAATTAGCACCAACGTGGTCGCCAAGGAGTGTGAAGAAGAAGCACTCTATCATGCACACACACACACATGAACAATGATTAGTTTCGGCAACTCCTTAGAGTAGAGCAAGGGGACAGACTGTGTCTGTGAGGATGAAAGCCAGTCATATGGTCACTGATGGTCAGTTTTGTGGATTGTAGATTTGCTGTGACAACGTCCAATGGGTCTCACTCGTGAAAATGACAAGACAGAAGGGAGATCTAGCAACCAAAGCTTCTTTACACAGACTGCAAGACCCTGATTTACTAAAAGACAACTTAACTAGGAAACTATTTAGCTTGTGCAATCTAACAAAATGTGTAGGCTAAATGTATACATTTACATATGTAGCAAATATAATTAGATAAAATAATTAAATAGTATAGTCTATCTAGGCCTATCTATACAAGCATATTGCCATATTTTAAAACCCTGATGTTCAGTGAAAACCCATTATTTTCCATGACCGCTTGATCGTAATACCTAATCAAATTAATACCTGCATATCAGCCATAATGAATTTGCACAGGCATTTACTAAATCTGAATGACTTTCAAGGATGATAAATCACTTTCAGATGAAATTCAATCTACTTGCATTGACAACGCCGTGTATGAAAACACCAAAACATATTCATTAGGAAAAACAAGATAAACCAAAACAGGCAAGATACGGTTTTGTGCATCTGAAAGATGCAATAACAAGTAAACCAAGTTAGTACATCAGCTCTGGCGATTTGTTGTGCACGCATACTAGAAAACCTTTATTAAATCAAGACCTAAGTGAAATCAAAGCCATAAAACACATACAGAGAACGATGATTTAGCCTGAAGTGGCATTTACTGTTACTGCAATAGTTTGTGTTTATGATGCAATTAGAAATGCCACACTTATTTCAGCATCACATGTAATGTATATTTTATTATGAATATTTGCAGTGGGCTAGAATCAGGTTCTAGGACATGTGAGAAAATACTGTATACAGTTGTTATTAAAATATCAGTGAATATTGTAGACAGTCAGGAATTGTGTGATGCTATAAAAGTACAAGTACATATCGTTTTTCATTGCTGAATTGTGGCTCAACAGAAGCTACAAAATAAGGAACAGCTGTTAGCTACCTTTCTTATGTGCCTGCAAGTACGCTTTTATCTAATTTTGGTAGTTTTTAGAGGTAGATTAGATTTATATGCACCTCTAAGCCACAATATGTAGGATAGCAAGAGAAGTACATTGTTTATCATAAACAAGCAATGAAATTTAGCTATATACAGGCTAGCGCATTAGCTAAGCAAGTTTCAAATGAAAGCTAAACTTTTTAAAGCCAAACACACTGTTTTGAACATCGTCATATGTATAATTGTTTGTACTACTAAGGCAGTAACAATCTCAGTTTCCAAGTACCCATAACAACACATTGTACTAGCCATGCTAAGATTAGCTTAGAGAGTAATGCAGGTTAAAGAGAAGTAAATGCTACCCACAGAGAGCTAGTTTTCCATTGATGAGGAAATAAATCTCGAACATTGCAAGCGTGTCCCCCTTATGTGAGTCCCTAGAGATGGAAGACAGCTGGAAGATTGTCCAGTTCCCACCGTTACTTAAGTAACAAGATTAATACAGAGATTTTAGCCCACTCCATCTAATACGCAGGCTAAAAGAGCTCAGCATAGCATCTGAGAAGCTGCTGATAAAACAAACTGACATGCCTATAACGAAAAAACCCCCACCTAATTAAGATTTACTATTTATCTCTCTTCTCTCCCTTAAGGGGCTAATTAACATGGAGGATAGAGGAGAAGTGTAGTAGAGCTGGCTATGTGGACTTAAGGCACCTACACATCTCCAGCAGTACAGAAAAGCAACCACAAGCCTACCTAAATTTTCAAGAGATTTTGTTTTCTTTTGCCATAGTCGAGGTGATCATCGGCTTAAGAGAGAAAAATGTTGAATCATCTGACCGCCTCTGCCCATTATGAACATTACGCACTTTTTAAAAATTTAATATCGAGTAAATGTATGGCTTGAGGGAATGATCTCAAAAGTTTTTTGGTGATTCATGTTGTAGGGTAGAGACTTTAAGGAGAGGGTGTAAGCTTCTTATAAAGAAGGCGCTAAAATCTTGACTCACATAAACACCGTGCAACTTCACTTGAGCCAGTGATCAAAAGGAGATCACAAAACACTAATGAAAAGTTTGGCATGTTGTAGGCTTGAGCAGCCTACACACTGCTGAAATTAAACTAACCACATATTCTTTAATTTCACAAAGATTTAAGAAGCTGTCCACATAGAAACATTTGTTCAATATTATTTGTTAGCCAAGGTGATAAATTATATAATATATTATATACAATTTAGTGCTGGGCAGCGATTAATCGTGATTAATCACATCCAAAATAAAAGGGTTTTTTTTGTTTATATAATATATGTGTGTGTAATTTGTATATTTATTATGTATCTATAAAGACACATGCGCACACAGTATATATTTAGAAAATATTTACATGTATATATTTATATAATATATTTAATATATAAACAGTATATTTTTCTTAAATATATGCATGCATGTGTGTGTATTTATATATACATAATAAATATACACAGTATACACATATATTATGTACACAAAAACATTTTTTGTTCAAAACTGCTTTTTGGATGCGATTAATAATAATTGCGATAGAAAATAGTTTATCGAACATTTTTTAATAGGTCTCATTCCCAAAACCAAGTGATGTGGGCTGCTGGAAAATGAAGTTTAAGAGGGTAGCTGTGTTTTGAAATGCTTTAGCTGGTTTCTGGCTGGTCCAAGGTAGTCATTAACTGTCATGCAAGCTGGATGACCATTTGGACCAGCTAGAAACCAGTTAAGATTTTCCAAAACACCTGAAAGAGGAGTTTTGTACTCATTAGTTGGATTCTAGCTGGTCAAAGCTAGTCATTAGCTGGTAATTTTAGCTGGTAGACCATCCCAGACCAGTCCAACAGCTAATGACCACCTTAGACCAGCTAGAAACCAGTTAAGAAGTTCCAAAACACAGCTTCCAGTTGTTTTGGAACATATTAACTGTTTCTAGCTGGTCCAAGGTGGCCATCAGCTGGTCATCTAAGCTGGAAGACCAACTTAGACCAGCACCAAACCAGCTACCAGCTGGTGGTCAAGTGGTAGTCAAACTGCTAATGACCAACTTGGATCAGCTAGAGGCGAGTTAAATTGCTTCAAAGACCCTGATAGCTCTATTTTTGAATATGTTAGCTGTTTCTACCTTGTTTTAGATGGTCATTAACTTAATCTGGATTGTCCAGAAGTGATAGGACACTGATCTGTACTCTATTTGTAGAAATACCAATCAGCTAATAATCTGCTTTTTCAAGTGTTTACCTCTTTGTGCTTATTATTATTTCTACCACAATGCTAATTGCTCATTATATAACAGAAATAGAAGCATGTCTTGCTCTTTTCTCAAGCTGTTTGTTGATCCTGACACTATGTAGACGTTCATACTGATTACTGAGGTGTGAGGAGAGGCGGTATGCTCGTCCTCTCTTCTTGTCCAGGTTCTGTTGGCAAAGGTTTGCGTCTCGTTTTTACCTTGGCAGCTGGCCAATCTTCTCTTTTGCTCTGTATTTCACTTGTGCTTCCTCCTGCCACCCCATATTTACAACAAATGCTGGCGCCACCTGGGTCAGCATTTCCACACCACATCTTTCTTACCCCTGACAATGCAGCTGAGTAGTCTGGCAAGACTGTGGCTTTAAAAAAGAAAGGAAAAAGAAAGATCAAGATCATTTTTACCTAAGCTCAAGCCAAGACTCTTCTTAAACAAGACCTATCAGTACCATGTTGTATCGATTTGAATCTGCTTTAATTCCTTTTGAGAGCTTTTAGGAGTTTCTGCAGTCAAACAAAATAAGAATAACAAGTGGATGAGTACAAGTACAATAGGGTTGGGTTCGATTATGTTTAAATTTAGACAGTTCAGTTGGTGCACTTGAAATTATTTAAAATAAAGATTTTCAATAGTGCTGCAAAATTTAGATGCTCAATAGGGCAAATCACATAGAATTTAGGAAGCAGCATTGCACTCGCTTTGCAAAATTTTATAAACAAGACTAATAAAGAACATTATTATCATTTAAAAAAAAAAAACCTAGATGAAAATGAACTAAAATAAAATAAAATGGTTTATGGAAATCAAACTATAATCGTGTACTACCATATACAAACAAAACTAAAACTAGAATTGCAGAGAAAAATCACTGACTTTTAAACAGAAAGCACCAGTCAGGAATGTTTGAACATGAAAAACAGCAATCAACATGTCAGTTATTTTTACATAACATTTTGCACACTGATCATCTAGGATGACACCACAATAATAAACTAGCATGCATTAAATTACACAGCAACTCGATCAAATAACAGCACAGGAGTCACGTTGTAAAAACAACCAAAATTTCGTTTAGGTCATAAACACCCGCAAACTTAAATATCTGATGCTATGAATCTTGTCAATTTTGGTTTAATCAATAACCTTTGTTCTCTGATGCAGCTGAAACTGACACCAAACCTGAGTGCACCTTGTATTATGTTATAAGAGTAAAAATACAATTATATTTAAATTAAATGATATTAAATACAATAATAATTAAAAAAAAAAAAAAAACTAAAATACAAACCACTTTAAAATCCATTATTTACAAATGGAACTAATCACACATGTAATGACTATTGTATTATTATTATTATTATTATTATTTTAAAACAACATAACACAGACCTTAATCCACAAGTAAGTCTAAATTTGCTAACCTGCCACAGGTCTTTGGATGCCAGATTACTATTAAACCTTGAAGAAAGCTTTTCTACAGATAAATGAGATTTCTAAAGGAAGTGAGGCTTTCCCTTTAATGAATTATTAAACTGCATTCCCCAATGACAAAGTCTTCTTAAAAGGAAAGGTCAGATGAAAGGAATATTTTATTCCCATTCCTTGCTTCTAATTCTCAGCAGACCTGAAACAATTGGCCCTATCAGAATGAGTGAGAATCCTCCCAATTCAAAGATACTAGGAAAAAAGTCACAAATCAGAGATATTGCAGCCACATCTAAAAATCTGATCACCAAGAAAGCATTTCAGGCATTAAACACACACATACAAAGTCTGTATCCAATATTACACATTTTTTGTTTCATGTTAAATGTAATTTGCACTATTGCTAATGATTTGTGCTGCACATAGTATCGATTATGTTGCATATTAAGAAGCAGATTATGTTGTGTACTAGGTGTACTTGTTCTACTCAGTATTCATATATGCCACATATTTCTGTACTCAAAATATTGACCTAGCTTAACTGGCTATGTGATTCATGTAAGGGGTATTACTGTATCTAAGCACAGCCCAGAAAGTGGTAGACAGCAAGCACACTAGATTTTGAGACAATTCTATAACCCTGTATAAAAAGTATCCAGCGACAAGTTTAAAGGTCTATAAAACAAACTAAATCATTCAGCACCATTTGTGGTTCCAATTAAGTGTGGTTTAAGGTATATGTGGACTGAATCCATCAGACAAATCAAAGGTGTCCCTTCTAGCAACCAAAACAACAACACTGAAGTATTCACTCCTAACCTGAAGGTGTTGCTTTTTTCATATCCCTTCTTTATATGTTATAGGGCTAGCAGAATATGTCTATTATGAAGGTGTTTATTAGACTTCAGTGTTAGGTACACCTGCCACTTATGCTTTGTACCTAGCTGACATTCAGATTTCATGGGAACAGTGTCCTCAGTGGATGGGGGCATCCTGTCTTCTCAATTCTGTGTGTTCAGAGGATAGATGGAATGCCTGACAGCAAGAAATGTTCATCTTGATGTATCTCTCTTGTGGGGCAGTCGTGGCCTAATGGTTAGAGAGTCAGACTTGTAACCCGAAGGTTGCGGGTTTGAGTCTCAGATCTGGCAGGGATTGTAGGTGGGGGGAGTGAATGTCCAGTGCTCTCTCCACCCTCAATACCATGACTGAGGTGAGATCTTTGAGCAAGGCACCAGACCCCCGACTGCTCCCCGGAGCTGCCCACTGCTCCGGGTGTGTGTTCACAGTGTGTGTGTTTGTTCACTTCTCATTGCTGTGTGTGTGCATGGGTTAAATGCAGAGCACGTATTCCAAGTACACATCTCCTCCTTTCCTTTCGGTCCCACAGTTCCTAGTTCCTACCATTCAATGAATTAGTTGGAATTTGAATTGAACCGTCCAGACCCCACAAGAAGTTCAATTGGAATTAACTGATCAACTGCAAAATTTCACAGACAAAATCCAGTGATTTTAATAAGACTCTGTGCAATCAAGAGTTTTTGTCAACAGAATGCTGCTTGGTTTGAAAGTGCCATTGGTGTGAGTTGACACTGAACTTTTTTTGCCTGCAAAATGTTGCCTAAATTTCACTGTGATCGTACATTTAGACCAGTAAACCTTCAAACTTTTAAAAATATAAAATAAAAATGAATAAAATACTTTCAAAGACATTCAGTTTTTGACACATTGTTTTTCTATAAAAACATTATAGTTAACTAACTAAAATTACACTGATTTTTTCCCACTTTAATTCTACTTCCTTAAATTTAAATACAAATTGCTAATTTTTCACTTCACAGGGAGGCGATTGACAGGCGATCTGACCAATCATAATGCAGAATCTTCCATTTTTGTCCTGCAACCAAATCAGACAGGAGTAGATTAACGTCTGTGAACTTGAAAAATGGTGTGTATTGACGTCTTTCTGTGGTTAAAACAAGATACCTTCTGATGTTCATTCATGTTTATTTCTTGCTATAGTTAATAAAGAGGAAGAGATGATTGGTCCATGTGCTGCTTTAACTGAAGCGCTGCAGCGATCTGTCACGACAAATTAAAGAGCCACAAAATGGTATTTATTGTTTGAATTTATTAATTTTTTTAAAAATGACAAAATTTGCAAGCTGAGAACTTGTTTCATACCTAAAGTAACCTGCTCTGTCTTGTCTTTCGGCACATTTAGGGCTACACGATAAATCGAAATGAAATCGCAATCGCAATTACACAGAAGCTGCGATTGTCATATATCTTTCAGTGAAGCAGGGTTCTGTGATCAGTAGTAAATCGCCATCCGAAGGCCAGAGGGCGCTCTCGTGTGGAAACTCCAAATACGGAGAAACCCAGGAAATGCCTATAACAGTTGCTGAATAAACAGAAGATTTAACTGTTTACATTGATTCAATGTGACTAATAAACGTGACTACGACAATATATGGTTTATCTGAGTTCTTATTATTATAAAGTATATTTATAATGCAATGCCTTTATCATTTATAATACTATGAAATATGTTGTGTGCCTTATTCTGTGTAAGAAGCCACATCATCTCACAGAAGTATTTATTTCAAACACTCGACTGATGTTATGAAGTGAGTTTGGAGTAAAAACGTTATTAAATGTGGTATTTTCACATGCTTTCAGATAGAGCAGCATATACTACACAGAGCCGTAGTTCACTGAGAAGCTACGCAAACAGCTGTCATTATCGCAAACGATTTCTTCGATTTCATAATCGCGCAATAATATCGTCTGCGATTTTTTTTGTGTGTAACCTGTCAGTGAACTACGGCTCTGTGTAGTAAATGCTGCTCCATCTGAAAGCACGTGATGTAGATTTACTGCTGATTACAGAACCGGCTTTACTGACAAAATGTGCATGGCAATCGCATTCGATTTAATTGTGCAGTCCTAGGCAGATTCTGTCAGTTTCCTCTTTGCTCCGCAATGTATTTTTCACTGTGTGAGAGCACCATGGCTTGTCAGACACAGCAACAGTAACAAAGCAGGATGGGTCTTTGCGAAGGGTCAATTTAAATTCAATTAAATTCTGGAATTTAATTGGAGTTTACAAGGCATCTTCAATTCTGAATAGTGAACAATGCAAATCACAGCAAGTTCCATTTGTAGTTCCTGTACCTAAGTGTAATTTCTGACCTATGGCTGCATTGCTCAAATGTCACTGATGCTAGGCCCTTTTCATCGCCGCTCACTAACCCTCTCGCACCGAAACACAATCTATACTGACACATGTCACTGACAGACAAAGTGAGATCTTTCACCAATGTATAGAATGTGTTTAACCCCTGCTGCCTTGCACAAAAAGACCATTTCTTCAGGCAGTATGAGTGAGACAGAGAGCAAGAAGCTGAGAAAGATGACAGAAGAGCTCCCTCAGAGAGCATGTCGTTAGCATGAGCGGAAAATGGAGGGGAGGATGAGACGGAGGAGAACTGATCAAACTGTCAATCACAGGCCAGATAACGCTATTGGAACGCGGTAGCAAGGTGGCGTGAAAAATTACACGACCGTCACCGTGAGAGGTCGTACATCACGTCTGTCTGGTAGACTGAGCTTTGTTTGTTGAGTGATAATTGTTAGGATTAAGTGTCTACTGTCACACAAATTAAGAGTGAAGACGCACAGTGGGTCACATTTGCCGCATGACATTATTCACAATGATGGCCTAAATCATGCATGTAATATGGATTTTGATTGGATCCATAACCAAACAACAATACAAAACAAAAGCTTTAAAATGGCAGTTTGACAACATTAAGCAGCCTTTTTTTTTTTTGTAGATTTCAGTAATTTTATCATTTACCAAAATTATATTCACAATCTTTTGGTCTTTTCTCATGTAAGGCTTATGAAAATAGGGTTATTTTTGACCAATTTTTGCTTAATTTATTTATTTATTTTTCATATTCTGTGATTTTCTTGAATTTCATCATAAAACTACTAATCAAATGAAGTTGCACACATTCTAATTATATATTTATTCAAACTGAAATTAACAATGTATGTAACACTTTAGAATAGAACAATTTACTGTTAACTAAGAGCTTTACCTGAACAAACTCCTAATTTGCTGCTTATTAATAGTAAGCAAGGTAGTTGTTAAGTTTAGGTATTGGGTAGGATTAAGGGATCTGAAATATGGTCATGCATTATAAGGCATTAATATGTGGTTTATAAGTACTAATAAACAGCCAACATGCTAGTAATATGCATGCTAATAAGCAACTAGTTAATACTGAAAATTGGTCCTTAAAATAAAGTGTTACCCAATTTATAATTAAACGCAAAAATGATGACGAAAACATTGTATTAATAAATAAAGTGACAGATTTTCACAGCATACTCTAAAACAATTTTACTATAGAATATTGCATTTTACTATACATTTCAGCAAATACAGTTTGCTGAAAGTACAGTATGGATTCATACAGTATAGGCAATACATTCAAAACCAAGCTTTTATTTTGGTTGTGAATATTTCAGTTTGTGTGTTTTATAGAAATGAATTGCTCATGACCTGAACTCAAACATCACCTCCAGACATAGAGTTTGCACTTTAATAATCGTGATTTTCATCATGGAAATCACATGGCCCTACACTTTTATCTGCCAAAGTTAAAAACATTTAATCACTGATAGCACACTCCTATTCTCCAGGATAGGTCTGATTTTCCAGTGAGACAGGATGCATCGATAAAAAGAAGCCAATATAGTGATTTTCCAATTCACTGCATATCTGTGTGTGTGTGTGTGTGTGTGTTGTGCTGGGTGATGAGGATTAATTAAAGGGGCATCGGTTACATGTCGGGTCGTCTTGGCGGAGCTGATCGATCCTGATGGCTCCTCAGTCCTCTAATAACCCAGGCAAAGCCCTCCAGCTGTCTCCCATGCACACACACAAATCCACACAAACACCCTCTGCACCTGCCTTAATCACCCTGCTTGCAGTCACACTCTCATCACGCTGTCTGTCTGTCTGACTGTCTCTCACACACACACACACACACACACACACACACACACACACACACACACACACACATACAAACACACACACACACACACACACTCTCTGTCACAGGGTAGTGGCTGACACTAGCTCATTAGTAAAGGTAGGCTTTGTAATCACTAACCTACATAACTTGTCTTCTGTGATAGAGAAAACAGTTATGTCTGGGGGGTATATACAATAAGGGTATATACTGTTACATAACTATTATATAATTAATACAAATATTAGCAGTAAATTCTGTCTTCTGTGATAGAGAAAACACTTATGTCTAGGATATGGATGATTATCAAAAATGGGGAGAATAAACAGGCCTATAATAAGATTAAATGCTGTCATTTTTTTTTTCTAATAATTATTATATATTAATGAGGACAGTTCGTATTTTCTATTTATAATATGCTATATACTGTAGACTAGGGATGTGCATCTCCATAATTGAGGCTGATGTGATACGCATGTCGATGCATAGCCAATGATACGATACATTGAAGATACATATGAAGCAGCTAGCGATGCGTTGCGATACGATTCACCCCTATAACAAAGTAGGGTGATTTGATTTTGATTCGATTCGATTCAACACAATGCGATTCGATGCAATAGAAAAAATATGATCACTTTTATTTCTTTGGTTCAGACAGACAGCAAGTCATAAATTAACTTATGTGTCTTCTGACTTCTAATGCCTCGAGGCCTGTTTCATAAAACAAGTTTACCAAATAGGCCAGGCTCATTTCAGTTAGTCTGACTCACCGTCAAATGATTTGGTTCCATAAAGCAAATTTAACAAAGATCAACCTCAGTCACTGTGGCAACTTATGCTGGAAAGCTAACTTGGTTCAGGGCAGGCAAACTGTCAGGCTAAGCTGAGCTCACTGACCAATAGGAATGCAATGATATTACCAATGACTCTCTCACATACTAGCCTTTCTCTCTGGTCTTATGACAGCTGTACCTTTTATAGTTAGAACAGATAGCATTAGAACATTACAATCTAACATTGCTCTTTAAAGCATTAACAATCACTAACCTAAAAGTTAAAATCACTAAATTAAAACTACATTTTAACTGCTACAAGAAACACACATTAACTCATCTGAGCTTAGTAATTAGGACTGTATTAGCTCACATTTTATTTACCCATTACAATAGTCCCTTTACAGTTACTGCTATCATAAAATGCATATTTGACTCAGAATTATTGCGCTCTGTCCGTTTAGCAGGCGTAAGCCCACTCATGACAGAAAAATGGACGTATTTGCACGACTTTCTAACATTTACAGATGAAAAAAACCTACTCGTGACATGTCAGTTATGCACTGAGGAAAACAAAACGTCTCAAATGCATTAAACAGCACATATATATTCGCTGTTTGCCATGGTGGATCAGTGCATCGCGATACAAATGCCAACTTGTATCCAATGCACACCTTTTAAACCGATGCATCGCATAGTTAACTTTTTTTGCTGGTGCACCGAGCGAATCGAGGAATCTTCCCATCCTTACTGTAGACTGTTACATATCTATTATCTAATTAAAAGAAATATTTGCTGTAAATTCAATATAACATAAATAATAAAATAATATAATATTTAAAAAAAAAAAAAAAATTATACAATACATTTTGGGAAGTTCAGACCTTTGACCTGCGTCTCTTTGGTTTCTGCTTTTTCAGTAAACCTCCCACTTTATTTGGGCTTTCATTGCAGCCGACAGATTGCTTTCCTCCAGACATTTCAGGCATGCTCTTGCCCTCTTTCACCTCTGTTGTGTTATCATTTCCCTCGCCTCTCTTCTGTACAGTTACATCTCCAATATTATCTTTCACACCCTCAGTCATCAGTCTGTATACGCCCACTGATGATAGTTCTGTCTCACTTTTCTGGATTGTTAAAATTGCTCCAATAATGTCACCTCAAAAACACTTACAACGAGATATCTGAAAAAATCTGAGGGAAAGATAAAGGTGTAAAAGGTGCTGAAGAATGGAATCTTTATTTATTACCACATGAACAAAGCCTGTGAAATGTAGTTTTTATGACTTTCACATGAATCTTGAATCTTTACTTGTCGCGACCATGATCTTCACATAAGGTTGTCATAGAAAGGTGCCTCTCATAATGCCTGTGCTTCTTGCAGATATCAAACCAGTATCCTTTTGGTTATTAGCCCTAAATCTTAACCACTACACAGAACCACTAAATAAATATTTCTGCTAAGACAGGTTTCTGCTAAAACTTATGAATAAACCAGTCACCTTTACATCCTACACTCTACAAAGTAAGCTATTTCTAACTCCTTGGATATCATCACACTCACACAAAAATCTGAAATTTTTTTTACACACGTCATTTCAAACTTGAATGTGGAGCACCAAAGAAGCAATCGCTTATGAATGCTGAAGCATGTTCAAGCAGCCCTCTTTGATACAACATTCGATTACAGTGATCATGACTGAGTAGATCCAACTGTGTGCTATATTTCAAGTTATCTGGAGCCAAAAAAAAAAAAAAGTCTTTGTATAGCCTTAAAAATAATGGTTCCAAAAGGGGGTTATCTCTGCGCTGTCACAGAAGAACTATTTTTGGTTCCCAAAAGAACATTTCAGAAAGGAGCTTTTAAAAGAACCTTTTTTTTTTTCCTTCTTCTTCGTGGTACAAGACTCTCTTAAAAATAGCAAAGGTTTTCACAGTGATACCACAGAAAAACTATTTTGGGTTCCTGAAAGAACCCCTTGGCGAACCATTTCTTTAGTGTTAAGAACATTTGAATCATCTAAGAACCTTTTTTTCCTTTTTCCACTGTAAAGATTATTTTGTGTAATGGAAATGAAAAAAAAAAAAAAGACATTTTAAAGAGTTTAATGATTACAGTACAAGTAAACCTAATGTGACACACCTAAATATTATACAGCATACAAATAACAAGGTGAGAAAAAATAATGAATGTTCAGTTTTGGTTGAACTATGAAAGTATGAAACAATGATCAATGTTTTAAACTGATTTAATTGTGAATCTTAGAAGAAGCCTCTTTAGAAGGTTTATAAGAATATATCAGTCATATTCACAGCCAAAAGTCAAGTTGTATGGATTATTACAGTAAATAATAACATAATTTTCGAAGCAAAAAAACCAATAAATTTATTCAGATTTCCCCCCTTTAGATTTACAAATATACAAATGCAAAATACTACAACACAAGCAATTCATCTTCACAAATTCCTAAAGTCAGCCAGAAAAGTACAAGCTTGTTCACAGATGCAAGTGTAAGAAAGCCATATATATATTTTTCTCTCAGGCAAGGGTTTCAGTACAGAGTACAGAAAGCCTCTTGATATAAACATGCTCATGGAGGAGCTGTGAATGTGAAGGACACAGCTGGTCTCCTACTTTAATAAACCAGTGTCCTGAAGTAAGGTGGAACACAGCACCTGTATAACTTCACATTACTGCCGTCACCTCTGGCCTACTGTGCATCTTGACCTATTGAATTTAACTGCATTGGATTGTCTTTCCCTCTTGAATAACCCTCTATGACCTCAGATCCGATGAAGGAAAAGCCCTAGTGTGAAATGTGGTCTATATCTGGCAGTCTTTCACATTGAACGACATCCCTTGTTCATATTCTCCGAGGGTTCATGCTAGCCCTTGAAAAACTATATACCTTAAATTCCAGTATTTTAGGACAAGAACCCTTCACATATGCTTGCGGCAACCAGAGCACATGGAGCAATCTGGACTGTGGAGATTACATAATTAAAACTATTTAAGGGAGCGGAAGGTCCCACACACAGAAAAGCGGAAGAGCGGAACTGCTTAGCTGTTACAAAAGGTTGACTGATGTAACATGAAGTTGGCTAACAATGACAGGACACTCAAAGAGAGACATTCAAGGTGTCGAGTGCTTCAGAGCAGCTGTGTTGACTCGAGGACTAAAATGCTTATTGTGTATCTGTGCCTGTAAAAGAGACATAAAAATAAAAGAAGACAAAAGAGAGGAGGTAATTGTGACTACACGAGTGACTCATTTCTTCAGAACCTTCACGCTGAAAAATCATATTCACACTTGCGTAGACAAAAGCATCAACATTTATAATTATGAAAGCCTGAATGAAAGGCGAAGCAGTCTATGAAAGTCTATGTAACATTCTAGTGTGATAAAAACTAGACACCCACATTAAAATTCTAGTAAGTACCAGTAATTATTTATATATTATGGCTGATAATCAAAAAATTCTAAATTCATTAAAAATAAAACACTAAAAACTAGTGTTGCTATTGTTAATTACAAATAATAATAAATAAATATATATATAATAAAGTAATTACAAAAAGTTTTTGTAACTAAAATAAATTATAAATATTAGATGAAAAACTTAATTGGACATGTTGCCTTGGCAACTAAATCAATTACATAAGTTAAAGTTGAAGTATGTTACTACTAAACATAAAACTGGAATGTAAAAAAGAAAAGAAAAAACGATTAAAATTACTTAAAACTAATAAAATGACAAACACCTAATAAAATGACTGAAAATATATACAAACTAATTTAAATTATGAATAAATACTATAATGGTAAATAATACTAAAATTGCATCAAAGCGAGTTTACAGGCATCACAACATTATAATGTACTGTATAAAATATGAAAATAAATTTTAAGGTTAGCTAAAGATTACATTTAACTGTTATTAAATTATACGATTTTCAAGATTATTTTAAAAAGTTGTAGATAATGGGAAGGGTCATTTGAATGTAAAAATAGGGGAAATGAGCATACAGATGATACAATAAATCAAACCGCAAAAATCTGGCCAGCAAACACATGCCTTGCAATTTCATACTTCATAAAAGACAAAGTCTATATTTACTGTAGTTATCTGTCACTATGGTTACATGCTAAATGAAGTGGCATTTGCATAAGAATGTAATTAGTGTGAAATAGAAGCTAACTATCCTCTTGAAATCAATCCAATATTATCACATTTATATAAATCAATGGCTAATTATTACCTACGCAATATGTAATGTAGTATATATAATATGTATGTATTTTATAATCCGAGCATGAAGTGGGTGTTGGAGTAATTAGGGGGCAACATTTCTGCCTCCACCCCAGTTCGCTGCTAAAACCCCAGTTGATCTTTAGTACAACACCTTCACGCAACTTCCCATGCAGAAGGGCCGAGCAGTTTCTTTGTGCTAAGAGAACAATGAGCAAATTACAGTTGTGGCCGAAATAAACACTACAGTGAATATAGTGAATGTTTCTCTAGCTGTTCAAAGGCACCATTAGAAAGCGTTTCAGTGAATGCAGCTGCATTTACTCTTTTGATCCTGCACAATTACTGGCGCGTCAAGGGAAGGCGGGCAAATGGCGGAACCCCGCTGAGAAAAAGACCGCAAGCATCATGATAGTAGACCCGAGGGTTGGATAAACTATTAGGTTCCAGAGTCACTACGAGGTTATGGGTGCCCTGCAGTAAAAGCGTGCCCAGGTTATGCCGCAACCTACCCAAGAGCGTGGACTCTCTGAGTAACACTAACAGACATTGTGCGAAATCCTGGTTTTTATTTACAGTGCACATCATGACGCATTCATCAACACTTGATTTACTGATGCCTACGAAGCTATTATAGCAAACACTATGCCTGTGGCTATCTGTAGCACACTTATCACATATTCAGCGCCTGAAGTCTTCCTGACATGTCAGCATGTCATGAATCTATTGTTGCTGCTTCATTACAGTGACTAACCTATGGTAGATCATTCTTACTGTAGGCTCAGGCTGTCACTGTAGGTCTGTCACAGCAGGGCGCCGCTGATATGGGTGATCTTCAGGACTGAGCTCGTCTTTGAATGAGAAGGATTTCACACAATGAGATGGTGCAACACAAAGAGTTTCATTACCATAGAGCTTTTCTTCATAAGAGTAGAAATTCAAGCTTTTCAGCACATACCTTTTGAGCTTTGAATCGATTCTTTAGCTAACCTAAAAATAGTTTCTGAACTCACCTAATACCACCCACACAACTCTGACCTTGGTTTCTTGCTTTCATATGCCCTTCACTCTATGTATATAGTTGGGATGCACAGATACAAAAATTCTGCTAGATAAAAAGTCAATTAATTATTTAGAAAGTAGCCGATAGTATAAATTCATATTATTTTAAATAAAAATTAATTAATAAAAAATTATATATATATATATATATATATATATATATATATACACACACATATACATACACATAAACAATATTTATAAACTAAAAATACAACACTTAAACCTAATTTGTCATTTAAAATTATTGTAAAAGCAAATTTAGGAATCACAACTATTTATAACAATTATAAATGTACACTATGAAAAATTAATATTTATATATTGGGATTTGATAAAGTTGACCTTCAACAGTTTTAAACACAATAATGGTTAAAAAATATTAAGTAAAAAACCAAAAAAACAAAAAAAAAAAAAGTTGGTGCCAGTAGCCAGAAGGGCAGGACACCAACATATTGTGCCATTGCGCTTAATCCCGACTCAAGGACCTTTGCCGATCCTGCACCCCCCCATATCAGGTCTATCATAATAAAGTCAAAAATGCCAAAAATAAGTCTAAAAATAAATAAATAAATAATTTGAGTAACTTCAATAGCAAATACAGTACTGATAGAACAGATAATGGCCCTATTCCTATACAAATGTTATGAAAGCTGTTTTATATATTTTATTGTAAACGGTGCAGCTGGAAGAGTCAAACTTGCTATTTAGAAGTGGGTGTCCACCTACTTTAAGCCAAATAGCCTTTTTTTTTTTCTGATGCTGTTACTCAGCCCACTTTGCATTAGCATCTTTTTAACATCAGCGGAGTGGGTGTGCACATAGGCCAAAGGGTCTCAATCTTGGCTCATGTGTTTGTGTGTGTGTGTTTGTTTGTGTGTGTGCATGTGACTGAACTAGGCTTGGAGAGGCTCTTAAAATCCAGAGGGTCTCTTCCATCTGTGCCTTTTCTCAGAACCGCCAGCCATGACACAGAATGGTCCATTTCCTCTTGTGCCTTGATGCTACACTTGAGACTAAAGGAAGAACCTGCTCAAAGCTCCAAGTACTGATTCTTTTGCAGGTTGAAATGTACCATTTCATACTAGGCAAATAGAAGAACAGTCAATGCATTAAAGAAAAAAAAAAAATAATAATAAAAATCAATATATCATAAACATTCATATACTCATTTTTAACAAGAACAAAACAGATAAAAGGATCTTAAATTAATAACTGATGTGAAAAAAGACCCAAATGAAGAGAATTCAAATACATCACATGGGTAAATGAATATAGCATTGAACACACACACAATCTGTCATTTTCACACTCAGATTTTAAAAATAAGCAACAAATTTCACAATTCCTATAAAAAGCACCAAGCATTAAACAACCATTCGGTTCCTGCATAGAGAAAAAAATGAATGCATTCATCACTGTTGTGACTATATCCAATCTTAATTCTTAACAACATTAACACATTGCACCAGATGACTTTAATGAATGTGGACTAATTGAAGGATTTGACTGCGGATTTGCAAGTGCTCTTCATGCATGTCAAACACTCAAAAAATATGGACTTGAAGCCCGAATAAAATGGACGTGCAAAAACACTTTAAAGCAGCTGCTTTATCTAACTTTTCACTTGCTCTTATCTTTTATTATCCAATTCCGCATCAGACGCAAATGAGTGTGTGACAGAGTGTCTGTGTCATAAGGAGAATCCTTGCTACATAAGACACAAACACTCACATGCTCATATCTGCTGGTTACTATGGTAACCGGGGCTGTGCCCATTAGCCTCGTTCACTGAAGAAAGAAAAGAGAGCAAGGCAGAAAGTAAGAAGGAACGAGAGAAAGAAAAAGGGAAAGTATAAAGATCGAGAGAGAGAAATGATGTAAACACTTATAGGAATAAAGGACAGTGGGAGAGATGAGGTGGAACTGAACCTCATCTGCCTCATGATAAAAACGAACCCAATTTGCTGCCATTTCAGGCAATTTGCCATGGAAAGTGAGAACACTTTTCATTGGCTTTTATAATGTTCAAAGGTGTACAACAGGTTCCTCGCCTCCTTTATTTCTCTTTTATGGTGCGCAGCAGGGCGCTTCAAAATGTGTTGCTGGCAATCAAACATTAAAACTTCCTTAAATTTCATTCATCATGGTATGCAAAACTGATCACAATTACATAATATGACTTTGCAGACCAATATTTTGTGTAAGCCAACATCTCACGCGTTTTTACAGCACTGCGCATTATAACCAGTCACACATGATTCTGTTGAGCTTATGAATGCAATGACCTCTTTCTGGCGAATTCTCTCGTCAGAAACACCACAATGCAAATGTGTGTATGAATCTGTAAGTAAGATATTAAGGTCATTGTGTAAACAGCTTCAGTGATTTTAATAGACTGTAAAATGTTCTTTGATAATGTATGCTCTTTACTATCTTTCTGTACAATGAAAGTGTTATGATTAGTAGCCTAACTTACAATATGTTTATTCACATTAACTTTCAATGTTAAATTCACATTAAATATAAAGTCAGTCTTATTAAAATATGTTATGGCATGACACCCATATCTGTTCATTAAGTAAAGAGACAGGTTTTCATGCATAGTTAATACCGTATTGTCCCGAATATAAGACGACCCTGATTATAAGACAACCCTCCTTTTTCCAGATGTACCTGTTGGAAAAAGGCTTTTTGAAAACCAAATCTTGTTTTTTTTTTCTCTCTCTGTAAAACACATTTATCCTTAAATTATTTTCATATTGCATATTTTTCCAATTCTAATTTTTGTTTTGAAAGTAGGGTAAATACTGGTAAAATGTACCAACAATGACATTGGACAATTTTGATATACCATTGAAATAACAGGTAGCCCATCTGAATTATATAACAATTAGGCTATCATAGTAGCCTACCAAAATGTTATTATCAGTAGACGTGAAATCTTATTGTAGTCTTCAAATCTGGGTACTGTCTTATGTTTTAAAATCACTTACAGAGGAAGTTTGGTCCCATCAGACTAACATGACAGTCACGATCATGCTGCTGTAAGCTTTTCTTTTTCATTTGTTTTCATTCGCGATCTTTACAACACACATTACATTACATATTTCATGGCACACTCGTTTTATGCGTTTTTGGCGCCACCTATTGTTGTGGGTGTATTACTGACATGTCAAAGTCTCTAGACCCTGAATATAAGACTACCGCGTTTTTTCCAAGCGGCAACCTCCCGCTCCCTCTAGTGAAACCAACACGGAAGTGACTAAAACTGCAATTCATCGACTGGCCGCTGGAGGCTGGCTCCAAAAGGGAGTCAATGTTAAAATGCCCAATTTTACAGCAGAAAAAAACATGTTTACAGCCTGGTACAAAACATTATTTTGGTCTATATAGCTAATTTTGCCCTTCGTGACAACTGTGAGGGGGGTGAATTTTTTTATAACTCATCCGTTTAAATTATATTAAGCCTTAAAGTTCTGCATAATTAAGGGCGTGGCCACTTGAGTGACAGGTGGACTGCCGCGAGCTCTGCTCCAGAGTGTGAACTCGCTAGTGCGAAACTTAGAAAACTGGCTTTAATGATTTGTATTTGTACAGAAAAAAATAATTATAGGTAGGACACTGGGAATCTGGCAATTAGATGTTTTTAATCGTTATTGCTTACAGTGCTTTGTTATATGGAGCAGTTTGTTAGATCGCGATCTCTCTCATTTGTTTGTCTAATGAAGTGCCAACAGATATAGAAGTACACAATAAACGCGGTAGACTTTAATGGACAGTAAAACAAAGGCAGAATACCGTATACTCCAGGCTGGCACAGTATTGACGAACCAATGCAAACATATGCAGAGCACCGTAACTTATCTGAGCTTTCCAAAACAAAGTCAAAGCGCCGTAACTGATGTTATACTGTGTTCTGCCTTGGTTTCTCCGGGGCTTTTCTCCATGATACTTAAACACATGATAAAGGAGGTCATTAATGTCCCAAAATGATCAATAACTCATTTTCGACCAAAACGGTTATGGTGTTCTGTCTTTGCACGGCAGCACTGCTGTCACTATAGAGGGCGTGGTTTCAGCTCAGCTTCACCCACGCCCCGCCTTTTGCCCATTTTCGATTATCCGGGAGTGACGCGCGGTGACGCGCTTCCAAGATGGCGGCGGTCGGCTCCGCCCACTTTAGGCTTCAAAAACGCTTTACAGAAACCTACGGGTGACGTCACGGACACTACGTCCATTTTTTTTTACAGTCTATGGTTTTTTCAGATGTATTTCCAAGGAAAAACATCGTCTTATATTCGGGTCAATACGGTACATTAAATCATGAAACTAAACACTTAAAACTACCCATATTACAACAACAAATGCTAAACAAAAAAAAACAAAACAAAAAACTAAGTGAAAATAGTAGATAAATCCATTTGGGCCTACTAATTGGTAAGAAAACAATACCAGAGAGCACAACCTGGGTAGAAACAGGAAACAACTGACAATAGAACAATGTCAGCCTTTCAAAATAAAAGTCATTAACCAAAAACTGACAGAAATAAGTTAAACTAGGATACATTTCTGCTGATATCCAATCAAAACAATGAGTATATATATATATATTGTGTTGGTATATATATATATATTGTAAAGATATATCCCCCCAAAAGCTGAAAATCTACTGACGAGCACTTTTGGAACAGAACAACATCATTTGTTTTCTGCAGTCAATATAAATGCTAACTCAAGTGCTAGCGTACCTCAATTCAAAAGCAGTCAAACCTTTTGATTCTTCAGTTCCCCATGAATGCTTCTCATGATAGACTGGATTTAGAAGCAGGCTTTTTTGTTTGTTTGTTTGTTTGTTTGTTTGGTTGGTTATTAAGCCTTTGCTTGGCTAATTCCATGCATATATTAGCACAAAAAAGAACCTCTGCCTCATTATCAGACCATCATCTCACGAAAAACTAACAGGATTGCTGTTTTATTCTGGTTCTGTTTCTTTGTTGTTACATTTCTCTTTAATCAGAAGATTACAGAAAGGCCACACATCAATGATTAATGTCTCTCGTGTAATTATTATAACAGCTAGCAGTTGGATTGACGGTATTTGCATGTCATCTTAAAGAGAGCATGTTTTATTGTGCTCTCCTGCAATTAGCCTATTGTGTAAAGGCAGACTTAAGATAACGTAATGAATACTTTTGTAAACACTTAAATTATTCTAGCAGGCGGGGTCATTTGGTTGATGAAAGGGAAAATAAGGCAAAGAACAATGGTTGCTTAAATGTTATATTTGTATTTAGCAGTGCATTGTGTTTAAGATTATGCTAAAGTCAAGGGATTTAAGAAAAAGCATGAAATGAAAAATATTATAATATAATATACATAGCCAAACACTAAACATCCGGTGTTGCGGTTATCAAAGACAGAATTAATTTCCATTCCACTCCTTTTTGAGCGGTTTCTCATTTTAGATCCAACAGGGCTTTTTCAGCTGTCAGCATTTTCTATGAGCAACTGCTGTTTGGTGTCAGTTTTCACAGGATTCTTTGCACAGTTCAGTTTCTTTAAAGCTCTTGATCATATGACAACAAGTCTTTGTTGGCTGCGTTTTGTTCTGCTAGGCCAACTTATGCAATGTAACCTATATACTGCCAACTCATCCCAGCAATGTTCTGCTGAAGGCACCTAATGAGTAGTGCATATGAGCAGTCATTATTTAGCATGAAATTAATCCTTAACTGCTTTCATTACACAAGGATGTCTACTAAGCCAGTGGCATCAAAGTCAACAGGCACGTCTTGCAAGGAAAAAAGCCTTTGTTAAATTGAGTGGAAGTAAGGCATTGTGTGTGAAAGGCATCTGTTTGTTTAGTGCACTTCCCGTTAAAAGCAGCTGAAAATGACAAGACATATACAGTATCCTGTGTTTCATTCATGTTAAATTGAATTGATAAAGACATAATGTTGATTTCCACAGAACTTAATTTTGACCTGCCCCTCCTTTTCTTTAAAAGAAAGAAAGAAATGGGGTTACTGTAAAGCACATACAATTAAAGTGGGATGAAGAGGTCTAAAATACTCACAGGAACAATAGTAGATTTTACTGTCAAAAATTTATTTACTAACCTGTATGCAAAACACTAAAACGGTGTAAAAAAAATTATGAGAAAATTGTTACAGCTTAAATAACAATTTATATATAAAATTAGTGCTTTTTTAAAAATATATTTAAAAATATTTCTGCTTTTACTTCCTTCAAACTTTGGCTATTAAATCCTTCAAAAAAAAGAGTACCTTTTTTATGTTATGTTATTTTATTTTATTTTAGCACTTTGGCTCGATTCTTGAATTACATTTTTTTTTTTTTCAAAACTTTGAAAAATTTATTCCTTCTTCACTTAAGATTGGAATTTCTTTTGCAAACAGGATTAAATTGCAAATTTGTTTTGGGATATGTGCAAAAGAGCAAGTACAAATGTCTACAATTTGCTCAATAACTAAATGATTCTCTGTGAAATTGTCATATTCTTCACAACTTCTAAACATTCTTTCATTATGTGAGCCATCACATGCAAATTGATCCATCAAATTATGTGTTTCTAGTAAACATTTACCTACAAAGCTGTATCTAAAAATGTGATATGCAAAATCATTTAGATAAAACGAACAGTCAGTGTGTCAACAAAAATTTGAACAAAAATTTAATTTGTACATAAACATTTCCATGGTTGACTGCCATGGTAAAAACAAAAAAACAAAAAAATCAAAGCCAATATACTGACACAATAACTAGGTTTTTAAGCATGAATTAAATTGCTACATTTTGCAGACATGCAATAGAGTTCTTACAGTTTAGAGAATGTTAAGAATGTTAATGTTTCAAAAATGATCCAAAGCAATAGAAAAAGTCTGTAAGCAAAATGTGATAAGCCAAGATAATGTTTTGGTTAATCAACATTGTCACAAATGCTGTGTATTAAGCTTAACTTGTACTAAACCCAGAACAGTTCTTTAAACAATAAAGATGATTTGCTTGATTACTTCTAAAGTTGTGTGTGTAGATGTCGCTTGGCATGAAAACGGCTTGTTTAGAAACAAGCAAACATATACGTATGGAGAATGCAGACTGCAAACACATTCACACACACATTACACACATACAAGTTGTCACGGTGCTGTCATGCTTGTGCAGTGTCGCAGAATCCAGACTTATCTTCCAGCAAGCCAGATCAGAAAACAACCTAAGGCCGGCTAAATCGCCGTGACTTGATATCTCCCTAGCGTGGCATTCTGTTTCATGTCATAATGATGTTAACAGTGTGCTGTGTACGTTTGTTTCAGTGATCTTTAAAAGGACACAAAAGAGATCTAAAGCGAGAAAACGGAAGCATTAAGCATTATAATTCATCAAAACGAGAGAGAAAAAAGACTGAATTCCAAATTTTGGCTAGAGTTGATGGGCTGCTATTACAAAAAAAGAAAGCGAAATTATGCTGTTAAATTTTGTGCAATGGATGAACATGGATCTGAGCTGCCTCTGAGGTACTAAAAGCCCTAAAAAAAAAAACTATTTGTTCAATTAGAGCTTGTGAAGTAGCTGCCAATCCCAGCACTTGAATCCTCAAACAGCTAGAAAAGGGAATAAAGATGACAGCTTCACTAAACATTAAGCCATAATGCTACGTTGCGGTAATTACTGATCATCATTTTTGGGTCTAGACATGCATGATCTTCAGATGAGATATTACTCTTATTGTATTAGTATCTGAACATAAAACAACATTTAGTCTTTTATTATCTATTATTTATGCATTTGCATAAACAGTCATATTTTAAAGGTACACTACACAATACTGGGTTCTCAGTCGCCATCTGTGGATGAAACATACATTTTTACGTTCTTCTGCACAAATTAATTTGATGCTGAAGCCTAAAATTTCCTGCCAAATCAAACTTGACAGCTCTGAACATAAATCATTGCTGTATTGTAGGCTTCTTTAGTGACTTGAGGTAAGGCAAAGGCAAATTAATTTTATCATGTACTGGCTCAATAATGAATTTCTATTGAAAAATAATACAAAAAATTCTCTGTAGTGTGCCTTTAAGCACTTGCAAACGTGTCGGTGTGAACAACTGGGTGTAAGACAGCCGATTTGGAAATTCAGTGTGTGTGGCATAAAGACCAACTATTACACAAGGAACTTTCACTCACATTGACTTGGCTTTGAATAGATTATTGAAACCGACAAGGCGGGAAATGAAACTACTTTACTTCCAAATGTTTCCCCTGCTCTGGTTCTTGTAATGATTCTCAAACATGCTACATATTGTTACCGATGTCCCATTTACATCTGAGGCTTTAGTGTCGACCAACTTCAGCAGCTCGATCAGATTCGACAATATCAAAAAGATATCAAAAGATAATAAGCAAATACATGCAGTGCACTGGGCTAAACCTGTTTCACTAAACAGAGATGCTATCTCACGTCCTCTGCTTTACTCGTTGAAATGCATGGAGATTGCCAGAGTCTTTCATATTCATTGCCTTGCTATTTCCCAGCATTGGTGCAGAATGGAACTTGGACGAGCTCCGATTGTGCCGGAAGCGTCATTTATGTGTGTCATATGTGGGAGGAGAAGCTCAGATACTATCTATGTCCCTGCTGTCGTGGTCCAGGTTTTTTTTTTTTTTTGCCTGTCTCTCCCTGATTTCTGCTGCTTCTTGTTTTTTTTTGTTTTTTTTTGTGGCTGGCAGGCTGCTTGTTGTCTTGTCTGGTTTATTGTTGTTTTTTATTTTGTAAAGTATGCATTTTGTGTTTGTTCAGCCGTGAATTGTTTGCAACAAGGTTTTAAAGCTGTTTGTGCAATGCCTGCTCCGATTTGTCTTTTGTCTAATGAGAGCTGCACTTTACAAACCAGCTACAGTCTAGCATTGTGCAATGGGCTGAGAAGCCTGTTTTATATATACATCAATATACTACCGTTTAAAAGTGTAAGGTCGGTAAGATTTATTAATTTTTTTTCATTTGAATATATCAATATATTTTTTTCAGTAAGAATGCATTAAATTGATTAAAACTTTACAAAACATTTGTTTCAAATATATTTCTATTTATTTTGAACTTTCTATTTATCAATAAATCCTGCAGCCTTTTTAAGACTTATTTTTTTTTTTTTTTTTAAATAGTATCAATTTAAAACTTTTGTACAATAGTGTGTGTATGTGTGTATATATAATGTATGTATGTTATAGAAATAGTTTTTTTAAAATAAAAAACAGATTTATATATTATGTATTATTTGTATGCATTATTGTTTGAATAATAAATTAAATAAAAATGTAATGATTTTTATTACAGATATGTTTGTCTATTTTTTTTAAATATGTATTTACAAATCAGGGTTTTCTTATTCTTCTATTATTCATCTATTCAGTCATGTCTCAAAATGTCAGCAGAGTTGCAAAATTTCTAAACCTCATCTAAAATTAATTGAAAATGAAACAACTCATTTAATATTTAGTTTGACCTTCTGAGGTTGACAGTGTACATTTTCTGAAAGTTAAGCGTCTCTTTACATCAGTCATTTACTGAGAAAAAGTATAATAAAAGTTCCAGGCAATAGAAATGAAAAGTTTCATAAGCAAAGACGCATTCACAAAGCAACACAAGTACAGCCGAACTACTCTAACTAGAAGCTTTATTCCGAAGATTCTGGAGACTCAAAAGTTCTCATCTCTCACAGGGCTGTGCATATTAAAAGCAAATATTCTTTACTCTGTCTCTTCCACAAGACTGCTGATCAAAGACTCAAGGTGTTTAGCTCATCTGATTCTTTCTTTTGAGACGTTTTAGCATTGCGCTGAAGTCACGATGCTAATTAAAGATGCATCAAAGCCTCTCCTCCTTCTCTGACTTCCCACCTTTAAACAGAGTCTACTAGCAAACTTATCTGGACATAGAATTTCACTTCGGCACTTCAGATTGAGGAGAAATGGGGGAGGACAAAAGGGAAAAGTGCTTTATTTGATTTAACAACCCCCTCTTCTCCAATTGCTTCCCCTGTGAGTCTCCCGCAGCAGCGTGGTTGTCATGTCTGACAGCGGTTGGGTTGCTCTGCCAACATATAGAATCATTCCGGCACCCCTAGTGGTTCCCATGCAAAGCGCAACTCCTGCTCACTACGTTCCTGCAGTCGGATGGAGTGGAAATTAGCCTGGGCATTTTGGGACCTCAGCTCAATCGGCTGCATGAGCTCCTTCATGAATAATTATGCTCCGTCCCAAAGCTTTAGCAAGATCTTAAGAGCTTTCTTCTCAAAAAGTGATATAACAGTATGGCAGATTGCCTCTGATAAGCCTTAGAAAGGGCAGGCTGGACCCTTTCAGGATGTGCCGATCGATGATCCAACATGCTTGTCTGATGAAGCCCTGCGCTTAGTTCCCCAAAGTCATTTGTAGCCATGCGTGCTGTCACATCTCAAACCAAAGGCCATTGTTTTATAAAACGACGTAAAGGACGGTGCTTCGGTGATGTAAGCTGTCTAATATACTCATATTCAATATGAGCAGGATAGAGTTTAGAATTAGCAATTAAAACAACACTAATAGGGAGAGTAATTGGAAACATCACCGCTCAAAGAGAAATAGGATCATGTGCTGTTAATGCACTGCATTACTTGACAATCAAAACGCTGGTTATCTCGCAGCATTCCCCAACGTCCCTCCTGGGTCTCTGAAATATGCTTTACCAGTTAATTAACCAGCAGGATTAATTGGAAGTGATTTTTTTTTTTTGAATTGTAATGAAAGTAAAAGTGCTTGGCTGTCAGCTCTGCCATGTTTAGCCATAAAACGAGGGGATTTAGTGGACCGTAGAGATCCACGGCAATGCTCATAAGGGAAGGCATGATGAAACTAGAGGAAACGATGCAGCCTCAAGACATAACGCTCCATTGCGGGTCCCGTAATGTGGCAAAATGCTTTCTACTCTAGATCCAAGACTTATCAAAATTAGATGACAGTGAGAAAAAAAATGTATAAAGGTTGCAATGAACTCCCAAAACTAAGCACTGTGTTTTGGGGCGTTTTTGACGGAAATGCTTTGCTGACTAAAATGGGCTGTGTTTTGTTCTTCTTGCAGAGAAGCTATCGTTTTATGTGAAAATCTGTTTAGATCCTCCTGGTTGACAATCAAGGACAAATTGGGATTTGGGACCCTCATGGATAATTTGGATGTGTTACCATTACGGATTTTTTTGTTATTACTTAAAGGCTTAGAAATGGGAGACAGAGGGTGTGTGAGAGACAGACTGAAAGAGAGAATATGAAGACAGTGCCCAAAGCAACAGTTCCATTCAAGCAGATCTAAAGAAATCAGCTGTTGCACTGGAGCCCAAGTAAAGGCCCTCTGTGTCGTGTCATGAGAGGACGCCTGATGCTACTGTGACATCCTGAGAAACTCACAATTCAAAAGTAGAAGTGGTGAAGTTGATGCAAAGATTTGTGTGATTATCCACTTTAAGGTTGTTTTTGCATACTACAACAAAAGGTAAACCTGTAAATTGGAAAAAAAACTAACTTAAATAAGAACCAACCAAACTAAAAAAATCATTTACAGTGTCAATGAGTGATTCACACATGGCAAAATCTTACAAAATATAATGGCATCTCTATATTTCCATGTACGAAGTACGAAAATCTAAATATTACAAATATGTATATATGCCACTTAAAAAATACCCTGAGTTCTTATAGCTTTCGTTTGGTAAATTAAACTCTTTCATTGTCATTACAATCAGCATGCATCTTCCGTCAGCTTCTGCTTGAAAATCTAGAATCAACAAGTTACAGATGCATTGAGCTTCCCGCAGTCGTGATTCCTGTTTAACACATTTAAATGTAACACATTTGAATAAATTTAAATGTTATACAATACAAGTCTCTTCTGTGCCTCCTTTGCAGTCAAAAAAAAAGAAAAAAAAGAAAGGGCTTTCAGTGGAATGGTTTAACTTTTTTTAGATTAACATTACTCAGGTTTATGTGTAATGTAGCAATATTATATTTAGCCCTCAGCTTTGCTAACTATAATGTAAATTAACAAGTGAAACAGAAATATAAATGTCCATAAAATAAATAAACCAAACAAATAATTCTACAATAATAAAAAAAAATAAACCCATATGCTACTAAAACTGAAAATTAAAATGAAAAATACAATTCCAAATACAGTAAACTTCTATTATATTGTTGTATTATTTTGTATTATAAATCTAATAAATCCAAACTAACTGAAACGTAAAACCAAGTGAAAATGCAAAACTACAATAATCCTGATCCACAGCAGTATGATTTTTATGAATAATTAAACGTAACACTTCAGATGCTGCCTCTTTTAATATTAAGCCATCAGAGACTGTATCGAATAAGCATTAAAATACCAAATTACACTTTGACAAAGCAAAAAGACCAAGAGAGCATCCAGCAGCCCTCTATGGATTTATGGGTAAAAGAGCATCAAACAGCAGGCCACAACACTTCCACCCTCAGGACAGACCAAGAACTCAGCAAGGCCGTCCGTCTGGTGTCAGAACGTGTTTGTCATCGTGTAATTGTGTGGAAGTTTTTGTCTGCAGAAGCGTGACAGATGCTGGGTGTGTCTGCAACAGGAAATTAGAGCTTGTCCGATATTCAGAAGGATTCTGTCTTCGGCCCAGGATAATCGCCATCTCGTACACAAACAAGAACACGAGGGTTCCCGCCAAGAGGCAAATCAGATCATGATTATGGATTTCTCAAGAATGCAAACAAGAGCAACTGCAGGTAAACACAGTTAAATGCATGTGCGCTCAAGTAATAAGCCTCATGCATACACGAAAACGGAAACAGATCACCACCGTGGATTTTATAGAAATCCAAATAACACCTACACAAAACTGCTGCAAATCGCACAAGTTAATAAGAATATTAACTTGCTCTCTCTTTCCTCCTCTGCTCTCCTGTGGGATAATAAACCTGCTTGCATCTTATTTCCCCGTTTTCATTTCTATACTTCCTTAAAAGTGTTTATCCTTTCTGATCTCGGCAGTGTCACACTCATGCACTGCTTAGCACCCAGAGAGGCCATCCATAATGACAAAAGACAAGAATGTGCAAGAGAAAATGGATTAGACTGTAACATATTTAAATATCTGTACACAAAGACTTCCAGCTGCACAAGCTCAATTTTATGTCATTGTGTTTTAAAATGTGTCAGAGTGCAAATCAGACAAGAAGAAAAGATTTTTGGATTAATTCGTATAGTGACTCTTTCTGCAGGTTATGCCAGTAGGTGTCTTTTATTCAGAATGATTTGTGAATAAGGATTTGTGGGTCATTTTAAGATTCTTGGGATTTTTGACTTTTTTGTCTTTTTTGTGTTTAGTAAGTCATTGAACCCAAAGGTTGTTCAAATGTCTACAAATATACATTTCATCCATTTTGTCAACTGCTGGGCTTCCTGATATTTAGGACGAGGTCCTACTAAATAAAATTAAAATATGAATATATATAAAACAAACTTATTTTATTTCAGATAATTACCAAGGCGACATTTCTTATTTTATTTTAACTTAACTAACTAAAATAACTAAAACTGCAAAATAAAAAAAATAATTTAAAAAATAACCAAAATACACAACAAAATTCATAAAACCTTAACTAAAATTAAAATGAAAACAGGAAAAACACAAAATATTAATAATATAAACTATAAAATATCTAAATGCTACTAAATGAATACTTTACATTAGCAGACATTAAGCATGTTTAATGGGACTGCACACCTGTAATGCATCTGTACATAAAGGGGTAGTTCATGCAAAATTGAATATTTTGACATATTAATTTACTCACCTTCAAGATGGAACACAAAGGTTTTTGAGGAACACTGTATAAACAGTATCTTCGTTTGTGTTCCACAGAAGAATTATGGGTTTGGAATTATGAATTTACATTTTTGGGTGAACTTTTCCTTTTAGTATGTTTTAGGCCAGATGCAATATGACAAGATATTTCTCTGTCCATACTGTCCACATCACTGCTGTGCAATGTGACACAATCCCAGCCAGTCAGAAGATTTGATGTTAATGTGCAGTTATGTGCAGCTTTAGGACACAGTGTCCTAAGAAAAAAGAAAAAGAGGGACAGGAATCCAACAACAGAGCTGGAATGATACATGTGCACACTCACAGCGGTTACTAATGAATGGAAAGGTGTTAAAACAGTCACAACAGCTGGGCAAACAAGCAAGAGTGGGAATCCAGGTCAGTAATATGATGTGGTGTCACAGTACATAAATCTCTGCTGGGTAGAGAGGGAAGGCGAGCGGGGAGGAGGAACGGAGCAGGAGAGAGGTGCAGTGGTGGGCCTCAGCTGCACTTTCACTTGTTAAGCTTGTTTGCTTTGCATTGCATTGCCTGCCCTGGGGCCACTGCCTTCACATGGGCTGCCTACGCCTCTCTCTCTCTTCACTGCCGTCTTTGTGTGCCTTGCACAGCACTCCACCTCAAAAAATAAATAACACAAATAAAGGGCAACATGGGGCATGTGCCATGCAAATGAGAATGCTGAAAAAACAATCAGTGGAGCTGAGAATTTTGTCTTGGGCCTTGAGTTACAACAATAAAAGGCAAGAACAAAACCCTTTTGGCTTCTCAGCCCATGCAACTTCTGATGGTAAATTGTCCACGGAGATAAAAAAAGACTGATTTGAATCTCTTTGATTTGATTCTCTCACTCTGCTTACATCAGTGAGAGGCAGACTAACATCCTTTATGATCATGGTTGCAAAATTAACACAGGACTCCAGCCAAAAATGGGTATTTTTCCACAGCAGATTGTATTGTAATAATGTATTTATGCTGCAGCAAGTCATTGATTTTGATTATGTTTTTCAGAATGCATTTGATTGGCTGTTAGTCCCCATCTTTAGTGCCACTCATGGAAGCACATCCAATTACTTTATTTTGCTCAATTGCTAATAATTTGTGTTTGATATGTTCAAATCATAAATAAACACATTGGAATGTTTGTAAACATCCAGTAGCCTAAATATAAAGAAACTGATAATTTGTTATATTCTATGCAGATACTCGGAAAACTAAGAAAGCTTGTTTCCGCCATGGGATTAAAAAATGTTGCAATTACATTTTATTTTCCGTGGCAGAAACAGGCTTACATAGAAAACAATCTGATTGTAAGTCTGATTGCTTTACAGTTCAACAACAAAGAGGTTAATATTGGTAGTTCCGGAACTAGTCAGCGTTTTTGAAGGATTATGTTGAATGAATATGCAATTATTGACTCATTCATGAAGACAGCTTTTTATTTTGTTCCTGAATGAATCAGATATTTTGTTCACTCAAAGAGTCGCATGTTTCTCCTGAATGAATCATCATTTTTTAACAAATCAGTTGAACAACTCATAATGATTGCATCAATGTAACTTACAGAAAGAGTCACTGAGAGAAAGCTTTTCTCTTTTTGCTAGTTTATTTATTCATCTTTTAATTTTAACGTTATTTAAAAGAGAATTCAACCAAAAAAATGGAAGTTGAGGTTTCACACCCTGCTTATGATGAGGTTAAGCAATAGTGTGCGATATCTAAAAGGGTACAGTAACATATTTACTCATCAAAGCCAAAAAAAATTAGAGTGGTAATTTTTCGACCCTGACAAAGAAAGTGAGCCGGAATTTACAACGACCGACACTACAACTCTGCCCGTGGTGAGGAACGTGAGTGGAACACATTTGATTAATGAAATATGGATCTCCTGCAGGCATGATCATCACTGGGACATAAATCAAACCCCAGGACAGATCAGTGGGCGCTCGCTGCCTGCATGGTTATAGTAAAACACAACGTGAAGAAATTACAGGAGTCCTTGATGTTACTCTTCTTCAACCTGAGGTGCTATAATATGCAGACTTACATATCAATAAATAACAATTCACAGCAGAACTTCAGGGTGTGTTTATATGACTTGTTGTGATTAAAACGGGATTTTTTCACATTGTTCTCAAACAAAGACAATATGGCAGAGCTTTGTCTAGAACCTCATCTGTTAACAGATGTTTCTCAGCGTGCCTTTGGAAACTCCCTGAAGCACCCATTGAAGCGGCGGCTTAAATTACAGAGCCGTATCAAACCACAAAAAAAAACAAAAAAAAAAAAACAAAGAACACTATTTTCTCTGGAGTCTACTGAAGAGATTTCCTCTAATGTGTTCTTTTCACTGGTTGCTATGTGAACCAAAGGGACCACAAATCTCTTCTCCTCATCGCGATGTGGATCAATAATGAGAAACCGAGCACGCAGCACATATTTTGGGAAAAGAGGCTCCCATTGTTCTACATTAGACATTTAGTCACAGATGAGGCTGTCTGATTACACTTGCTAGATTTAAATAGATTGCTCCTGTCTCGGAGAACGTTTCTCGTGGGGCTGTGTTTGATATAACACCCATTGCCACTTTTTCCATATTGCTTTCTTCCGTCAAAAGAAAGAAAGCCAGTGTGAATAGATATGACGGATATTAAAAGCATGTTTTTGATGCCTTACACAGAAATTAGGTATAGCTCTGACTGAGATATATGATAGTGAAATACCTAAAGGAAGCCTATTTGGTTGGCTAGATGAATGGATGGATAGATAAATAAATAAATAAATAAATAGCAAACCCATAAAATATTAAATTTTATTTTTTATTTAATTAAAATGTATACATTTTTTTAAAACATTTATTTAGAATTTTTATTATTACTTTTATTATTATTTACCTTTTGTGTTCTCAAACATCATGAGGTTGAGTAAATAATGACAGTATTTTCATTTTGAGGAGTACCATCTCTTTAAATGAACATCATTTGATTTCTTACATGCAGAAATGATGAATTTATAACTCTGTGTGGGATTGAGGATAGTAATATGAAGCCTACAGGAAGTACTGCCTCATTTGGGTGGCGAGGTGAGAGTACCGTATGGCCGTGTGATATGAAAACTTCAAGTGAGTTAGCAGTCGTGAGATGTGGGCGAGAGATCCCTTTGCCTCTGAGACACTAAGCACAGAATGAGATTAGAAAGAAAGATTACACCTCTCCTTCTGCTTCATTTCAGCAGGGACCATCATCACTAGAAAATAGCACTTAACTTGACACATAGTACAATCAGAGTGATGCACACCATAGAGACTCTCCATTGAGCTGAGATAAGACTAAGAAATGTTTAATAATAAATAAATGAATTAAATTAAAAATGAGTCTGTCAGTTTAACATGTTAATTTAATACAATTAATTGCATAAAAACAATGTATAAAAAGAAAGAATTAGCACATTTAATAAGGGATTTTCCACTAATCACCCTACCAAAAAAAAAAAAAAAAACATTTCTTTGACTGCTATATTGAATTGCACCCATTTCTGTGAAAGCTGGACAAGGGCTTTAGGAAGAAAGGAAGAGAAAGAAAGAAAGTGACAGAGATGGAGAGAAAGAATAGATAGACTTTCTTTGACAGCTAGCTGTCTGTCGTGCATTTTTCTGTCTCATGTAGGAGAGAAATTGTGAAATGTTTTCTCTTTCTGCTGTTGCCTGACTTGCCAGAGTTTGAGAAAGATAATTCAGCTGGCTCCGAGGCCTTCACTGGTCAGAATGCTACAGCTTATTGAGGGTTTGAAATGTTCGCAATACTGCACTCAGCTGCTGTTGAATAACCATTTAGACCATCATTGTACATCACAATGAAAGTAATTGAATGCAAGTTTCTAAATTGAATGTACATGACATTTTTTAGAGTGTACTCAGACATTTCTAGACCTTTGGATTGCATTATTTTATATTATTTCTTTATGCCGAGTGGGGTCGAAACATCTGTGGAATCTTTCTTGTTGGAAAATTTGCTCTTAAATTCGTGGAGGTTTTGAAGCCAAAAGATAAACTTTATTAACAAAGCAATAAAGCCAAGTTATGTTTGCCAAGACAACTCCAGAATCTAGTTATGCACTTACATATATGCTCCTTGAGGCTATTCAATACATTCCATACATGTCCCTCTTTCTGCCATATACGAGCTCCTGAAGCATAATCAATTAAAAGGTCCTTTTCAATATATGTGTGTGTTCCATGCAGTTTTAAATAGTTCACTTTCAAATGTTCTAAGCACACTACAGTCCTCTCACACACAGTGAAATATATAATAGTACATAATCATTTTCTCAAATAGCTATATTTCTTTTTATTATACTTAATGAAAATTAATGACTATATTCCACAAGGCCACTAATCAAAATGCTTCTATTAAGTATTTTTCATTTCATATCATAATGTTTTTTTTTTTTTTTTTTCTCCAAACCAATCAATCAGTCTTCAGATTTTCAATGTGAACTCATATGATTTATTTTGTATTATATATTTATGATATCCAGAATTTTTTTTAAATACTTCGCTTAAATTTTCAGTGTGGATTATTATTATTATTATTATTAAGAATATAGAGAAAGATGTTTAAAGCATTGCAATATAGAACATGCACCCACATAATAAATGTCCATGCATATGAATATGTTTGATTACAACTCTTTCAATAACACAATCTGAAATTGTGTTATTTGAGACAGCCATCTTATTTTACAAAGATATAAACATCAAACATAAAACATGACTATTAAAGACCATTTTAATAGTATAATAGTCATTCCAGACTCTAAAATGCCAATAAAACTAAATTAGGGAAATATGTTGTCAAGCATAAATCATAAGTATGTTATTTTAAAGTACTATTAAATTAAATGTCAACATAACAACGAAAAACAAAAAAAGTTTGGCCATTTCTAATTATATAACATAAAGTTGGAGCGAAATAAGTCCTTATACAGCTTGCCAAACACTGTGGCTGGTCTTTTATCTACAAGAGTTAATTTTAGTGCCAGCGCTCCTGCTGACAGAGCAGAATGGATACGGACCCAATCTTGCTCCTCGTTTTATACTATATTAAAAAAAACACACACACACACATACACACAAATGTTTGAGGCAATGCAGGCGAGGTCTTTCCTTCTCTTCATAAATAAGCTTGAGCTAAACAGGCAAGTGATATTCAGCACCATGGAGAGCGATACTCTCTCACATGCCACATGCTGAGCTGAATTCACAACAGTTGCACCACTTCTGCAGTCAAAACCTGCATCATTCACCAACCGTGGAAATCCAGTTTAAAGGAATACATCACCCAAAAATGAAACTCAGCTGAAAATGTACCCACCCTCAGGCCATCCAAAATGTAAATGAATTTGCTTCTTCATCTAAACAGATTCAGAGAAATTTAGCATTACATCACTTGCTCACCAATGGATCCTCTTCGCTAAATGGGTGCCGTCAGAATGGTGACAAAAACATCACAAGTTATCCACACAACCCCAGTCCATCATTGATGAAGAGGAAAGGCTGGGTGTTTGTAAGAAACAAATCCATCATTAAGACGTTTTTAACTTCAAATTGTTGCTTGTAGATAAAAAAAAAAAGAGCCCTGTATCCATAATATTTCTTTCTACACTAAAACAGACATCTTGTCTGAATCAGGAGAGAAATATGCGGAAGCACCTTTTTCGTGTGAAGACCTGAAAGCAGTTTTAAACAAATATGTCTGTGGATTTTGATGTGTGAAGACAACAGGAAATGGAATTTTTCACTAGAGGAAGCATTATTTATGGATTATGGACTCATGGAAGCAACAGTTAAAGGATAAAATATCTTGATGGATTTGATTGTAGATTTATACTTCACAAGACATTAATTGATGGACTGGAGTTGTGTGGATTACTTGAGGATTATTGTGATGTTTTTTATCAGCTGTTTGTTCTGACGGCACCCATTCACTGCAAAGGATCCACTGGTGAGCAAGTGATGTCTTATCTGATGAAGAAAAAAACTCATCTACCTCTTGAATGGCCATTTTTGGCAAATTTTCATTTTTGGGTAAACTATTTCTTTAACTATTTGCTAAATAACGCATTCGCACGAGCAGGTGTTCACCCCACCTCTGGAGATGCCTCGGTACAGGCTGATGATGATGATGAAAAGAGTCCTTTGCTCTAATGAAAGCCACAGTGCTCTAATGTCTAAAACAGGTTGGAGGGTAAGTAAGGATCATGCACCCTGTGGAGCCCAGCACAGCGCTGGTAAATACTTTCCCAGCCCTCGCATTATTGTTCTCGGGGTGAGCCTGGGCTAATGTTGATTGGCTCTGTTTGTGCTGATGTGCCATTTCCCAGCTGGCTAGCCTTGTTTCCCAGCTCACTTTGATGGTGAGCCAACAATGATGGGGGCCTGCGTTCTCTCGCGCCTGGAAGAGCACGTTTTGAAAAGCGGGCCAAGACACTGTGCGTCTCAAGCCGCTTTCATTGTTTCGATTTTGATATATTTGTGTGCTGTAAAATCGCATCAGCACAACGGCAGTAATGCTCATTGACTGGGATTACGACGGATGCTTCCTGAAAAACACAAACTATGTTTCAACACAGTGGCCACTCAATACAACAGTGCGCTGCTCCAAATGTGACTATGAAAAATGGCACTTTCAAATGAATTTTCCATGTTTGCTGTAAACAATTTTTTTTCGAGAGCAGCAGCAGTCCTTATGTGTTTGGAGCATGTCTGTGCCATATGTGGCTGTTCTAATTTTAAATGCTCTCTAAACTGAGCCTGTGATGTTACTCCAGGCAAAACAGAGAAGCAACTGAAGCTCCAAACTGTAAGGGAAGGTGAAACATGAACACTTGTGTGAAAAACACAGGATAAAACTAATCAGAAAAAAAAAAAAAAAGTTATATATAACCTCTCAGGGCTTTACAAAATACAAACTTGAAACTAGTGAAAGCACAGCATGATGTAAGGTTATAAGCACATTGCACAAAAACAATAACATAAGGGAGGAAAAACACACACACACACATAAAGCACACACTTTCCCTGTCACAAACACTGGCTGGAGGCGTTGATAGGACTTTAGGACTTCAGGGAAGCATGGCGGAAGAATGAATGTGAAAGAGAGCAATGCTTATCACTGAACTGCAGCACCTCTCAGAAGGAACTCAAGGAATGTTCCAGAAGCACAAGTGCAAAGTGACTTTGGAGGAAATGGAGGAAAGCAGACAGCTGAACTGATGAAAGTGTCCTATTACAGCACTGCTCTGCCTTTCCATTTCCTGGACCTTCAATATTTACCATTAATCTATCTTTCTTTTCATTAATAAGCAAAATAAATTGTATTTTCAAGTATACATAATATAATGAGGATTATATTATGAAAGAGGATGTGTTGATGCTAGAAGTGCTATATATATTATTTTTATATACATTTAGATCAATATAGAATTTATAGAATAATATATAGAATATATATAGAAATGTTTCAGATTCTATATATCAAATTTTAAATATTTGAAAATGCAATTATAGTATTAATACGACATCTTATTTCTGTGGAAATGTTTAGTCCACTAGATGAAAGAGATAGGAGAAAAATTATCAGCAGAGCTGTCAGCACATGCCCTGCATCCATTTTTATAAAACGTCACAAATTGTGCAGATTTCTTCAGGATAGGTGAGTTGAGAATGAGCACATGCCAAAGCATGTTAAATGGTCAGCAAACACAACCTTTCTTGAAGCCCGAGACGATTCCAAACACGTCAAGGAGGACTGTGAAAAGCCTCTTAATTCTGAGCAAAAGACCGTCTGTGTGTGTCTCTCTCAGTCGTTTTGAGAGAATAAATAAAATCCAAAAATGATTAAGAATGTAAGAATCAGAATAAAGCATTATCATTTAAGCTATAATGTCTGAAAGATTTGATGGCACAAAGAGGACGCGCATTTGCAATCTGCCAATAGATGCAGACGGCCAAATAGTCTCCCAGAATAATAGTTTTGTTGATGCAGAAAACTATTGAGTCCTGAGGCTTTGAAGACTGTATGAACTTTGTCCTTTCGGACTTCTCTCAGTCCATTACAAGAAAGGCTATGAAAGAGGATTTGTTGATGCTAGAAGTGCTAACAGGCCCATTTTCAGTTTGAAATGTTTCATTCTCTTTTAAATGCATCCATTGAAACGATTATGTGTATATTACATCAGCTTTTTCCTTTCCAACAGGACTGAATAAATACATATGAATGACAACTGGCCTCTTGCAATTGTGCCTAAATTTAGAAATCCTTAAAATCACTTTCATGTTTTTTGTTTTTTTTTGTTTTTAATCAATCAAGATAGCTCAATGTTACAGTACATCTGATGATATATAATCACTGTGCATTAATTTGTTCTTCATCCCCTCTCTAGACCTGCCTCAGCAATTGGAGTTCACCTCCGCCTTAAACCTATGATTCCATGAAGACCACTATCTCCATCGGTTTATTGACAATCCACAAACTGAATACAGATGAAGGGCTTAAGTGTCCCTCATTATGGTTACATGGAGCCTGTGCTCTTTAGGAAGTTGGCTTAAAGTTCAAGTACTGCAATCTCCTTACCAACAGCACCAGTGGGTTATTCATCCGCTCCTGTAGCAGGATGGTGCACCAATCAGAATTTAAAAAGCAACAAATGCTTTTTAAATTTCAATTTAATTTTTGAATTTGAACTGAGGTAGCTGAAATATAATTTGAGTTAAATATAAATGTACACATAACATTTGGGCTATTTCCAAAAACATGAGATATGAATTTATATACACTACTGTTCAAAAGTTTGGTTTTTGAATACCAATATTACTGATACTACAGATTTTTTTTTGAATGAAATTAATACTTAAGAATGATTATTTTGATAAAAAGTGACTGTAAGTACATTTATAATGTTACAAAAGATTTCCATTACAAACAAATGCTGTTAATATATATATATATATATATATATATATATATATATATAAACAATCTAATCCAACCCTATTCCAACCCTGAAATGTTATTCAAACTATGAATTAATATGCCTGAAAAGACATGTTGGAATAAGATTTTCTAGTTAAATTTAATGTGAGTGTACCAAATGTCAATTTGCATGCATAATAAAGCTAACAATGGAGCCAAATACTGTCTGAAACTTGTGCTTTTCAAGCAGAACTCTTGCTTATTATTTCTTGCAAAATTCAAAAAGGTTCTTCCTCACTAAAAATAACACCAATATCTCCTTAAAAAAAAAAAAAAAACACATACTGTGTGATGACAGGTCCTGGAACTTCACAACAAACCTCTCAGGATAAAGTCTACACCAGTAAACTTGACACTACAGTGACTGTCACACTATTTTAGTTTCCCAACAGCTCATTAAATAAACATGAGGGTCTGACTCAAAACAGGGCATATTTGGGCTATAATTTCACATGGTAGTCTGAGTGGAAGTGATTATTTATAATTTTATTGCCACCCCTTCTATAGCTTTGGTTCTTGAAGTACACTGTTGCAGAAATCCTTTAATTAATGTATCGGGGGCTTTGGAAGAACTGGGATGTCTGACTCAAAGAGGCAAATTAAAAGCAACGAAGTGCAGAAGGCATGTAGCTTCTGACATTAAAGCCATGCAGCATGGATGTCATTACATATGGAGACTAGATCAATACAAGAGAAAATGAAAAAAAGAAAACCCTTCAAGCATTGCAAACAACCGGTGAGCATTCGCACAGCATTTCAGCAACCTGTTTGTGTGTGTGTGTATCAGTGAATGAGCTCCACCACTGAGAACTGCTGTATGTATGAAAGAAATCGCACTGCTGGAATACATCGTCCTTATACTGCGACGGCAGGGAGCAGAGTCAAGGTGGAAGAGGAGAGGGTAGAAAAGAGGCAAATATACAGTGGAACGACAGAGGCCGAAAAGCAGGGGGCAACATCTCGAAGGGCATTGTGCGCCATCTCCAGCTGGAGCACTTGACATTTAAACTAGGGTCTGGAAATCCCAAAGGAAAGGCTCAACATATCTTCAGATTTGTGTAAGGGGGCTTGAAAGAAAACATCAGCATGATTCAACATTAAGTGTACAGCCTCTGCTGGGCTGACATTTGCGTTTAAAGACATAAGTAATCCCTGCGATATTTCTCATCCCTACAATCAAGATATGCAGAGATATGAAAGGTGCCACATTCGATAATGGAGGAATAAAGGCCTATCCTACCAAATTTTCAGCACAAAAGCATTCACAACAAGATTTTTAATCAAAGAGCCAAATTGTCATTGTTTAATTCAGACATTAGGTTCTTTTTTTTTTTTCAGTTACTCTGATGGGAAAACAATTCATTTAGCTCTATAAACTTTGTAACATTTAACAGTATGCAATATAAAAAAATTAACATTAGGCTATTTCACATTAACAGAAAATGACTAATTGATAAAGACAATCACTGTTTAGTTACTCAATGTATAAGTGATTTGAATGAATCAGTTGAGTGTATGATTCAATGATTAGCTTATAAAGACAGTTGCTTGCGTTTTCCCTGAATGAATGAATGAATGAATCACTCAATGATTCACTCGTAAAGACGGTCACTTTTTGCCACCTCTTGGAGCAACAATGTTCTACTATTCACTGATACTTAAAGCATCAAAGATATAGTATACTAAATAATGACAATTATGTCATTATTTGCTCATCTTTATTAAGGAAGTCAATGGGAAGCAAAACTGATTGGTTACCAATATTCTACAAAATCTTCTTCATACATAAATACATTGAGGTTTATTATTCAAGATAAGTATTATTCTGCAAACTAAATAAATAATATATAATTCCCTTATTAGTTTTCCCCTCTTTAGCTTAATGTATTTACCTCTATAAGTGTACAGCCCCATGACTGGATTTTTCTACAGAAAACATTCTGTATGTTTTTGGATGTGGTTAGATTTTAATTTATGTTTTTGTGTTGGACTTGGTTCGATCAATCAAGAACCTACTTGTTTTGTATATACATTTTATATCTGACATTAAGATCTAGTTAATGTTTGTATAGATCCAATTAAGCGCTATCAATCACTACTTTGTGTGCATATTATAATTATGCCACGAGAAGCTACAACGAGCAGCTGCGCACCCCTTTATAATACATACACAATAGATAATAGCAGCCTGTGGGGTCTCAGCGGTGGTGTGAAGCAACTAAACACACAAACTTGAGGAAAGTCACAAATGAATGTAAATAATGGGTCAAATTACACCTTGCACCTCATCCGTGTAATTTCCAGAACAAACTAATTTTCTCAGGTGTGAGAAACAAGGGTGACAATGTAAAGCGTAGGAGGACAGACGGATCCTCTGCATCTTGAAGAGGGCCTGATCTGAGAAAACTTTAATGAGACCACAGATGTGACTTTGTCTCACTGCTAGAAATCAAATTATTACAGAAATCTATGCACAATCATGGCTGGCGCCTTACTGATGTAGAATGGCGATTTTTTTTGGACAGCTTTTAAGAGGTGAGGCACTAGTTCCTGTCACCACTCGCTCAAAACTGCACTGCAACAAAAAGCCAATTAGCCAAGGAGCCTCGTAGAAAATGAAAAGGGAGTGTTTTTTCATTCCTAATTATTGCTCTTATCAGCAAGGTAATTTAAGAAATGCCAAATGTCAGCACAGGGCAGCTGGGAAAAAAAAAGGGTGATGCTGTGAGTTCTGGGCTACTAGAATAGAGAAAGGTTTATCCCTTATTACAAAAAAAAAATACTTACAGTGCAGCCCTTCTACTTTATGTAACCACCAGTGATAATTACGCCTGCCAAATCTGTGGAACTTCTGAAAAATGTCAAACGTTCTCTTGGTAATTAGAGGGATTTGCGTCTTACCGCAAACTAGCAGCAAAACCCTTTTATTCCTTCAGACGTTCACACATGCTTGTGTTGGTGTGTGATTTCTCTATTGTTGTTATGCGATTCGGATACTGAGCTCTTATTGTTTGCTTCGTCTTTGATTCTACTACTAAATTTATTATGTTATCAAACACAGCAGTGCACCGACTGACAGGGGTGAAAAGTGGGTGCACACTGTGTGATTTGTTGTGTTTTGCGATTGTTGCTTGTCAGATTGTATGATACCATCTCAGTGTGATCTTGGTGAAAAGCAAAGACAGAATGTGTGACAGTTTTGTGTTTCATATTGTATGATATATTCATGAAATAGTACTACACAAACCCAACTAAGCCTTTGTGCTTATGCTAGCAATGTTATGACTGAAATAACTAGGTGTAATTTGCACAGTATACATTTTTGCATTTAAAACATGAGATGCAGGGCATCTATAAAGTTCAAAAGTTACAGTACTTCATTATTCAGCCACTCACTTTTCTGTTTTCTGGGAGAAATAGAAAATTAATTTACATTTTTTTAAATTAAATCCAAAAGTTTCAGAACTCTTCCTTGACTGCACTGCAGTAAAAGACAAAATACATTACTTACACATATTTGAGAATGGGAATATCAGATATTTCACTATTAACAAGATGTGTCTCCATAGAAATAGGAATATGATGTGTACTAAAATAGTTTGCATTAACATATATGTAAGCAAGTACCCATGCACTCTAATTAAATATTTTTTTTGCAAGCAACATATAGCCTGATCCAGTCATTTATTTCATAATATAGTAGATATTTTACAAGTGACAGATTTTTTTCTGAAGGGCTCTAAAAAGCGTGAAATGGACTTTTTTCCTGTCTGCTGCCTTTGACGTCAAAGCTCATATGCTGGAAAGATAGTTGGTAAGGGCTTGGGACTTGGCATGTTATTCTGATAATATTGAATTCAATAAAGTGTGACAAAAACATTTAAATAACATTAATGGGAAACATATCTAACCAGTGAACACAAGTTGTACTAAAGTTTACACAATGTTGGAATAAATGAAAAGAAATAGGCCTAATATGCTGGTAAAGGTTTCTGCCAATAACCTCCATTTTGACAATGGCCTAGAGTCTGGAAACTGACTGACGACTGGCTCTGTGGTTCTGCGGACAAATGTATCTCAAAGATGAGAGTGATTGTGTTTCCAGACATCTGCTGCTGACATCATAATTACAACTCCACCTGCTCATGCGCTCCCCCTTACTAGCTATTGATTGGCATTCATAGTTGAGACACATGTATTCTGGTCTGTTCTCACAAAAACACAGACCCATAGTAATTAAAGCACTGAAAGTGCATTAAACCTTTTAACAAGACCAATACTATTATTTATAAAGCCTCACTTATACTTGAACAATACCACAGTAGCTTTGTGAACACTAGCTTAGCCAGACAATAATAATAAATCATGATGCAATTATACATAGTCATTATAACTCTCTCCCTCAGCCAGTGTTTGGCCTTTCGCTTTCGAAGCCTGTTGAAGCATATAAATTCTGATGATAGGTTGTTCTTCCCTCTGTGGAGTGAAAGTGATTCCAAAAACTTTTCCAGCCTCATTAGATTTGCAGCCCTCTGCAGGTACAGAAGGAAAACAGATACAGTACGCAAACAGCTGGAACAAAGTCATCCTTGTCTAACATTGTTCAAGGCATGAAGCCAAGCCTTTCACTACAATACTATAAAAAGTCCCCATTCGACTAAAGTAATATTTTAAAAGGCCACAGGAGATCACATTAGCCTTCAGCATTGTGTCATGGACCACCATTAAATCACGTGATATGTATGGTTAACTCCCCCTATTAAGCATTCTGGGTGAAAAATAACTCTTGAGCAATCTCAAATATGCATAGTGATGATGAATCTTAATTACAAAGGCGATAAGCTTTCGTAATATCAGCATTCACAGCACGCACAGTCAACCAGATAAAGTGAAGGGCCGTAACTCAAAATTTGGTTTTAAATCTTGCTGGACTAGAACAAATGATCTCAAGGTGACTTTAAGCCAGGTAAAACTGATGAAGTTGCATTCTGCATATCTCAAACTGCATGGACACACTACCAAAATAGCACACACTAATTTAAAATGTTTGCCATTTTAATTAGATTATGCTCTGAGATTGCGTTATCTGATGAACTTACGGGGGCGTCGTGATTCAGCGACATTTGAGCCGGAACAGAGTAGAAAAGTGTTACATAACGAACTTTGTTTCGCACAACTAGTTTAAACAGGTTATTGTGGTGATTCAATTCAGATAGAAGCTGAATGGTACCTGAAACTTGAAATAGCAACACTACAAAGCAACCCGCTCAGTGGAAAAGCTAGAAACTCTTTATTCTTTATTAAATAAGACAGTTGAAGATACATTTCTAAGAATTACAGTTTGCTTGGGGCATCTAGTATTTTAAATGTAGCAAAACATCTTGGCTTCTGTTGACTGTATGTCATAGTCACAAGCACTTTATGATATTAATATTGTAGTGCAAGGAATTCTGGGAAAAAACTGGGTTTATTAATTTATGGAATCATCTAAAATGACAACCCAGCAAGCAGCTGCATCCTCCGCCGAAGCCAGAAGCCTAGGAATGAAAGGTCAAGGGGTCAAGCTAGTCCAGATCTCCGTCCAGCTGTGTCCTCTAGCTGACGACAGGTATCCATGTCATTCCTCCTTCATTAAGGTCCGCCACAAAAATATCACTCCATTATATTTCCAATGCGAACTCAAAGAGATATTATTTATATATGCTGTCTATGAAAGGGAAACAACATATGTGAGGGGAACTGGAGGGAGAAAAGAGTAAATGAGCTTTGAGGAAATTGGCAGAGAGGCTCAGCATGAGGCAGCCCCAAATTCAAGGGAACCCAGATCGTACTGACAGCTATTCTCCCTGCAAACAAGAGGCCCACCATGAGAAGCAGTCACGAACAAGCCTCCCTTGTGAAACAATGAGGCCACAAATATATCACTGACTATATTAAACGCATCTCCACTGAAAACAATGAGGCAGAAAGAATCAGACTGGAAAGCCACAGCGCATATGACCTGCTTGCAAATTCTACATGGCAAAAGGTCAAACGTATAACGCCGCACGCTCCCACCTCCTCTGAATCGCCGCCATTGGCTGTTGTCGAAGGGATGGTGACTCCTCTCTGTCAAGCCAATGCACTTCAGAATGGACTTTGATGTCATTTCTTCATTCACAGAAGCTGACCCATAAAAAGCCTGGCTCTGGACTGTGGTTATGGACATTCTGATGAGGGGAGAGGTCTAGGTCCAACATGTCTAGGAAATGTGCCAGTCTTCTGGTAAAAATAGCACTGTACAGCCACACACAGGCATACATATGGATTCAATGGATCTAATTAAGGTATATCACCCCAATGCTTTTGAATATAGCCAGTGGTGGACAAAATATATTTGAGTTAAAACCCTGACAAAATGTATTTCTTTTAAATGTAATGTAAACGTATTTCTTTTAAATTTCTACTTAATTTTACTTTTAACTTACTAGTAATTACTTTTAAATATCAAAAGTACTTATAAGGATAGCTGTATGTTATTTAAATTGCTATCTGTTATACTTCATCCGAAATGCTTAAAGATTCTAAAGTCCCTGCCACACATATAGGATAGAGCTTATTTTACTGAAAATAATCATGAAGTGAATATATATATATATATATATATATATATATATATATATATACACACACACACACACATTTAACTTCATATTGCAATACTGCATTTGAACTTGAGTTGAAGTGAGGTATCAACTGCAAAATTAAGTTGAAATTTAAAAAGCATTATTCATTCATTTCTAAATGGGGCACAACCCAGGTAAAAAGTCAGATATTACATTTTTAATGTAGCAAAGTAAAAGTTTCCCAAAATGAAAATAGAGTAAAGAGTAAACTACTGGAGAAAAATACCTTCCTCCACTGAATTTAGCATGTCTCAAAAGCAAGCAGCTGCTGAATACTGCAGCAGTACAGATGTATTCTAGCATAATAAAAACAAACACAGCTTTTCTTTTTTTGACACTGCGGCTGTAGCAGCAGTTTGTAAATGTGTTTGTGAATGTTTATAGGTGTGTATGGACTGAGCAACTCTGTCACAACAGGTAGTGGTGAGAATGAATTGCAAAAACAGACAGCTCCACACCTCTGCACCTGATCCTTCCTGACAGACACAGGGCTCCAATCAGACCATGTTTCCAACACAGCTGTCACCCTGGAAGCCTTTCACTTCTCTGAGGTCAGAAAAATGCTTCAGTATGACTGTATATTCTGCAACAAAGCTTTGTTTGTTTTGTAGTAGATCAATTTACTGAAATGGATTCAGTCTTTGCTGAGAGACAGCGAAACTGCTTTAATACGATGTTTAATAGCCTCTGTTGAAGAAAATTAGTTCTTGTGGGTTAAAATAAAATCATTGTATAAATCACTGCATTTGAGCGCAGTGCACTTGTGTAGTACTTCACGCACTGAAAGCCCTTTACAAGTAATGAGGTCGCGACTCAGCCATCACTCATGTAGCCTACCACTGTGTGACAATACTCTAACCGTCATCTAGTATGTGGACAGAGCCTTTTGTTATTCTCTTCCTTGATGCTCAATTACAAGCTATGGCTGAAAGGGTGGTAAACGGGACCATATCACACTGATGAAATAGTTAGTGCCCCCTGCTGGCTTTCACCAACCAACACCAACCTTACCACTGATGTGACTTACAAGGCTGGCATGAACGTTGATGGTTTGAAGATGAAATAATAGTATAGATATGTAATATTCATTGCATTTCCAAACTCATATTGGTTGTTACAGCACTAAAATGCAGCATGTTGTAAATAATGCCTAGGGTGGTTAAAAAACAGCTAATATTTAACACCATCTGACAATCCCATGCGTAATTCACTAATGAATTACATGGGAATTCTGTACTTGAAGCAGCCTTAATGGTGTATCCCAAAATGTTGTTTTCTGCAATTTGACCTTTAGGGATTGCATGTTATTTCCCTAGACACATAATAATTAAAATGCAAAATGAGGTTTGGTATATATGCTGTTTTTATACTGTGCACACCACCAAGTAAAAACTTGGCAAGCCAATAGAATGGCCGGTAATTTTACAACTCTGCTGAATATTACAGAGACATCAGAAGGCTGTGTGAAATATCTATAGTTTTTCTCTAGAAATCCATGCAATGACATGTTTGTGGAATGTCCCCTTCATATGTATGTGTGTGTATATACATTTACAGTAAATTACTTTAGAGACAAAATATTGGCGGAAATTGGAGAATCATCAATGAAGTTACAAACAAAGCCACAGAGATTAGTTTCACACCTTGGAACAACACGCTAGCCTTCCTGAATGAGTCAGTGCTACTAACTGATTCAGTGAATAATTCAATGACAATGACTACTAATATAATAATGTTATTCCAGTATGAATCAATGATTTTAAACAAATTGTGTGAATGAACGATTCAATGAGTCACTCATTATACAGTCACTTGTTGTCACCTACTGCTTTATCAACTTAACCAGAAGAAAGTAAGCATTTTTAAAATTATATTAGAATTTGTAATACAAAAATAATGCAAAACGGTTTCATATCGCTAACAAATATTTATGGTTGGTAAATGAACAACGTTAGCAGATTTGACATTAATTATTTTCAATAAAAATAATGTGAAATAAAGTTTCATAGCCGTAAGTTTACTCAGCAGTAGTAAATGTGAAAATATGCTAATTATTATTTTCAACAAGAATAATATAAAATGCATTTTCTTGCCAGTAATAAATGCTTACAGCTGTAAAATTCACTCACCATTTTATTGGCAAGGTTTGGTAAAATGTTTATTTTTGGACCCTGCTTCCACTGTATATTTCTTTTTAATTATTTATATTTTTAATAGGCCTAACCACAAAGCTTCTTATATGACCCTTAAAAGACCCCCACGAGGAACAACTTGTATTCCAACTACCTCTTCTCTTGTCCACTAATTTAAAACATCATCCCTTCTGAAAAGCCATCCATCTGTCAGTGTTTTTGCGTGTTTTGTACTACAAGCTGTTTAACACTTCAGATGTAGTCAAGTACAAGTCAAGAGACCAAAGTAGGTGTGAGTATTTGTGCATGCCTAATACAATGTTGATCATCAGGGGCTGTTAAGGAAAAAGACAGAAGATAAATCCAGGGAAAACTATAGGTGATCCACTGAGCATTCACATAAAGCTTTGTTACTGTGAGAAGATCACTCCAACTCCCGATCGATTCTCCTCAGGGTGGGAGAAAAGGTGATGCATATCCAAGTAGCAACATGCATGGTCTGCAGCAGAAGCACAGATCTTCAATCTGATATAACATATTCCCCTCCGAGGTATTTACATCCCTTTATGTCCTATTCATGTGTCCACCGATAAACAGAAACCATCTAATTGGATCCATTTTATTGAGGCTGTTCAATTTCCCATGAGACATAATTCCAACCTGAGGGCAGTGTGCCATTTGTCACTTGATAGGAAACACTACAGAACATGTTACACGACAAGCCTTGCGCACACAAACGGCTGCTAGAAATCATCTTGTAAGCTGTGCATATTCATTCAAATAACCCTAAACATGCTTTTTGTAGAAGAGGAGTTCCTAAAATCTATTTGACTGCAGACATCTGGGGACTTTAATGACCCTGCTCTGCACCTGGCTCTTCAGCAGCCATGCTTTGCTCATGGAGATTAAAAGCCTCTTTCAGGCGTGCCAGAGAAGAGGCAGTGTTACACAGCGGCAAACTGTAACATGCTGGATTTTACACTTGTAAGATAGGGCACTGATCCCAAGTATGATGCCTCTTCCAGCTATTAATCCATCCCCTCAGGACTTGTCCTCAGTGGGTCCGTATGTTCACCACTGAGTAGACATATTCTGCTTTTAGCTGGTGATCTGTGGTCAGTTTATAGAGACTAATTTGAAACAAGTGAGATTAAAGAGGCTTTTGATGAAGCCAGGCAAACTAGGTTTGTGATAGGGCAGGTTAACAACAATATATTAGGTTTTTCCATAAATTTTTATTTATTAAGCAGCCTTTCAGAATAAACAATCTGAAAGAACCCTGCTGTTTTGTGAAATTAGATATGGCATAACTTATGGAAATAAACAAGACTTTGAAACTAGACTTTTCTGCTCTATTAATGAGGACAAATGCTTCCATTATTTGACAGTCAGTCCATTTATTTTCACTTCTTGTTGCTTAAGCAGGAAACAGAAAAGTTTAAGGTGTCGTTAGTAGATCCTAAAACACAAAAATTGTCTACACAGGATTTAAATTTTATAATTAATCTCCTACAGATATGGCCAATATATCATCCTTTTTCATCCTCTAGATCTCTATTGCTCCATATTTCAAACTACTTCATTTGAATAATGCATAAATGTACTAAAACACAAATACTGGACTGTTTAACTTCAAAGCCTGTAGATGATCTTTTTATATCACTATCACAAAATTGACAAACTCAAAAAAAAAAAAAAAAAAACAATTTTCCTCCATGAATTCTTGAATGATCCCAATGTTCTCCCATTCCAGTTACGCCCTGCTGGTTTTCCTTATATCAGAAAATGTGCCTTTGCTGCAAGAAATGAGATGAAGCAGGTTTATAAAAATCTACCACCTGGACTCCTGCAGAGCAACTGGCTTCCAGAACAGTGAATTTTTAATTCAACGCCTGTAGAAATAATGTTCATAATTAAGTTTTGTCCTAAGGCCTGCTGATCCTAAACCGTGAAGCATTTATCTACTGACCACATCCCTGCTAGGTGGGAAAATGCTTAAACCAGCCTAAAATGGTCTCCCAGGCTGGTCGTGCTGGACGAGTTTGCTGGTTTAAAATGGAGTTAGGCACGTCAACCACTTAAAAACTATCGAGGAGATCAGCAAGACCATGTTAAGCCACCTAAGACCGGCCAACCATTGGTTTAAGACTTTTCGTGTCTCTTATCTTTGAATTAAAGTATAATATATGTTCATACCAAGAGTTTATGCATTTATTGAAATACACTAAACAACTGCAAGTCAGAATGACTCACTGAATAGCGCGCGCGCTCTCTATCTAGCACTAAGTCAGTGATGTGAGGTCTAGATCGCATTAATTATCCTCGGGATCTCGTCACACTGCCACCACGCGACGGGTTATCAGCCAACAAGACTGCATCTCGCACACTTTACGGACACCGGTACTGCTGTTTATCCATATCTATCCAGTCCAACTAGGAAACACATCAAGCCCTTTTCAGTATTCATTCCGCGCAACGACAAACTCGATACGCTAAGCGTCTAATCAAGATTATAGAAAAATAATCAGGCTGCTAATATCTTATCTGTTTATATTTATAAAATAATGAGTTACATTAGGAATGAATGAGATTTGAGCTGGCGGTACTATTCTTATAAACCGTTTAGCACCAGATGAATCAGCTCTGATGCAAATTAAAATGCTAGGCAGGTGGTAATGACCGAGATACATCAGGCAGAAGTGCTGCCCAGGGGTTTGCCTCCACCCCACTAAATTCAATCAAACTACAAAGGTTTTTTTGAAACCAGAAACCTAACAATTAGCACGTTTCTAAAACTTCACTTCTAAAAGCCTTACAGATTCCATATCGCACTAAGAATCACAGAGATGAAAGCTCACACCAAGCCTCCTCCAAATAAATCCACTGAAAACGCCGAGGATGTTTCAAATCTATATGCTGTATATATGGAGACGGCGTGCAACAGTTAAAACATCCAAATCAAGGCTGATCAATAGGCGTCCAGACGTGTCAATTCCATCGCGAGCTGCTGGGTGAGATGGTACCCTGACAAGTGTAAGGTCGAAATCTTTCGTGCCACACGTTATCCAGGATGTTCTTGACTACTTATAGACTAACACATGTGTTAATGGTGCATTTTGTTGGCTGTATATCAACTATACCATAAGGAATCGTGATTCGCTTTCCATCTCCAACCCATATCGAGCTGCGTTACCCGAAAATATAGCACTCAAAACACGCGTTCATTTGAGATTCAGTAATTAGCCGTTCCCTAATAGTGGTTATTTGAAACCACCCTGCGTGCTGTTCATATGTAAAACAAGCTCGGAATCAAAATAAAATCTCTCAACGCCCTTATATTACTTTGTGATCCATCACTTAATGACCACAAGCAACTCACGTATCCGCTCAAGCATACTGCAAGAATATTTATTGAGTCCTCGCTCAATGCCTGCATTGAGTAAATGCGCTTCTATTCTCAAGCATTTGCTGCACGGTTGGCTCTCCTCTCCCTACATCCACTCCAAGCTCGTTCCCATCCATATACACTGATGCAAAACCTCCGAATAACTCCTCGAGACTGACGACTTACCTCGCACGCATGTGACCATCATAAAAAATATCAGATTCCAAAATGTAACTCCAGTTTTAATCCCCATTTTCTTTGCTTGGGAGTCCACCGGACCACATCTAATACATCCTCTCTTGAAAACGGACAGGAATCCCGTTGATCTGACGCTGTGCCCCTCTGTGTCATCTATGTTCATATTCACATGAAGGTAGTTGTTCTTTCCCTCAGCCAGAAGCGGAGCGGATCACGGTGTGGCTCGAAGTGAACGGTGATGCTGGGATCCCACAGCAACCTTGACGAGGACTCAACCATCTCGCCAAAAGGGGCCAAACTCTCTGCGCTGTGATCTCCTGTGACTCCTTTTCACTGCCATTCAGTGGATTAACTGTGTGATCTCACTGTTTCATCATTGCTAAAATAAAAGATTTAATGCATTTATCAGTAAATGAATGAATGAAGCACCGCTGTTGAGGGGGGAAACAAAAAACGGTCTGAGCTGGTTTACTGGTCCGCTGATCTGGGCAAGCTGGTCTACTAGATGATTTTATGCAAATTTTGACCAACTAAGTTAGATGTAAACTAGCACTGTTAGACTGGGAGACTAGGTTAAACCAGCTAAGACCAGCAAACCACATCAAGCTGGGGTTTGTCCCCAGCAGGTATTAAAAATAAATTACCTAAAACAAAAAATAATATACAGTCATTTTGAAATAGAGCATACATGTACAAATTTGCATAGCTTATTATTGATTATTTGGGTTTTTAATGCAACATTTGTTGAATATATTAATTTGTTTTCATAAAGGCACAAACAATCCATTGGCCACGCACATATAAACACGTAACAGTAGACTTAATATGATGGAAACACACTCATTATTTAAAAATGATTCTAATTCAGTCCAACATGCTGCAGAGGTATTAGGCTAACAATTTAATTTGATTGACTTTTAGAGTCCTCGTGTAAATAACTATTTACTTGAGAATCTTGAGGCCAATAATCTTACTTGGCCTACCAGTTTAGTATAAATATTATAATTATTTCCTACGAAAGGCATCTTTGTAAGAAGTTTGTCGGTGAATGTGAGATCTAAGACTGGCTGATTGCGCTGTAGAAGGACACTCCTGCCATCTACAGGCTAAACACCCAGTCAAATTGCATCCTCAGAAGTATGCAGACACCCGGCATTCCCTCTGTCCACCAACCCCCTCACGTGCCTGAAAAACAACACACACCGTCTCTCTCACACACACTTTGGACAACTAGACACATATAATGGAAAACAAAGAAGTTTCAAGGGATTTCATTTACTCGTTTTTCACCACTTTTTAGTCATTAACAACCATTCTCATTCTCAACATTCTCAAAAAATCTCAAGTCATTCTCAACAATTTGGAACCTAAGACCAATATTTAGCACATAATGTCAAAAATTACCATATTTGTCCATACACAACCATAAAACTGTCCAAGGTGCTGAAGTCTCTGATGCAGCACATTTGAATAGATAGATAGACAGATAGACCGACACTGTTGCAATGCTTATTTATCAATATGTTTAGCTCTATAAGTTTTAGATATAAATTATAGATATATTTATTTGTTTAATATTTATTGATTTAATATATGCTGATACTTTTTTTTTTTCTATGGTGTTCTAAGTTACCTTAGATGCTCTTTTTAAATAAAGAAGAGAGCCTGAGCATTATGAATAGCTGAAATGTCGAGTTAAGGAAATATTCAACAAAGTCATTCATCCGATTTTTTAGCCACTACATGCTCTCAAGCACTAATTAGATAGTGGAATTCCATCCTCATTAGTCCTGCAGATCCACACCCCTCTGAACAAAGGAAAGGGCAATAAATCATATAGTCATAGGCATAAGCATATAACCTTTACTCATCGCAGTCTCTCAATGACAGGATCAGGAGATGGTGGAAAATCCACCAGAGAATGAATCATGACTGCACCTCATCAAATCCACATTTCTCCTCTGCTTTGAGTACAAGAGACTAACCTTCTTCTCCCTCCTTCCTCCAACACAGAAAATTAAAATCCAGTTAAAGTCCCTTAAATATCAGATTGGCTCAATGCGAATGGACATTTGGGGAATGATATCTCTGAACTCTGAAGGCATTCAATTAGAACTCATAAACAGTTTTAATGCGTGTTGTTTGCCAGTCTTTAGATACCAGTACGTTTGATCAGCAAATAAGAGTGGTATATATTAGCCTTGGCAATATTAGAAGCACTATATGATTAGTTACATGTCATTTAGCCAAAAAGTTTAATCCAAAGTCACTTAGCGTATACTAATTGCTCTCCCTAGAGCACTAGATCAAGGACAATTGAGACTCAGAGCAACTCTCTTGGATCAAACTTACAAACTTTGCTTGACAAACCTTTATCTTCAGGTTGTAGGATATATCTGAATCTTTAAAAGTAAAAGGGCCTTTTAAAAATAACAAATTCTGGTTGAAATAAAATAGCTTGATGTACTATATAAACATATGCAAGTTTCAAAATTGAAAACATTCTCTCCAGTCCAAAAAAAAAAAAACATCTGTTGAAATGAAGCTGGAAGACTCAATCCAAAATAATTGGATTTCTGTTTTCAGACAGATGAATACATAACATATGACAATGACACCTATTCAGTGTCCAGCAGCTTGGGCTAGTTTGGTGCAAAGAAGTACAACAGATTCTATAATTACAAAACACCCAAAATAAGATGTTATTATTCCAGTTAACTAGAAGTTGGCCAAACGCTGTGTTGTTTCTGGCTGAGAGTGGATGTTTATTTTTAACAAGTACACTGATAATTTCAGTCCAGCCTTTAACAGTTTGTGCAGCACATTTCAGCATATATTGTTTTGTGAACCTGCAAAAGAGGCTGTTAGTGAAGAATAGGGCTGCACCAACTATACTGGACCTGACAAAAAAATAAATAAATAAAAAAACCTACAAACCATAAGCATTGTTTCTATTTTACATGCAAAGAGGTGAGCCAATCATAGCAGAGGGTGTTTACACAGAAGTCTAAAAGTCTAAAAAGTACCAACAACTTCCTGTTTAAAGCATATATGGTGTATAAGGAATATGGTGACTTTGACTACATAAATAAATAAATAAGATAGGGACTAATGGGGATGCCAATACACTAAAAAGGCAAAATGTAGCAAATATGCCAACACTGAAACTGATCATTTTAATTGATTTAATATCAAAAGTTCACAAGACATAAGTTCAGTCATAACTCATAAAATGCATACTTACCCAAGTTTTTCCTTTTGCATGGTTATCAAAAGACACAGATAAGAAATAAAAGTAGAAGATCAGTCAATGCCAGTCTTCAAAGTATCACCCTTACTTTATTGCTTGCTCTCAAAGCATCACACCAGAGCAAAACAAGTTCCAAGGGCACTGAGCAATGAGATACAGAAACATCTGCTTAAAAAGGCTCATGGTCATTTGAGGAGATGCAATGCATCAATCCAGCCCTGAGGCTGAAGATGGGTTATTCTTATGACTAGAAAAGTGACCTCATTTGCACACTTCATTAAGTCACGAGCATAGCTCGCCTTCCAGGTGTTAGAGAGTTTCTCAGCTTGTTATTTATTGTATGTCGTCACTCCCTGTGGCCCCCCACCCAGCTCTTTGGATTTACTGCTGGGTGAGAGCAATGAGCGCACCCGTCTGAAGCACTGTTGAGCTTCAGGCTCTTATCCATCATATCTGGGGGACACGTGCATGATGGAGAGCATCAGCTCTGTCACACCTGCCATTCAGATTCATTAGCAGTAGATGAAGACTGAACATGGCAACCTTTCAAAGTACAAAGTACATTCACAGTCATTTTTTGCAGTTATCCCAGTATTTAAATAAAATCACAAATGTGACTCAGAATGAGACCTACTGTAATTTGCAGCCCATGGTCACTTTTTTGTTGTTGTTGTTGTTTCTTTATTTCTTTCTGTATTTATTTATAAATGTCAAATAGATGTGACATATCTTATTGATTTCAAGTAAAATGTATGAATGCAGTGCTTTCCTATAAATTATTTTACATTAGTTTTTTTTTTTTCATTGTTGCTTACTATTTAATTAATTAATTAATTATTTTTTATTAGTAGATTTTATTTCTATGTACATGTGCAACATTAAAGAAGACATGAGGTTTGGATAATGGAAATTTCATAGTATAAAATTTCATAGCATTATTTCATAATATAGTTCAAAGCTAATTTCATAGTAAAATTCGGAATATTTATTTATTTGTTTGTTCATTTGTTTGACTAATTTAATTATAAGAGTACTGAAAGAGTTTAAGATGATTTAAGACATTTGTACTTCAATAGTGTTGAAACAATTTTTACTCAAAGGTTGCTAGTACATTTCACAAATAAGTAACACGTTTAAGTAAACATGACATTTTTAAGTAAAAAGATGGAAATGTTCTTGTAAAGCATATTCCGATCGTTTTTACAACTTCTAAAATATTTGTATGCATGTTTAAAAATGAATGTGTATAAAAATTAAAAGAAGGAAAGAAAAAGAAAGAAAGAAAGTAAAGAGAATTATGGTTTCATTACTGGTCATTAGTAAGCATGTGGTCACTCAAGAAGCAGATTTTAACTTTACCATTAAGTTGTCCATCAAGACTCTGTGTGTAATGGCTTGAACTGCAAGCACAATATTTTAGATTGAATCATAAAGCCTGCATGCAAGGAATATGAATTAAGTTATTGATTCACCATAAATGAAATGACATTCTTCTAGTGTGTTGTCCTAATGTTCACTATCAGAAAACAATGAACAGAAAGAGAAGACGTGAGATAAAAGGAAAGAGCATGAGGACAAAAGAGGGTGTCATTCATCATGCCCAACACTAAATGCTTGGGTATTCCATGTTTAGAAACTCACAGATTTGTAGGCTGGTAGCAGTAGTTGACAATGATGTGTGGCACTGTAAGATCTGCTGAGGCAGAGCACTGTTTCTAGATCGGCTCCCCGTCCGCTCCATAGAAAAGGGCTCTAAGAAGAAGTAATGATGGCAGTCTGGGGTGAGTTCACTGCCTGACTAATGTCTTGTTGAATGCCTAAAAGTGTCAGGGCTTTAACATCACACCCATCAATTCTTCCTCACCCTCCTGTGGCAAAAGCCATAGATCCGCCGCTGTTAGGAGAGACAACGGCATCAAAAGCCAGACGTGACAGACAGGAGAAGAGGAAAGAATTGTCCGACTTTGACAGAATAAAATAGAAATTGACCCTCCCTGAGCCCTGACTTAAAATACTGCTTACCAAACCTTCCCTTTGGCAACTGTTGCCATGCATAATATTATCAGACAAGCTTTTCCTACTTTCTAATAATGTAAGTGAGTGGAGATCCTGTGTGTTTGATTAGTAATCTGTATATTGAGAACAGTCCTGTTCTCAATATATAGTATAGATAGATAGATAGACAGGCAGATAGACAGATTGATTGATTGATTGATTTGCATATACAATTTTATTATGTTTATTAAATATAGAAAATTTAATTGTTTTTTTTTTTTACTATTATGTTTAATTGATTAATTATTATTTTTTCAATATATGTATTAAAAGTAATTTAATATTGCATAAATGATTGTAGTTAAACAGCATTTTTGCATATCTTCTTGCATATTACAACTCAAAATGACTCTGTAATAAAGAAAAAAAAAAAAAAGTTGATGCTGTCCACTTTGCATCGCCAGCCAGAAGTTATTATATGTTCCCAATCCATAATTAATTTGAATATGTCAATTAAAGAAAATTGCCCCTTAATTACCCATGTGCTGGTGAGAAAACCAGTGCCTCAGCAATCAGAAAGAAACCTAAATATACCCCAGACCCTTTGGGCTTGTCAAAGTGATGGAATAATTATATCTGGAGAGGAAGGAAAGTCTATCTCCAGCAGAGTCTACAGTAGCTCTCACAACACACATCGAGCTTGTGGGTGAGAAAAGTTTCACTTCAGAAATGAGGGCCAGCATTCAAGGAAATTGCTCTCTGATCAGAAGGTACATTCTGATTCAGCCGCTTCTGCATCTGGGCCCCGCTTTTAAATAAAACAAACGGAGTGTTCAGTATTTCACATTACAGCCACCAGACGAGAAATCATTTTTCATCAAAGAGTTTGTTTTATCTTTTATCCTCCGGGCCCATTTTTTCTTTATTTATAAAGCTTGGCTGATACGACAAGTCTCACTGCTCCCGAGACCTTGACTGACCCTGCATGAGAAAGGAAATTTAGAGGCATATCGGCATCTGAGAATACGACAGTATGCGCAACTCGGTAGACGAGGTCGTCACAGCCCCACAGTAAACAAAAGCACATCGCAAAGTTAAATGAGCGCACGAATGCAGTCCCTGATATCGCAAACAAAGCCACCACTGTTGTATTAATCTTTGATGAATGTCAAGTAATACGACGCTTCTGAATTTCTCGCAGAAAACGCATTTCGGTGAGCCTTGAACCGTTTATTCCTTGTCAGTGTCGTCTGCAGAGACGGGAAACTTTTGATGAATGACTGAAGTCCCTTTGCTAATGGTGGAACTGGGCCATACAAGATCCACATCCTATTGTGTGTCTAACAGTCAGAGTCACTGTTTCATTGCACAGAGAGGAATTATGGAGGCTTTGCAAACCGGTTTAGGGATGTTTTGGTCTCTAAGAAGCTTTTCATTTGGACCAACCGTGTCTTTCTTCAACTAGCCATTGACCTATTGATGTGACTAAACAGTGTTTCTGCAAAAGGATTCAAATGTCATATGGAATCAATCATAATTACACAGTGACTTTCACCATGTGTTTATTCAGTGCCTATGCTTTGATTCTACAAGAATGGGTATTAAAACCGATATTAAAAAGATTCATCAAAGTCAATGGACTGCAGTACAGCAGACAGAGTTAATGCCAAGTATTCTTTAACAGAGTGTGAAGCACAGCCCAAACATTAAATGTAACAGTTTACTGGGGTTAAGCGATATTACCACATTAACCTATGGTGCAGCGTTCTGCTAGGATTTCATAATTTTAACATTTCCATTTGCTTTTTCACACACACCTCGCACTTTGCATGTATCAGGGAAGCGTTTTAACCTGAATGATGCACAACACCCTGTGTATCACAATCAGCATGTTTACATGCACAGTTATAATTGAGCTAAAGTGTGTTTTTTTCACAGCCAAGGTACAGTCTCCATTTGCTGTCCAAATAGACATACTTCAACTAAAATCATGCATATAAATATACTATTTGAAGGAAATGAAACACCTTCTTATATATATATAAAACTTAAAACATATTGCACAATACCATTCATTTTTTGGGGGTCAATACACTTTTCTCTAAGAATTGAATACTTTAACTGAACAACAATGCATTAATATGATCAAAAGTGACAGCTGACTACATAAAATATCCATTTCAAATAAATTCTGTTATTTTGAACTAATAACCAAAGAATACTGAAAAAAAAAAATATCACGCCTCCCATAAAAATATTAAGCGGCACAACTGTTTTCAACACTGATAATAAGAGATGCTTTTTGAACACCTAATCAGCACATTAAAATGATTTCTGAAGGATCATGTGACACTAAACATTGGAGTAATGGCTGCTGAAAATTAAGCTTTGTCATCACAGGAATACATTACAATTTTAAATATATTAAATAGAAAACAGTTGTTTTAAAATGTAATAATATTTCACTATATTACTCTTTTATTTTATTAAACTACAGCCTTGGTGAGCATAACAGACGTAATTCAAAAACATGTTAAAAAAATCATACTACGACTTTTAAACGATAGTACTGCACACATGCACTCTCTGCACATCACTGAAATTTCTCTGGGCTGCTGCTCAGAGGCCTTAGAGCCTTGGAAGAGTCATTGTTTATATGCTTTAGGTTCCTATTGTTACTAGTAAAATTGGTCCCAGCAGATCACGTTCTACATTCTTGTGCACCCACGGTTCCTTGCTGCCTTTTTATTTGTTTGCTATTATTCCAGTTTTCGACCATTGTTACCAAGGAGACTTGGCTATTGTTCAGCGTGTTTAAATCCTTCCAAACTCTCAGTACAGCTAAGACACAGTTACTGTCCCTCTACGCTGGTTAACACAAGGCAAGAAACAACAAAAAGCCATGGTTGTTAGATAAGAAAAAAATCACCCATTTACTCACCCTGATGTCATCTCAAACATTTATGATTTTCTATACGATGAAAGTGAATGAGGAGCTATAAAACTCCAAAAATGAAAATAAACACCTTAAAAGTAGTATAAAAGTAATCCATATGATTTGCACAACATTGTCCCTAAAGGGTGTGCTCTTTTCCAAAATCATCTGTGTAAGAAACAGACCAAAGCTGTTACAACTTGCATTTTTGTCTGTTCCTCGCACAAAGCTTTTGCATGATTCGGAATATAGTGCAGAAGTAATATGGACTACTTTTTATGATACCTATATACCTAGCTATACCTAGTTAAAAAAAAAAAAAAACACACAGCTCTCCATTCACACTTCAAAACATTTATTTTTCAAAATGCAGAAAACAGATGTAAATCAACATGGTAATTTGTAACAGCTGTTCATTAACAATGCTTGAATCAGAAAAAAATCCCAAATTAAATGTTAAGAGTACATTTACATTTAGCAGACGCTTTTATCCAAAGTGACTTACAAATGAGGACAATAGAAGCAATCAAAACCAACAAAAGAGCATTTGAGAAGAAGAATATTCCCTGAGCACATTAAAACAAAAGAACGCACACTCAATATACTTTAACTTACATAGTAACACAAACATTTGCTCATACTGTCTAACTCCTTTGACATATATTGCAATGTCAGCTTGTGTCATCAAGTAAACACAATAGCTGAATCAAGAGAAAACATGAAAATAAACATGCAAGACCTTTCCTCTCCGTGTTGTGCCCAAGCAGGACAGGAATGCCATGGAGAACTGCAGTGTGTTGAAGAGTAACCTCAGTTTCCTGAAAAGAGGGAAGAGTATATAAAACGAGATTCCATGTTATTCTGTATCTGTAAAGAACGTCTTATTTATTGTTCTTAATTTGCTGACAATCCATTTAATTTAATGAGCTAGTCTTTCTAAAAATTTTAATTTATCACCCTCATGCTAACCTCCATGTATATTACTTTCTTCTGATAAATACAATGATTTTTAGAAAAATAATCAATCTCTGTGAGTCCATATTTGATGCTTTAAAAAAAAACACACACACAGCAATTGTGACAGTAATTCATATGAGCACAGTGGAGGAATAAATATCTACTAAAGACATCTTCCCAACATCTCTCTCGTTTTTGAAGAATTAACTTTAACGGTCCCTTCCTCTAGCATTATATGGTCTCACATAGATGGATTATTTTTCAAAAAATCTTTAGATAGTGTTTATCTGAAGAAAAAAGTCAAATACATCTGGGACAGTATATAAGAATGAATAAATGATCAGATAATTTAGATTTTTGGAAAGAGTATCCCTTTAAAACATCCTTTTCTGCCAAGCAAAGTCATCACATACCTTCTCCAAGTTGTCTGTTTTTCCTGCCAGGATTAAGAGATTTAGAGAGAAAAAACTGTGATTAGTTGTAGAACAACAAAAAACACATTAATGATCAATATCTTTAGCATAATTTTCACTCATGCACTTTGTATTATATTAAAGAAACTAACCTCATATATGTACGTATTGCTTTGGAATCACCTTTCATATCTCCTCAAATGCATATTAATCCAGCAGCCATGGGTCTCTGTAATATGATGATGCAGGTAAAACAACTCAGTTAATTCATGAACAACAGCAGATAAAACCTAACTGACCATGAATATATCTAAAAGACTGTAAGTACTTACTTTTGTGATGTGATAACATCTCCAAACTGTTGTGCAAAGTTGTCACAAAAATCTCTTTCCTAAAAAGACAAGGATAGCAATTATTAACTGGATTGAAGGAAAACAAAAGCATAGATAAATAAATAAAACATTAAAATGATACACACACACACACACACATATATATATATATATATATATATATATATATACACACACACATATATATATATATGTGTGTGTGTGTGTGTGTATGTTCCATTAAAGAATACTCCATAAAGTCTTTTGAAGCTACAACAGTAATTTATTTAGTAAAGGACAGTTATCTTTTGTTTGATTAACATTAATAACACACCACAGCAGGTTTATTTAGGCTGCTGTCACTTTAAGAAGAAAGAATCTAATACTGATCCACATCTGTTTTTCTCCCAACTGTTCACATTCATTTTAGACATAACCGACTGTGTTTATGTGAATATTAAGAAAGATTGGTATTTTACATATCTGTGTGTTTATTTCATTTCATTCAAATGCCGCGAAACAGAACACATTTCTGAACTTCAATGCTGACAGGCATCAGCGGGCGCGCACAGAGATCCGTCGCGCGAGTGTCGAGCTCAGTTTTCTTTCCGCGCACTTTTAAAGTATCAATCAAGCACGTCCCGTTCTTTAATCTCCATTCATCCGTGCTTCATCACTCAAAACGTGTCAGTAATTCAAACACTGAACACTGCGCGGATATATTTACCAGGCGCGACATAGACGACATAACAAAATGTATATTGACACTTTATATTCGACAAAACACGTGCATTAATCCATTAACTTTGACTTTAATATCATATAATAAAGTTCCTTAACATTAAACTCAAACTTATATGTATAAATACTTCGTTTATCAGCCGAGGTCTTCCACAAAACAAGATGGCCGTTGATCAGAAAATGCTCAATCCAAACCCTGATGACATCAGTGGTCACATGGCTTGCACAGCACTCAAATCATGTAACCTTAACTAGGGACATTTGAGTAACTAGGACTTTTAGCACAAATAGTAAGATTTAATAGATCTACATCAGTAAGGTAAACAAACAATAGCACTTTAAGTAAAGTCAACAAAATGAATTGAGTTAGCACGTTTGTTAAGATTTTACAGTGCAGTATGTTAAAAGAGCAACCAACACATTATTCAGTTTTTTTTATTTTTGTGTTTTATAGAAGAAAGCAGGTTCCTCTTTCCAGCTTGAGATGTTGGGATATTCTCCAGCATCCCTGAGACCACAGGACACGTAGTTTGGAAATTCCAAGAATGGATGAAGAACAAAATAAGTCCTGGTTTGGAATGACATGGGTGAGAAAATTATGATTTTTTTGGGTGAACTATTCTTTTAAAGGTTAAGAGATGATAACACGTAAGACAAAACTCATACCGCAGAGTTTATTGAGGCAGTTCACAAGCATGAGCGACCACAGTTTATGTAGATTCATCTGCGTGACATCAGACATGCTGGCCAAGCCTCGCAAGCTGTTAAACAACTTGGCTTTGTCCTTTCATTCTCAGCAACGAGGGTGTAACAGCCAGAACTGGACGGAGAGCCAGAAAGAGCGTTTGAATATTCATTAAACTGGTCATTAGAGAGCTGGCTTGGCTTCTAACGAACCAATCAGACCTAATGAATTTGATGTGCAAAGCCTCAGTCTTCAAGAAGGCCCCACACCGTGAGGGAGGAGACTCCAAGCAGAGGAGATTATATGAGGCGGAATGAGAGCAATTGAGAGTGAAAGGAGAATGAGTTAAATTGCAGCAGACTATGTTGTCTTTTGAGTATAAATGAAAAGATTAACATGCTCACCGCCTGAATCACGCAACAAACAAATTGTAGAATAATGAATGGGAACATTAAACAGTGCAAAATTGGTGTTTTTGAACAGCATGTGAATTCAAAACAAGTGTGGATATAAAAGCTATATATAGATTTGTTCGACTTGCAATCCGGCCAATTTAATGCTGTCACAGATGCATTTGTGGTATATAATTATCAGTGTGAAAAACATGCCTGTGGTGACAAACTCGGCAAAATGATTTTACGTTGCTTTTTGCACATCCGGCGACACTTTCAAAGTGAAATGTCCAGTGAGTGGTGCTAAAAGAGCATTCAGTTTTATCTGAAACAGGTGAGCATGAATCTGGCAACGTTTTATTATGTTGATTGTTGTACATATTGCAGCAATTCTGAAATGAAATAAAAGAATAATGCTAAAATATTAATGATACACTATCCTACACTAAACCCTACCCTAAGCCCAATTGATAATGTTAACAAAAGCAAACGTGAGATAAAAATGTCTAGATTATGGTTCAACATGTTACCCAATGAAAGTTTCTCTTATAGGCGAATCAGTCTTACAGTAATACTTTTGTATATCAAAGTAACGGTTCGCCATTATTTCCCATTTGAACATACCTAAAAAAAAAAATAGATGAGTCTGTGAGGAAGTCATTTGTGAACTCATTAATGGCTCTCAGTTTACTGACTCTGCGAGTCTGAAGCAAACCACTAACTAACTAATGACAAAGTTTAATTTGTTTTTGACTATATGTGTAATTTATGTTGTGGAACAAATGTTCTCCACGGATCATAAATCTAAAAGCATTATTGAAAATTATTGAGGGAAACCACTAGTCAATTAAACGTTTGGGTTGGCAAATGGACTTCCTGCCTGTACAGTTCTAATTACTAGCAAAAAGCACAATTAAATCTGAAGAGGATGAGATTGACTAAAAGCAATGGAAGGATAAAAACTGAAAGCAAGACAACAAGGCTCTCAAGTCTTCATATTAGCTCTTGCTCACTCTTGTTTGGTATATTTCTGGACATGCCAATCTTAGCGGACAAGGACGCTGTTAAAATTGACCAGTGATGCAACACTGGTACTCTTCACTCGATACTGGTAACGTATGTTGCCAAAAGGGGAGAGGGAATAGCAGGGGAAGGTGAGGAAAGACAGATCTGGAGCTTTCAGTCAATAGGCATATCATTGATTGAGTCTGTCTCTCTCTCCTCTCTCACACATTCACACAGAAGAACACATGGTGTCTACCACATCAGATGAATCCCTTTTCTCACTCCTCTGTCTCTCGGTTGACCTTATTTACACTTTATGAGAAGCTCAGACGGACAACAAAGGAAACCTATTCCAAGCTTTGAAGTACATCTGATTCATATCGATGCCCATAGTGGTAAAGGTTGATCTAGGCCTTACAAAAACATGACACTCAAGAAATAACACATCTCTCCTCTCACATTTGGCAAGGACGTAGGTGAGGTTTGAAAGGTAGAAGTAGTTTTCCTATTGTCACATTTTGTCATTTAAAAAGGCTGGGGGAAAAAAACATATAAAACTTAAATATGAAATGGTACAACGGCAATGAATTAAAATAGGCTTAAGTACAAAAATATCTAAATATAAAATAAAAGGTAAATAGAAATATTAAAAACAAATGCTAATAAAGACGAAAGCACAAAATTGTTACAACTTAAAATTTTTAAAATAAAATTAAAATGTAAATACGTAAAAAAAAAAAAAAGGAAATTCAAAAAAGTATTAACTACTATAATAATATATAAATAATGCAACTACAAATACATTCTCAGTGAAGGATACATTTGGCTAAAAGAAGGTATCTTAAAGGGGTAGTTCACCAAAAAAAAAAAAAAAGTGTCATCATTTAGAATTTTAGCATCTTGTTACAAATGTGTTCTCAATGAAGGATATGTGCAATGCTGCATTAGAATTTGGCTAAAACAAGGTATCTTAAAGGGGCAGTTCACACAAAAAAATGTTAAATAAATAAATCATATTTATTATCGTGAATATTTATTTATTTATTACAATGAGCTTGAATATTGTGAATATTTTCTCAAATAAGGATACTTGAAATTTCTGCCTACAATTTGACTAAACCAAGGTATCTTCAAAGGACAGATAGCCCCAAAATGAAAATTCTGTCATTATTTACTTACCCCTACACAAAAAAAGAACAGTGGGGTCCAAATAATGTTGAAATGAATTGGATGAATTGTATCTTTAAGAAGCAACATTAAGTTGCCTATCTTTTGTAACAGACTTCAGGCCAGAAGCGCTCCTATGATATGATTATGATTTTTTGGAGCAAAGCAAAAGTGTGAGTACAGCATGGTACAATCAGAGTTTCTGTGGAAGAGATAAAGAGAAAGGGGGAATGTACTGCCTAGTATACTTTTAATGATATGATTGTACTTGACAAGGCTAAATGTGAGCAGGTGTCATAGATACTCATAGGTTGCATGGGCAACGCCAAGGGTGTGTTCTTCAAAATGTCTTCCCCCCTGCACATCCTTGAGTCTCATTGGACGTGGCAAGTATTCTAGGAACAGTTGACAAGTGTGTCAAACTAGCGCAGTATCAAAGCTATGGGTCATAGCTTTGGGTAGTGTTGAAAGACAGGTCTTTGTGACCTTCATCAGCAATATAATGATAATATAGGAGATAGATCTGAAAGGGGTATTTAAAAGAGAATATAATCAGCTCTTATGCTCAGCTCAAAGCTGTACTGCAGTTGAAGTTAACAATTTTGAGAATTTAAAAATCTACCTTTTATTGATTTAAAAATCCTCGAAATATCATAAAAAGAAAATGATTCAACAGTTCCTCTATTTGATGAATTTTATGTTCCAAATATGTTTTTGACTTTGTTTGGACTTACTATCATAAACAGACTAAATAACTGGCTCTGAATTTTAAAAAAATGTACTTATTCTCTCCATAGGGAATATATTTTTAATTATAACTTCATAATAAACCCCTAAAGACAAGCCCACTGTGAGCTCCAGGGGTTGTTAAACAAAGGCATACGAGTCTGTTAATACCCTCAGTCAGAGTTATTTCAAATAATTAGTTGAAAATTGTGTTTATCAACATAATTCCTATTGAAGAACTACACTACCCTTGATTCTGCAGAGAATCTTGGGAAACAAAGTGCACCAAAGTGTTCTGAAGCGACAACTCAGTCACATGAAGCACTGCAAACTATTTATATCTCTATTTATATCTGTATAGTTGCAATTAACTTAATATGTCTTATTTCTATAATTATAATCAACAATTGTAAATCAATAGTTTATATTTCAATCACATCATTCACTACACTGTACTTTTGAATCGTTGTCTGATTTTCAAATACATTTTTGGTTTAAATCAATGTCGAATGCACATCAGAACTGGCTGCTTCATCATAGAACTCTACTCTTATATTTTATATATATATATATATATTTAATGTTCATGTAAAAGTATACTGTATCACATATCCCCAATTACAAATCCTTTGCCATGCTTTTCACTGCTCAGATCCAAGCCTCGATAGAGATGGTCTTTGCATGTAGTTCAAGCTTTGAGTTCTTTGAGTCTATTTTCATCTCTGTTCCTAGCAGCAGGCTCTTCTACGCTGTTTGCTGTCATGAATGAGCATGCCCAGGGGGATTGTGGGAATTGTATTCCAGGTGGAGGAGAGGCCCTTAAGTGGTCGGCAGCAGGTGCTCACTTATTTAGACGAGTGACTGGATAATTACCAACACCTGTGTGCTTATTGGAGAGCTGTTTCACTGCTTCGGAAACAGGCAGAGGATTCAACTAAAGGGACAGTTACTCCCAAGGGGATTTGAGTGGAAACTGAGCCAAAAGAACAATTGAACACAGTACCACTACAACCATGATAGTAAACTAGGATAGCATCCAGCTGTGTGTCACATAGTAAACAAGCATCCCTCATAATATGAGGAGAAATTCAACAAGATCATATGAAAAAGAGCTGCATTAGTTCAGGGAGTCTGATTCAGAGATTCTCAGACAGATGCAATCTATTGCATTCACTTTGAAATGAACATTGAGACTGTTAAGCGTCTTATCCTTCTTATCTGTCTGCCTCAGGGCCAAAAATTCAGTAAAAAAATAAAAAAATAAATAAAAATAGGCTTAAAGAAACTGTTCATCCAAAAGAGAAAATTCTGTCATTATTTACTCAACCTCAAATTTTCATTCTTTTGTGGAGCACCAAAGGGGAATGTGTAAAAAATATCCTGGCTGTTCTTTTCAATATAAAGAAAATAAATAAGCACTAGGACTATCAAGCTTTAAAATGACAAAAAAAAAAAAAAAAAATACTAAAAAAGTGTTCCATAAAATGTGCACGATAGTGCCTTGCTTTCTGAAGCTATTTATTAGCTTTGAGTGAGAAACGGGCAGAATCGAGAGTTTATACTGATCATATTTTTGATTCAAATATTTTCAGTGAATCAGTTAATCAGATTCAAAAATCCACTCTGAATGATTTGTTCATTAATTGAACTGATCTGATTCTCATGTCGCAATGATCCGACTGCAGAAAGAAGCAGCACTGTCCAATTTGTGAATTAATTGTTCATTTGAATCTTTTTAGTTAAGTGGTTGATTCAGTTAAAAAAAAAAAAAAATCTGAATGATTTGTTCACAAATTTGGCTGATCGAGCTCTTGACTTCAACTCACTGATGGTTAAAAGAAGGCAAAATTTCAATCTGTTTCACACACAAAGCTAACATCATACAGTATGGACAACTTGTATGAAAATGTTATGGTGCATTTTTCTATTTTTATGGTGCTTTTGTCTTCATGGAAAATAGTCTTTAGAATCTCCTATGAAAGAATATGTAGCAAGTTCGGAATGACTTTTCATTTTTAGGTAAACTACGTCTTTAAGCAGAAATGTTATAGGGTACAGAAAGCAATATATAATATTTAGTGCATAACATTTCATTAGCAAGGCCTCTTAATCGAACACTTAAGTGTGCTCCAATAAGATAATTTAATAAAGTGCTTAACCAAAAAGCACAAATTAACAATATTCCTCCTCACTGTTGCACATTAACACAACAATCTTCAATGATGAAATGCCCTAAACACTAAATTCACAGTGAGGGAGAAAAGGCGATAAACCTATTTTATGCACAACAAATCAAAGCACAAGCACTTACTGTAGTGTTTGTGAAAAGTCTGCTAATTGTGTCCAATTTGATTTATTTAAAATGATGTAGACAACCCTCTACAATGGCAAAGCACTGGAGAGATACTGCGTGAATGCTCAACATAGAAATCTTTACATTATTGAGCAGAAGTAATCCTGTTATTCACTTCCATCCTTCAGTACTAGAGATACACTGATAAACTTTTTGAAGAGCCGAGAAAGATATGATCTCTATGGTCGTGATAACACAATCAATAATTTATGATTCCAGGGACTGAGGCTATATTGAGCTAAAAGGAGAAATGGGAAGAAAAAAGGAACATACAGCACATTATTTGAAGAATACAATACTTATATTGTATGTACCTGCTGGATCAACTTGCCATTAATTCCCATGCTTCCCCTTGAACAGCCTTGAAGCCTATCCGTGGAATCTGTGAGAACTATAAACAATGCAATAAAATAAATTCAAATGAATTGCCTTCATATTTAAATCAGAACATACAAACTGTATTTATATTCGCCTACAATGCCGAATAGATGAACAGCATCTTTTAGCATGATAATTCTCCATGTTTTCTGAGCAAATAATCATTTTCACTACAGCATTTTCTCTCTGAGGGAAATGTGAGATGTTATCTTAATATGCACACCACAAATTCAAGTTATATTTTGCCAATTTACGTAGAACAACAGCAGCTTAGACAGGAACACTGACTTTAAATCTCTATTCTGCACGCCAGCGCCATGTGGAGAAGGTTTGCATTTTGAAAGGTGCTGTGCAGATGAGATTGTCAACTGTTGGATATAATATGCCTTTGGATGACTCAACATAGCAACCCACTCTGCTTCCTTAAATTTGAGATTACACTCTTATTGGAAATACAGGGGCAGTAGTTTTAGGTAAATTGGTTGTTTCTTGCTGTATAGCTGTGAATAATAATAATTTAAAAAAAAACTCCAAACCCACAATATGACCACTGAAGCATTAAGATAAAGTGCTTTACCTGAAGTAAAAAAAAAAACATGGGAACTGGGAAGAAGATTAAAGCTGAAGTGAAATGTTTTGGATTCTTTTTTTTTTTTTCAAACCAGCATCATTAACTCAACCAATGGCATTATTTTGTTGGAAGGACTAGCTAACCAAACATTAATGAAGGAAGTGGGAAATTACAAATGTTGGCTTTAATACAGAAAAAAACAAAAAACAAAAAAAACAGATGGACTCAGCATAAGTTACATAAAACAGTGCAAGCACCCAAAAAAAAAAAATCAATGCTGAATGTGAAATACTAGTAAAACTGTATTGTAAATACTGTATAGTTCCCATTGGAATGAATTTGTTGGCCATATTCAGTAAAATCTGTATTTAGATCCCAATGGGGAATATCACAATGCTGGCAAAAAAAATATGCTGGAATCTCATGTCACGTTGTGGCTCGCTTTAGTTGTCGGCGTAGAATCGGAAAGAGTCAGGTATTGATCAGACAGAATCAGATTTCCCCTGACAACTGAAACAGCTGATTGATTCCTTTGCAGCGCTCTGCAACGCACCAGAGACGCCGATAGACTTGAGGTGGCCAATGCTCATACATACTGCTTCACAAGTGACTGCTGCTGAGGGATGACAGATTGACCAAAACAGTGGTGGCAATCGAAGGACAACGCTTCAAGGGTGGTCAATCATGGTGATTAGTCTCCCGTGGTGGAAAGTGGAGCTGCTCTTTTTGTTGAAGCCCTAAGAGTCCATCAGCTTGGCAAGACAAGACTGCGTCTGCGATACAAATGCATTAATACAGCTTGTGGTTACGGAAGTCCTTGCCGACAATTAATGGCTGCCCTTTTGAAATGCAACACTGACATTTTTCTAGACAACACCATGAGAGCAGCCTGCTATTGTTTGTGAGGCTCACTTTTCTATGTCTTTCAGGCCAAAGACTCAATTTAATGGGTGACTAGATTAGATCTAACAAACAATGAGTGGATATTACTCACTGGAATAGCAGTGTTGAAGGAAATACTTTATAACTGTAGCTAATATATAAATATAAATATTAGGGCTGTTGATTTAATGTATTAATCTTAATAATTAGTTATGGAAAAATAATGTAATTTGTAACACAATTTTGCTCTGACATTTTGAACTAATCAATTAAAGCAATGATTCAATGGCCTTTTCATAAAGGCCTGTCCATTTACTTCATGAAGGAATCAGCAGTTTGAATGAATCAGATCCTTACTAATGCTTCACATGAGATTCATTTTATTTGGCTGTGGACACCAAATTTCACAAATAACAGCAATGTCACATTTCGCAATTCTACTTATTGGACCAAACCTATTTTTACTTAAAAAAAAAAAAAAAAAACTTTTAGTTAATTGATAATCAGATAAATATAACCGATTTGATATTCAGAGGTCAGTTACATTACAACCAAACATCAAATTTCCATAATGTATGAAAAGTATGATAAATGAGACCATTCTGCAGTTTGGCTAGTGCTGGCTGGGTACCCATTTCCTAGTACTTAAATATTAGCCTCTGTGTAACATACATCAATATGTTAAAAGCACTACAAAAAGCAGATGGTGTGGATTATTTTCCTGGCAACTCACAAATCTCAAATGACTAGACCATCCAAATGAAAGGTCGTCTGCGTTTGGTTAAAGTCATGCCCTTCAGAAATATGTCATCGCCTTTGATATCACTGCCTTTATCAATGCCACATTAAGTGGAAATTTCTATTTGCTCAAATCTCATAATGACCACCCCATTTGACTTCTTGACCCAAATCCCCACTTCAAAAGCTTTAGATCTGAGGTGAACATTTTCAAGGCTATAATGAGCAGACTCCTGAACTGAAATGCACCACAGAAGCCATTGAATATGCAACAGACAGTTTTTTTTTTCTCTGTGCATTGATATATTTGAGGTTGTTTTTCTCAACTGTCCTTTAAATAAACAGATCAGCATGATATGACATGGAGATGTCATACATTAGGGTAATTATTTGTGCATTTGAAACTACTCGCCTTCCCACACAGCTCACATTAATTGGCTTGTTAATTGACCCTAGACACAGTGTTGTATAAATTCATGATCAGCTCTGCTCCTTGGCTCAGCAGCTGAGTGCTTCCCCGGTGTGATTCAAGACGGCCTGCCGGCTGAGAGGTCACAGGTAACACTGTGAACGCAGCAGATGGCCAAAATACTCAGCATTTTGAAGGAGGCATGTGTATCATTTTGGTACAATTATCTCAACTTCTGTTCCTTCATCGATGCATGTAACATATTACACAGTTAAAGCCAGGCATACGGACCATGCCATCTGTGGTCAGAAACAGAGGCCGGGACATTTCGATTGTTTAGAAACAAATTCCCTCAAACTGTTATTATAAAGGGCTTCTCCTTCTTTACCATTATTTAATAAAAATATGGCAGATCAGCTGATTCTGTAGTTTGGAATTTGTATAAATTCAATGTATTTAATAATAAAATTATTTTTTATAAAAGGTTTATTCATTAATCTATGCAAAAGTGTCTATTTTGAAAACACGATTATATGCCAAATATTTATTTAATGTAAAAAGCTGTTTTTGTACATTGTTCTTTTGACATTTGACATGCTGTTAGATGAAGGCCAATTAGCTGTTTCTTGGGTAGCTTCTCAGAAATAAATTACAAATATAATTACCATCAGCTATAATTACCATCTGTACAATCATACGTTTAAACCAAAAAAGCAAGCTTCATTTTTCAAAATTTATGTATTAATAAACTTGGCTCCAGGTTTCACACTGACATTCATTGTTTAAAATTGGTTTTGAGGATAATTTATAAAAAGTAAATCCAAGCCAACAGGATTCTTCCCTCCTCTGCTGCACTGTGCCATAAGAATTCACATTTCCACCATATATTGTCTAATAATGAAGTAATGTGGTTACCATGGGCAACAAAATAGAAAAAATATTGTGGGGCAGCCAGTTCTGAACTCTTTCATATGCCATTAATGATGTTGTTGTTGTTCTGAGGTGAGACGTACACATTGCTCCCAATACATTGCTCCCAATAGTGAAATTGCACAGTTGAAAATAGTAGAAAATGAAATAGGAAAAAATAATTACTCACTCGCATATCACTGCATTTCTATATGCCTTTATTTATTTCCTGAAACATCTAAGAGAAGTTTATGAGAATGCAGAGATGTGCTTTTCAATACAATGGAAGTGAATAGTGACCATGAGCTGCTAAAGGGGTCATCGGATGCCCATTTTCCACAAGTTGATATGATTCTTTAGGGTCTTAATGAAAAGTCTATAACATACTTTGGTTCAAATTTCTCAATGGTAGTGTAAAAAACACCTTTTTACCCTGTCAAAACTAGAGCCATTCTAGTCCATGTTGCTTTAAATGCTAATGAGTTTTGCTGACCCCGCCCCTCTCTTCCACTGGGTGATGAGCAGATTTTTAAACTTCAGCCGCGAAACTGGCTAACTAGCACATTATTAGGAAAGGCGATTTGCAAAGATTCATAAAAAACCCTTATACTCACTTCTTCTGTAGGTGAGGCTGGATTACGAATGATTCGCGCGAACATAGACGCATTTAGGCAGATCGGGGATCGGCGCATTCCTTTCAAAACGAAAGTAACATTAATCCTCTGCGTCTTCAGCAGCTCAGATGTCCGGAGTAAATGACGACTGCTATATTCATTATTACATCCAACAACAAAACGCCTCAATCGCTTAATCGGAGACGTTCTTGTCTTCCCCTGCACCGGCATCGACACAATGGCAGACAGCTCTCAGCTCACTCAGGGCGGGTCTAAGGTAAGATGGCTTGTCAATCAACTATCGTGGGAGGGGCCTGTACAGAACTACATAATTCTGACAGGAACCTCAGAACAGTCTGATTTGAGAAAGGGGATTTTAAAATAGGGATTTTTGCATTATAGGATGGATGTGTACATACACTTCCAACATACATTTATGTTCAAACAACTTGTAAAGTGAATTTTGCATCCGATGACCCCTTTAAGATACGAAAGGTAAAAATAAAAAAAATAAAAAAGCACATTGAAAGTAATACACTATATTTCAAGTCTTATGCTGCCATATTATAGTTTTTTGTGAGAAACAGACATTTAAGTTACTCAAAATGTCTTGAATACATTTATTTTCTTTGTATGGAAAATAGCAGCTCTAACATTCTGCAATAATATCTCCTATTGTGCTTTGGGTTATAAAAAACAAGGATTGGTAAATAACAACATAATTTTTATTACCTTTAAGTAAGCTTAATTTCCTTTTTATACTTATTTAGACATTTATAATCAAGCCATAAGTATATATGCATATATTATGATGATGTATTCTTTTTTTTTTTAAATTTTAATAAATGAATATTCAAAGTGTTGTTTGACTGTGTGGTAAGAAAGGCAAGGCAGTTGCACAGTTTGATTATACATGTTTTAACAGACGCAGTGTACAGTAATACGGATTGTCACAGCAGGAGTTTGCTGTCTTTAATGCAAACCGCCTGCTCTCAGCAATGTCATGATCACACACTGCTGTCAGACTCGCTGCAAGGCCACACACACACACACACAGCAACACGAGAATATCACTGCCTTACTGTATGCCTTCCTTCCCTGCCACCACACCACTGTGCTCCATGTCAATGAGGAACTGGATGTGCTAAATGTTCCCATTTGGCTAATTGGTGGAGAATATTGTTGACATTCGCAGTTTTTTAACTTGGTTCTTTTGAATTTCACTCTGATGTGTTGATCAGGGAGATTCAAACTGAACATGGTGTTCATGATTTTGAATTTTCAGCTTTTGCTCAGTCTATAAAGACAAGCTCAATGGATAATGAGCCCTTCAAAAACATTCACACAGGCTTCCGATTCATTTTATTCAGGTAATGACGGTTAATGAAAGTAGCTGGGAACAAATGCAACCCGCTTTTAATTACCTAGAGATAAACAGGAATTAGTTTGCTAACAGCTTAATTGGGGTGGCAAATGCTTCCTAAAGGAGTTATCAGTCATTTCATCAGGGGGCTTTGTTGTGATTTATGACACAGCCGTTGAGTTTGTCCTCGATAAGACTAGCAGTGGTATTTCAATTATGTATTCTGCACAAAGGCATGTTATCATCTTTCCTTCGGCCAGTTAAGTTTTTATCAATAAAAGAATAAGTGTTTTGTACACTTTTGGGAACCTCTATAATAACCATACCACATAGCATATACTGTATATCAACTAGAAAATTATATGTAGATTCGAATTTGAAAAAGAAATGAAAGCATTAATGATTTTATATTTATCATTCAAAGTCATGGCAACAGAAATGGACTGAAATGCATAAAAAAAAAAAAAAAAGAAAAGAAAAAAATTACAATCACAGAGCACCGTATTATGCACTTTGGCATTGATTCCTCTAGGTCTAATGTATCAAACCATTAAGCACCAAGCGCAGTGACAATGAGCACAAAAGCAGAATGTCAAATCATGTTACATTTGTAAAGGAAGCTCTACAGAACAAATAATTGCCAGAGAGGAAAAATGATGACCATGAATTTGTGGATTTTGCCTTATAAAGCTGAAAAGGCTAAAATATGACAGATGCTCAAACCACCAAGGTTTGAGTGAAATAATGAAATACATAATAGAACAAACTAATTAAAATGCTGCAACTGATTTCTGAGGACAAGGTGTAATATTTAAACAAGTAATGCATCCTTGAAAATTCCAGTGCATTCAAAAAAAAAAAAAGGCAATAACACTGTGCTGAAAGTCACACATAAATTGGGTAATTCTGTATGTGAAAAATACCCAGCATGCATTGTTTCAAGAAATGCTCGATTTTAAACTTTCACTTTTTTTCCTCATTATCAGAGACACCAGAACGTGTCTTAGTTGACAACATAGAGACCTTTGAGGCACCTTTAATGAAGTGCATCTCAGCCAACCTCCGCAATTAAATAAATGTTAATTCAAGGGTGAATCTCTATGAATGTGACTTCAAAGCTTCATCAAATTTAGCTTTTATGAAATCATGAATAATATTCAAACTCCAGATGTCACATTCCATGCGTGGGGAAAAAAAAAGATGTCATTTTTTACTCCGATTCAAAGTGAAAGATTAGCAGGTTAGGAATTATATCTCACTCACTCCCAGCTCACAGAATCAACAAATTCTCTGAGTAGATGTTTGTCAGTAAACTCATGCCTCTGATTCTGCTAGACACTTTTGCCTTTAGTTATTAAGCCATTCATTTGACTAATTTATGTGATGCTGCCATCTGGCCTTGCCTCTACAGAGACAGTCAGTCAGTCATACTGACTTCATCTAGAACACCCAAGAACACACCAAATATTAGTGGAAATTTAGAAGTGAAACAGTGTATATCCAATAAAACAAAGTTAAATGAGCTGGTTGTACAAAGATTCAATATGTAATGCCTGTTTTGGCTTCATTCAGCAGTATCTTCATTACAAATCTGTCTCGTTAAGCTACAATAATTCAATTAAATGATTATATAAAATAACAGTGCATTACAAAACATTAATCTAGCCTGCAATCTGGACTAAAATCACTCAAGTTTAACAGTGTGCACTAAAGTTGTGCTCACATCAGCGAAATTTTGTAATTGTAACAGTAATTGTGACCAGACTTTATGCTTTCAGTTGTTTCAAAGGGTACATTAATATAGCAACTGCTTCTGATTCTGTCACACGTAGTGAAAGGGGAATAAAACAAACTATCTGAGATGCATTTATCTCAAATCTTACTTTAATTGTTATGACGCTAATATAATTTGAGTTTACTAATATTTTAGAATTAATACTTTGCTAATTTGTTTTCTAACAGTTTACTTTTGACTTGCATAACTAGCATGATTGACCAGCATGATTGCAAGTGATATTTATACAACCATTCAATAAACAAGTGCAAATTAAGTAACTTACATTTTAGTTTTGACAGATACCTTGTCTGTTTTGTGTGTGTGTGTGTGTGTGCAATTGCCTGTAATCGATCGAGTAAATGATTCAATGACTGGCTGCATCTGAAATCACATACTCTCACGTGCCCCCTCACTTTGAATGGGCATGACGCCTCTGTCTCTGAGTTGGCACTTCTTTTGAATAAGTAAATTCTAAGAGACTGTTAAAAATGGTATGTACATATAAATGAATAAATGATACATATGAATTAGATATGATATGTGAGAGAGAAGGCATACATGCCAATGAAAGTGAATCAGAAAGCAGTTAATAATGGCGTCAGTGTGGATTCTGGGGTCTAGTGCAATTGTTCTGCTATTCCATGGTATTATAATTGCTGAATTATCAAAATTGTAAGAATAAAATGGTTTGTCACCCATTTGCTGCACTATTCATATTCAGGGCACTTGCATTGACAAAACCGGCACTCCTTACCCTTCTTCTTAATTGAAAAGGTCACCTAAACGCCAACACAACTCCATTTTCTGTGTTTACAGTGGATTTTAAGGAACAGTGAGGTTCAATTTAATCACTCCACCTTTCAGTGCTTCATATCGATAAGACACAGCATTTACAACCACAAGGGAAAAATGTTACTGCTTGGCTGTGCAGGTTAAGACACAGACTAAACACTAAATCTCAAACGCTATCACTCTGAGCTACGATCATACATGTTCTCCACACATGAGCCTGTATCCTATTTAGCCATCTAATATATAAAAATGGGTTGGCCTATGTGAGAAAAAAAAAAGGTGTTAAGTGAAAAATGGGACCCCTGGGGTCAAACCCCTCTCCCTGTCTTTCTCTTTATCATCACGCCACACTGGACAACAGTGACAATGATTCACACCAGCTATCTCACCCTCTCTACCAACTTCTGTAATGTCTACTCTTCTCTTATCAAACCCAGTTTTCTTTGAATTGTGACTCATTCATCACAATTAAACATCCTTTGCTTGTGGACACAATTAAACACACAGAGATACAGCCTTCATGAAGCTATATTGTGTTATTGCTATTGCAAAACGCCTACAAAAAGAAAGAAAAGTCTTTTACAAAGCCTAATCAAACCAGCTGCAAAAGAAAACTAGAAGTTTTCAGAGCATTTAATTTCCATGTATATACATATAATGTGCAATCCTAATAATTATTTGACAAAATTAAGCTATTATTCTTAAAATTTGTTATATAAATTTGACCGACTAGATCAAGCAAGAATCAGGTTAAGAATGAGTAATAGTTTTTAGATATTAACTATTCTCTTCCTCAAAGGTTTGGCCCCTTTCAATACATCAAGAAGACAAAGTTGATCAGGGATGATCAGCGATTGATCATTTGGATTGTTTGTGATGGTCAGAGAAACAGATGGTCCATTGAGATGGTCTTTTTTTGGTCAGTTTTGGTCTCTGAGGATCAGAAGGTTCAATACAGCACCTTAGTCTAACCCCTTAAAAGCATGCATCAACAAGATGGTAGGAACATGAGCATTACAGTCCAAATACTCTTCTGAATAGTAAACTAAAAATATCATCCAAGTATTTGGAATCTATCCAAAACCATACATAAGAAACATCACGTGAAATAATTACCATTAGAAGTTTGTTATAGAGTTCTAGAGCTGATGCCAGTCAACAGAAAACAAATTAGGACAAGCTGAAAGTGACAAGGAACATTATTTAACTGTTTTATGGATTCATTTGGCAGCTCTGCTTTGTAATATGGGGCTGTAATTAGATCATTGACATCTTAATCACTTCCATTTGTTCCTCCTGCTTTGCCCAGAACCATTAGCCTAGGTCTTCATTTAGAACAAACTGGGCTCGCACACAGTTTAAAGGTCATAAATTTTATTGTAACACTTGTTTAATTTCATAAACCCCATTTTATTTGAGGTGCCTGATAAAAATTCTCACTTACAGAAATGCAGATGAAGTCTGTTCTGAATTAAGGCAAACCGTTAATTTAGTGTAATAGCGTGTTGACAGTTGAAGTCATAGGTGCAATTATATTGAAATAAAATAATATTTTTCCTTTTTATATTCACAATGATTTTATCTGAAATCATGTAAAGTAATATAAGGTTCCGATTCATTCTGTACTTAAACTTTAAAAAGCATGACATGATAGGATTCATATAATATTCATAACTGAGAAGTTGTTATACTTCCTTACTATGAAATGTTAACAACGATCATACTGTGAGTGGCAAACATTTACAAAATGTTTTGTTTTTCATTTAGCAAATAAAATAAAATAAAACACAGATGGATTAGATCACTACAGCTAGATAAAAGGTTAATTTAAATAAAAGTTTAATTTAAAAGGGCAGATTAAAGGTTGCAAAAATGAAATTAATTTTCCCAATATTCTGATAATGTAGCACATCAGTTAAAAAAATTGCTCAGTTTATTCTCATTTCTCATACTCATAAGTAAAAAAAAAAATTAATGCACATAAAAGGACTGATATAAAAAGATAACATTCAAAATGTTTGCTAGACAAAGCAAAGAGGAAAAAATGATGAGGAACTGCTCACTGACGTACAGTAGCACAACCCTAAAGCAACTTCAGTCACGAAGAATGCTTAGAAGTTCAGCAACGTGACATTAATTATGAATGTAGCTAGTCAGATTTCCCTTTTGTTCATTTTTTTTATTTTTTAAATCTTCTAAAATCAATGTAGCCTCACATAATTGGAAAATGTTTACAGCAAAGATCTACATGAATGAAATGGGTGTACTGCAACCTGATCAATCTTACTGAGGAACAAGGGCTTGGTACTCTATTCCTGTGATTTTTTTTATGTGATCCATTCAAGTGGTCACATAAAAGTTCTCATTTCCTGACAAGGTGAGCAAGGTATAGAGCTGCTTTATCTAACGCTGTCGCTGGCACTTCAATATATTCCTGCTTGATTTTAATGAAAAGACCCTTTGTTCGATGCATTGCTTGCATTTTCTCATTCATAGCATTTGTCACAGTATATCAGGTCACCTTTCCACCCTTGCAGGGTGCACTTGACCTTTCCAGTCAGTAATTACTATCTTCCTCTTCACTGCACTCAGCGAACTTTGTATTGACCGGTGCTGACAAGGTGAAGTTCAAATGTGAAGGGTTTTGAGCTCTGCAATTGCAAGAATTAGGTTTTACACAGTGTCTCCTGCCCGAAAGATTGACATTAAGGCAATCATTTGGTTGCTTTACTCATGTCAGTCACGAAGGACGTTCTGTTTAATGCTTTCAACACTTTGTGACCCTTTAAAAGCAAGGATAAAAATCTCAGATTGAACCAGAGTGTATTTTTTTAATCTGGTTATTTCAAGATAAACAGTCTGTTGAGTTTTTGTTACTTCAGAAATATAATACCTACTTTTTGATGGGATAAGCCCCTATGCACTGCAATATCCTACTGTTGACAAAAAGGATTGGGATGTCTGCCAAAAATGGGGAGATATATAAATATATAGCAAATCCAGCTGCAATAAAACCGTTTTCTTGTCGGACAGCTCATGGACAATGATGCCCTGGGATTCGTCTCACAATGGAGGGAGTCAGGGGACTAAACAAGATCACACACATTAAACCAAGCGAATCTGTGACAGGTCAATCCCCACGGTCCACACTTTCCCAGCGCTACATAACCTCTCATGGATGTCACAGCAACAGAATGAGAGGCACTCTGTGAGAGAAACAAATTGGTTCAATGAATCAGAGCAAAATAGAACATTAGGAGATGAGTTTCAGGAATGAAACACAAACAGTATTCAAAACCTTTTTTTTTTTTTTTAACTAAAAGGTATTTTTTTCTGTACTTCTTTAATCAGTTAGATTTTTTTATTTTTTTCCCTCTAAAGTCATAAAGAAAAGTTCAAGGTGTGGAATAGTTTACTTACGTGTTTCTTTCATTTCTCTGGTCTGACACAGAAGTAAATTCATTCAAAAGCATTTCCTTCCAAGAAATCCACTTGTTTGCTATTCTATTGAACATTCAGAACTTTTTACTTTGTACCTGAAAAATATTGGTGAGAACAATTCAAACTGTTTAGCAAGAAATAGGCAAAAGTTACCATGATGAAGCATTACAATTTTAAATAAGCTATTCATTTTAAAATATAGTAAGTAAATCCAAACAAACTATCCATTGCTCATCATCTTATTGTCTCGGGCCTTACATATGCCTCCTACTCCACTTCATTGCTCATGGGCTCCTACATTGAGCATCTCACACATCCAGTAGGTATTAAATAATTCTGTGCTTAAATAACTGATGAGGCCGCTGTCTAAGGGAGTTCAGTGGTATTTCATTTTCACAAGACATTTATTCTACATAACTTGCTGGTCACACATTCTATGGAGCATTTTTACTCTACCTTTCACCACAATGTGAGATCATTTTTACATGAAAACACATCACAGCCAGTTAGCAAACAAGCCTGGTCTACATTATGCACGACTGTAAATGAATCCAGTTGTCCAAATATAGCTTTAAATGTGGAGAGAAAAGTTTGACTATTGGTTAAAATGCAGAGTTGCTACTAGTAATAGGGTCTCTTCGGCCTTATAAATATACAAAACTAGCAGCCTACAAAAGTACTTCTGCAAACCACAGGAATGTACTAACTTGTTATTTTTACTTTATCATGTTTAGGGATTTCAAACCATCAATAAGTCTGCATGTTTCCACTGGACTGTAAGGCATGAGAGCTTTGCAGGAAAATTTGTTTTAAAATAATGACATACTGACTCATTTCAGACCCACAGGAGGTTGAAAAACACATTTCTGTCCAAATGTCTGGCAATCAGATTTCACATTGTTGAAAAGTATTGCAACATCTGAGCATTAATGCTGTCCAATATGCTCATTCTAAAACATTTGAATCACATTGTGTGGAATCAAATTTCCCTTGTTCTTTTAAGATAAAAGAGTTCATTGTACTATGAAAACAATTTCAAAACTCAAAGCTTGACTTGATGACACATGACCAACTACAATTATACAATCAATGAGTGTACATGCACAACAATATGCTGATAACAATCGCCAAACAACTAATTAAAAAACCCACCAATGTAAGAAAACAAAACAAAAAAAAACAATCACATTATAAAATTTGCAGCCTAGTCTCATAAAAATTCGTACCTCTGTGCACTTTGACGTTACGCCGCAGTTTCAAATAGAAATGTCCACTGAGTGGCGCTAAAACACAGGTTCAATATGTGAACCCTGGCACGTTTTTATTACGTAGATATTGGTACGTATTGCTGTTTTTTCATTACGTTGCTTCAGATACGTATTGCGGCGGTTCAGAATTCAAATATCCGGGGACTGTCGCTAAAAGTTAATGCTCTATCGTGTTGGAAATATGCCCTACACCAAATCCAGCCCTAAACCTACCCGATAGTGTTAACAAATGCAAAACAGATATAAAAACATATTAGCTTATGCAGCTGTGCCATTTGAACTTCCTTTTACGCAGATTTTAACTGCTTTGTCGAACCGTAGTTACACGGGATTCGAACTGGAGCTTCTCGTCTCCTAAGTCCGCCTCCGTACTCCGTGAGCTACCAAACAAACTTGTTATCTCTGAAAACCCATAGATATGAAGCTGGATGTGTGCGATGCTAACGTTCAAAATCATCAGTTTTCAAATCTCCCAGCATATTAATATTGTTTTGAAGTCATAGCATGATATTCTTCAAGTAATTGTGCGAAAATTACGCTTTATCAATCGCAACTCTGTAAATTTGTGTGAAAGTGTTCATTTATTTTGGAAACTGCAGTGATATGTACTTATTGGTACGTATTTCATGTCACGCTAAAAAGTGCGCCCGGGTACGTAAATGCCATGAACCAGGTAGGAAATTTGAAATCATTTTTTTTTTTTCTTGTTTTTATATGCAGCCTGAAAACGGTGCGAGAACACTGCTTAATGTGTTCAAACACAGAGCAAAAATTGGGTGAAATTGAAGGCAAAATTGAGGGCATTTATGACTTTTAACCGATAAAAAACAATAATTTAAGGCAGTGGGTCTCAATCTAGGAACAGGTTTAATAGTTTAAAGCATTTACATGACCTCTACATATTGTCAGGATATTAAGCATAATAAGCTGGCTGTAAATTCTGTAAAGGTTCCCCAAAGAACCTTAATTTACTTATTTTTTTCCCTATGAGAACTATGAGATTATTCACTTTGAACATTTATATATACTGTATATATATATATACTGTATATATATATATATATATATAGAGAGAGAGAGAGAGAGAGAGCACTAAACCACTGGATGGTTTTATGGATGCTAAAGGTTCTTTATGGAACCAAATACTGTACCTGGACAAATAAACTTTTATTAGTGTGAACAGTATTCACTGATCTTTAAGCAGAATAGTCAAATTTAAATAGTATGTACAACACGTTTAAGTGTAGACTGTGGGAAGTTTTTGTGTGTGTGTGTGTGTGTGTGTGTGTGTGTGAAATGCACATGTGCAAATAATAATTACTAAGTGCAATTTTTTTTTTAATAAATAGTAAAAATAGCAATGAATGAATGAATGAAATGTACGTATGATACAACCCCTTTAGGAGTCCTCAAAAGCATTTGGATTTTTGCCAACATCAACTAATGCAAATGTTCATGAAATGCAGATTACCTCCATTATTTGTACAAAGATGAGTGTGTTTTCATACAGATTAATAACACCATTTCTACAGTTAAAAGCCTGTCAATGCATCTGCTTATTTGAGGTCAAATGGCACTTGGAGCGTCTTGATTTTTATTACATCACAGCAGCTGTAAATCCCTTCTATTCCTCTTTAATCAAAAACCTGTGAGGACTGAATTGCAAACTCATGTGAAAAAGGCTGAAACCTTTGGCTTGGAGTAACATCTGCGCTATCACATTGCAGCCTTGAGAACTGCTGGGATGTTGATGTGAAAGGACTATTCCCCTGCCTACATCCGAAGTGGGCTGTGTTGACTTCTCTTTTTGCTTACACAAATGGTCTCATCTGTAGTGAGCCAAATGTTCTACAGAGCAAGGCCACAGAGGGAAAAACGCCTCTCCTTTCCTTCCCAGCGAGAGCGGATGGAGCAGCGAGTGCCGGGAGGCGATCTTCTGTTACCTGTTCATCTGCCAGCGCGGGCTGAATCACTCGGCCCAGACAGCTGGCCTTCTATCGCTCTCTGATGCCATTTCCCATCCACTCCATATTCAATGGCAGTCCACAAAATGAGAAGCCACATTCCCTTTGTCTGTTCGCTTCAGGATTTACTAAACCCTGAGCAGTTGAGATTCGAAGTATCCGGTTCAGATCAGGTCCAAACCAGTCCGCTCCACACTGTGCAAAATCCTCATCCCCATTCAAACAGTCATTTGTATCAAAAATACCCATTTCTACTGTTTGATAACTTCACTTCCCTGACAAGGTACATGAGCAAATCAATGCTTATTACAAGAGCTGCCAGAGGAGGGATAAAATGAGCTTAAATGTGTGATTGCTGGGTCTTTGCTGATTGTTTCCTCTCATCATTGTGGCCATCCTCACCATATTACACCATGCTTACATTTTTCTCCTCTGGGAGGAGGCTATTTGTTTTGACTTTCTGCTCAAATGAGAATGCAAATTGGACTAAATGATATTTCAATAAAAGAAATATGCAGTTCATACCGTGTAAATTAGAGTACAGGCTTTGGCATCAGAGTGAAATAATGAAATGAGATCATGTCATTACTGTTTCAGTCATTTTTTCATTCACTATGGAATTTCTATCATCCCATAGGTTCTATTTAAATGAGTTTTATTTCCTTTGTCACTATGAAAGGTTGTAACAGACGCACTCATTTTATTATATAATTATACACATACAGTTCAAAAGTTTGAGATCAGTAGGAGTTTTTCAAGTCTCCCATGTTAAAAACCATGTAATTGTGAAATATTATTACAATTTAAAGTAATGTTTTATTTTTAATATATTTTAAAATGTAATTTATTCCTGTGATGGCAAAGCTGAATTTTTTTTACCAGCCATTACTCTAGTCTTCAGTGTCACATGATCCTTCAGATATCATATAGCAATATGTTAATTTAGTTCTCAAGAAACATCTCTTATTATTATTATTATTATTTATTTATTTATATTAATGTTCTTTGGATTCTTTGATGAATAGAAAGTTCAAAGAAGGGCATTTATTTGAAATAGAAGATTTTTGTACACTGCAAAAAGACTTATCTTACTTAATAGTTTTGTCTTGTTTCTAGTCGAAATCTAGTCACAAAAAAAAAAACACAGTACAAATACTGTTACAGTACTATTTTCACAAGTAAGGTGTACATTTTCAAAATTCTTAGAACTTTAAACTGATCACACTTGTAACACCACTAGTCATTTATTTCAAAACCTGATCTCATGATTTCATTGTAGAATATGTTCATTCCGCATAATCATTGTTTTAAAACACAAGATCATTGTGATTGAGAACATTTGAATTAATCACCAAAGCACAACAGTATGATCTTCTTTCAATTTAGTACTTTTAACAATCAGTTCATTCAAAAGAAAACATTCATGTTTCAAATCACCTTTGTTGCTGAAATAATTACAGCAATAAAGGCAATAACTGTCATGTTAGAAAATACACTTAAATTACCTAACTTGCATATCTCACATAAAATCAATAATATTTTGTAAAAGTATCCAGTGTGTTTTCAAAAGGTTTGTGCTAGAACAGAGTTTACTGTCAATACAGTAAATGTCCTCACTGTGTCATATGACTGAATCTATATTCTAGCTGAATTTTTCAGATGAAGGGTGAGTTATAGTAATGTGCAGTCTTTACCATGGTAATGCTTCAATATACAGTATCACATGGCACGATGTAATGTAAAATGCTGTATTTGATGCCATCTGTCTCCGTTCTTCTGATACATCTCCAATCAGTTCCTCTCCCTTGTGTCCTGCTGTATGTTCACAAATAGCAAAACACACGGTTTTACAAATGAGGACATCCTCAAAGGGAGGTTTTAGGTGATTTTGTCAAGTTTTGCTTACTTCTGGGTACCAATTTGTCCCCAAAAATTGTTTACTGTAACGTAAGTAGGTACACACACACACACATGTTTGTTTTTGTGAAAAGTGGGGACATCCCATAGGCGTAATGATTTTTATACTGTACAAACTGTATGTGCTATTGCCCTACACCAACCCTACACCTAAACCTACCCCTTACAGGAGACTTTGGGCTATTTCAGATTTTCAATACACTCCATTCTGTGTGATTTATAAGCGTTTTGAAAAGTGGGGACGTGGGGTAATGTCCTTCTCCTTGTAATACCTATGTCATACCCTTGTCATTGTCCTCATTTGTCACAAAAACATGCACACACACACACACACACACACACAGGTTTTCCTATCGTTATGGTGACATTCCACAGGAGTAATGGGTTTTATACTACACTAATCCTACTCCTAAACCTACCCTTATGAAACATTTTTTTTTTCTCATTGGACCCAAAAAAGGACAATGATTACAGATATTGCCATCTTTGTGGGGACATTTTGTCCCCATAAAATAGGGTTTACCTGAACCACACACACACACACACCCTTACAAAATAGTGGTTATCATCTTAGATAAATCACTTTTAGTGTAAAAATAATTCAGTGCATTTGGTTATCCCTAATTTGAAATCACGTTCTATAGAAACTAAATATCTATATCTATAGATGCACCAAATGATTCACCAATTAACCATTAAGATGAGTTAGATTAAATAATAGACAAATGTATTAAACTGAATGAGAAGTCATGCTAATGAAAAGTTTGATAGTAATATCTTTATGAAAGGCAGTTACTGTGAATGAAACATTTATATAGATGAAACACTTGTGTAGTGAAAAGGATATTTTGTGATTGTGTGTATTTTACTAACACAATTGAAAATATGCTGAAATGTTTGAAAAAAGTTCACTTTTGATGATCTGTTGTGATATTAGTACTAAGAGTTTTGAAAATTTACCAATTTAAAATTTAAAATTGTGGCAAAGCAATTTAAAAAAAAAAAAACTGTAAACACGTGAATAACCCAGGAAATCTGCAGTTTTGTTCTGACACTTGACATCTCTGTTATGACTCTGGCACCTACTGTGCCATGTTCTGCCAACAACCTGGGCAAAGAATCAAACCTAGAGGCCCATTTGCTGGACCCAGTGTCACAATGCCTGACCTATGGAGCTTCAGCAGAGATTGACAGACCTGTGATTGACTTGAAGGTTTGTCACATTTCATGAGCTAAAGATGGACCGTATGAGGGCATGTCATATACCAGTCAATCTACATAATCTTTATTTTTTATCTTCTTTCCCGTTTACATTGGCATGCAAGAGCTTGTAATGCAACATGTCATATCTCAGATGTCACAAGCTAAATGGGTTCTGGAACAAATCGTCACATTGGATGTTTATGAATCAATTAAAAACTATATTGTGTGATTTTCTACATTTTATGCTAAAGATTGTGGATTGACAATGCTCAGTAAGTAGCACTCCGTCAAGCCGCAATTTGTTTGACATACTTACATGTAACATTTAAAGGTATTTTTGAGCCGTGCAAGAGTTAGCCAACCTTTGAAAATGTCAACCTATTTAAACATGGACTAAACACAGTCTATGGTGGCAAGGTATTTCCTGTCATTTATTCTTTTATCAGTTTTATGGTAAAGGCTCAGTGCAATTTTGCCGATTAGCAGTTGAAAGACGGAGGTATGTGTGTCCTTCGAAGGGCCATCAAATGTGGCCTCAAAAACATGGGCAATGCAACACAGTAGAATATGATGGGCATACCAGAAGAGGTGATGCCAATCAAATGAGACATGAATATAAATAGGGCAGAGCACTAGCTCTAGCAGTGACAGCTTATGCTGATTAGATTTTTTTCCCTGCACTGACAGGCCATTACAAATTCATCTTCTTTTTTCATTCTAGACGCGCCACATGACCTATGAATGCCAGACTGCTAATGTAAGGAATACTGTCTCCACAACACAGACATAATTGAATATCTTAGCATGACATATTGGTTTTGGACACATCTGGGCCTGTTCATATGCATTAGCTTCTTGCAAGATCTGTGAGGGACGATACAAATTAATTACACCAATCGGATGAAAGTGAGTGTGTGGTAAAATACAAAGTGACTCTTTTACTAATAGTCACGTATATAGTCTGGACAGCAATTTTATTTATCTGTGGCAGTATGATCTATACTTGATTTAGGATAAAGCCACAGAAATCCATATAAACTAGACTCAAATTCATGTAAAGCTTTTGCAGCTTTGACATTAAAGTTCACGCAAAATGAAGATTATGGCCTCAATTGCTCACCCTCATGACATTCCAAAGTCACAAAACTTTGGTTAATGTTCTAAACACAAATTAAGACTTTTTTTTTTTTTTTTCAGTAAAAATTTTAGAAAATCCCAAAATGTAAAGGCATCATTTAAGAAAATAAAAATAAATAAAATTATGAACATTATGAATCTTAATAATTTATTCATTCTTCTCTATTTTATTTTAATTTAATTAATTAATTTATTTTTGGGGTGAGCTATCCAACTAAAATGGAAGATATATCAGTACATTATCGTTTTTTTTTTTTTTTTTTTTGGCTTCTCGGTACAGATGATGCTCATGTCAACCTAGTTTAACATGCACATTACATTTATTGTCAACCAATGTTCACTTAAAGTTCATCTTTAACAAAAACAAATAACTTTTTTTTTTTTTTTTTAACTCTGTTAAATGTAACCTTTACCCAATCTCAAAATGAATATCCATTTTCATTGAAAATACAAACTAAAAATGCAATATAAATAAACCTGTGAATGATTCATTTCTGTTCACTTAAGTAGTTATCATGCACACAAGTGTGCATCAATACACTCTGACTTCTTAATTAGTGAAAAGGGAACTTAATGAGAGAGATTTAGAGAAAGGCAAAGAGAGACAGATAAAAAGAGCAAGAAGGAAAGAGACCGAAATCCCATCCCCAGCCTTCCAAATTCAATCACTGTGGGTAGAGAGTTCATTAATGGAGTTAACCGGCTAATTACCAAATGATGAATAGAGTCAGCACTCCCCTGAGACGCCCAGCTGGTGAGGCTCCGAGGGGCCCGCCAAGTCAGGGGAAAAAGAGTGTTTAGCGTAGAAATAAATTCTTAGTGACAGCTCAGTCAGTGAGAGCATGGGGCTCTGCTGCCACCTGTTAGAGAATCAGTATGATATATGGGTTCAAATCAAGATTTAGAACACTAGTGTCACATTAATGTGCTTATTAATGGCATTATGCAATAACTTTTGGATTGCAGGGGCGTCATGCGTCTATTTTTGGCACCATTGACAGTCACTTATCACTGTTAAGACACGATTAAAAAGAAAAGACAAACAGATGTAAAAAACAAGAATTGAAGTAAGATGTGATACAGGGTTATATATATGTACACTGTAAAATTTACGGTACAAAACCGGCAGGTTTGGTTGCCGGAATTCTACCATAAAAAATACGGTAACAACATTTTAGGATTTAACTTAAATTTACAGTTAAATACCGTAATTTCATTAACTGATATAATGTTAATATACCAACCTATTGAAGTACTGAAATCTGTTTTGTACCTTTGAAATACACTGATAACCACCAAATGCAGGTGGTGATGAGAAAGTCACGATGAACCAAAGCCCATCACAAGTAGCTTTTAAATAGTAACATATATAGAAGGTGTACAGTGTCATTCACACAAACACTAAACCCCATCATGGTGAGACTCATTAAACTGAAATATGCAGTAAACATTAATTTAACATCATTAGATATAACATACAACCCTAATGACTCTATAAGCGCTTTGAGTACCCAGAAAAGCGCTATATAAATGTAACGAATGATTATTAATTATTATTATCATTAATAAACATAACTTATAAGAAAAAAAAAACTAAGTAGAAACATAGTTATTTCAAAGAAAAAAACATCCAATTCAAACAAAATTTGAAATGCAATGCAGGGAATTCTGGGAAGGTCAGTTTACGTTTTTCCCTGTAAATTTTACAGGAACTTACCGTTAACCATTTAACAGGTTTTTACTGTAGCATTTTCACAGTTTTTTACCGTTAAAATCACGGTCAATTTTTTTTCAGTGTAGAATCAAAATTATTAAAGTAAATGAATTTAATTTAAATTAATTACAGTATATTAATTTTATTGATATTTTTGTAAAGTTCAGTTATAAACCCCAGTAACTGAACTTTAAAAAAAGTCTGAGGCTGAGGGAGACATGTGAATGGTGATAGACATAAACATAAACATAGCAAGATTCAGGTTTCTTAATGGCACCTCTTTGCCCAAAAAAATCTATTTTACAAATTCTTCTTCAGTGATACTGATGTAATGTGTTTATACACCTAGTAAATAAGTCATTGTTTTAAGTTGCTCCATGTCAGTATATATCAGGCTACGCATGTGGCTGAAGAGAGGACAGCAGCACAGAAACTCAAGGTTGCATCTTGTAAAAAAAAAGAGAGATTCATGTTTTTTTTTTCTTTCATTCACTCCTGTTTAACTTTCTAACAAACTGTTTTCCCCTTTCCCTCGCCTTCCATGCCAAAGGAACATTTTTCAATGCGATGTGCAAAGTCAGACAGAATCAAGGAGCATTGCTTATTGGAAGACGTTAAATAAATAAATTTCACTAAATAAATAAAAGCTCACATCAATCAGAATAACACAATTTTTTTTTAGCAACATGGAGGTTAATGTAAATTTGATCTCACAGTGCTTCACTACTGTAGATTAGTGCTGAGAAAAACAAACAAAACAAGATTCATAAAAATGTGTGATTCCAAAAAAAACCTCAAATTTATTTATATCCTTATTTAGAGCTCTGAACTCAGCAAAAAGTACACTGCTCAATGTCACTTGCCAGATTTTTGAGAAGTCACAGACTTGAAATCCTGAACTCCTCAAGGGGAATGCTTTTATATTCAAGCTGCCTCACAGATCAAGAGATTCGTGGTACATCTACACTCCAACAGCAGCTCAAAAACATTTCATTAAGCGTAGATTCCCGTTTTCTCTGGTGAATGGTATTATGCTCCTGTGCACTGCCTCCTTTACAGAACAACTTACAATTACAGTCATTTAATAATGTTAAACTGCAGCAGGAATTTCTAGGAAATGTCATACTTGATGTCTTATGAACACTTCACTTGTGTTTCTTTCTAACCAACGAAATAAGTCGTAACATTTTAGGGCTGCAAACCTCTAAAAATGAGAGTGTGGGCCAAAGACTGAAGTAAGCTGGGTGAAATATAATTAAACATGCAAGGCTGCATACATTACGGAGCATGAAATAAAAGATGCACAAAGCAGTTAATAATAAATGAGCTTCATGGTGGAGAGAATGACGTGCCCTTCCAGGGTCTCGCCTCAGACATGTGTAATTCTCTCAAACGCAGTGGTGGTTTAAGTGGCACCACTCAAAATGCTCCTTGGGGGCTCAATTGTTTGCACAACCTGAGGCTGACCTGGACAACCAGCACTATTTATTAGAAGCCCTCCGAACAGCGCTGGTTGTTTGGAATCAGGTGGTTCTGTGAGATAAGTTTCTGCCGTGCAATTAATGTCTCTACAGGTGGAGCGCAACATGACAAGTGAACCCGGAGCTTTTAACAGCGTGATGCCGATAGACAACGTCTTGGCCAGCGTGCTACCATGTAATCATCACATATGATACTGCTGCTGACCTTTCTCAGCCTCTAAAGCTCTTACAACAAGTAGCCAATTACATTATATGTGGTGTGTGACATTCAAAAGGTCAATATAAAGAATGTGAACCTGGAAGCGGCATTGGAGGGTTACACAATTCAAAACAACTGACAAAACAACTTGGTACAGTGTACTGATGTGGATCCATTTGTCATGGTTATTACACTTTTTCTACTGCAACCTGTGGGGAGTCATGGCAAACTGCACAGAGGTGTCGTTTAACTAGAAATATTCTGCTGGAGAAAGACACTCCAACAACAGATTTAGTTGTATGATATTGTTGGTATTGTAGGTATTCATATGTAAAGTGTTTGCAAAGATACTGGAATGTACAAGAACAGATAGCATCTAAAATACAAGCACAACTTAGAAAATAGCCAAAAGTTTGAGAATCCTTTTAGGTTCATATAATATTTAATTCATGGATTTAATAGATTGAATTTATTGCACTTATTCAATGAAATCAATCCAATATGTTAAATAAATATACTACACTGCCGTTCAAAATTTGTAGTCAGTAATTTCTTTTTAAATAAAACATAAATAAATCCTGTACTTTTGAACTTTCTATTTATCAAAGAATCATGGGGAAAAAAAGTTACAGTTTCCACAAAAAATAAATAAATAAATAAATAAATAAGCAGCACAACTGTTTTTAACATTGATAGTAATAAGAAATGTTGAATAATTTCTGAAGGATCATGTGACACTGAAGTCTGGAGTTATGGCTGCTGAAAATTCAGCTTTGCTATCACTGGAATAAATTACATTTTATATTATAACATATTGTAATAAAATATATTGAAATAGAAACCGATATTTTTATTAGTAATATTTCACAATATTGCAGTTTTACTTCTGCAATATTGTGAACTTCTTTACTTCAGAGACTTCTGTCAAAAATCTGTCAAAAAAAATTTCCAAACTTTTGAATGGTGGCATATATAATAGAAACCACTATACACATATTATTATAATGTACAATATTCCTGAAGATTTTTAGATTATAATTTAGCTGCTCATCAGTTAATACAACCGGATCTCACAGAATTCCGTGTAATGACCACGGACTTAATTAACCCCGAATCTGTGGTGGTATCACGGAATCGCCGAAACTTCCGTGATTGGGCTCAAAGAAGGCATCAGCCGTGGTCCATGCACGGATTCACTGGTTCAACACCAGCGCTGCATCGGACCACGTAAAAAGAGTGACTCCGATGCAGTTATATTTTGTATATAAATTTATACTTTCACTGGAGTAGCTACCTGACCCCACCCCTACCCTAAACCTACCCAGTTCTGAACAATAATGATGACGATAAATTTCCCAGTATCGCGTCGGCATATTGATGCTAAGGGTTTCCTATTTAAAGTGTTGAACCAGTGAATCCGTGCGTGGAGCACGGCTGATGCCTGTCACTGACTTACATTGGTATCACTTCTGTGAGCCCATCACGGAATTTTCGGCGATTCCGTGATGCCACCACAGATTCGGAGGTTAATTAAGTCCGTGGTCTTACACGGAATTCTGTGAGATCATGTTGGTTAATACCTTGTTTTAGATGCTGTCAATACGTCCATTTCATTTAACACCCAAACAAGCAAAAATGTACATTATGAATACCAATGAAATTAAGTGCTAGTTCAGAGAGTCAGAAAATGACTAATACTTACGAGCTGTAGAATCACGCAACATATTGAGTGCAAGCCACTCTTTATCGACAACCAGAATGGTGTTTACATCCAGAGAGAAAATCTACATACTGTATGCAGATCAATTTTTACTTCTGTAGCCTACTCCTGTTCTGATGATAAAGGAACACAGTTTAAAGCATTAACATCACATACACTTTGTCAGGTTATCAAGCACAATCTGCGCATACACACTGTAAAAAGGAAAGTATTTTGGTCATAAATCATTAAAATTTCATAGGTTTGGTCCTTGATAACCAATGCTAGCACTCACCACCTATCCTGATTAATTAAAACAGCTTATTTCCAGTAACTGTGACAGGTTTATATCCTCTCCTTGTGGATCTTCCCAGCACTTGCTGGTACAGAGAGTTCTGAAAGTTAGACTCATGGTATGAATGTCATGAATTTTCACTGTGCCACTGGCCGGATTGTTAAGAGTAATTGCATTCCACTGGAAGCTCCTGACGCTCATTTGCTGCCTGTGGCAGATCTGGAGCCCAGATTGCAGCCCTTCCCTGGCATATACCAGCCTCCCTTCTCTTCTAATGCACAATAAAAACGAAGGAATGCTCAGTATTTCTACACCGAAGGCTGTAATATCCATCTACTGAGTAATGGTGTACTCAGTATACACCACAGTATATTACAATGCTTATTTTCTGGAAATGTTATGAATATTAGTTTTTTTCTGCCTTTATAAAGAAACAATGTGCTTAATGCACTAACATGATCAGATTTCAAAAGATTATGTCAAGGTTTACTTTACCAAGTATGCACGCTGTACTCACTGTCAGCGGAAAGGAATAAATAAAGCTAAATGCAACAAATAAGACATCCTGTGTAAGCATGTTATACACACATACATATATATATATATATATATATATATATATATATCATCTCTGTGTTAAACCTTAAATCTGTTATTCTTGTTTTCTTGCAGTTATATTTATATAATTATTCTGTACCGACATTTTTATCAAGGGCGCCCAGTTGTGCGTCGGACCTTTATGCAATAGTTACAACACAATGCCAAGGATTCTGCTGAGAGAAGCAAAGGCACTGATTTCGGAAGCAATGAACCTGTTTATTTGGCCTGTCAAACTCCTAACACACATGGCTCAGGGCTCATTTCTTTATTACGGCAATCACGCTCTTTAGTATTCCAGCAGTCACTGAAATTTCCCAGCGCAGCTGAGGCTCCGATCTCTTTATTTCCTCCTTTTCTCCAGAGAGCATCACAGGACTTGTACTCTCTCCTCCGTCCAGACACGCTCACGAGTGTCTCTGTCTCCCCTGCTCTGCCAACAGATGTTCATTTATACAGATGACCCTTTCTTTCTGCTGTTTAATTACTCTTTGTCCTCTTGTTAATGAACCAGCCCGTGTGCTCGTGCCGCAGAGGCGTCCCACAAGACAACATGGGCGCTTCTGCCAGGGTGTATTTTCGCTATCGAAATTTGAGAATCACAATATTCACTGATGCATGCAAGAATAAATACGAATCATAAGAGTTTCATAATGGAAGCTATAAGCACCAGGCCCTCTACAGACAGGTTATGAAAGCTTTCGTTGGGAGTGGGCTTTGATTTGTTCATTGCTTTCTGATGTGACTGTGTGCAAAGAATAACTGATGATATGAGCTCCTAAAAGTGCACTCAATGCTTGACTAGATCCTCTTCATCTCATTGGTCTTTCACCTATCACGTACCAGCATGGATGCATGAAGTTTGCTTATTATGATGATTACGATGGTGTTTGTTTATCTTCCGCTTCTTTCTTTTCATACATATATATACTGTATATATATATATATATATATATATATATATATATTAGCGATATGCTATTTACACTAAGTGCAAATAGCAATGAATTCTACAACCCGAATTCCGGAAATGTTGGGACGTTTTTTAAATTTGAATAAAATGAAAACTAAAAAAATTTCAAATCACATGAGCCAATATTTTATTCACAGTAGAACATAGATAACATAACAAATGTTTAAACTGAGAAATTTTACAATTTTATGCACAAAATGAGCTTATTTCAAATTTGATGCCTGCTACAGATCTCAAAATAGTTGAGACGGGGGCATGTTTACCATGGTGTAGCATTTCCTCTTCTTTTCAACAGTTTGAAGACGTCTGGGCATCAAGGTTATGAGTTTCTGGAGTTTTGGTGTTGGAATTTGGTCCCATTCTTGCCTGATATAGGTTTCCAGCTGCTGAAGAGTTCGTGGTCATCTTTTATGTATTTTTCGTTTAATGATGTGCCAAATGTTCTCTCTAGGTGAAAGATCTGGACTGCAGGTGTAGGCATATAGATTCAGATAGCTATATATATATATATTTTAGTATTATTAATTGTCATTTACTAAATGTACTGGTGCTTCAACAATATTTGTGTACAATGTATAATGATGCCTATTATAACATCACTTAGACTTGTATATACTGGCGATGGTGAGCCGCAGGGAGTTTCATTCATGTATGAAGAAGTCACACTGCCAGTCGTTAAAACACACTACTGTGAAATGAACTAATTTCTTGTTGTGTTTATTAACTTTGCAGGTAAGATAAGTGATGTGGCATCGCAGCTTATGTTCATGAAAGGTGTATGTTATATGGGGATTTCATGTGTTTGTTTAATGCACTTATGTTTTGAATGGATAGAATTGACCGCGTTAGCGCACCCGCGGCTGGTTTGCGGCCGAGTCGAGGCCGCGCGAAGTATTGCGTCATGAAAGTGATTGATGTTGACAGAGAAGATTATAATTAAAAATGCACTCAATCTTGTTTGTAAAAGGAAGTTAAGTAATATTCGATTATAAAGGCGTTTGTATTCTGTAATTTTATCATTGTTTAATGATTACTATGATGCTGGTGGAGTTTACAAATGTTTAGTATTAAGTGTACTTAACAGTGCGTATACACAGTTAGTGTGTTCATTGAGTAGTGCTAATTTCAGTGAGTTATAGTCTATATGGTGGAATGTATTGTTCTCATTTTTGCTTTACTTTATGTAACGTTATATCGGAAGATTGCGCAAAGTGAGTTTATTGAACTAGAGTTTCATTCATGTATGAAGAAGTCACTGTTTATTAACTTTGCAGAGTGTGACAAAATAAAAACTAATATGTGCCACCAGACAACATCGCCTCTTCTGTGTGTGCAACACAGGCAGGCCAATTCAGCACCCGGACTCTTCTACGACGCCATGCTGTTGTAATAGCTGCAGTATGTAGTTTGCATTGTCCTGCTGAAATACACAAGGCCTTCCCTGAAATAGACGTCGTCTGGAGGGGAGCATATATTGCTCTAAAACCTGTATATACCTTTCAGCATTCATAGTGCCTTCCAAGCACTCAGATGCAGTGTCGTCTGAGGGCCCAAAGACCACAGGCATCCAACAAAGGTCTTCGGCCTTGTCCCTTACACAGAGATTTCTCCATTTTCTCTGAATCTTTTGATGATGTTATGCACTGTAGATGATTAGATTTGCAAAGCCTTTGCAATTTTACGTTGAGGAACGTTGTTTTTAAAGTATTCCACAATCTTTTTCCACACTATTTCACAGATTGGAGTGCCTCTGCCCATCTTTACTTCTGAGAGACTCTGCCTCTCTAAGACATCCCTTTTATAGCTAATCAACATATAACGTCTGGAATTCGTGTTGTATTTACACTGTTAAAATTTATACTACTTAATACAAATAGTGGCAATTATCTGCACCTCAGTATTGTAGTACATTATAAAACAGTATGCAATAATAACGTATTGAGTGTAAATGATAATTTCAATTAAAATTATAAAATGGATGCCACCTTATTGGAACAATAAAGCCCTCCCTACGCCTACCCTAACCCTATCCCTATCCCATACTTTATTTTCAACTTTTTGATTATTTCCTTAATTTTTATTCAAAATAAATGCCTTTCCGCTGTGATATGATATTTGAAATGGGAGGGGAAAAAGGCAAAAGGCGGGTTCGAACCCGGTCGACCAACAAGGCGAGCTCTTTGCACTTAGTGTAAATAGACACTCTGTTATTGTTCTTCTTATTATTATTATTCCTGTGATTCAGCAGCAATTACTCCAGTCTTCAGTGTCACATGATTCTTCAGAAATCATTCTAATATACTGATTTATTTCTGAAATTATATTATTATTATTTTTTTTTTCCTTTTCCTTCCTGATTTAATAATATATGTATCACAGGTTAATATGCAGTGACAGAAATTTATGGAATTTGACAGTAATTTTAATAAAATTCAGACAACTGGAATAAATATGTTTTGGGGCTTCTCAAGAAAAAAAATACTGAGATTCTGAAAAAAAAAAAAACTGCCCTTCAGGCATTGCGTGATACAACAAAGCAGCTGTCCCTGACTATCTAAAGCTCACTGATGCCCAGTAGACTCTGCTGATCAATTTTAAAGTCTCTGTCATACAGATTTTTGCATCCTGTCTGTTGAAAGTGTGGAATATATATGTGTAACCTCCATAATACACAATAAACATTCTCTTATTTCAAGTATGTAAACGCTGCACGACTGACAGTGCAAAAGAAAATAATATATAAAACAATTTTTATTTGATTGCTTATTTATAAAATTAATTAAATTCAGTAACATTTGCAGTGACAAAACAATCATTAAAAGCAGCACTCCTAGTATTCCTTCTGCCCTACTCTGTTGAGCCATAAATTGATTTACCGTATTGACCTGAATTTAAGACAACCCCCCTTTTTACAGATGTACCTTTTGGAAAAAGGCATTTTGGAAACCAAATCTTGTGTTTTACTGAGAAAAAAAAAAAAAACGTTTTTTTTTTTTTCTTAAATTATTTTCATATTGCATATTTTTCCTATTTTAATATTTGTTTTGAAAGTATGGTAAATATGAACCAAATGAGCCAACAATCACATTTAAAAATATACACTTTTTGATAAACCATAAAAATAACAGGTAGCCCATCTGAGTTATATAACAATTAGGCTATCCATCTCATAGTAGCCTACCAAAATATTATGAACAGTAGAAGTGAAATCTTATTGTAGTTTATCAAATATGGGTACTGTCTTACGTTTTAAAATAACTTACAAACACTTACTGTTTGGTCCCATCAGGCTACAGTCACTACTCATATGCCACTGTAAGCTTTTCTTTTTCTTTTGTTTTCACTCACAAACTTTACAACACACATTACATTACGTATTTCATGGCACACTCGTTTTATGTGTATTTGCCGCCACCTATTGTTGTGGGTGTATAATTGACATGTCAATGTCTAGACCCCGAATATAAGACGATGTATTTCCAAGAAAAAATATCGTCTTATATTCGGTTCAATACGGTATGTTTTGACAGTGTCACTGAGCCCGCCTTTAAGAATCATCCTACAAATTGCTCATTTACAGTCTTGGCATATCAAACTGCAATAGGAGAAAGCATTTTGCCATCGAAAGAATCACACACACTTTACCTTTAAGCTTCATAATCTTTCCTTCTTAATTATTCCACTTGTGTCTCAGTCAGCTTTAAAAATGCAGTGAGAATGCGTTGATATTCATCATGGCAAGAGTAATATGTTTCCACATTATTAATTTCCATTAAGGATGACCTTGGAATGGGCGAGTTACTAAGATCACAGCCCTCCAATCTGCACCGTGCCCTTGAGATAGCCACAAACCTCATGTTGCTTGAAAGGAACTGTCCGTGTAATTAGTTTACTGCAATTTGCTTTGAATGAAAACGGGCAGCTAATGTTTTGAAGACAGAAGCTTTTGTTCCTGCGGTGGTCTTGGTATTCTTTGTCTAGCAGGGATACTTGTTTTTTTGCTGCTTCCTCTGCTAGAGAGGCATGTGGGTGTATCTAGTGTGTAATGGAGGAACTGATCACTCTGTAGCTGCCCTGTGCACACGCCATCTCATACAACGCTGAGAGCGCTTTTGTAATTATTGCTTCCAATTTCTGGCAGCTGCACTGGTGTGGAGACAAGCTTTTAAAAGCCACTTGGACATTTGGTTTAGGGAGGAATGTAGCATGAGGGCTGCTGGGACTGGGATTTTTTGACTTGCATTTGTCTGGTCCTCTAATATTCTTATTTTCATATTTTCAGTATTGTTCTCCCCTTGTCTGCCTGCTGCATGCACACCAAATCTCAAAGCATATACTATTTCTGTATACAAGTACAAAAATCTCTTAAGAACTGTTTTTTTGTTTGTTTGTTTGTTTCATGTTTTTCTATGGCATCACTGTAAAAAAAAAAAAAAAAACTTATTTTTTTCTTATTATTTTTAAGAGTGCAGTGTAAAATGTGTCCAGACTGTAAGGTATTTTCAGTGGATCTTCAAAGTATGAACCCAGTATGCAATTTTAGGAAATTTGTTTGGCATAGATGGTTACGTAAAGAACCTTTATTATCCATGGAATCTTTCCATAGCACAAATGATTTTTAAAGTGGAAAAAGCTTCCTTAGATTATTAAAAATGTTCTTCAAACGAATAAAAAGGTTCTTTTAATAAACTCTTCACTGAGAGGTTCTTTGGGGAACCAAAAAAAATCTCCTTCAGTGGAATCACTGCAAAGTGAAGAACATATTAATAGTCTAAAGATCCTTTACACTCTCAAAAATAAAGATTCCAACAATCCCATTGAAGAACCATTTTGGATTCCCCAAAGAAACTTTCAGTGAATAGTTCTTAAAAAGCGTTTTGTGCAATGGAAAGGTTCCCTATGGATCCATCAATGCCAATAAAAAAAACTTTTTTTAAAGAGTGTATCTTTTTCTAAGTTGATCAAAAAAAATATAAAGTGAAGAATTATTAATGAACACTGAGTTACAATAAGTTGAACATGAGACAATTCTCTGTTCATCCATAACATTGAATGACATCTGGAGAATGAAACCATCACATAAGAACCAAATGAAAAAAGTTTTGGAACAATGTGTTGATGAGTCCCTGACATGCCATCTCCACTGAGATCCACGGGTCATGTCAATAATTCAAGAGTGACAAGCAACACAAAGAGGCATATTGATCTCAGTGTCTCTTCTACTGGCCTCCCCCAATTCTCAGTCTCCCTCCCTCCTTCCCACATATCAAAGCTTTGCTCTCATATAGGCATATACACAGGATTGTGCAGCATTCACAACTGCATATAAATACGCATCCAAATATATATACATCCTGAATGTCGCCAGTCGAATTCAAATTCAGGAACCAAAAAATTGACCAATTCTTACATCCCTTTTTAAAGATGTTTACTCACATCTAACCAATACTGCAACACAAAAAACTATACTGCCCTTTATCTTTATCTTATCATGTGGCTTATTGTAAACATTACAATAAGCCACATGATCTCAGACTGCAACAATGCCTACGATAGATGCCTGCATAAAAACTCAATTCAGCTCATGTAGTGCCATCTCTCCCTGCATTAGCCGTGCAGTGTTTAAAAATCCCCAGCACTGTTTGGGTCCCTTCTGCCGCTCTGCTTTGGAATTACTGATATCAGGTGCATATTCATTTCAGCTAGAATGAAGGGAGGAGAGATGGAGTGATAATGGCGAGAAAGGGGGGAAAGAGAGGTAGAGATATGAGCAGAAGTGAATAATGCGTGCATTCTAATGAAGCGCACAGTAAAATGGTGCACATCCAGAGAGGTTGACATTTCCTTGACCTTCAGCCCTGGAAACAGCAGCAGACTGAAATGAAGAGAAAGAAGAGAGTGCTAATGAGGATGACACCGAGAAAAATGGCTCCCTTGGGTCACGTGCCAAACCTCCAGCACACCACCCCTCAACCCTTATAGCAGAGACTGAAGCAGGACATTGATACGTGGCAACATGTGGAGATGTGATCAATGTGAAGACCTGGATATTCGAGGAGGCAGTGCTTTATTTGAAATCGGATCAATAATTCATATTTTAAAGCAAAGTGATTTGTCAAACAGAAATCCAAATCCATTTTGAGCCCTTCTTTAGCGTTGGCATGGGCCAGTTACCTCCTGCTGGTAGATGCTGTAACTACACCATTATACTAGCAAAATGCATCTTTCTCTAAGGCACTCTAGCTGTGCATTATGATTAAATAATTATCTGTAAGCAATATGTTGCAATTTTTTATTATATCTTACTGAATCTGTCCAATATTTCTTAAAAGCGTGTACGTGGACTCCCATTTAACCTGATTACTGTCCACTGCCGTTGACGTCAAGAGTAGTAGTGAAGGGCTTGGGGGCGTTTTAGTGATGCTGTAGACCAATCAGTGTTATCAGGATGTCATTTTCTTGCAAATTATTAGCCACATGGCATTTACATGTCAGGTGACTGGCTCTCCAAAAAAAGTGTCCAGAAGCGAGTGAAGATGAAGCAAAGATGGCAGCATGCAGGTCATGTACTTCTGAGATGAATGGGAATGTTAACAGACAGATCTCAGGTATTACAGACCTCCAAAGTTCTAAGAATGATATGAAAAGCTTAAAGCCCGGTTCATGAATGTTAATTAGGTGATGTAACGTTCCTCTAGTGGTTGTAACTGATTCTCTGAAAAGCATGGGTAAGTGGGTGCTAGAAATATTAGAATTACAGCTTACAGATTGATCGCTCAATCCATGATCATGATGATGCAACCGGAGGGAAGAGACCCTTATTGACTTTTTTGTTCCTTCACACTGCAGCCAAGCAAAAAAATAAATAAATAAAATATAATATTATTTAAAATATATTCACTGCCTCTGATAACAGTTTGCAATAATTATTATATAATAATCATAATAATTAAAAACTAAAAAAAAAAAAAAAAAACAGTGCTACAAGTGAATTTAAACATTTAATGAACCAAATATTATTATTTTTTATTTTATTTTGAAATTTGCTAAACATTTAAACTATTATGGAATTACCTTCATGTAAGCGTTTTATGTCAGCAAAGGTAATCTGGTAACACTTAAAGCCTTTGTGTATAATCCGTTATAAAGTGTTATTAAAGAGTATAATGCATAATAATTATTCATAATGTGCATTATAATACATTATATCTTGTAAATAAGTATAACCAAATTTGAAATGCGTAGTGTAACAATGAATTGATAAGTGTTATAATGTATTAGCTGTGGTTACAATTATTCATGAGACTGTACAATGCATTATAAATTGTATTACAGGAATAATTAATGCATTAAAATGTAAAATATCATTATTGCCTCTGAAAAAAAAAAAATTTTAAATAAGAAATATTAAAAACTAAAGTTTAAACAAACAAACAGGGGTCTGCTGGTTCCTTGGTTTAACCTTCACTAGAAAAGCCTAAAAGAAGTTTAATGGAAACTTTAAGGAACTTGTATAAAAACATGTACTTACTTACATCCCTCATTAAGCACATTTACATCGGTACACATCAATGCAATAAACCTTTGATGACAAAATGTTGGTGCTCAGCCCTCCTGCAGCACTGGTTTGGGTTTTAAATGTATTGGATTGAACTAGCCTTTTTGTTTTGAAACAATGCATCTTCATAAGCAAACTAACAGAAAACCATTTCTGTACACAGATGAAATTAGGTTTATTGCTTAACCTATGTAAGCCAACCAATCTGGTATTAAAAATGCACACTTTCATATATAAAAATAGAAGTTCTCCTTATTCGCAGGCCACTCTACATGAAATTAGTGACTTTGATTAGGAAATATGGCTTGCAGTTGCAGAGAAGTACAGAAAACTAAATATGTCATGTGCCAAATTCATCTCCCTATAAAATAGACTCTGGCCTTCAGGCCTCTAGCTGTCAGTTTTCATTAGTTTTATCATCTATTATTCACTCTGTTGTATGAAAATAGAGTCTGATGGACTCTGGTTGTTATAGTCAACCAGAAATTGCAACATTTTATCAGTTTATTTCACTTTTTCCCTCCTTTTAATAGAGGAAAAATCCTTTGAACTACAAACACAGGAACCTTTTAAAGCAATTACACATCCACATTCAGTTTAAAAGAAACAGGGCAACAAGACATCGACGACACAACAACCTAAAAAAAGAACTTCCTGTCAACATTCTAGAGTCGGTGGTGAATACGGAATACATACAGTGTCAAATACCATTGCTATTGTTTTGTCCTCGTATCCAATCCATCATCATTATATGAGAAATAAGAGCAGGGTTGGGGAGAGAGAAAGAGAGTGAGAGATGGGAAACATTCCATTGTAATTCAGCTGAAAGCATGTGCTGCTCTCCAATTTTTCCATTTACATCTACCCAGCGGGCACGCATGTCTGACTCCAAGGATCAACAAATAAAGCCCATGTGGGCAATCTTAAGCCATCACTTGGAGGAGCCCTGCAAGGCATGTACAGTATGAAGCCACAGAGCCAGACATGTACAGAAAATCATTTATTTGCATAAACGCGACTAGCTCGGCACGCATATGTGTGTTGGTTTATCATTAATGCCACCCATGACAGATGGCATGTTTTATTGTTTGTCACGTAGGGTAATGTATTGTCTGCTTTTGGAAAAAAACTTTAATATACGCCTCTTGACGGCTTTAAAATCATACAAGAAGCCTGCTTGACCTTGTTATCTGCAATGAGAACATGATCTGGTGTTTTATTGAAGTGGTAATTGTAGTCTTTGTCATAATTTACCACAGATGAACTGTTTTATGTACAATAATGCTCTGTTTATTACCAAGACTTTGTGAAAGGAGTTTCAGCAACACTGCCTGGGGATTTCATTCAGCTTCGGTTTCTTTTTTCTTTTGTTATTTATTAAAGCAACTTCACAGTTCACTTACAAGACCTATTCATTTAAAAAAAAAAAAAAATGAAAAAAAAAATAAATAAAACTTTTGACTCTCCAGCTAAACCATGTGGTTAAGTCTAATGTGGTCAAGACAGCAATAACTAATTTAATTATTAATGAAATATAAATGATTATTTTCATATTATGGCTGCTATCTGATGAATAGTAAACTCTTCTGTCTGAATAAATTAAAAATGAAACAGTTGTTTTAAATTGATGCAAGTTAATTTATTCATCACAAAATGATCAAAAAGAAAGGATATTTATTTTGATTTGTCAAACATTTCAGTGTTATTAAACTATTGTCTTTTAAAGATTTTAAAAAGTCACTTTACATGAGCATTTGATAATGTCGAAGGTAACCTAAATATTAAACATGTCCACAGAAATATCCAATATAAACCACTACAGATAAATTTACAAGAAAAAAAAAAAAAAGGTAATATCTGCCCTCAACCAATATGATACCAATATGCTGTGCATCCCTAAAAATAATCACAGTGCAGATGCAGATGGGCCTCGTCCCAACAAACACGCTGACACTTTAATATCTGTTTTTCTCTTCGATTCTTTACACTGAGTGGAATGGGTCTCTGTGTTGCCTGGGTAACCAACTATCTCCAGCACGGCGCTTCATGACCGGTCCCAAGAGCCGAGACCGGTCAGCCCCAGTCCCATCTTCTCCATGGTTACGTACCCAAGGTCCCTATTTAATGAGAGCCAGCCTCTGCGGAGAGATGGCCCACATGTCACAAATAATCCTATCTGAAGAGCACTGTGTGAGGAAAGGGGAAAAAAGCCACATCTTCAACTTATGTGATTCTGCCAAGAGAAGTGCACTGATTCACTCTATACCAGTCCTCTTGCACGCCCTCCACATTTGTAGAACAGGGTCTAAACACACACTGGCGTATTCTTAGCTTAAAAAAGTGGGTATTTTTTTTAACCATATCAGCAAAAAACATTTGGCTGCACTTGCTTCTTCTTTTTCTTTCTGAGCTTTTGATATTTTTAGAGCAGCAGTGATAAGACAGAATCGGGTAACAACAATAGGACTGGAGTAACAATATTAGAACAGTAATATATAAAAAAAAAAGACAACCTAAAATTTTGCTCTGTCTCAGTATGAGCCATTTGTTTCTTCTCAGTAAAAACTGAATACTAAAATGATCAAAGTAAATTGCCTTTTTTCGGTTTCACAAACTATATTTTAAGGGTTTTTATATATATACACACACATACTTTGATCATTTTAGTATTCCGTTTTTATGTTAATATATTTATGTATTATAATATAATGTAATATAGAACTAAATGTCTTTAAATGTATTGTTATTCGGTTTGTCTCTCTTTTGCATTAAATGGCAGCACTTGAGTCACATGAACTTTGTGTAAAACCCTGATCATGAGATTCAGATTTTGAGAGCATCTTGTGCTTCAAAGGAAGAAAGAACATTTGAACGTCTGTACAAAAGCGTTCACATGATCAATGTCAAAAAGTGACTCAGAAAAAGCACAGAATCTTAAATATTTCTTATTCATTCCCAACATATCTTTTGTTTCCAATTTTTACATATTCAAATAAAAAAAAGGAAAAATAAAACATTTTCAGTGTGGTTTAAAACTTTTGGCTCCCACTGTATGTGATTATACCTCAAGTAACACAAGAGGAAGGACAAGTTGAGGATATTTAAGCTAATGATAGTCATTTCACTGAGTGCACTGCCAGCAAAGTCTAAAACGAGCAAACGGGAGACTGTTTCTGTCATCTATACCTGTTGAAATGAGTAAATGACTGGGTGCAAAGTCTTGCATGGATCACTGGACACCCTTGAAATCAGTACCTTCCTCTACCTTCAACAAGGATTTTTTAAACACTCTACAGTTAATATGTCTTAGATCTTTATCTCAAGAATCTATTCATGGTCTTTGAGTAAGTCCTTTAAGAAGAATCAGATTTATCTCACAGGCTATGGAAGCAGAATAATGACAATAGTTTTTTGAAACAAAGCATGCTGAATTCCACAAAAAAATTTCACACACATTTTCAGAATTAAAAATTCAATAATTCATATTCACCTTCCAGAATTCACTTCCAAAATATTCAATCTGTTTAAAAATACGATGGTAGCGCAAGCGGCGGTTGATGAAGGCCATATGTGGACAAAGACTATAGAATAATAAAGAGACTTTGATGTGGATCAAGTCATTCATTTACAAAAACTGATTTGCAGAAATGGAGCAAGTAGAAGTTTCGATTATCGGGGGCCAGTATAAACAGTATAATCAGCGGAAATGCTGATTGTGTGCATCTTTAATTCAACATATTCGCTGTTTCCCGTAGCCTACATGTAAGCAGCTTTCTCTACCACAAAGGAGATTATAATGCTCTTTTACCCAACGCTGAAGTACAGAACTAACATTACATCTGAGGAAGACATGTATTGCTTTTGGTTGCTTAGTTTCTGTAACTTTGTATCATGGCTTGTGTGACGCTGTGCTGTAATATTGGGGTTCCCCTCATATGCCACACTCCAGGATTCCCCAACGACAGGTAACGCGCCTCAGTGAACTATACAGTGATATAAGACCTCAGATCTCAGAATACACTTTATTGATGATTATGAGAACTATATCGACAGTTAAGCAGATGTAGAATATGAACGAACGCGCACGGTTTCATGCTGTTTCCCTCAGAAATCGGTTAAAGAAATCGCATTACGAGGCTCAGTAGTGCACTAACACAATAACAGCTATTAGACTTGTTTGAGATGCGCCTTGCCTGAAATGTAGGTGGCTGCAGTGAGGGGAGGAGTGAAATAAGCGCAGTCAAGATGGACAGTTCTGCCCTCTCGAAGTGGAACAGATGCTTACGAGATCAAAGGAGGATATCGTGTTATTCTCACTCATGTGCTGTGCTGCTAATAAATGTGATATATTTTCAGTTCTGTTGCTTTTATATGAATGTAAATATGATGAAAAAGACACTCAAAGTGCTTGTTATTTAATCCCATAGGAAAGGCGTCTTTATCATCTATTTCTACTTTAATGTACACATATTTTGTAATTCATGCTGAATTAAACATACACACAATAAGCGTTTCCACATGTTTATACTGGCCCCGATAATCAAAACTTCTACTTAGTGCTTGCTCCATTTCTGCAAATCAGTTTTTGTAAATGAATGACTTGATGCACATATGGCCTTCATCAACTGCCGCTTGCGCCACCTGCTGGTGAGCGGCTGACAGCAGCTGGAGATCATGCAGATAGTTGAGATCATGTGCAAAGCTGAATTTTCTGCCGAATTTTAACCACTTAATTTGTGGCTGTGAATTTGGAAAGTGAAATAAAATGACCGAAATTTGCCTGTTGAATATTATACATCGTATTTTTAAACAGATTGAATATTTTGGAAGTGAATTCTGGAAGGTGAATATGAATTATTGAACTTTTAATTCTGAAAATATGTGTGAAATATTTTGAATTGAAATATCCACAGATTAAATAAACAACTATGCTAAATTTCAGGACCTAAAAATGCAAGCACTGGAAATACAAGGCATTAAAATGCAAGCACTGTTAATTGCAATGCATCTTTTTTTTTTCGATTTTTGGAATTCAGCATGCTTTGTTTCAAAAACGATTGTCATTATTCTTCTTCCATAATAGGCTACAAACCAAATTGAGTTCTGGTTTAACTTGGTTCCCAATGAATTGATTGCTTGCAATGATTACAGCCTGGACAGATCATTCAAAAATGCCTATCCAAATTTATGTCCATCCCTGTCAAGAAATGATTTGACCTTTTACCTTAGTTTTTCTTCAGAGAAAAAAAAAAATCTATAAAAAGAAAGTGGCACTAGGAAAAAGCCTGGTGGCATATTTCACAAAACTGTGTGACGAGTTCTTATGGGGGTCATGGACAATCAGGACTTCCAAATTAATATTGAAAATGTACCATCTTGGTTAACGAGTATTTATTTATTTTTTTACATGCAAAATTTTTTGTATGAAACACTGTGCTCAGAGTATGCTAAACACTGCAAGGCATAATTTTTAAACATGAAAAATGTCCAATTCTGCCACAGTTAAACAGACTGTTCATGTCAGTCTCATCACAAATGGTGCACATTTATATCCAGAGGGGGAACTCAGCACTGTCACTCTCCCTTTTTATCTTGTAACAGAGAAAAAAATAAACACTTGATTTCACAGCTCTCTGGTAGAGACAAAGATAACTGAGCAAAGGTTCAAATGAAATATATGTAGAAATATACAGATATAGAGGTTTGCATGTGCTTATGGTGCTTCAAAGGGTTGAGATGAGTTTGACATTATAAAATATATATATATATATATATATATATATATATATATATATATATATCCATATCACATTTTCAGATTGACGGGGTTTATTCAATTAAATTTCAAAGCAAATGTTTATGAGACTCATTAGAAGTGACAGTGTGGTATTAGAATATGCCAGCATAAAATGACTCATTAGATGAAGCATGACATTATTACACCAGTTCAAAGTGAAGCTGCGGGCTTGAAGCACATTAAACTAGATGCACACTAAACTAGAAGCACACAACAAAGTCCTCATACTGGTGGTCTACAGCCATATACAGGTGCATCTCAATAAATTAGAATGTCGTGGAAAAGTTCATTTATTTCAGTAATTCAACTCAAATTGTGAAACTCGTTTATTAAACCAATTCAATGCACACAGACTGAAGTAGTTTAAGTCTTTGGTTCTTTTAATTGTGATGATTTTGGCTCACATTTAACAAAAACACACCAATTCACTATCTCAACAAATTAGAATATGGTGACATGCCAATCGGCTAATCAACTAAAAACACCTGCAAAGGTTTCCTGAGCCTTCAAAATGGTCTCTCAGTTTGGTTCACTAGGGTGGAGGTGGGTGGAGAAGCTCATAGCTCAAGCTTCTGCTGACCAGCTTTTTAAAGATGCTGATTTTATTTTCCAGCAGGATTTGGCACCTACCCACACTGCCAGAAGCACCAAAGGTTGGTTAAATGACCATGGTGTCGGTGTGCTTGATTGGCCAGCAAACTCACCAGACCTGAACCCCATAGAGAATCTATGGAGTATTGTCAAGAGGAAAATGAGAAACAAGAGACCAAAAAATGCAGATGAGATGAAGGCCACTGTCAAAGAAACCTGGGCTTCCATACCACCTCAGCAGTGCCACAAACTGATCCCCTCCATGCCACACCGAATTGAGGCAGTAATTAAAGCAAAAGGAGCCCCTACCAAGTATTTGGTACGTACACAGTAATTGAACATACTTTCCAGAAGGCCAACAATTCACTAAAAATGTTTTTTTTATTGGTCTTATGAAGTATTATAATTTGTTGAGATAGTGAATTGGTGGGTTTTTGTTAAATGTGAGCCAAAATCATCACAATTAAAAGAACCAAAGACTTAAACTACTTCAGTCTGTGTGCATTGAATTTATTTAATACACGAGTTTCACAATTTGAGTTGAATTACTGAAATAAATGAACTTTTCCACAACATTCTAATTTATTGAGATGCACCTGTACATCATTAAAATGTAGGCAAAATCATATGGCCATTGAAGAATTAAGGATGCATTTTTCTGTTTTTTTATAAAAAGATAAATAATTTATCATTAATTTACAAGAAGTGTATAAACATAACACACTAGTCAGTGATGTGATTACTAGACTGATAATAGCTTTTAAAACAACCCCAGACCTCTCCTCATGTAATCTGACTTGCTCTCTATCTCACTCTCTTTCTATCCACTCCATCTAAAATGGCATTTATTCATCACATTAGAGTGCATCATCACGGCTGTCCAACCACCTATTAAATATAGAGTCATTTTGGCCATTTCATTTAGTACCTACGTTTAGAGTGAAGATAACTTAGCAATGGTATTTTTATGATAGGCCAGCACTCCTCTCCAATCAGAAAAAGGTTAAAGGGTTAAATATCTGGCACATGCTGGGCTCCAATGAAGTAGAGTCCTTAGGAAGCCAGGCTCATGCTAAAATATTCCAATTAATTTCTTCAGCAGCCAAGAGAGGACACTGAGGAGAAAAAACACAAAGGGATTAAAACTAATGAAAACACATAATGTTTTCCTCAGCATTTATCTGCTTATTTCATGACAATCTCCAATGTATTCAATAACATGTAGGAGCCTGCAAAGCCTTCTCAGACCAATTAGGTCAATTTTGTTCAATTGTCCATGTTTTTTTGGGGGTTTTTTGTCCAGTGTTTATATGTAAGGATTTTCATTAGATGCAGATACTACACCAGGTTGACATATTTTAATTCTCTATGGCTAATTTAGAGCTTTGCATCAGTCTCTGTTGTTCCGTTCTGTCAGGTTATGACAATTAAATGCAATCTTGCAAGGTGGATTAAATTCAGATGACTGCTCTGGCCAGAGGATTCCTCTAATCCTCTATTAAGACTCCTGAAAGAAAAGCTTGTCTTAACAAGGGATTTTCTGCCTCAGGCCCTTAAGATACTTAAACATAAGTTAAACGTTCAGGACTTTCAGTGGGAAATGGGCTATAGAAAAAAAAAATACAGACATACTGTACTGTAAATACACCACACCACCTGCAATGACACATCAAGAATGTTGTGGGAAAATTAGTTTTTGTTATAAAAAAAAATAAAAACACAAAAATAGTTGAAAGAACTGGCAAAAAAAAAAAAAAAAATTAAAGAACCATGCACTAATGTTAGGGAAAGGTTCTGTGTTGGTATATATGAACAGTGAGGATCATCTGTGTTCTCTATTATGCCAAAATCAGTCTGATTCTGCTCCATCACAAGCATAACAAGCTAATGGTCTATAATGTCAACTGCTTGTCAGCAAGAATTCATTACTTGTTAAACAAAATGATAGTTTTAGTCCAACCCGAGTCATGTCCAGATCCCAATCCCACCACCTCTACTTTCCTGTCTGCACTCCTCTTCCTGTAAAATAAAAAGGCAAAATATAAACAAAAAAGAAGAAAAAAAAAAAAATGAGTAAGACTGAATGATGTACTGAATTTGAACATAATCAAATGTCTACTAAAAATTATTGAGAGATGAATGTGACAGCTAAACATGGATATGAGATGACCAATAATTTGCTGTAGAATTTAAAACGGTCTGCCAAGAAAAACAGGCTAAACATACATTATCTCTCCTGTCAGATGTGCAAACAGTTCCAAATATCATATCATTGCTACTGCATCTCTTAATACATTCTGTAACTGCACAAATATGTATTTAAAACTTAATAAATTGTGTCCAGACTTTCATAAAACACCATTTGTGTTTTACAGGAGAAAAACAAAGGGGTTAAAACAAAATAGGGTTGAGTAAAAATGACAACAATATTTTTATTTATGGGTGAACTAGCACCCATCATCAAGTAGCATTGACTATAATCTTGAAATTTATGGCTAATTGTAGTGTTCAATTAGTGTTGTTTGTCTCCAGTTTTTTATTTATTTACATAATTTACTTGATGTATACAAAAAATACCATCGTGAAACAAAATGAGTGTTTCAAACATATCAAAACATTAATACATCAAGACTGTCTCAGATGGACATATTGCATAAGAAATCACCCACACATGCATGTCTAGTCTGGCACTTCAGTACATTTGCATTCTATCATAAATGACAAGACATTTAAAACTTCAAACAACAAGCATCATATGCTACACAGACAAAAAGGACACTTTGAAGCTAGCGGGAGTTGTTGTTGTGTTTGAAGGTAGTCTGTACACAAGGGAGGAAGGAAACGGACAGAGAGAGATAGAAGGGAAGAAAAGAGGGACCGGGCCTTTACAGAGGTCACCTGGGGGCCAGGAGCATCAGCTGGGGCTCACTACTTCCTGAAGAGGAACATGGTGTTTGGCCTTCAGAGATATCACAGTCCTCAGCACACAGTGACACAAGAGATTCTCTCTTCTTCTGCCTAAAATGGGGAAAGAGAAAAATAAAATAAAAAAAAATAAAAAAATATTCATGCCACAGAGAAAGCAAGTTGAGCGTGAAATTATGTCCAGTGGAATAAGATAAACAAACATTTTTAACCTTTTCTTGATTTGCATTCATTACTATAGCATTGGGCTTAATCAAAATCAATACTTATTTATTTCTGTTTTTATATACAGTATATAAAAAGTATTTGCTGATGAGGCAAAAATATATACACAGGTGAATTTGATCATCTCCTAACAAGTCCACATATTAAGGTCTGGGTGGGTTAGATGGTAAGCAAACAATCAGCTCATGTGAACAACATGTTGGGTGCAGAAGCAATGGGCAGGAATGAAGATCTGAGTGACTCTGATGAGGCACGAGGGCAACAAAGACTACCCCATCTGGTCTGAGCCAACAGAAGATCTGAAGTCACACAAACATTTAATAGTTATAGGAGGAATGTGCCACAATACACAGCACATCATACTCTGCTGCATAGCTGCAAACCAATCAGATTGCCTGATGACCCCTGTCCACCATAGAAAGGGTCTACAATTGATATACAATCGTTGGAGCTGGACCTTGAAGCAGTGGAAGGAAGTTACCTGGTCCAATCCAATGTCAAGAACATTCTAACAGCACATTTTGGACCCTCGGTGAACCCTTCTTTAAAAATCCCTAAATCTCTAGTGTTTGAGCTGAATGAATGACTTATTGATCGAAACTTTCTTGGACTTTTTTTTTTTTCTTTTCCCTGACATTTTATGTGAATATAATTACTTTACTAATTTAAGTCAGAGTGACATCATTATGCTCCATTAGAATACTACTCAATTTGGCAAGAACTTTATAATCCTTCTACCAAACAATACATTGCATATAATAAATCAATTTGGATTGCTGAATGGCCTTATGTAGTGTGTTTGTTCAAACAGAAAGCCTTATACTTCATGTCAATGAGAGTCTCACTTCTCACAGGTAAATAAATGTCAAACTGCTAAACTTAATGTCAGTGAATTCAGATAGAGACAAACATGCATTTCTAAATGGTATATAAAGTTTTCTTAAGACATGTATAATGCTAAATGGAGCTCATGTACTATGAAACTAAAATATACGGACGCAGGAGAGACTTGACAGTATGGGTGTCAAGAACCTTCATGGCCTCTCAGTCTAATCAAAGCTAATTCATTTACTGTCAAACTCACTACAGCAGTTAGTACATCAATGTCACATTCAAGTCAGGAAGAGAGAGAGAGAGATGAAACTTGGGGGATAAAACCATTATGATGCTAAGCATTTAAAAGTGGCTACAAATCTACAAAAATGTGGATGGGAAAAGACAATAAAATTCAAATAAAATAAAAACAAGTGATTGGTGGAAAACCCTGCAATGTGAGAACATCCACCTCTCCTGTTCACTATTACACAAATTAGTCTAAATGGATCAAAATTGTGGAAATGGACAGAAACTCTCTCGCCTTGGTGGCATAACCACCATTTGGGCATGTCCACATTTGAAGATATGTGGGATGATGTGAACATCAACTGAGCTGCATCTCTCTGTGTGTCCATCGTTACATTTTCGATATTTACAGAGCATCTGATGTCTTGTTTTCTGAAGAGAGGGTGACTATTACAGCAGTTAATAGTATGAAAAGAGCTAAATAAATGTTTTTACCGTACAATGGTAGTTATTTCTGAAGCAATAAAAAAAACTTGCATATACACTACAGATCAAAAGTTTGAGATCAGCATGTTTCATTTTTAGAGAAATAATACTTGTATTCAGCAAAGATGCATTTCATTGATCAAAATGTCAAAAGTGACACTGTAGACAGAATGTCTGCTGAAAATTAATCTTTGCAATTCATTCAATTTTTGATCACAATTAAATTTCAAAAAACATACAAATATTTTACCTCAAACTTTGAATGCTGTTGCATATGCCTTAACCCAGAAACCATGTAAACAACAAATGGAACTGGGGCATGAATTTAGAGTAAAAATCCTAACTGCAGAGAAAGACTACCCGTCTGCATTTCAAAAACCACAGTTCACCACTAACATACAATCACAAAAAGGTCAAGGATTCTGCGGTTAATACTGTAAATGTCAGTTGTGTTGGTGCAGTTACTGAAAGCTTTCACAGTGGTGTTTTGCTCCAGAACGCTCTTGATGACAGATTGAGACACTTCACACTATATCAGCTGTACCATCCAAAGCAAAGCACTTACTGCCATACGGTCACCGTTCACCACGACACCACGCAATGAATAAATCAGCTGCTGAAGCCAAGAAAGCAAGCACACTTGGTGAGGTCAAAGAGTCGAAGACATTAAAGCACCATGACCCTGCTGACCTGCTGCAGATGAATGAAATCAAAACAACAGAAGGAAAATAATGTGCACTTTGATTAGAATTCAAACATAACTATTATTTTGACGTGTAATTATTAAAAACGTTGATGAAAAACATGCCAAGGGAACGTGAAACCTTGACTCACAGGAAACAAACGCACATAAATGACAATGGCAACATGCAGTACAGTATACTGATATCCATTAGAGTCAAGGTTTTTCAATGCATAAAAAGATCTCTCAGGCATAATAAGAAAAAAGGAGCAGGCTTGTGTACTTCATTTCATTCAGCGCCACTCACAGTCATTAGCACGGCTTCTCAACTCTTACTGAGCGTAATTAATGAGGCCGAAGCCGGTGTGTGAATGGCGACGCTCTCAGCTTGACGTTCGCTCCTTCCCTGCAGCAGCAGAGGTGCCCATGTCTGTCTGTATTTACACAAGCAAAATGCTAAATTCTAATTAGCTGACAGAGATAATTAGTATATTAAATCATGATGCTTTTTTCGCTCTCTGACTCTCTCGACCGCAAAGTACATTTGCAGTAAACACATAAGTCTTTTAATCATGACAGACGCGAAAGGCTAAAAATAAATAAATAAATAAACACTCTATTGACTTCCAAAGCTCTGAAAGTTAGCGGGATGGTCACCCTTCTCACTACTGCGAACAGCTGGAATGCCGATGTCAGCACAGTGTGAGCCACAGGAGAGATCATGCTTTAACTGAACACCTGTATTTTGAATATGCATGCCATTCTGATTTTTATTAATTTGCTTTCATTTCAAAGTTAGAGAGTTTGAAAATATGCCTGTTTTTTTTATTCTGCTACAATGTGACCCTGTTCAACTCAAAACGCATGGGGTTTATCATTAAATTTGCTTTTAATCATAATTTAGTTCTAAATGCACTGTACTGGCAAGTTGCTCCACTGATTAAAGGCATCTCATTACCAATTTATTGTCATGTTTTTGTTCATGCACGTCCTCCTATAACTCCAAAAAATGAAACTTTTGAAAAAAATCCTGCAAATCTCAAGCAATAAATCACTGAAGCCTTTCAAAATATATTTACATAAAAGTATGCACCATACCTTTTATTGCCTGATATTACATATTTCTTCATTTAGAGGTGTCAGTTTATATATATATATATATATATATATCCAACATCAGCCAATATCAGGTATTAACTGTAATAGTGAATTCCCCTTATTTTTACATTTATATTCTATCTTTAAAAACAGTTAATTTAATAACATCGTTAAATGCAATCTTTAGCAAATCTGAAAATTAATATAATTTTTTTCAAACTGTACACTGAGGGAAAAAAGTGGAGTAGAAACTATTTTCACCCAGAAATTGCTGTTAAATTTGATAAATAATTACAAAGAAATGGCTAACACATTAAACTGAACTTTTTATTTTAGGAAGAAAGACTGAAATATTATTTTCTTATAAAATATGCTCTAATAATCTTTGCTCTATTTATGTTCTATTCTTTTTTTTTTTTAAAGTGTACATTATAATATGATGATGCCTAATTTCACTTGTAGCAAAGCAACCATTTTTACCATTTTTAAACATTTAATATCATACACCATTAAAAGAATATATTATTGTAAAAGGATCTCAAATGAATTTTTTTAAATCTGGTTCCCTTTAAACCTTATGGCACCACACTTTAGGACAAACAAACAAGCTTACGTTTAAGTCATATTGTGCTGTACAGAGACGGTACATGTAGGGCATGTGCTGTCAGAGTGACACCTAAAAACACCATACAGTTCTGTCCCAGAACACTCTGCACCCATGATAAAAGCACGCAAATATCTGCTCTAATGATCCTGTGTTACCAAAGGAACAAGCAGAGAACATTCGCTAGTGATCCACAGTATCAGTGGGTTTTATGACAAAGGAAAAGAAAAGCAAACACAATAGCATATGGAGACAGCCTCATCTAATTAACCTCTTAACACGGCCACAGTCCGTTATGTGCCCAAGCTTCATTTATCTCAATCCTTGATCAGAGATCAAGGCAAATGTGACTTCGGTATCCCGAAAGGCAGTGGATACACAGAGATGAGACACATGAAAGCTATAAGCTGACTTGTTAGGGATGCATATCTCAGGAGAAGAAGAAACCAGGTTAACCATATCAGATCATGTAGCATTAGATCCCCAGACTAAACACGAAGGCAGCTGTGAGACATTCATCAGATGTTACAAGTTACAACTCGCAAACAAAACAACAATGAGTTTGGAGCTTCAGCAGTTTCATGGAAATAAATGAAGAACACAATTTTCAAAAAGGGGTCCGTAACTATCCATAGCAGTACAACAGGGGGTCTGCCTGATCCAGGTTGATCTCAAACTACTTTTTGCAAAGAAATGAAAATATGCATTAAATAAGTTAGCTTCAACATCAAAGGTAAGAAACTAAAGTATGTATGTATGTATGTATGTATGTATGTATGTACAGTACATGTATATGTGTATGTGTGTGTTCATATGTATGTATATATGTTTATGTTTATGTATATGTATATGTACTGTATATGTATATGTATATGTATATGTATATGTATATGTATATATATATGTATATACAGGTGCATCTCAATAAATTAGAATGCCGTGGAAAAGTTCATTTATTTCAGTAATTTAACTCAAATTGTGAAACTCGTGTATTAAATAAATTCAATGCACACGGACTGAAGTAGTTTAAGTCTTTGGTTCTTTTAATTGTGATGATTTTGGCTCACATTTAACAAAAACCCACCAATTCACTATCTCAACAAATTATAATACTTCATAAGACCAATAAAAAAAACATTTTTAGTGAATTGTTGGCCTTCTGGAAAGTATGTTAATTTACTGTATATGTACTCAATACTTGGTAGGGGCTCCTTTTGCTTTAATTACTGCCTCAATTCGGTGTGGCATGGAGGTGATCAGTTTGTGGCACTGCTGAGGTGGTATGGAAGCCCAGGTTTCTTTGACAGTGGCCTTCATCTCATCTGCATTGTTGGGGCTGGTGTCTCTCATCTTCCTCTTGACAATACCCTATAGATTCTCTATGGGGTTCAGGTCTGGTGAGTTTGCTGGCCAGTCAAGCACACCAACACCATAGTCATTGAACCAGCTTTTGGTACCTTTGGCAGTGTGGGCAGGTGCCAAGTCCTGCTGGAAAATGAAATCAGCATCTCCATAAAGCTTGTCAACAGAAGGAAGCATGAAGTGCTCTAAAATTTCCTGGTAGATGGCTGCAGTGACTGTGGACTTCAGAAAACACAGTGGACCAACACCAGCAGATGACATAGCAGCCCAAATCATCACAGACTGTGGAAACTTCACATTGGACTTCAAGCAACATGGATTCTGTGCCTCTCCACTCTTCCTCCAGACTCTGGGACCTTAATTTCCAAATGAAATGCAAAATTTACTTTTATCTGAAAAGAGAACTTTGGACCACTGAGCAACAGTCCAGTTCTTTTTCTCCACAGCCCAGGTAAGATGCTTCTGACGTTGTCTCTGGTTCAGAAGTGGCTTGGTAGCCCTTTTCCTGAAGACGTCTGAGCTTGGTGACTCTTGATGCACTGACTCCAGCTTCAGTTCTCTCCTTGTGAAGCTCTCACAAGTGTTTGAATCAGCTTTGCTTGACATTATTCTCAAGCTTGCAGTCATCCCTGTTGCTTGTGCACCTTTTCCTACCCAAATTATTCCTTCCAGTCAACTTTGAATTTAATATGCTTTGATACAGCACTCTGTAAACAGCCACACCTTTCAGTAATGACCCTCTGTGACTTACCCTCTTTGTGGAGGGCGTCAATGTTCGTCTTCTGGATCATTGCCAAGTCAGCAGTCTTCTCCATTATTGTGGTTTCAAAGAACAAGAGATACCCGGAATTTATACTGTAGGGATGGTCATTTATTAAAACTCAAATGTAAATATTCTAATATTTTGAGATACTGATTTTTGACTTTCATGAGCTATAAGCTCTAATCATCACAATTTAAACAAAAAAACTTTTGAAATGTTTTACTTTACATGCAATGAATCTAAAATATATGCAAATTTCACTTTTTGAAATAACTTATGAGAAAAAATGAACTTTTTCACAACATTCTAATTTATTGAGATGCACCTGTATATCTCAAAGCTACATATCCATAAATGTAATTATTAACTGAATGGCTTTCCAATGTAAGCATCAAAAGCAAATATACACTACATGTTATAGGCTTCAAATACAAAACCAATTTCCTAATTCTAAAAATATGCTCAATTTTGAATAAAATGTATGCTCATAGGGGTTCCTGGCCTCAAAAAAAAAAAAAAAAAAACCCTGAATGAGACTTTTCTCATTTATTTCAGTATGATCAACATGGTGCTGCTGCAGCTTTAAAGGGCATCTCTGATGAATCTTAAAAAGACAGAGAAATCCTATGACCCTGAAACTATGCAACAACATGCAAAATGTTTAAAGTAATGGTATTCACATTACAATCAATAAAGCATGTCTCACATTCCAAGATCCAAAATCAAAAACTCCTGCACCGGCTAATCAAGGACTTTGAGCTCAATATAAAATGTATAAGAAGGTGTGTTAAAGCAGAGTTAGAATCTCCAGGAACATAATTCATAACCCCAGGCATTCCTCATTATACGTTCCTTAAAAACACATGGCATGGCTTGAAATATGTGAATGAACTGGATTGGGTCAGTTCCTTAAGTCCACCGAAGACCAAATGTTATGCTATATCGTACAATGACACTCAACGACATCTTCCTTCCAGAGACTTTACAACACAATTTGGGGAGATCTTTTCCACTCAAGAATTTCACCTTTTTGGGTGAACTGTCTCTAGACATGTGTTCTCAATATGTTGGCCCTCATGAGGCAAACCATTCTGTGTAAAATAACACAGCTTTTATTACACACTGGCCTTTGAAAAGTGTCTAGTTGCAATGACATAAATTTCATTATGTGCTATATTTATGGTTCATTTCAATGGCTCTGTCAGCCCAGAACTATACGCATCTCTAAACACCTCAGCGCTCGTAGCAAACTCACAGCACATCTGCTGAAATCCTTATTTAGCTTTACTGAAGTAATAAAAAATGAGTAAACAAATATCTGAAAAACAACTGATGAAACAAAGCACAAACGAATGAGACAAATCATGGGGGATTTGATCAAAGTGCTGACTTGCATATTGAATCAAGTATTTTCCAGAGAAAGCCCAAGAGCAGGATGTACCGTCCCAGACCTTGATTTTAGAACAGTTTGACAAGGCAGGGTTTTTACACTCATTGCCCTCCATGTTCAGTCTCCTGAAGAGTCTGGGTAAAGTGATTTATTTCAAATTTAAAACAGCTTCTTCAAACAGCGCTGAAATGAAAATCCCCGGCTCCTCAGGTCCTTAACCCTGTCTGTTTTGTTCTGCTCTTCATCTCTTCAGTACATGCATACTGGATATTATAACATAAAAAGGACCCTAGCAGCCCTTAATTTATACTTAACCACTGTTGCCCTCATATTTGAATACAATAACAGTGAAGACTGTAGGTATGATCTACAGATTAAAATACGCTTCATCATAACCTCTGAACTAGTATTATGTTGTAAATCAAAGGACTAAAAGGTTACACCTTCAAAATAAATACATGCATAACTACAAATGAATGCTGAAAAACACTTGAGTCCTGAACTACAATAAAAACCAACAAAGCAAGGGGGGTATATCTGAGAAAAATGGCAAAATGCATTTATACAAAAAAAAAAAAAAAAGGATTTGTATACATGGATATGAGGTTTACATATTTAGATGGTTTAGATGTACATATTTTTATGAAAATATGAGCAACTCCAGTCGACTAAAATTTTGCCTGAGGGCAGAGCAAGAGCATCTCAGTTGCTTTAGAGGTGAGAGAGAGAGAGAGAGAGATCGACACTTTCAGCATGCAAGTTATGTGAATTACTGACTCTACACCTATATTTTTTATTTCATTTTAAAGAGCATAAATGAATAAGAGTTTATGCAATGTCTGCAAGGATTATACAGTTAATTGAATTAATGGACTACAACTACTTAAATTGTTACACCTTTTGTAGTGTTTTATGGGAATAATTAACCCAGAAATAAAAATTTGCTGAAAATTTACTCACCCGCAGATTGATTAGTGGATTATTGTGATGTTTTTATCGGCTGTTTGAACTTTCATTCTGACGGCACCCATTCACTGCAGAGGAACCATTGGTGAGCAAGTGACATACAGTGCATCCAGGAAGTATTCACAGCACTTCACTTTTTCCACATTTTGTTATGTTACAGCCTTATTTCCAGAATGGATTAAATTCATTATTTTCTGTGAATTTGACAACGTGAAAAAAGTTTGTTTGAAATCTTTGCAAATTTATAAAAAAATAAATTAATTGGGGGATCACGTGACCCTTCGACGGCGATGCAGGCTTAGTCTTTCGCTCTGCTCACTTTGCCACATATTGTAAGATCCTGTCAGTAAAATTTGAACCACTCTGTATTGGACCCATCATGAGTGCTAAGGCAGACAAAGGGGATCAGAAAAGAGAGATTGAGCAATCGCCAATGAAGAAAAAATTCAGAGATTCCGCCATCTCCAGAGAAGACCTCGACGATGCTATCGCTAGCCGTATTGAACTAGCATTTAAACAACAGCAAAACACTTTGAATTCGGTTGTGAATTCGGCAGTAAGAGATGCGATGGACTCTGTACTGATTCCAGCATTGCGCGAACTGCGTGAGGACATACAAGCGACCAACAAGTCTGTTAAAAAGCTAAGAGAGGAGTTTGAGGCCATAACTACCTACTTTTTGGAGGGGACTAATTGAGAGTAGGTTTAATTAAAAATATTTTTTGGCTGTGTGGGCCTTTCGGGAGACATGTCTTGCGTTGGAGTGGATCGGTCACGAACCATCACTATTTTTGTTGCTCAGTCAGCCCTATGTTCTCGGTAATGTGCGGTCTGAGTTGTTCCTCGTTTATAGTTGTTGGTTGTTCAGGTTTTTATGTTGTTTTACTTTTTACAACAGACATTTATACTGTTATTTATTTTACCTTATTTCTAAAGGGATTTTTCTTCTAGGAGGTTTGGTATCTAAAATGCACGTCAGCGTTTACATGCTATTTACAGAATGGAAGTGCTTTTGTTTTTTTCATTTATTGAATACAATTTAGGGATTGTGAATATTCAATGCATACTCTAAATATTTTATCACTGAATGTGAATGGTTTAAATTCGCTGTTAAACGAACCCGTGTGTTAGAATATTTACACCGTAAGTCTATTTCCTGTGCCCTAATTCAAGAGACGCATTTAAAACAAGCTGATGTGGCACGTTTTCAGAATAAATATTATAAATTAGTGGCTTTTTCCTGCGCTCAAAATAAAACTAAGGGGGTGCTTATCCTTGTTAATCGAAAGTTAAATTTAACAATTGAACACCTTGGTAGTGATGAGAAGGGTAGATTTGTGTTTATCCGATGCAAAATATATAATAATAGGTTAGCATTGGTCTCTATTTACGGTCCGAATGAGACAGACAGTGCGTTCCTTACACAGATTTCAAAACATTACTTGAGCAGACTGACTGCCCATTAGTTGTGGGTGGGGATTTTAATGCTGTCATAAATCCTGCTTTAGATAAATCTCAATTTGATACAACAGCCAATCCATCTTCTAAATTACTGAATAAATTTATCACGGAGCTCAACTTAATCGATCTTTGGAGAATTCAGAATACTAAAGCTAAGGACTTCACTTTTTTTTCTAATAGACATAAGACTTTCTCTAGGATAGACTACATATTTCTCAGCCCATCTTTAATTTCGTCGAATTCGTCCATCTCTATATTACCAATTTTATTATCTGATCATTCTGCTGTGTTGTGCAGTGTTCCTCTCTCCGATGTTAAAGCCAAAGCCCTAGATGGCGCTTTAACATATCATTATTAAGTAATCAGACTTTCATTACTTCATTAAAAGAATATATTAAGGAATTTCTTTAAATCAATATGCCCTCTGATGTGGATCCTCAAATAATGTGGGAATCGACTAAATGCGCCATACGAGGATTCTGTATATCTTTTTCTTCTACTCTTGCCAAAGCGAAAACTTACCAATTTACACAATTAGAAAATAAAATACAATCATTGCAAAACCTACAAAACAACATTTTACTGAGCAACAGGCTACACAGTTGTCCTCTTTAAAAGAAGAATATGATTTACTTTCACACTCAAAGGCGGAATTTATTTTACATAGGACTAGGCAAAAATATTATTTTGAATCAGAGAGACCTAGTCATTTATTGGCCCTTAGGTTGAAAGAATGCGAGTCTAAGGCATATATTAGCGCAATAAAATCATCGGATGATCAGGTCACCATGAATCCTGTGGCAATTAATGACATATTTAAAGGTTTTTACATGAATCTGTATAAAGCCGAAACAGATTTTGATGAACCAATTTGTAAGCAGTATTTAGATAAATTGGAACTGCCTCGGATCTCACAGATGGATAAAGAATCTTTGGAGGCCCCATTAAGTTTGGAGGAGCTTCACGTCTCTCTAAAAAGCCTTCAAAAGGGCAAATCGCCAGGTCTAGATGGTCCCCCCCGGAATTATATTTAGAAATTTGGGATTTGGTAGGGACACTTATGCTTAATTCATTTAATTTTGCGATTGAACATGGGGTTTTCATAGAGATCAAAAACATCACTGATTTCATTACTTCTTAAAAAGGAAAGACCCATTAGATTGTTCCAGCTACAGACCGATTTCGCTTATCCCATGTGATCTTAAAATCTATGCTAAAGTTTTTGCTTTTCGTATGGAGAAGGTAATTCATAGTCTGATCAAGGAGGAACAAACTGGTTTCATCAAGGCGCAATGCATCTGACAATATCGTCGACTCCTTCATATTCTGGACTTTGCAGACTCCCACCCGACCCCTTGTGCGGTCTTTTCACTTGATGCAGAAAAAGCCTTTGACAGGCTAGAGTGGAATTATATGTGGGCAGTTCTGCAATGTTTCGCTTCGGCGAACACTTCATTTCTATGATTAAGACATTATACCACTTACCTGCAGCATCAGTCATAACTGGTAATATTATTTCCCCGTTCCCTTTGCAGCGGGAACAAGGCAGGGATGTCCGCTTTCACCCTTATTGTTTTGTCTATCTCTTGAACCCTTAGCACAAGCCATCAGGAAATCTGAAGTATCGATTAAGATTCATGATCATAATCATAGTATTTCGTTATACACTGATGATATTATTCTATATTTAGACCACTTTGACGTTTCAGTCTCTAGTGTAATTAAGGAATTTGATAATTTTAGTAGCTTATCAGGATATAAAATAAATTGGAGCAAATCTGCTTTAATGCCAATTAACAATGTTAAAGTCAATTCTTCTATTCCTCATTTATCCCTATTAAGGAATCTTTCATCTATTTGGGCATTACCATATATAAAAACATTCATAAGATTGCCAGAGACAATTTTAATAATATCTTAGTTAAAGTCAAAATGACATTCAAAGATGGAAGAATCTTAAAGTCTCTCTTCAAGGAAGAATTTCCACTGTTAAGATGAATTTGTTACCTCGATTTAATTTTTTTCTCTATGCTACCACTTTCTCCCCTCCAGGTTATTTTAAGGAGATTAACTCCATAATTTCTAAATTTATCTGGAATGATAAATGCCCCAGAATTAAACTTACCACATTACAACATCCTAATAGCGCAGGAGGACTGGCTGTACCAAATTTTGAACTGTATTATTGGTCGTTCCAGCTTAAGGCTCTTCATAATTGGGTTGATCCTCAATCTACAGTTTCTTGGAGAGTGATTGAAGCTGACAAGGTTAAACCAAATAGACTCCAAGATATGTTATTTACTGGCACAGGAAAAAAAGGGGATAAGTATAAATTTGGTCCGGTTGTGGCCAACTCTATTAAAATCTGGAAAACGGTGGAACGTCGGATAGGAGGAACCTTCAAATTTTGTAATAGTACACCTTTATGGCACAATTTTAATTTTGTATGCGGAAATCGTCCATTTGTCCAACCCTCTTGGTCCTCTTTGGGTGTAAACACATGCGGTGATATATATGATAACCAGGGCCTATGTTCATTTCAGACATTAAGAACCAAATTTTGTCTACCAGCATCCGCATATTTTGTCTTTCTTCAGTTACGTTCTGCTCTCAAAGCGTATGGAGTTCCTTGGGCATCTCCCATCTCCTCTCATCCTATGCAAGATTGGATTGCACCATCTGTTGGTCGGCCGTCTGTTTCTTTAATATATAATAAGATTATTGATTGCGTTACAAAACCTCTTTCTATTCAAACTATTTGGAATAGGGAGTTATCTGACCTTAATTTATCTGTCGACTGGGAGAGAGTGTGGTCTAATCTCAGTTTAACATCTAAAAATCTGGCTCATCGTCTTATTCACTTCAAAGTCATTCATAGAGCATACATAACTCCTTACAAAAGATTTAAAATGAAACTACAACCGAATCTCAACTGCCATATATGTAATACTACATCATCAGGTACTTTTCTGCATATGTTTTGGGAATGTCCTGTCGTCATCAGTCTATGGACACATGTAAACCTGGTTTTATCATCCTTATTGCAAATGGATTGGTCTGTTAATCCAAGTTTGTGTCTTCTTAATGATGATTCTGATCTCTGTATAACCTCAATGCAAAAGAGAATGATGTTTGCTGGTTTTACAGCTGCGAAGAAGACAATAATACAAAACTGGTTTACACCGCACATGTGTGGAAAAACATATTGGATCCGTAGTCTCCTGCACATAGTGGCTTGTGAATGTACAACAGCACGAATCAATGGGGCCAAGCCTTCTACCATCGATGCTTGGCAGTGCTTTCTTTTTGATATACGTGACTGTATAAAGGAGTGACTTTTGTGTTTTTCTTGCCTTTCCCTCTTTCCCTCCATTTGATTGGACTTTGAGATATTGAGTATGTGTCTGTTGTTGTTTTTTATTTTATTTTTATTTTTATTTATTTATTTATTTATTTTATTTTTTTTGGATGTTGTGTATAAAAAATAAATAAAAATGTTGATAACAAAAAAAAAAAAAAAAAATTAATTAATTAAATAAAAATAAAAAACGAGGAAAAAAAAAATCACATGTACAGTATATAAGTATTCACAGCCTTTGCCATGACACTCAAAATTAAGCTCAGGTGCATCCTGTTTCCACTGATCATCCTTGAGATGTTTCTACAACTTGACTGGAGTCCATCTATGGTAAATTATGTTGATTGGACATGATTTGAAAAGGCACACACCTGTCTATATAAGGTCCCACAGTTAACAGTACAATTGTCTGTAGACCTCTGAGGAAGGATTGTATCGATGCACAGATCTGGGGAAGGGTACAGAACAATTTCTGCAGCACTGAAGGTTTACAGAAGCATGTAGTCTCTGTTAACGTAATAGATGAAGTTTGAAACAACCAGGACTCGAAAATTCAAGGAATTGTGCTGGCCTCCTGGCCAAACTGAGCAATTGATGGAGAAGGGCCTTGTCTAGACTGGTGACCAAGAACCTGATGGTCACTTTAGTCAAGCTCCATGATCATATATGCAGATGGGAGAAACCTGCAGAAAGACAAACATCACTGCAACACTCCATTGATCTGGGCTTTATGGCAAACTCAATCCTCTCCTCGGTGAAGACACATGAAAACACGCTTGGAATTTGCACAAAAACACCAAAAGGACCCTCAGACTCTGAGAAACAAGATGCTCTGGTATGATGAACCTCAATTCTAAGTATCATGTTTGAAGTAAAGCAGCTCTGCTCATCACCTGCAGAGTACCATCCCAAAAGTGAAGTGTGCTGGTAGCAGCCTCATGCTGTGGGGGTGTTTTTCAGCAGCAGGGACTGAGGGACTCGTCAGAATAGAAGAAAATCTCAATGCACCAAAATATTGAGAGCCTCAATGAAAGCCTCGTCCAGAGCATTCAGAATCAGACAGGACAATGACCCTAAGCACACAGCAAGAGTGGACAACTCTGTGGATGTCCTTGAGTGGCCCAGACACAGCCTGGGATTGAACCCAATCAAATATTTCTGGAGAAATCTGAAAATGTGCATCTGCCCCCATCCAACTCATGCCAGAGCTTGAGAGGTGAAGAGGCAAGGAGAAAAATGGCAGATAATGCCCAATGATTATGATCAAAGCTTGTCGCATCATACCCAAAAAGGTTGGAGGCTGTAATTGGTGACAAGGGTGCTTCAACAAAGTATCGAGCAAAGGCTGTAAGTACTTATGTACACTTTTTTTTTTTTATGAATTGCAAAGATTTCAAACAAACTACTTTCACGTTGTCAGTATGGGGTATTGTTTGTAGAATTGAGGAAAATTAATTTAATCCATTTTGCAATAAGGCTATAACATAACAAAATGTGGAAAAAGTGAAGCGCTGTGAATACTTTCCGGATGCACTGTAACTTTAAATTTCTCCAAATCTGTTCTGATGAACAAAAACACATTCTTGGATGGCCTGAGGATGAGTACATTTTCAGCAACTTCATTTCTGGGTGAACTATAGCTTTAAGGAAAAAACTATTTCAAAAATAAAATGCATTTTATACAAGGTTATATAGGAGCATACTCTAAGCATACATGTCACTTGCCATGCATGTAATTTGCTTTGATGCTTTCATCCCAAATTAAATTAAAGGAAATACATGAACAGCGAAGTCCAGGCAAAAAATGCAATGGTCGATTTCCATGACAGAAATATATGGTGACGTATGAGCAGCATGAATATTCTAGAGACTGTTCATGGGTGAGTAGACACAATCCTCACGTCACATTCCGTACAGCTGCGCTCTAATTGTACCACTGTTCAACAACATGTGGCTCCATTACAAATTCATGGAAAACTGTTTTATCATACTCCGCATGTGTGATAATTGCTACGTCACATTGTGCAAAGCTTGAAGTGGAATGACCCAAGGTGTTCTGAAATGGGTTCACTCCATCTACTGAAGTTTCAAGAGGCATTCAAACCACAAGAATGGGGACCTGTGAGGGTCCTTCAGGAAATTGCACCCAGCCTCTGAAGAGATGTTATAGGTGATGCATACTTTAAAATTCTGCTCTCACACTCCAGATTTCATAGTTCAGTCTAAAAGACCGCACAAACTAGGGCTCAACGATAAAGATTTTTCTACAGACCAAGTTCACATTTTTACATGGCCTGGTGAAATTTTCACCGGCCTGAAAGAAGGGGAAAATTGCTTAATTTTATTTATTTACTTATATTTTATAATAATAATAATTATTATTATTATTATTATTATACTATAAATGCTATACACAGCTTTTTTGCCGTTTTGTGTTTCTTTACAAAACAAATGCACAACAAACTGTTTTAAAACAAAGTCAGCATTTGGTACCATGAAAAATAAAACTGAGTAAACCCAACAAAAGTTTATTTTTGAATATTGAGTTGTGATTTATGAGTAATGTAAACCTATTTCATTTGAATCCACTAAAAATAGCATCACTATTAGCTAGCAATAATTCACCTACATGTGCTAACATAAGGCTCTATTCTTCACCACAATGTTTACCCACCAAAATGGAAACAGAAACCCCTATATATTCTGACATAAGACATACAGGTGACATACTTTTCAAACAGATATCTTCCAAGATTAATGTTGCATAAAAACACACAAAATAACTTAATTTCAACATTTGCTCTAAAATCAAGTTTCCTCTCTTTCCTCTCCTCTGCTGTTGTTAAAGATGAAGAATACTGACACTGAATGAGTCATAACTGTATTTCTTGAAAATGATCATTATAAGTTCTCAAACATTTTGATTGAAATATTAAAAGGATAGTTCATCCAAAAATGAAAATGTGATGTTTATCTGCTCACCCCCAGGGCATCCAAGATGTAGGTGACTTTGTTTCTTCAGTAGAACACAAACGAAGATTTTTAACTCAAACCGTTGCAGTCTGTCAGTCATATAATGCCCGTCAATGGGCACACAATCTTTGAGAGAGAAAAAAAACATGCACACACAAATCCAAATTAAACCTTGTGGCTCGTGACGATACATTGATGTCCTAAGACACGAAACGATCGGTTTGTGCGCGAGACTGAACAGTATTTATATCATTTTTTACCTCTGATAAACCTCAATGTCCGACTGTCACAACATCCGGTGCGTGACGCGTCAACCTGCTCTGGCACATGGTCACAGGTCCAATTTTCTGGCACAGAGAGCTTATTAAATCACGAAAACGATTATTTATTTTTGCTAATTTTATTTTCGTTAGTTTTTCCGTTACTGTTGTTAGTTTCGTTTAGTTTTAGTTTTTCATTTATTTAAAAATTTTAATTTTATTTCAGTTTACGAAAATGTTTTTTGACCAATAGTTTTAGTCTTAGTTTCAGTTTTCGTTTACGAAAATAACCTTGCTCAGAATACCAAAAAAAGTTTAGACTGATAACTAACCCTCTAACTAATTAGCCTGACAACTCTAACCCTACACAACATTACCCAATAACAGCAAACCTTCGTAGAGGGCTAAGGCTGATGATACACGGGGCAACATTTTGAGCAATTTTGCCGGGCAACTTTTTTTGAGCAATGTTCTTAGGCACTTTCCCATTGAGAATGGGTAACACATTTCTATCTGGACATTTTAGATCGGTCATGGGCCCTGTGTCTCACCTGGTTGCCCATTTATGGCAACATTTTCCAAAACTGCCCTCCAACATTGCTCAAAAAGTTGCCCAGTGTATCATCAGCCTGAGAGGTGGCATGACAGCAACATAGAGTAAATCCAGCATTGGCCCATCTGAGCAAGTGACGGTTCTGTCAACAAGCCTGAACCAGCCTCAAGCTCATCATTGAGCCCTGTAAAAAAAAAAGAAAAAGAAAAAAAAAATCCCCAAAATGCTGACTCCAAGCGTTCATCTTCACTTTATAGATGTGAATGTCATACCCTATCTGGCTAGGTGGGAAGTAAAATAAGACAGGAGCACTGTTCATCTGGCATTCTGCTGCCCTGGCACCTGTGGGAAAAGCAATCTGGCATCCCTCCATCACCACCTCTCCCCTCCTGTCCCGGGTGTAAAAAGGTGTTGTCCACTAGTTGAACCTTGCCCACAGCACACAGTCAGAGGTGACGTGACAGATGGAAAAAAGCTGTTTATTTGGCTTGTGCTCAGTTTTTGAACTGACAGGTAAAACCTGGCCCTGCTTCCATGCTCCTGACAGATGTGGCCATTAGTTCTAACACACTAGCATACCAACCAGTTTAGAGTGGCAACATTTCACTGACTGAGGAGTGAGGGAGCGCTGATTGGAGTCAGACTCACAGTGCTAAACTCCCTCACTGACAACAACAGGAAAAAGCTCTAGACTTTCACTGAAACCAATGATTATGCTCATTTGGCTGTCCTTTTCAGACCTAATGAATCAATAAATGGAGGCAGTATTCTTCTGGAAGGGAGCAGTGAAGAATTATAGTCTCAAATGCATCCCAGTATAAAACCATGTCTTAAAGGGACAGTTCACCCAAAAATGAGAATTCTTTCATTATTTATTCACCTTATGTTGCTCCAAACACCTTTGCTATTATTTTAAAAGTTTATATATTAACAGATAATAATAATAATAATAATAATAAATTAACTATTCAATTTGAATATTTTTTAAAATGTAATTTATTCCTGTGATGGCAAAGCTGAATTTTCAGCATCATTACTCCAGTCTTCAGTGTCACATGATCCTTCAGAAAACATTCTAATATGCTGATTTGCTCCTCCAGAAACATTTCTTATTATTAATGTTAAACACGGTTGTAGTGATTAGTCACTAAACACAAACATTTTGTTGTGACAAATCATTTGGAACCATACTTCTACAATAAACACTTTATTTTCTGTAACTACAATATTTAGAATAGAATACTTTGAAATATTTTAGTGGCTAAAATATTATTCAAATTCATGTTTCCAAAAAGAAAAAAACAACAACAACTAACATCTGTACTGTATAAGCGGGTCATACTTTCTTCCAGATGTTAACACTATTTCTACATCTATTTACAAAACAAATCACCCTGTGGACATGAAAATATGTGTCACAGACTAGGCAGACTTAGACTAAACAAAACCCAACAATGGGGATGAGTAATTCAGTGATTCACATAGATGGTCTACATCAGTGACACAGCACCAGCGGTTGGCAGAAGCATTAAGCTGACTTTTTATGGTTCAGAGCGCAGGGCACCTGCTTCCTACGGAGATTTCTTCAAGGCATGTTTGTACACAAAATGACCAGTCGTCTTAAAGACCATTGGGTGAATCATAAGGTTTAAGAGATCTGAGCCTCCAGGCTACCGCAGCCTTGGACACATCACAGACCAAACATGCTCCACTTTCACACTGTCCTCCAACACAAGTAATATACCATTTTCCAAAAGAAAACATTTATTTAAATAGACATGCTTTTACATTTTGTCTAATATTCTAAAACTCGTCACAATTGAGTTTTCACAATTGATTCTGTTAATAAAAAGAGTATAAATTCAACTCATTACCACTAAATACACATGTAAACTACTGTACACATTAACAATTTACAAAGAGAATAACATGAAATAGCCACATTCTTTCAGCACCAAACAACTTACGGTTTCCTGTCCCACAAGTCACTTAATGCTCTAAAAGATTATGATTCTGTTTTTAGAAACAGACTAGAGTAAACTAATTTCACAATGGATTCCAAGATTTTCTATTTCATCACACATCTGTTCAAATCTTTGTGGAAGTTAACGCTGGATCCTGCTGTGAGGAAAATGACCTCCTTTGACCAAATGTAATAACCTGTCAAAAAATGACTACTTGCTTAAGTATTAGAAAAGGTCAAAGGAAAATTGAAATAACAGGAAGTAACATTTCTTCTTCATGTCAAATTTAATTGCTCAAATGTCCCAGTGCTCCCCCTTGTGTACGTTTTATAAATGTAGAGATACACACACACACACACTTACTTTTATTAACAATTAAAATTATTACTTTTATTAAAAATATAAAGTATATACGAGTATAAATGAGGTTAAAGAAGTAAAGATCACCTTGCTTGAAGATATTGTGTAAAATTCCTACTGTAAATATATCAAAATTTATTTTTGATTCGTAATATGCATTGCTAAGAACTTCATTTGGACAACTTTAAAGGCGATTTTCTCAGTATTTTGATTTTTATTTTTCTCAGAGTCCAGATTTTCAAATAGTTGTATCTCAGTCAAATATTGTCCTATCCTAACAACCATACATCAATGGAAAGCTTATTAGGTGATGTATAAATCTCAATTTCAAAAAAATGTACCCTTATAACTGGTTTTGTAGTCCAGGGTCACGAATTCTTAAAACATTTTCAAATAGAACATATTGAGGTATATGGTAAATTTTAAATGGCCATCAATGGAGAAAGATGCTATAACAGGGGACAACCGGATTGTGCTAACTTGATAAACCTTAACCCCTTGATTTCAACACAATTACATTGATAAAGTTTGTCACCAGTTAACATCAATGTTGATTACCCAATCAAGTCAGACCCAGCATAATTGAGTCTTAAGGCAGCATAGACAATGCGTTTTACAATGCACCAGCCCTAAAAGGACCAGGAAAAATAGGTGTTTGGTTCTTTACACCAGTGTCATTTCCATATCTGTGCAGTTTTGCATGGTCTGCATGCAATTTAGGCATAAAGAGGAGTCATTACCACCAAATGAGCAGCATTTGCATACCAAGAATGGCTTAAGGTGCTTGTTTTTATGCAGCTCTCTATCATTTCCTGTAATTGAAGACAAGCTTGCCATTTTCTTCTCATTTACAAGATAATTTGATGGAAGGCAAATGTTATCATTTGGTGGTGGTGGTGGGGGGGGGGGCATCGCATCTGTTTGCTTTTTGCGCAATTTTCCAGCATGGCCCATCGTTTACTGTGACAGCAAGACCTCACGCAATAAAAGAAATGCCAATGAAAAGAAAAGTAAAAGAAATAATCTGCCAGTACGCCTGGCTATGTGTCTCTAATTACCTTGGAAATCAAGTCAATACGGAATTAGTATGCAGATAGCCACAAGGATGAGACGCCACTTACACTGGCCTGATCAAAAGCTGGTTGTGCTGTGAAAGTAATTCACGTTGAAATGCATATGCAAGAGGTAATCAAGGGCTACTACACCAGCATAAAGCATCGAGAGCAACAATTACAAGCACAGAAGGCTGACGAGGTCTAATTCGGCAAAGCAATTGATACAAGTTTCCTTAATTAACAATCACAAATGAGACACAGAACAGTGAGACAAATTGATTTCTAAAGAGGTATTTGAATAGTGATTGTGAATGGGTCGACCGTTTTATATTTGAATTTGTAAGAAAGATGTCAATGACCCAAGACGAACCGGTTCAGGATCGTTCAGTCTAGCCCATGTATTTCCATCTATCTCGAGATTGAAACATTCTGGATCCATTACTCTGCACCAGAGCCAGTGCTCATTTCATTTCTGTCTCGTGTCTTTGATTGGATATAATGACTCTGAAATCTCAACACGATAAGAAAGGAGAATGTAGACGCCTCAACTCAGCAGAGAGTGTATGGGGAATTGTTAAGACCGTGATTATTGGTGCGTTCCTGGCATTTTTTTTCTTTTTTTTTTTCTTTCATTTCCTTTGTTGTCGGTATAGAAAAATCACAATGTCTCATTAACACCTACAATATGCCATACCAACACAATGTGTGATAACACCTTACATAATTTAACCGAACACTGAATAATTTGACTGCTTTGCATCTGTTGTGTGCTTAATAACACCGCAGGAAACATTATGGACAGTGAAATATGCATTCACGTTCATCCTGATTTAATCGTTAATAAGCTTAACTTGTTCATTAGATAAGTCCTTAGTAGACAAGTTTCCTGTACAGACGCATTAAGAGGTTTAGAGAAGAAATCTTTTTTTTTTCTTCTTCTTTCTTTTTTTAAAATGCTACAACTTCATCCTAAAAAATAATTTCAAAAATCATATACATATTACAGGTTTTAATTAATTAAAAAAAAAATTCTATGTGGTTTCAGATATTGGACCCATTGTATATGTGGTCAACTAGAATATTCTGGGTTCAATAGAAATTAAGCTCAATCAACAGCACTTTTAACAATGTTGATTACCATAAAAAAGTATTCAAAATAATTACAAAATAATTAATTTTAATCTGGTTTACAGATAGTAACGGAGTAAATTGGTGGTGTAAAACCATAAATATTAAAATACTCAATAATAAGTCTGTGTTAACATGATTTTATTGTGACAAACACACACACACACGTGTAATCCCGTTTCAAACACATTTGCATCGGTAAAAACCTATTTATTTATATATAATGACTAGTGGATGACCAATAATCTGTAACCAATATTTTATATGTAGATTGATTTCTCCTCTCGAAACTGTTTCTCAAGCGCGTTCTCTCATCACCGCTGCGCGTGAATATGACGAATCACAACAACACTACGGAGACCTGAGGAAAAGCGGGGATTAAAGTCCAAAACCTGACTTGAAATAACTTAACAAATCAATGGGGACTAAAGCGGTTATAAACGACCATGTAAATTCACACAATCTCACTAATTTGTCCAGCTTATTCTTAATCAGCCCTAAATGTCGAACATGGATCAAATCGATCCACCATGGCAAACAGCGAATATATACAAGTGCTGGTCATATAATTACAATATCAACAAAAAGTTTATTTATTTCACTAATTCCATTCAAAAAGTGAAATTTGTATATTATATTCATTCATTACACACAGACTGATATATTTCAAATGTTTATTACTTTTAATTTTGATGATTAGAGCTTACAGCTCATGAAAGTCAAAAATCAGTATCTCAAAATATTAGAATATTTACATTTGAGTTTGAATAAATGACCATCCCTACAGTATAAATTCTGGGTATCTCTTGTTCTTTGAAACCACAATAATGGGGAAGACTGCTGACTTGGCAATGATCCAGAAGAGGAACATTGACACCCTCCACAAAGAGGGTAAGTCACAGAAGGTCATTACTGAAAGGTGTGGCTGTTTACAGAGTGCTGTATCAAAGCATATTAAATGCAAAGTTGACTGGAAGGAAGAATTTGGGTAGGAAAAGGTGCACAAGCAACAGGGATGACCGCAAGCTTGAGAATACAGTCAAGCAAAGCCGATTCAAACACTTGGGAGAGCTTCACAAGGAGAGAACTGAAGCTGGAGTCAGTACATCAAGAGTCACCACGCTCGGACGTCTTCAGGAAAAGGGCTACCAAGCCACTTCTGAACCAGAGACAACGTCAGAAGCATCTTACCTGGGCTGTGGAGAAAAAGAACTGGACTGTTGCTCAGTGGTCCAAAGTCCTCTTTTCAGATGAAAGTAAATTTTACATTTAATTTGGAAATCAAGGTCCCAGAGTCGGAAGGAAGAGTGGAGAGGCACAGAATCCATGTTGCTTGAAGTCCAGTGTGAAGTTTCCACAGTCAGTGATGATTTGGGCTGCCATGTCATCTGCTGGTGTTGGTCCACTGTGTTTTCTGAAGTCCACAGTCAACGCAGCCATCTACCAGGAAATTTTAGAGCACTTCATGATTCCTTCTGCTGACAAGCTTTATGGAGATGCTGATTTCATTTTCCAGCAGGACTTGGCACCTGCCCATACTGCCAAAGATACCAAAAGCTGGTTCAATGACCATAGTGTTACTGTGCTTGATTGGCCAGCAAACTCGCCTGACCTGAACCCCATAGAGAATCTATGGGGTATTGTCAAAAGGAAGATGAGAGACACCAGACCCAACAATGCAGATGAGCTGAAGGCCACTATCAGAGCAACCTGGGCTCTCATAACACCTGAGCAGTGCCACAGACTGATCGACTCCATGCCACGCCGCATTGCTGCAGTAATTCAGGCAAAAGGAGCCCCAACTAAGTATTGAGTGCTGTACATGCTCATACTTTTCATTTTCATACTTTTCAGTTGGCCAAGATTTCTAAAAATCCTTTCTTTGTATTGGTCTTAAGTAATATTCTAATATTTTGAGATATTGATTTTTGACTTTAATGAGCTGTAAGCTCTAATCATCAAAATTAAAAGAAATAAATATTTGAAATATATCAGTCTGTGTGTAATGAACGAATATAATATACAAGTTTCACTTTTTGAAAGGAATTAGTGAAATCAACTTTTTGATGATATTCTAATTATATGACCAGCACCTGTATGTGCTGTTTAATGCATTTGAGACGTTTTGTTTTCCTCCGTGCATAACTGAGATGTCACGACTATATTTTTCATCTGTAAATGTTAGAAAGTCATGTAAATATATCAATTTTTCTGCACGCATGTACTCTAAACAAACAGAGCTCAACAAAATATGTCAAATATGCATTTTGCTCAAATTTTCGTTGTTGGACATTAAATGTGCCATTTATAGAATTTTAAAGGTATATTGTTATGATAACATAGCAGTAGTAACTGCAAAGGCACTGTTGTAATGGGTAAATAAAATAAGCTGATGCAGTCTACTAAGCTCAAATGAGTTATTGTGTGTTTCTTAGTTATAGCAGTTAAAATGTAGTTTTAATTTAGTGATTTTAATGCTTTAAAGAGCAATGTTAGATTGCAATGTTCTAATGCTATCTGTTCTAACTATAAAAGGGACAGCTGTCATAAAACCAGAGAGAAAGAATGCATGGCTATGAGAGTGTATGAGAGAGCCAGTAGTAAAATCATTGCATTCATATTGGTCAGCGTTAGAGGAGCTCAGCTTAGCCTGACAGTTTGCCTGCCCTGGACCAGGTTAGTTTTCCAGCATAAGTAGCCACAGTGACTGAGGTTGATCTTTGTTAAATTTGGAACCGAATCATTTGACAGTGAGTCAGATTAACTGAAATGAGCCTGGCCTATTTGGTAAACTTGTTTTATGAAACAGGCCTTGAGGCATTAGAAGTCAGAATACACATAAGTTAATTTATGATTTGCTGTCTGTCTGAACCAAAGAAATAAAAGCAATCATATTTTTTTTTTCCACTACATCGAATCGCATTGTGTTGAATCGAATCTAATCGAAAATTGGATCGCATTGCATCGTAACCATAGACTGTAAAAAAAAGATCGTAACAGGGGTGAATCGTATCGCATCGCTAGCTGCTTCACATGTATCTTCAATGTGTCGAATCGTTGGCTATGCATCGAGATGCGTATCGCATCGGCCTCAGTTATGGAGATGTACATCCCTTATATATATATATATTACTAACCTTTAACCTTACTTACCTTACACATTTACAACTACACTGCTATGACAACATAACACCATACATCCTAAAACAAACATTTTAAAATTATACAAATTATAGAAGCAGAAATGGGTCCCACTTACTTCCATAATAAGTGCCTCACCATAATCCAAATTTTTAAATAAAATAAAATAAAATAACTGCGTCTATCTTGTACTGAACCTGGAAAACTAATCTTACCAAATTATTGGTTGAGTCTAAAAATTAACAATCCATTAATATGCAAGAAAATGAGATATCGACAGCCATTCTCCTCACGTCCCATAATACAAGGTCTCAGAAGTTGACCAAAAACACAGTTAAAGGACCCATGCAGATAACCTTTGACCTGTGGTCACTAACGGTCACTTAAAATGCCCTGAGCTACTTTGGAAACATGTCAGCAGATTGTGGCTTGCTCAATGCCAGACATCCTGGTACTAAGGGGGTGACGCCACCACATGCCAACAGCAAACTGTGATGGTGATGATGATAATGTAACAGTGCAGTACTCTGGTAACCCTGTCACTTCTTTCTACATTCATGGTGATATTCTATTTGAACTCTGCCTTCCGCTGACTGTGTGCACATATTTGTTGACGTAAGAGGACATGCTTCATACTGTCCCACTCGCTAAGAGAAAAAAAAGCATGTAATGTTTCATGAGCTGCAAAGCAGACACAGACTTCAAAAAAGCCACCTGGGTGTTTGTTGACCTACATAGGTAACCATATGGTGGTTTTCATACACTAAATCATACATGCAGAACCATGATACAATATAGATCAATTCAGATGTGCTCAGACCATTTTATCTTTTCCAACCTAAAACATCACATTCCCTGTACTCTATCTCTCTGTACTTAAAATTCTATTAAAATCCCATGTTATTTTTAGGAATTTGATCAGGAATTATCCAAAACTAACTAACTAGCTATTTATTTAGTTACAGAATTTTAAAACAAACTAAATTTTTAGCTCAGAAATCTGAGGGGGCATGTGCTTCTCACTAGGTTTCTGCAAATCAGTTTATAATTGTAAGTCATTAGTGATCTGTTGTAACTTGTAATATGGACTGACAAACCTTTCTGAGCTGTTACTTATTTAGAAATGGACCCAATTAGAGGACACTGTTATCACAAGTGATGGTGGCTGAAGTGTATATTACTATTCTAGGCACACAGCAATTAATTCGCACATTATTATACACCAGACTGTTAATTATACAGAAATAAATAATGTGCATTCACAAGTCTCCACATTTACTGAAAAACGAGGAATTGCTGCACCTTAATAATGTTGTAGAAGAGCTTCTCGGAAATGATGCAAGGAGGTTGTCATCAGTTCACTGCACATCAGTCAGTATGTCTGTTTGGTCTGTCCTGTTTTCTGCAAAATGCTGCTGTTGAATTGTTTTATAATGAGACAAGCATGTGACAAGTAATGTGTGTTTTCATTATTTCAAAGTAATGCAAATTGTGCAAACATCTGGATTTTGCAGGACTTCACACAACATACACTACAATGCCACAAAAAGCATGAAATAAAATGTTATGATACATGGGGTGAACATTTTTAGGTGAACTACGCCTTTAAGACACAGAAAACCGAGAAAGACAATGAAACAGTGAGGATGGTCACAGAGGAAAAGTGAGAAATGGAATTAGAGAGGAGATAGCCCAAGTGTGTCTTGATACTGTATCAAAATAATGGTACAACAAGATGTCTCACACATTCTCTTTTTTTTCCTGCAAGCTGTGCTTGTAACAACTATCTCCTGTTGCTATGGTCGGAGAAGACCTGTGGGGGTGACAGCTGTCAATCAAACTTCATCAGCCGGGAAGAGTGCGTGTTCATGTGTTCATGGGTTTATGTGTATATGAATGCACATGTGGGATAGATGCAGAGGCAAGATCTGCTGAGGCAGAACAAAACCATGAGCCTGAATATTTCTCCAGATGTTTAACAAATTATGTTGGATGTCAGAACTGTAGAATATAAAATTAGTTACACTACACCTACATTTCAGAAAAAAAAATCCTTTATTATTTGGACTTTAGGAAGGACAAAGAAAAATATAAGCTACAAATAATGCCTTTCTTTTAACATGACAGATCAACTAGATAAAGGCAATTTAGGAAATTTGTGGAAAGACCCCACTGATCTGCAAGAAAAGCCACTATCCACTGACTTGCTTTGAGCAAAATAATTTTTAAACTTTTAAATTTGACTCTGACCTGGACCATTTTATACAAAGACAACTCTATATACTATTTACAAGTTGGGAAGTCATAAATATGATGTCAGATGCATTCAAATCACTTTGGGTGGGGAAAATACAGCAAGATTTTTAAACTCTACTTCTACAAAACGATAAACTAAGAATGTGTATCAGGTGTCTTTTTACTTTCTTACGTTTTTATTTAATTTATAAAGTTGCCATAAATTAAATTGTTGTATATAATATTGTAATTGCAATACTATTGAATTTTGTACATGCAACTTAGCATGTTTTATTATAATATATATATATATATATATATATATATATATATATATATATATATATATATATATATATATATATATATATATATACCCCAACACAGAAACAATTGGCTCAAAGAAAATCTTGTTCATGTGTCAAACATGTAAATGTCATTTTTATTTTAAGGTGTCCTTGTTACAGTGTAATTATACATTTAAGTACTGTGTAATATTAATTAACTACATGTACTTATTATATGGTTAGGGTTAGGGTTTAGCAACCCCTGTAAAACCGCTTTGGAGAAGGAAAAAAATATATATATCAATGAAACAGAAAATTTCTTTATATTAACATGGTATATTGGGCCCTATAAAAGTATGAAAACAAAGTTACAATTTAATTTGACCATGACTGTCATGAGATTGCCAAACGTGTAAATCTACCATGCCAATTTACAATGCGAAAACGCTTTTCTTCAGAGATTTCCACGGTTGATAATGTCTAAACCAGTTGTCTTACATTTTTGAAGCCAGTATCATTATTAGCACTTGCCCCTTGATCTGAAACTCCTGCAGTCTTACTGTCTAATTGTCATCCACCTCTAGTCCAGGTCTGGCCTCTACAAAGAGCTTAGGGGAAATGAGTGAAGTCACAGCATTCTCATCCTCTTATCACTAGGGCACCAAAGAGCCCAATCCTATTCTTTAATTAAGGTAAAATGAAGATCAAAGCCATACAGTTTAGCATCATTTCCGTAACCTAATTTAGACACCGTTTTGTGCAGCAAGAAAGAAAGCTGCGAGTTCAACAAAGACTAGCCGTTGTTTATAGGGAGTGCCAAAACACATGACAGGTCACATGGCTCCAAAGACGCTTTCTAACTTTCCCCTATGACTATAATTGCTCATAATTCATTGAGTGCTTTTAATGAAGGAATCAAACCTGCCAGGGTGATCGGAGTGAATTCGGTTCTCCCCTTCTGTCGCAAACTTTCCCCAGGTGCCTTAGTAATTCTATCCATGTGCGTCTCTTGTGGCTGAGGCTCGATACACAAAGCATGACGAAATTCACTGGGTGATTGAAAGAGCACCTTCCGTTCCGCAGAGGAGTTTCAGCAGCTTCCAGGATTTAATCAATCGAAGCGTTAAGTGCAATTCAGGTCACACAACACGTAGCACATCCTGGCCCGCTTCGCCTTTGCCTCACACAACAGCTTTTACACGTGTTGTAGATCTCGTTTCGTGTGGTCAGGGGATCGAGGATACTCTGGGTAAAAGCCCTTTCTGACTTTTGAGGACTAAACAGTGGGACTGAACATGGATCACAGGTTATCAGGGTTGGGAAAAATTCGAAATGAAAACATTTGGCTTCCTTTCAGTTCATGAGTTGGAATTTGAATTTATTTGATCACGTTCCACATGAGACTGAAAAGAAATTTGAATTGAAATGACAAGAATTCATTTAATTAATTAATAGAATGAAAAAAATATATACTATAACTAATAGCAACAACAATAGCATTCTATAACATACTACACACAACATAACAACATTCTATAATATATTGTCGATTCAAGTTTTATATATACTGCTATTCAAAAGTTTGCAATCAGTAAATTTTTTTGTTTTTCAAAGACGTTTATGCTCATCACGGCTGCAGTTATTTGATCAAAAATACAGAAAATTTCATTTATTCCTGTGATGCAAAGTTGAATTTGCAGCATCATTACTCCAGTCTTCAGTGTCACGTGATCCTTCAGAAATCAGTCTAATATGCTGATTCATTATCAATATTGGAAACATTTGTGCAGCTTAATATTTTTTTGGAACTTGTGATACTTTTTTCAGGATTCATTGATGAATAAAACGTTCAAAAGAACAGCATTTATTCAAAATAAATAATATTTCCTTACAATATACACTACCATTCAAAAGTTTGGGGTAAGTAGGCCAAATTTTTGGTCAGTCTCTTTTTTGAAGGAAATTTATATTTTTATAAAGGTCAATGCACACTGAGTCCGAAATTTTCGTCCGAAATATTTGCACGTTAAAAAATAAATACGACCTCTCGTTTTGTCAGTCACGTTTGCACACTGCCTCCGAATTTTTCGTCCGTCATAAAAAATTTGGATCAGGTTAGATTTTCTGCGTTTTCGCATCCGTAGAAAGCATTTTGATAGGAAAGGATGACCAATACAAAAAAAAAAACTTTATTCAGCAAGGATGTGTTAAATTGATAAAAAGTGATAGTAAATTGGATGCAGAATTGTAAATCGAACTTAAGGAAGTAGAATCTACTAGTAGGTTTGTGTGTGAGAGAGATGTTATATATATATATATATATATATATACACACACACAAGCACCACACATACATACAGTACATACATACTTCAGTAATTTCTACTTCCATGCTCCATGTCTAATAGCAGTACAATAAATGTGAGAGCAGAGACATTATTCAGAATTTATAATTTTGCTGTCATACCATTATGATTTTTCTACAGTCCCATTATTTGTACACTATATTGTGTTGCACCAGTTTTTGAAAACTGAAGGATTATTCAAAGAATTTAATTCATTTTCATATCCCGCACAGCCAGCCAATGAGGCTTGACTTGTTGTCTGAAGGTAAAGAACCTCACTGGTCATTTATTCAGGCAAAGACAATCAACCATAAAACTATTATCACATATTCTTGAAAGATATTGATTAAAGGCTGTTGTAAGTCATCCGTCTTGATCACGGCCTGAAAATTAAATAATTCCAGCGATGGAGTTAGTGCTATCTACATAATTATGTTTTAGAGACCTAATCTTATATTCGGTGAAAACTTTGAGCATCTGGAATGGCCTGTTTATACAGTACAGAGCAGGCGACACTTAGAAGCAAGAAGAGTTTTGTCATGTCATTATTATTATATTTTATTGTTGTTTTGGATAGAGTACAAAAACATTGATTACAAACAATTACTGGCACTATAACTGCAGTAATAAAATAATTACTGTAACACTTTTCAATTGCTTATGTAAAAGCTTTTGTTGTGCCATGTTACATCACACACAAACTCTAAATAATTAAAATGCAAGCTCAATCATCTCTCAATTCAAAACACACATTCTCCATCCTTTCATGAAATTACTATGTGTTAATTCAGACATTCACTGATTCATGTTCATGTGCATTCATATTCATTTATTTTACTACTACAGACGTGTGTAGCGGGTGAAAGGGAATGAGATATGGGTCAGGGATTTACGCAGTACATTTGAAAAGGAATAGGAGATTGACTCTGTATAGAGAGACAAGCTTTGACCTCAACGCCTCCTGTGAAGGAAGCTTGGTCAAAAATATTTCAAAGGAAGGAAGTATGTATGGTGTGCTCACAGTGAGGGGAAAAAATGAACATCAAACCCCAACAATTCTAAAATGCTCTTTTTTGTTCCTTCTCTGGTCATGTAAGGTTAACACTTGACTTTAAGACTGTCTCGCTGAGTTTGGGCGAATGATTTGAGGATTTATGTGCCGTTCTCTGCTTGTTACAGCTTAAGGGAGCATGCTGCAATATGACACAATTGTTTTAGAAGCTCTATAGTGCAATTAAAATTTATAGTAAGTGCTTCTTGATTGGAGTTGAACATTTTTAGACTTTTTTGTCACCAAAAGGCATATTTGTCAAATCAAAGAGATTAGCACAAAATTGCATTTATGTTGCTCCCTCAGCATCTGTGTGTAAAAAAAGAATAAATAAATTGCCTTGTTTTCCAATCTGATGCAAGTCAATGACAAACAAGACGGAAATTAGTCTCCAGGCATAATTGCAAGTTTGGAGCTAAAAGTAAAATTACATTAAAACAGGAACTCAGACAGAAATGGGCTGTTTTCTTGGTGGAATACAGGTGCATTCTGACTATTCTTCCTGGAGTCAAGGTAAAAAGTTTCTGGCTAAAAACTTCAGGGAGAAAATGCCTCAGCCTACGTTTATCTTACCTAAGATTCTCTCAGAAAGCCACCATTCCATGGGTATTCACTTTAAAGGTCTTTTTATTTTTATTTTTTATTTTTTTGTTCCCAAGGTTTTCAAAGACCTGCTGCTTGGAGCAGGGCAAGTAAAGGAGATGTGTGTAAAAGAAGTCTTTTTACCTTGCCAGAATGTGTTGAAAGGCACAAAACACTGGCTCTAATATAAAAAGAGCTCCACTCACTATACCGTTTTTCAAACAGAATTCACAATAGTTGTATTGAAAAGATAACGTGTACTTCAGACCATTTTGAAAATGATAATACTTAGTTTCAGTTCCTCCGTTCAATCACAGACTGTCCACTTTTAGCTCGGCTGAGTAAATCATACTTTATTTTATATTACACTAATGTCATTTATCATAATTACTTATCTGGTCCTAGATTTTGAAACTATTAAATCCCATTCAGGTCTTATATTACATCCCTTGACCGTTGTATGAGTTCAAACTCTTTGACAGTAACAATTCTTTCCTTAAAATAAAACATTCACTTAAAGTCCTCTCTGGCTGTCAGAGAAAGCCAAATACAGGGATTGTGAGCCCATGGTTTTGCTGTCAGAATGAGTGGCATTGAGCCGGCAGTAAGACACCTTGATAAAACTACAATTATTCCCACGAGACTGTGGCCTGAGGTGGTACATGCATCAGTTTAAGGTGAGGAATATAAACTTTAACAGCAGTGATTTGGACCACAGGTATACAATCTCAACCTATAGGGCACATAAGGGATACACAAAAAGTTATTTATTTCTATGTATGTCACTAAACAATTTATTATTCATTAATAAATGTATATTATAATAAAATGTTAGATAATAACATTAATATAGAGAATAATATATAATAATAAGAAGATTTTAAGCTATAATTTATAGTCTGTTATGTCAAATTTTGTATTATTATCAACAGCAACAACAATTCAATGCATATTATTTCATTGTTGTAGTCGATTTAAATTACTGTCAATTCAGAAATATTATAATTATTAAAAATGATTAAATTATTCAAATTAGTTCTGCTTAATCAGCCACTTTACAAAGAAAAGTAACCTTTGTGTCACCGTGAGAAGAAAAGATCTTCTTTTTATTATATATTTACAAAAGGATGATGACGCACGTATGACTTAATAAGCAGGTTGTTGAGCTGTGAGTTCTGTTCTTTAAAATTCTCAGAAAGTCATTTTCACTTTCAAGCATTTGCCAGCATCTCACTGTGAGGCAAATTATTACACAGGAGAAAAATATCTCCAAACAAAAAGCACCTAATCCTCTTTATTCGGCTCTTTAAAAGTGAGTCTTCCACAGGGATAGTGCATTAAGCCAGGTTTGACACAGTCAGTGTACAGCTTTGTCTGTGTTTTTGCAGGCTCTGTCTGCATGAGGCTGGCCTTATGCACCCTCTGTAATTTTAGAGCTTTTCATGGACAGAGACGGTGAACAATGATGAAAAGCCACAGTGGTTTGCCTCCCTTATTAGGTTTTGTCTGAATAAAATTCACAGATAAACAGTTTCTTCCTTAATCAATTAACAATGTGTTCAAGGCTCAGTTCACCCCCCTCCCCAACGTACCCACAAAAAAAAAAAAAAAAAGTTCCAAACCTGCATGACTTTCTCTCTTCCATAGATCAAATATTTTTTTAAATATTCCTTTTCCCAATTTCTTTTTCATTTTCATGAAAGTGAATGGAGACTGTGTCTGTCAAAATAATGACATAAAGCACCATAAAAGTAGTTCAAAAATCCCCCCTTTGTGTTCCAAAGAAGAAAGTAATATTGGTTTAAAAGGAGTAAAGGACAACAGAAAGTTAATTTGTGGGTGAACTATTCCTTTAATATAGGTTTAGGAAGCTGTTTCAACCCAATAAACCTGTCAATTACATCGTTAATTAGTTAGTATGCCAGTAGAATCTAATGTCTGCTCAATTTGATGTTTTATCCAGTTTTCAGTTTTTGTGCAACCCTCTCACAGCCTTTATATGCATAAGCAATGTTTCATTTAGTAATATATTGTTTAAATGATCCAAAGCAGAGCTGCCAAATGATTGAATCTATTTTTAGTTCTCCAAGAGAAGGATGACTCACAACTCTTTTAAAACAGCACAGCCAAGGTTTGCTACAAATGCCAGCTCATTTAGTGTCCACCAAACATACCAGTATCTATCCAGGTTGTGTCCTTTCCTCTTGATAAGACCATGATTTAAATATGAGTATATATTGAGAGTACTAAAGTGTGATGTATTGACTGACTCCTATTTCACATAAATGCTTTGAAAGACTTTGATAACATAATGACAGACCAACAGCTTTGCCATACATTTTGGTGTGGTAGACTATAAAACATGGAAAACCATTCAAAGTGGCCTTGAGATCTTTTTAGGAATATGCAGAGCAGATAAATCATTTAGAGCCATATTTAGCTCAATTGTTCATTGTTTCAGTGGCTGAAACCTCTGTTTTTATCCTATAAAGCCCACATTCTCTACAGATTTATTTCATAGTGACACAAATGAGCTACCACCCTCCTCCGTGCTATTATCTGATGGGTGAAATTAAATGTCAAAGATGTGTCATGTCACACAGAATCGCCATCACTCGTGACTCCAGACGCAGGCCAGAGCACATGACCTCAGGGCTTTGATCAAGATAACCAGGTGTCCACTCCCATTAACACAACATCTTCAAAGAAAACACATCCATTTATCAGTATTGCCATCACTAGACAGGAACAGTTTGTGGTCCGCTTTGAAAAGAGGTTCACCTTAAGGTTTTCTTCTAGCCCTCTGAACTCCTGTGATTCCTGCATTAATCGTAGCACCAAAAATACAAATATAAACAAGATTGAGGTCATGGAAGGCTTTGATAAATCTAGCCTCGAGGGCCTGTTTACGTGTTCTTTTTAAACTCAACATGAAATCAAAATCGAACCTATTTACTTTTTAACACATGCTCATGGTCATATCGTGCATGATACAACGATATAGAGTTGCACTGATATAATGAAGCATTAACAACTTTCACATTTTGGCAATGAAAGATATATAACATTAAAATGTTACAATATGTTTGTATAAATAATAAAAAAAACAGAAAGAAAACTATTATTTAAAATCAATTATTAAAAGTGAATTGACATCACAACTTTGTATGCAGTATGAAAAATAAATGTTAATTTTGAAATTTGCTAAAAATTAAATTCAACAGTGTATTTTAAAATGATTTTTGAGTGAATGTTATATGGCAGAAAAGATAATCTAAAGGTAAAAAAGGGGAAACAACCATGAACAGTTAATACAACATCAGATTAGAAATGAACAACAACAAAAAAATCTCATTTTAGCCAGTAACTGATGATATTGTATATTTTTTTTCTTTTCTTGATGAATATGCTGTACATACGCCTCATTGGCATATTAAAAGATTTAAATGGGTTGAAAACATGCTGACTTTCATAAATAATAACTTTAGTATAATAAGATTATATAATAATAAGATTAATAATATAATAATAAGATTATTGTAACAGGGCTGACGAGACGTGAGACATGCGGATCCATGTGCAAGCTTTTATTTAAAGGCATGGTCATAAATACAGGCAGGGTCGAAACAATGGCAAACAGGTATGGCAGGGACAAGACAAAGAGTAATCCTAGGACAAGCGTGGGTCGACGATCGGTGAACAGTATCCAATGGGGCAAGGCAGAGAGATAATCCAGGTACATGAGTTAGAATCCAAGAGAGGTGCAAACAGTGTCCAAACGGCAAGGCAAGGGTTAATCCAGGGAACACGGGCTAGAAACAAACACAGGAAAACAGGCAAGACTAAGACAACTAAGTGGGCTCCGTAGTAGCTATCGCTAGGAGAAGGATAAGTGCATACAATACTCGGCAGTGAGGGAGAGAAAGTCCATGGCTTCAGTAGGGTGTGTGATCAGTGCAATCAGCTATGTGTGCAATCAGTGCAATGGATGATGGGAAATTGAGTCCAGTGTGATGTGTGCTGTGAGAGTCAATGTGGTGAGCGAGTGACCTCTGGTGGTGAGTGAACGGAAGTTCATAGACCGGATTCAACCACTACACAATCCAGGAGGGTGGTGGAGCAGAGGCCGAACAGGGGGAGGGACGGAGGGCCAGGTCCACGTGGGAGTGAGAAGACCGGGGACTGAGGCAGAGCCGGCAGAGCAGGACACCCAGGCAGAACCGGCGAAGCAGAGTACCCAGGCGGAGACCAGGACCGAACAGGAGCCCACCAGGGCAGAGCAGACGAAGCAGGAGCCCACCAGAGCGGAGTAGATGGGGCAGAAGACCTCCACGGTGTTGCAGACAGAGCAGAAGCCCACCAGTGCAGAGTAGACGGGACTGGAGCCCACCAGGGTGGAGCAGACGGGACTGGAGCCCACCAGGGCGGAGCAGACAAGGCAGAATACCTCCATGGCGGAACAGACAGAGCAGAAGCCCTCCAGGGCCAGACAGTAGACCACCACGACGGATCAGGAACCCACAGCAGAGACTGGGACTGTAGGACCTCATCAAACGGACACACAAAATTAGTACGAAAACAGCACAGTCCTTAAAAGAAGTCCTCTACCAGCCATCTGCGGTCATGAGACTAGTTAACGATTAATCTCAGACCACGGTTGACCGTTTCCTGTCAACGTTTTCTCATCCACTCAGAGGGATGATAATGACTAACTTAATCAGGAAAAACAAAGCTCCTGTGTTTTAAAGAACTGCAAGAGTCTTTCTTGCAACCCCTGGAGCAACCACGTGATTTAAACAAGGTATAGGGATCCATACATTTCAAACAGGGAAAGGACCATTAAAGGAACTAACTGCCCTCAGGCCGCCAAAACCACGTGCGTCTGTAACATGACCGTCTGATGACTCACGCGTGCTCTGTCGTCAACTTTTCTCTTGCAACAAAAGAAACACTAACTTACACAAATGATCTCTAAAGACAATCATTTATTTCCATTGCCATTGATGCAAGTGTATCAACAAATAACATGTTTGATGTCTTACATATATGCTTGATGTTTTATGTTATGCGTGGTGTGCTATATTTCAATCTTTACCTTATAACTTTCTTTTGAATAGATTGCCATGTGTAGTATCATGTTAAAGCGTATTTCAAATGCAGGAAGTTGGAATTAATGTTATGTCGACGTTCAGTTTCATATGAAGGGTGAATACTTTTATAACCATTTATTAGAAATATCCCTCACATGATGGAGGAAGCATTATTTTAATATATGCACGGAAAGAAGCCGTGCGGGGCGTGGCTTCGCCCTGTACAGACAATCTGATTGGAAGATGCCTTTAGTGGGTGGACAGACTCCAGCCCGTTAAAACTCCGTGACACAAAGCTCATTGGCTGCTGCTGCTAAAGAAAAACTGGGCTGCTAAGAACAACGGGGCTGCTGGAAAACCTTTGCTGCTGGAAAGCCCACAGCCTACAGCCTTAACATCAGGTTGACCATCCAAGACTTCAACACTATCAACTTCTGACAAAGAAACTTGCAAAGCCTGCAGAGTAAGGACTTCAAAGCCTTGCCATTCGCGCGCGGCCATGAAGCCACCAATCCAAAAGGGATTCCCCGAGTGACGTCACGCAACAACGACACCGCAGCCGCAAAATCAGCTCCGGGATTCCCTAAAGCAACCATACAGAGAGCCAGCTCAGCCTTCAAGTCAACTTAACGCAAGTAACCAAACAAACAGTCTCTATTTGCTGAAGCTGACTTGAATGAATCTTTAAAAGATAACGATAGTCGAGTCTTCTGTTTGTGACGTTTTCAGGTCGTCTTTATTCTCAGGAAAGAGAATAGCCTTAAACTTTCTTCAAACTGCTTTCATCTTGCCAGAACGTGTGTATGTGTGTTGTTAGTATTGTATCCTAGAATAGTAAATAAACTCTCGCTTCATTTATGATGAATGGTTTGGTGCTGTGTTTTTCAAGTTTGAAACTATTTGCCAAAGATCTTGTTACCTGTTGCTCAAAATTTCCCAACGGATTCTGCATTATTATCGTGGCCACAAAATAAACAGAATTGCTAAATATACTGGTTTAATGCTCGCTGGCTCGAGTCATTAAGAAAGTATAAATTATACGTTTTGATTAATACCAATTAATCAGATCCAGCGAATCTCTATGATTCGATTCCCTAAAGCTAAAAATCAAATTAAAAGCTTCAATAAAGAGCTAATAAAATTATTACAGGGACCTGGGGAAAACTGAGACACAATGAGGAGAAAGAACATGCACGGACACAAGAACTGAGGTGGGGAACATGGGAAGTCTATTAATGTTTTCCATGGTGGCAACTGAGCAGGCAGGCAGTTCACAGTCAGCCACCATGGCTGGGTCAGAGATGGCCTCCTCGGCCGGTTCAGAGCAGGGAAAATGTTCAAAAGTGGCCTCCGTGGCCATGACAGGGCAGGACGAGAGTTCAGGGACAGCCCTTTTGGCCGCGACAGGACAGGCAGAGAGTTCACAGACGGCCTCCACAGCCGCGACAGGGCAGGACGAGAGTTCAGGGACAGCCCTTCTGGCTGCGACAGTACAGGACACGCAGACGGCCTCCATAGCTGTGACCGGACAAGACGAGGAATCACGGATGGCCTCCGCAGCTGTGACAGGATAGGACGAGAGTTCATTGATGGATGCTGCTGACACCTCTGGAGGTTCTGCAGCGGTTGCCACCCCCTCTGGAGGTTCTACAGTGGTAAACTCAGGACACAGGGAGAGTTCAGTAATGGTCTCTTCGACCGCAACACAACAGGCTGAGAGTACATTACTGGGCGCCACCACCATACGAGGAGCTGAAGTGAGCATCGCCGCTTCGGGAGGTTCTGCAGCATGTACCGCCACCTCTGGAGAAACTGCAGCGGGCACCATCACTTTGGGGAACACAGCAGCGAGCGCCACTACCTCAGGAGGTTCTGCAGCGTCAGCCGCCACCTCTAGAGACATCATAGTGGACGCTGCCACCTCTGGGAGTTCTGTGGTGGTATATGCAGCCCAAACACACCAAAATGTGATCCCCATCATGGGAAGCACTTCAGACAGGGGAATCAGTTCAGGAACAGGAGGGCTAGAGTGAGTGGGTTTGGGGATACCAGCTGCGTGTGCAGACACCAGCGGTGAATCCCTCACACTGGATCCTCGTTTGGCTGAGTATTCTGTAACGGGGCTGACGAGACGTGAGACATGCGGATCCATGTGCAAGCTTTTATTTAAAGGCATGGTCATAAATACAGGCAGGGTCGAAACAATGGCAAACAGGTATGGCAGGGACAAGCCAAAGAGTAATCCTAGGACAAGCGTGGGTCGACGATCGGTGAACAGTATCCAATGGGGCAAGGCAGAGAGATAATCCAGGTACACGAGCTAGAATCCAAGAGAGGTGCAAAGTGTCCAAACGGCAAGGCAAGGGTTAATCCAGGGAACACGGGCTAGAAACAAACACGGGAAAACAGGCAAGACTAAGACAACTAAGTGGGCTCCGTAGTAGCTATCGCTAGGAGAAGGATAAGTGCATGCAATACTCGGCAGTGAGGGAGAGAAAGTCCATGGCTTAAGTAGGGTGTGTGATCAGTGCAATCAGCTATGTGTGCAATCAGTGCAATGGATGATGGGAAATTGAGTCCAGTGTGATGTGTGCTGTGAGAGTCAATGTGGTGAGCGAGTGACCTCTGGTGGTGAGTGAACGGAAGTTCATAGACCGGATTCGTGACAATTATTGACGCTTCTGTTGACAGTGGACATATACATCTTTGACAAAAGGAGGTCAATAAATAGCTTTTAAATTTATGTTTTTAATTATGATACTGGGTCGTGTTCATTAATGATGATTGCATTAATGAGGGTCATGAAAGGCAGGAGCCAATCTAAAGCTCTGTTCTTTCAATGCAATGGCCCATGCGCAGTTAGAAGACTCAAGGATGACTAAGATGTCATCGAACAACCTGAAAATAATTGAAGACGATGTAACTAATTAAAAATGCCACTCACAGGGCCTTCCACTGATTAAATAATTACATCAAAAGATAGAGTGCCTGAAAATATTATTCATTATGCAATTTTGAAATTAAAATATGAAAGTGAGCTTCAAATGAATTTTTATCATGTGCTGGCAGTAGCAACCATGGAGAGATGCTGACTGGTTGACCACAGTCATTTGTGCAATTTAAATGTCAAATTTTTATAGTATTTTTCCAATTCTTGTACAGTTAAAATGGTCTTTATGACCTCATAATTTTGTAATTGCTTGATGACATAGAATATCCGTAATCAATACAAATGTATTTGTCACACTTGTTTAAACAGACGTGTGGTGATTAAAAATGCTCTTAAAAGTAAAACTTTTGAAATTATGAAATTAAAATAAATAGAAATAATAAAAAAAACAGACTCCACAGATTTTATAAATACAATTTAGGATGTTGTTTACCGAAGTTAATTATTGATTCCAGAGAATTTTTAATTTTAATTTCACAATACAATGGCCTCATGTTTTTCTCAAATAGAAAGAAAGGGTATCTACACAAAGTAAACAATTAAACTCAAACAAGGACGAATATATATATATATATATATATATTTGCTCATCCCGGATTCAATTCCCCTGTAACATTTTGTTGTTTTAACAATTGAGTGACTACCATACAAATGAAATTGGATGTCTCATTTAGCAGGCAAACACACTTTTGTTTATGCACAGTGGTTTGAATGGGGCGGTATGCTAATATGATGCCGTGCTAAGAATTTGCACCGACTCAAGTAGGTATAAGAACAAGTGCAAAAGTATAACAAAACGTTTAAAAGGTCTCCACAGAAAAATGCAAAAAGAAAAGAGAGCCTTTGGGTATTATATGTGAATGAATTAGAATCAAATCCAATCACGGCATGCATGTCATGCCCTTTAACCACAACAGAAGAAAATACAGCGGAACAACCAAAAACAAATGCTGTTTGTATAAAAGTTATCACAGGCCGGTCTGTGAACTTCCCCTTTATATAGAACTTCTGTCTTTATATAGTTTCCTGGTCTTTTAAAGTAAAACATGCAAATTTATCTGACAAGTTTCATAGCATATTTTTTAAAAAGTCAAACAAGGCAAGGATGAGCAAATTTCATGTGGGTGGTATTTACTTGAATGAAGGAGCATGAAACCAGCTTCCATCCAAAAATGATATTGTAAACTGTAACCTACGACATGGTACAAAGTGTTGCTGCCAAATTCAGATGTTATCTTTTCCAACATTGAAACACTATTCCGGTGCAGTCAAGAAGATTCTATATCCGGTAAAGTCTTATTTGGACATCAGATGTTTTAGATGGGGATGTAATGTAATTTCAATATTTACAGGTACTAGTCTGAGATTTTATTTTTTGCTATCCAAATCAGAAATATCAGTGTTTTTCTCGTACCACCCAAAATTCCCGGCTGATTTACCATCTATTTTCTGACAAACGCGAATCTTAATTCAATTTCATCTCTGAGTTTGAATTGAGGGATTGGCTTTGAATGTCTTTTTTGGCCACCGCTAAGTGCCGTCGGGCTGCTATTTGACACTTTTGCAGGTAATGAGCGTTTAGGTATTTTGCACAAAGGATCTTAGTTTCAAACAACTAACAATTGAAATATACTTCACACAATACATACACAATGCAAAGTTGTGTGAGTGACAACCATATTTACACGTAGCCTTGATTCTCCAAGTTATTGTTCAAGTAAGGAATACAAGACTCTATGTTGGATGATGCAGCGACACCAATTTGGCATCTCTTGGCTGTAAACAGCAAACATGGAAATCAACAGTTTAAAACTTTTGTTGTGAGCTAGTTTTGACCAAAGTTAGAAAACAAGGACTAAAACAATGGGATGTGACAACGGTTTAGCTGCAGTATGTTGTACAGTATATGAATTCATTTGTCCCCTCTTAGTCCATGAATTAAAGAGAAATCCAAAAGCGAAAACTGATACCATTTTCCTAGCCTATATGACTTGAGAAATGTCTTAATGTTGATTTATGTCCATACAATTATACTGAAGCACGCATGGGACTCGTGGTGTTTTCAGCCCCTGCCGCCTCAATATATAAGGAAATGAACACATGAACATAATCCTACGGTGGCCGTGAGAGCTCAACGCGCTGCAAATAGGAAAAAAAACACCTGCAAATTAAGAAAACAACTTCATCAGTTTGACAACACACTCGCTGCAAATGCTCACAACACAACCAAACAAAGAAACGCGCTGCAAATAAAATTCTTTATTTGGTTGTGTTGTGAAAATTTGCAGCGCGTGTGTTGTCAAATTGATGAAGTTGTTTTCTTAATTTGCAGGTGGTTTTTTTTCTATTTGCATGTGTTTTCTGAAGTTGCAGCGCGTTGAGCTCTCTCGGCCACCGTAATAATCTCTAGAATTGCTCTGAGTCACTTTATTAGCATTTTACCGTTTCTTTAAGAAAAACTATTATCATAAAGGTCTTCACAGCAACCCATCAAAATAAAAGTTCGGTTTAACTTCAAACTGTAGCCTAATTGTTTAAAAACTAGTATCTTAATTTAACTACTGGTATCTGGAAATAACACTGCCATAGCCACCAGCCCAGGACAGGGGTCATTTTATTCCCTAGTGGTAACTATAATATTCTGCTACACGTCTCTGCCAAAGCATATCCCAATTAGCTTCTGAAAACTATTCCGATCAGAATGACCACAAGGACAAGCAAGAGTGCGGAGACAAAATGAGGTCATTCTGGGTATCATACACTCTTCAACTGCTGATTCAAATGAAATCTTAACATGCAGGTCCAATGGAGTGTTACTGTTGAGAAATTAAACTCAAGTACTTTCATTTCCAAGATAACGGTTCTTTTCTTTTCGGCAAAGCTGATTAGTGTATGTTAAGCAAACAGCAATGTTGTGTCTAATCAAGCCGCCTCTTAGCATCAGACATAAGTGTCATGTGTGCAAGAAAAGGGATGCGCAATTGATTTACTGTCCTCTTTAGGTTTGAACTTTGCATCTTATCAGAGACGCCTGTGGCTTTAAGGTCATTCAGTCCATGTTAATCACACGAATTTCCTGAAATCCCAACAGAGAACATTTTCACTTCAGCTAATCTCAGGCCTTTGGGAAATCTCATCATCAACTCAATAACAGTGTTCATCGTCAGGCAGTAAATGACTCTGCTGCTCTGATAGCAGCCACACCGTTGACTTCTTGGAAACACTGTCAATCAATTTTCTGTCCCTATTCAAATGGAAATCGTGCTTGACAGGTCTATTTGTTTATTTTATGAAAAATAAAAAGCCAAAGAAAATAATCAAAAGACCAAGCTAACTCCCCCAAATGGTTCAATTCCATCAACAATAGGTGACCGTAACAAAGCAATATACAGACATATCTGCTAACTATTAGTCCTAACCAAAATAAACCCCACAAATTGTGCATGTCGGTCAAACATTATGGGTGTCTATTTTTCCCCTAAATTTTGCACACAGTGCTGTTTTTTTTGGTTGTATTTTTAGCTGAAGCTGGTGTTAACTCATAAAACAATGATGATTAATCAGTGCTTTTCACATAAACATGATGATTGATTTTTGTCATCTATATTTGCACGCAGTTAAACCATACATTGATTTCAACTGAATATCAAAGGCTCCATATGTCCCTGATTATCCCATTACATTATTTGTCCTCTTCATAGATACAAAATTTATATGGGCTGCACAGGAGTCTTTATTACCCTGCATTTTGCTCATTCATTTGCCTGTGACAGCACTGGACTTCAGCCATTCTGACAAATGAAAATCGATAGCCTGATCAATCTGGTGATAAAAACCATAAAAGTTATATTTTTAATTTACATATGACCTACTGACAGTAAACTTTTTTGTACTGACTCAAATTAACCTTGATATTTATATGCATAAATGTTATAGATACTTGTGGGCATTCAATATATCACGATGTGTGTGCCAAAATGACGAAGACAAAATGGGTGAAATTACAACAAGTGTTGAAATTGGTTGATGTAACAAAGATAATTATGAAGCACTTTACATATGAAAATCAGTCATCATGGTGAAATGTGTTTTTGTGCTTCTTAAGAACTTTCTTGTTGCCAAGCAGCAATTTGAGGTGATGAAAATTCCTATAAAAATAGTAACTGGACATATATGAACATACAATGGGTTTGATTTTGCATGAAATGTTAAACGTTCACTTTCACTTTCAAAAAGATGGTGCATGACAAGCAACAATAAATTAAAAAAAATACAGATTTCCTAATTAGTATTTTTTTTATTTTTCTGTGGGGAAAAAAAGAAATAATAAATAAAAATAATAATAAAAAGAAAAAATAAATGGTAACACTTTATTTTGATGGTCCCTTTTGAACATTCTGTCGACACTAAGTGATGTTGCAACTACATGTCAACAAACTCTCATTAGATTATTAGTAGACTGTCTGCTTCATATCTGCTAACTCTTTATTGTGATGGTCTCTCGACACTCTACTGACTGTAAGTAACCTTGCAACTATACTGTAAAAAGTCTTAAAATTATTAAGTAAATAATAATTTTAAAAAATAAGTTAAGTGAATTGTCAAGTTCATTGTCATTTTAAGGCAACGGGTTTCCTCAGTTTTTTTAAGTTGTCAACTTATCACTTTTTACAGTGTACATGTCAACTTATTCTAACCCTAACCCTACCAGTCAACTAATACACTACTAACAATCTAATGAGAGTTGGTAGAAATGTAGGTGCAATGTTACTTATAGTCATCAGAATGTGTTAAAGGGACCATCAAAATAAAGTGAAACCAAATAAATAAATCACTGGAATGGAACTTGATGACAGACAGACAGCTTGGAATGACATGGCAGATTGGTCAACGGCAACTTCTCCATAACTTTATTGTAATAATTAGGAAATCTGTATAATTTTTTTTTTTTATTGTTGCTTGTCATGCACCATCTATTTGAAAGTAAAAGTGAACGTTTAACATTTCATGCAAAATCAAACCCATTGTATGTTCATATATGTCCAGTTACTATTTTTATAGAAATTTTCATCACCTCAAATTGCTGCTTGGCAACAAGAAAGTTCTTAAGAAGCACAAAACACATTTCAAAATGATGACTGATTTTCATATGTAAAGTGCTTCATAATATGCTTCATATATATATATATATATATATATATATATATATATATATATATATATATATATATATATATATATATATATATATATATATATATATATATATATATATATATATATATTCTAAAAAACATTTAATAAACAAGTCAAATTTACTTGTAGCGTTTTTCACAATACATTTTGTTTCATAGCAACTCATTATTTTAATGTTTATAATATCTTCCTGCCTTAGTCACATTTAGCACATTAAAGTTGCCTGAAGGCAGTTTACATTTTGAGATGATACAAGCAGTTGAGATTTGCTACATAATTGCTGGGGTTTTTTCCCCCAAAGTAAAAAAATCTAATCTCACAAAGCTTGCTTTTTGTGGTCTTTACCAGCTTTTGATTTAGCCTTGCTGTTTTTGTACAATTTTCTCTGGACGTCATGTAAATGGCTAGAACCAAGTGCACAAACAAAAATAAGCATGTTGCATTTTCTGAGTCTCCGTTTACTATTCCTTTACATGCAACATGCAATTTCCCCAGCCAGTGATGTCGGTAAATCGTGAGCCTGTGCAATTCAATAAAGAGCACTTAAAATGCTGAGTGGCTCATGAATTATTCAGAAAACATCAACCTGCATACCCACAGAACCAAACCCATGTCTCAGAAGCAGGGCCTGGACGTCCGTCGGAGCGCGGAGGCTCGCTTTCCAAGATCTATATATCTCTGCACACACCAGCTGATGTGGCATGAAAAAGTTTCTGATCTCTCATACACTCAGGAGAACCCCAGTCATCCATTGGACCCGACATGGAGACGAGTTGCTCTTGCTGCTTAAACACAGTTATTGTGAGAAGGGGTCTCCATGAATAAATCAGCAGCACAGTGATCCTGCTGGCTCAGCTCACAGCACCAGTCTGTCACCCAGTGATAGAGCTCAGACTTTGACTGGGAGCAGGGATAGACTGGGGCTAACAGACAAGGAAGGAGCTCCTGAAAGGAGGAGAAAAGTTGACAAAAACGGGGATCCCTAATTCCCTGCTGCAAGATTTTAACTAGGGCTCTCAACTGAATAAAGATTTTACATAAATGATTTAAACACAAATGAACCACATGATAGGCAGATTAATTAATTAAGAAATAAATAAGCAAGAAGTGGCTTACTTCAAGCTTGAATTGCATCGTTTGGAACAAATCTCATTGGTGAAGCATGAAAAACAGACAAAACAACACAAAATGTGTCTAAATTATTCATTATATAAGATTTAACTAGTAGTGAAAAAATCAAATCAATAATTTGATTAAGGGTGTGTTAACTTTTTTGTGTGTGGTCGTCCAGAAGGGTGTGTGTACTTATTTTTTTTTTGGGTCATATTTCAGTCGAACGGCACTTGAGTTCATTTGGAAGTAGACAGAGACCCACCTTTTTAGGGGGTCTCATTTCACTTGTTTGGTGCATATCAAGGTTTGTATGGCAACGTTGATACTTATTCAAATGAACCACACTAAAGCTGTGTTCACACTAGCAGCGGCTTTGTCGCTGCATGTTGCCAGGTCGCTAGTGGTCCCACTACTGGTTGCCTTGACAGTGAATCAGGTTTCTTGCCGCTAAGTTCAAACATTTTGGAGGCAAAAGACTAAATATAAGCTAAATCTAAATTATATCCGTACATACAAACAAAAATGAATGAGGCTTTAGGCTATGTTTACAGTAGTGCATTTTTGTTTTAAAACACAGAACTTTTGCTATGGTTACTCCTGTCGTTTACACTACTCCAATGCTGCAGACCCCGTTTTAGTTTGAAAACTCTGGGGTTGCATTTCAGTGTAAATGGACTAAAATGGAGACTTTCGTAAATGATGATGGGGCTACCCAAATTCGCTCTGCTTATCGTTGATGACCGAGTAAACAATAACATCATGTTCATTATGAATGGTCATGTGACATGTGTTTTCGGTTGTGTAGTGTGGATAGAGATAGTTTCTGAAACACAGTGAAAACTCCAGTGTAGACCTTGTTTTCCTTTTAAAACGAAAATGCATTAGTGTAAGCAGGGCCATAGTGATCCTTAAGACCTTGATGAGCTTTTTCAGATGTGTTTGATCATGGTTGGAGCTAAATTCTGCAGGACAGCGGCTCTCTAGGACCGAACTTGCCAACCCCTGCCCTAAGTGAAAAAAATATTGATCGTAAATATAACACATTTAACCCAACAATAATTTTCTGTTTATTTTAAAGGGATAGTTCACCCTTGCTATCTACAGAGGGTCAGAAAGCTCTCGGATTTCACCAAAAATATCTTAAATTGTGTTCTGAAGATGAACAAAGGTCTTATGGGTTTGGAACGACATGAGGGTGAGTAATTAATTTTTTTTTTTGGGTGAACTATCCCTTTAAGAGCACAATTATGTCGTCTGCCACTTTAAATACTTCTTTAAATTCTGATTGCCTGTGAATGTTTTTATCGTTCATCAGCTAGAAAAAAAATAATTCTGAAAGTGATTCCAACTAAATGGTTCCTCTTTGGCACTGTTGTAGTTGTAGTGTGGACCAGTGTTGCCAGGTTGCCTATTCAAAACTAGCCCAATCATATTCTGAGGGCGGTCCACCCCCTGCGTTCAAGGGATGTAAAATACAAGTGTTTTGGAGGGAATTCCTCTGGTAAAACTCACATTTCATGGGCTAAATATCATGTTTTTGGGGTCGCTTCAACCCGCGGACATGGAAAAACAACCCTCGGCAACAGTGTTAAAGTAGCCCAATTCCGCGGACTTGGCAACACTGGTGTAGACTTGAATGACTATTGAAACGTTATGGTTTTCATCCTTGATGTGAACCTGTGGTGCCGGTGTCAATGTCAGTCGCTGCCTATCTAGAGAGTTCAGTCACTTATCAGTTAGAATGCCTTTTAAAAAGTCCGTCAGCAGCATTTGTAGGTATCAAGGCAGCTCAGTGGGTTTTGGAACTGGGCTAAACCCATAGGAAAAATTTATTGCTCAGTGGTTGCTTTTCCTAAGCTCAGGACACTTAGATGAGAGTTTCATATATCTCTCATTTTAGTATCAACAGCATTTCAGATGTTTCTCCTAAAATTCCTTAGAAGAAATAGTAGTAGACACAAATGAGACATGAGAAATATTTGAGAAAAAAAAGAGTCAAAACTGAGAATGTGGTGGAAGAAACATAGAATATCTCTATATTGTCTTGCTGCAATCTCTGTCAATACTCCATTATAGGAATTTTATTGCTCAGCGGTTGCTCTTTCTAACCTCAGGAGACTTAGTTGTGATTCTCATGTATTTCTCATTTTAGTCTCAACAGTGTCTCAGATGTTTCTCTTAAAAATCCTTAGGAGAAAAAAAAGACACAACTGAGAGAAGTTCTGAAAGAAAGGAATCAAAAATGACAATGGGAGAGAAACGTGTGAGAAACATGGGAGATCTCTTTATTGTCTTGTTGTTATCTCTTGCAAGACTCCATTATAAAAATGATTTACTGCTCAGAGGTTGCTTGTATTATTGCAATGGGATTTTTCACCATTAATGGTCAGGACAGTAGGAGTAGAGACAGGAATCAATTGGACAGGTGAGAATTGAACAGGAGCAGGAATGTACCTTTAACTGACATTCAAACCCATGCTGTCTGATGTGCAGTTGTACCTTCACATCGATGCTGCCCACAAGGTTATGGCTCTGACAGAGATCATTCTACACTCAGGATACTAAGGGGTGATTCTCTTATATGTCTCATTGAGATATCAGCTTTGTTTTAAGATGTCTTCAGTTTTATTTTAGGAGAAACATTAAACTTTCACTAATATTGTAAATATTAAAACTACCATTTAAATTGCATTAAACATTTCAGAATATCAAGGAGGGTTACTAGTTTAAATGTTTAAATTTATCTTCAATGTCCAGCATTGTAAAAGGACTTACATGTGCAAGATGTTTAGTATAACAGCAACACCTTTTTTTTAACAAATGTAACAAATGTAAAATAAAAGAGATCTCTTTAACATTTCAAATATTTCTCCTAGACAGAAATGAGGTTCTCTTAAGATTGAATGGAAACTTTTGCTTGAGTCTCCTGCTTCTCAAACTTGTCTCCTGAGACAAAAACTCTAACACTCTCACAATGGTCTCCTTTAAAGCTTTAGAAGAGATCTCAACAACATCACAGATATTTGCTCAGATGTTTTTCCTTAGCTAGAGGCTCTGGATCTCTCAAATTTGTCTCTTTTAAAGCTTTAGAAGAGATCACAACAACATCAGACACTGTGCTCAGATTTTTCTCCTACATTAACGACTCGTTGAGCTCTCACATTTGTCTCCTCTAAATTTCAGAAGTGATCTCAGGAACCCGTGTTGTTGAGATCTTGAATGAAACTTTGGAGGAGACAAATGTAAGACCACCAGAGTCTCTAGCTAAGGAGAAAAATCTGAGCACAGTGTGTAATGTTGTTGAGATCTCTTCTAAAACTTTAAAGGAGACAAATGTGAGACCACCAGAGTCTTTAGACTAGTAGCTATATCTGAGCACAGTGTGTGATGTTGTTGAGATCTCTTTTAAAGCTTTAAAGGAGACCATTGTGAAAGTGTTAGAGTTTTTGTCTCAGGAGACAAGTTTAAGAAGCAGGAGACTCAAGCTAAAATCTCCATTCAATCTTAAAGTAACCTCATTCATGTCTAGGAGAAATATTTGAGATGTTAAAGAGATTTCACTTTAGATTTTTCTTTCCTATGTGAAGTGTTTATACAAAAATAAGAATAAACTGAAAGATCTTTGGTTCAGGAAAGAGAATAAATTCAGCATCACGTTAGTTCAGACAGGCCACGTCAGTCAAGCTCGCATCAGCTGATAGTCAGCTGTTCCTGACGTGTACCAATCCAGTCTTGACACCTATCACAAGCGGTCTATTTAAATTAACATTCTTCAGCGTCTCTCAGCTGCTTGCAATTTAAACTCCCTCCTCCAACCCCAACTCCTAACTGAACCTGATCTGATCTGACTTGTTTCTTTCCTTATACAGTTCACTTCATTGCAAGCATTCTCTATCATGTTTTTTGTTTTCTACAACTCATGTAATTGTGAATTGTAATTATGTATGCATATAATGGTTCTGTTCTGTACCCCCCCAGGGGTACGGAGGTCTTGCTGCTCTCCCCGCTCAGGCATGTAGTGTTGCCCAGAACAGAACCATACCGCAACACTAATTGTATGCAATATAATTGTAATAAATATACTTTGACGAAAGTGGTCCTGATTGAATTGTCTTAAAGCAATTTATGCATGTACATGCACATGTAATGATGTATACATACATATTTATATGTGTACTCTGTATCGTTTACACAGTGGAAACACAGTACAGTCATCCATTACAAATACGGTGACATTCAACAGTAGCTTGTATCAACCAAGGCTTGTTTTTGACTTTATGCTTCCACAGTAGCCCTTCATTGTCAGTTCTATGACCGTGTAAATGCAACACTTGAGGTAACTTTCAGCCAGGCATCCTTCCAGAGACCTTAAAGGTAATAAGCCCATGAGAAAATCCATCCATGTAGTAAAACTACTGCTCTTTGATCTACCACTCTTGGATAGAGACATGACAATGCTTTATCTCCACCGCATGCCAAGGAGGCAATGTATCCATGGCAACAGGGAACAGTCAGATGATAAATTGCCTGGATATATGCTGGTGAGTGCTCTACGACTAGAGCAAAGTTAAACCAAGGTTTGTTTTTCTCATAAGTCTTTACGTCTTGCTATTAAGGATATAGAAAAGTTTTCAAAGACACTGAAAAAGCTATACTTATTGTTCTCATCTTAGTGTTAGTTCTTTTAAGCTTACAGACCTCATTACCTGGTATTAACATCAACTTGGACAGTGCAATTACAACTTTAAAATAAAAATAAAAAAATTAAAGAAATAATAACATAAACAGTATTGGTGCAAAATATGCTACAAAAGTAATAGAAATGTCGAAAAAATAATTGTTTTGCCATTACAGGAATACATTACATTTGAAAATATATTATATTGAAAAATATATCTATATTAAAACAGAAAAATTTAAATTGAAATAATATTTCACAATATTTCTGTTTTTACCGTATTTTTATCAAATAAATTTAGCCTCAGTCAGCATAAGAGATATGTTTTTGAAAAACTTCTTTAAAATTATTCCAAACTTTTGAGTGGTAATATATAATATAATGTAAATCAATTTTAAAACTGCAGTAATATATAGCCGATTTGACAATTCAATGCAACAGTGTTGTTTTTTTTTTTGTTTTGCTTTTATGATGCACTTAACACACTTGTGATCCCAGAGATGGATCTTAACAACAGAAGTAAACAGTCAAGCTTATGTGAAGCTCTCAAACAACCTAAGCAGTTCACGTGAACTTGACTGCATAGAGTCAGATTCATAAGGTTTGCTTAAGCTGTCCTACTGTCCAATTCATAATTCAGGACACTTCTGGCTGAGGGGCTTAAATAAGGTTATTCTTGGAGAAATGTAAGACTCAGACATGGTGCAGTAAAGGCTGCACCACCCCTGACGTCATTTGAAGGATTAGTAAGGGCTATGGCCCTCAATGTATATTGACATGGGAGTCTGACTTGTTGGGCATATTGACAAATGCATACAGGATTAAAGCAGTCTGCATGTTTGACCACATCTGATGACTAACCTTGATATTCTATGTGTTTTAAAGAGACCATAACATTGATTTGAAGATGAGATTACAGTTTTTCTCAATTGCTAAAACACTAAACCCTATTGTCTGAACCAAATGCTCAGTTGCCTGAACCCACTGATTGAATCAATCACTCTTTTGGCAAAACCATAAGCACTTTTCACCTGTTTAGACACAACTTGCCAACACATTTTCATTGTGATGCACCCGTGCTGCATAATGGTGAGCACAGGTGACAAAAGTCAAACACAATTAAAGCACAGGTGTCACCACTTGAACACAACAACTCAAAATTGATCACACTTGTGGCTAATGATGTGAGGGAACATATACAGTAAGCCAGTTCAGAGAGCACTGGTTTGTGAGGCCCTACAATGGATAGAAATCTGAGAGGAAGAGTTCGTGTGAGAGGAGGTTGAGGTGGTCAGCGAAGACAAAGAACAGTAATATCTGATGAAATCAGAGCTACTGTGATTGACCATGTTCTTGTCCATGGTATGAGCGTGAGGGAGGCTGGACAAAGGGTACAACCAAACATCAGTAGATTCACTGTGTCCACCATAATCCGAAGATTTAGAGAAGAGAACAGGTAATTACCTTTTTTTTGACATTATAGTACAATATGTAAATGTTGACAGCAATTACTGTATGACATACTATATACTGTACCACAGTATACTGTAAGTAAATGTGTTTCAGTACATCACTGTACCAATGTACTGTAGTATTGTAATGGAGGGTTGGTCTAACTGTTTGTAGGCCTAGTATTCCATGTATATTTTTTGTAACTCCATGTTCTCTTTTTGTAGAATTGAAAGACTGCCACATGGGGGTGGGAGGACAGGTATGTTCTCCCCACACCAAGAGACCCTAATTGTTGATATGGTCCGTGAGAACAATGCCATTAAACTGGGTGAAATTCAGCAGAAGATCATTGAGGACCATGTCAATTTTGAGGGTATCAACAGTGTCAGCCTCTCTACTGTTGATCGTGTCCTCAAGCACAACAGACTGCGCATGAAACGGCTATACAGAGTGCCCTTTGATTGCAACTCAGACAGAGTCAAAGAGCAAAGATTCCAGTATGTACAGGTTGGCATATATCCAGACACATTCAATGTTGATTACTCTAAGTAGCGATTTACTGTAGTGGCCTAAATCACTTTCCGTATCACTTACAAAACTATATCTATTTCTACAGAGGGTTTTTGAACTGGATGCAATGGAAAGACCCCATGAATACATGCATGTACATGGATGAAGCTGGGTTTAATCTCACCAAAAGAATGAGAGGCCGTAATGTGATTGGCCATCGGGCCATTGTTGGTGTTCCTGGGCAGCGTGGTGGCAATGTCACATTATGTGCTGCCATCAGCAATCATGGGGTTGTCCACCATCATGCCAACCTGGGGCCCTACAACACTCATACTAGCCTGATCCAGTACGGAGACATGATGCTGTGGCTGAGTAATGCACTTATTTGTATATTTTTGTACTTTATTTTTACATGGGCTTACTGTACACAAGTGGCAAACGCATTTCTGTTTGTTTTACAAGTGCTACGTGTAAGTGCACAAGATTTCTGTTTTGTCTTTTGTACAAGTGCTAAATGCACAGGTTTTTTTTTTTGGTTTTGCAACATGCATTTAGCCTACAGTGAACAAACATTTATTTCTCCAGCTTCAAGTCCTGAGCATTGTGTTTTCTACGTAGTGTTTAGTGACTGTTCTGTAGTGTTTTTAATTTTGATTGACTCGGGGCACGATTTGACAACATGGTTCAGTTTTGAGCACAGATTGAACTGTTTTGAGGTGAAAGTTTGGTTTTGCAAGAAGAGTCTGAGGTTTTGTGAATGTAGCTTGAACATTGAGTTTTGTGTTCACAGTTTAGAGAAAAGGAGAGCAGCTTTCAAGAAATGTGTCTTAGCAATCGAGAAAAACTGTAAAAGCATAAGAGGCATCCTTTGTAGTCTTTGTAAAACTGGACAAAGGAGTGAGAAAAACAGCGGACATGAGAGGACAAGAAAGCGAGTGATAGAAAAGGAAGAAGTCCTCAAAAGTAGCATTGTATGACTTGATCTTATTTTCATGTTATGCCTCACACTATGTCCTCTGCTAAACTATAGTTTATGAGGGCATCGGGGCTGTTCATCACTGTCAAAGATGAACACGTTAAGAAACTCAGCAAGGATCACAGGCTCATTTCCATACATTTACAGACATTGACCTGAGGTAAGCTGACACTGACAGTGTATGCAGAGCATCTTTCTTCAGACCTGCACACACACACAAATAATATAGGTTGCAAAAGAGCAGAGGATGTCATTAACGGAAAAGGACAAATAAACCATGTATATATGAATATCAATGCAAATAAATAAAAAACCTTTTGGTTTACTCAAAACAGGTGATTGTGAGATAAAATGTGAATGAGTGAGTGAGTGACCGAATTAATGAATGAGAGGAGTGAGTGAGTGGAATAGGTGAGTGAATGAATGAGCGAGCGAGTGAGTGAATGAATGAGTGGAGTGAGTGTGTGTGTGTGTGTGTGTGTGTGTGTGTGTGTGTGAATGAGTGGAGTGAGTGAGTTAATGAATGAGTGGAGTGAGTGAGTTAATGAATGAGTGGAGTGCGTGAGTAAATGAATGAGTGTGCGTGCATGAGTGAGTGAGTTAATGAATGAGTTGAGTGAGTGAGTGAACGAACGAATGAACGAGTGAGTGAATGAATGAGTGTGTGTGTGTGTGTGTGTGTGAATGAGTGGAGTGAGTGAGTTAATAAATGAGTGGAGTGAGTGAGTTAATGAATGAGTGGAGTGCGTGAGTAAATGAATGAGTGTGCGTGCATGAGTGAGTGAGTTAATGAATGAGTTGAGTGAGTGAGTGAACGAACGAATGAACGAGTGAGTGAATGAATGAGTGTGTGTGTGAGTGAGTGAGTGAGTGAGTGAATGAATATGTGTGAGTGAGTGAGTGAGTGAATGGAGAACTGTCTGTAATATTTACACTGCAAAATTTAAACAATTAAACTGAGTCCTAAAATTCTAGCTAAAAATATCAAATCAAGAGATTTTTTTAATCAATGTTTTAATTTATATAGTAAACCTCCATGATACAGCACTTTATTATTATAAATTAGTATTAACTCGCAAAAAATTTTACAGAATTTGGAAAAAAATGGAATTTGTGAAAAAAAAAAAAACAGATTTCTTAGGGCCCTATTATTGTTAAAATGTAAATAGATTATTAAATTGGTAACGTTGTATGAATTAAATTTGTAGACATGCAGTACTTTCAAGAGTTCGTGTGGTCATATAATCTTAGCATTAGTGGTAAACAGATTTGGCTTGATGTCTGCAATGGAGGGCTCAGAGAGACTATTCTACTCGAGCTCCGATAGCCCCCTATAGTCAGAAAGATAAATAAATAATTAATTAATTAAATATACATAAAAGGAGGAGATGGGGAGGAGGAGGGATGCTGAAAGAACTAACGACGGAAGGGGTAAGAAGCTGTCTTTTATTCTTGGATATTAATTGGAAGATTAAATGGGCTTACTCCTCCCAAAATTACGTTAATAACTTCACTTTTGATGATTGAAATTTTAATTTAAGCATTAAAACAGCCAAAAATATTGAAATGGAAAACAGAATTTGGGAAAAACAAGTTTCACAGGGCCCTTGATGTAAAGTAACTCTGTGAGATATTAAGTCACAGTCATGAACTGATATGCCTCACAGAGCCTTAGATGTCACCAAATTGAGCTAGACTTCAGTTACAGCAATCAGTATGTAATGATCAAACAAGCCGTTGACTTTAGCTGTACTGTAGAGCCCTAAAAGAGTAAACACTCCTCTCAACAAGACACCACAAGATTAATCACAATCTATAGACACCATAAACACTTACACAACACTCTGCAAAAGACAGGGATTACATCTATGATGATGATGTTCATAAATACAGCAATCTCACTTCAATAAATGCTGACATAATTTATGTGCATTAATCCAGTTTACCCCAAGAGATTCTAATGGCACATCAATAAATCATCACATCTAGCTGCTCTTAATATCACCTCAAGAAACTCACTCTTGGCACTATCCATTCAACATTCATCCACATTTGTAGTTTAGAAAGTAATGTGCTCTATGCTGTTTTCCTCTCTTTCAGTTTCATTGTTTTATATTCCCCATAAGGAGAAGCAGTTGGTTTGTCTTCCCATGCGTTAAAGAAAATAAACCGTCTGCAAGAGAGCCTCCGTTGAAATACATATTGCTTACACACATCCGCTGAATTCACCATAAAAACGTGAAAATGTGTGTGCTTCTCCTTTTGTAGAGTTCAATGCAAGGTTTCATAGCGAGGATGCACAAATAAAGTTCACTCTAAAGCCAAAGCAAACAGCCTTGAAAAAGAACTAGTCAAAAACCACCATAAGGCTATTTGCTCCAGCAATAACACTGATTGCTCAACAAATAAAATAATCAGGTCATAGTTCAGCCAGCAAGTGAGAGAATATTGAGAAATGGAGATGATCTTTCAAGTGGCAAGTATAGCAAGCTCAACCTGTTTTATAAGAGACCACATGGAAAATGCGATAACGTCTGTTTGAAAATCAAACAGTTAAAGCCGTCAAAATAAGCATTACAGTAAGTGCATATTTAAGCGCACTTATTCAAGTTTTCTTTTAAGATAGTGCTATACAGAGAGAAATGTGCATATAAATGGAAAATACATATTAGATTACTTTTGATTTAACTCGTTTATCACATTGATTTAAATAGCATTATCTTGTACCATAATGATGTAAAAAATGCAAAGAGTAAGAAAACTTGTTCCATTCATTGTAATTTACATGAAGTGCATTAAACATATTACATCAAGGTTTCCCAAACTAGGGTTCATAAAGGAACTGCAGGGGGGTTGTGAGTTTAATGAAAAGCTGACAATTAATTAAATCATAAAAAATTTAAATGAAAATAAATCATTTTAAAACAAACTCCCTTTCGAGGAAAGTCTCTTCACTCGGCGGCCATATTTGCAACGCCTCCAGGCAGCTCGTACAAGACCAATCCTAATGAATGGGGGAATCCTGAAATCTCAAAAACTGCTTGCTGAACTCACAATTAAATTGCATATGTCAAATCAGCAACAAAAATATGAAATTAATTGTCCTATGAAAGTTGTTTCTTATGGTCAAATAGCGTTTAAAAAGCTTATTTTTCAGGCTAGACCAGCCAATGTGCATGCGGAGTCATAACGTGCTTATAACTGTGCATGTGCGTTGACTGGTCTAGTCAGGGCTGCGTTCAGCCCCGTCAAAACATTACTAAACTTTTTTAAAACGGAAACGGTGCGTTGAACACCCTGTTCTGATGACGCAAGGGAAGGCCATTCTTTGTGTTCTTTTTGAAGAATTTTCGGAGCCTGATGAAATCGGTATAAATACGTGTTTAATACTGCAAAATATGCTCAATGTTGCAGTTACAGCCCTTGCCGTCCATTCTTATGTAAAGCACTTAATTACCATTGTGTATGAAATTTGGTATATAAATAAACTTGCCTTGCAATGAAGCTAAAAATATAAACAACTACATCATCATGTTGATATGCTATATTTTTACAATAAAACTCAACAAACATGTCTTCTAATATCTTCAATTGTTGCGTATACCGAGCTGCAGCGGACACATTTATAAAAACAACTTTACTTGGACCCATTGTGCGAGCTGTCTCTTTAATACGGCATGGTTTATATACAGTACATGTTGCTGCTGATGAGAAAACATATCTCAAACCTCGTTGCACACCGTTTCCAGGAAACATGTCGTTCATCCCGGAAACCAGGTTTGGGCTTGAATGTGCCCCATGTTTCTGGAAAATTTGGCTCTTTCATTTAGAAGGTGGGACTATTCCTCCATATTACACGTTACAGTTTCTCCCATTCATAAGTATAGGAGTGAACCGTCTTTGTTTTAAATAAAACACTTACTAAAAAATATTAAATATTTTTGTTTACCTGCCTGCCATGTGATCATTAATCAACATCAAAGAAACCATGAACATGCAAATGTGATACTTAAATATTGAAATATTTATTTTAAAATCTCAGGGGTACTTAAAGCAAATATAGGCTATTTGGTGAATAAGGTTTAGATGAAAAAAAGTTTTGTAATGCCTGCATTACATGTAACTAAGAAATAACATGAATATGTGCATTTTAATTAGTTATAATTAATAATACAATTAATACAAAAACCTACAGAGTAATAATTCAAATAAAAATGAATGTGAGAAGAATCAATGAATTATGAACAATTTATTGTTATTGTGTGAATAATATGTAATCATGTAATCCATAAAAAGGTAACTGTAGTCTGATTACGAGTATTTTAAAATGTAACTAGTACTTCATTTTTGGAATCTGATTACGTAATCCAGATGACATGTCATCAGTTACTACCTAGCTCTGGTTGTGACCAGGCAAACATTTTTTTTTTTTTTTAAGTTGTTTCCAAACATTTACAAGTATAATTGTAAGTCTTACTAAATGCAGCATGATATACATTTGTGGTGTGACCAGAGACAGGTCCGCTCAACAAATAAATGGAGTGTAAACTCCTCTTGTGAACAATACATTGCGAGAAAGACACCAGGGAGCATGAAACCTACCACAAATCACAGCAATTTCTTAAGAAAACACAAACAGAGAGAATCAAACTTGACCCTCTGACTTGTGCCCACCCTCAGATCCATCAACAGACTTCTTACGGGTGACTATACAGTAAACCTTAACAGCTGGAAAGGAAGGTGAAAGGTTGTAACAAAGCCTTCATTTCATTTGGCAGGTGGGCAGAGGGTCGACAAGTAAATTACTTTAATTTATTCCCCTTTTAATTTGCTGCAACTTCAAGCCAGTTTAATTAGCGCTCCAGGGTCTGATCATGTGATCTCGCCGTCCACCACACTTGCTGCTGACTCCGAGCTCCCACAGAGATCCCGAGCTCTAATTCATGCCTTCCGTCAGTTTCAACTTTGCTCTCTGATCTCATACAGAGGAGTCATATTCTTCCAGCGTGTGAGCCTCAGACATGTCAAGCACAACGCACAGATGCTGAGAGGATGTGTGTGTTTGCAGGGGAAGATCGAACATGTGTAACAACATGCATTAGATTGCTCGCTGAGGGGGTGAGAGGGGAAGGTAAAAGCTACCAACACTAGGTAGAGCACTTAGAAACAGTAGAAAACTCACTGCTGGAAGAAAGTCGTCCCTGAACAAAACAAAACAAAACACAAAAACAAAAGAAAGTAATGTAAAAAGTAATGTAAAACAAAACAAAACCGCAGCTCCCTATATGCAGAGTACGCAGTTTGCGTAGGGCACCATTTCTCAGGGGGGCACCATCCCAGTTGCTCAAAAAACAAAACAAATAAAAGTTTCCCTTACGAAAATTACATACCCTTGCATACAATTTATGTACATTACATATTATTACAAATGCCTGTAAAGCGCGCAAAAGGCCTGGTAGTTGCTGCTGTTACACTTACAGTAGAGTACGATCAAGTCCTTGTTTAATATTGACATAGGCTAATTCAAATATCCATTTAATCTTTCATTTTTGGCCACCTTTTTGCGATAGAAATGCTACAGCCTCTATAATTTCTTCAACAAAAACATGTGGACATCACAACCCTTAAAAATGTTTACCATGGTTTTATCGTGGTAAAACTGCTTAATTTTCTTTTGTGTGATTTCTGAATGCTTGAGACTATAAAATCAATCAGACAACTGTAATTCTTAGCTGTAGGTAACTGTCTAGAGCTACAATTGTAATTTTTAAATAATAATTAATTTATTTACTTACTTTTATATTTTATTAAAGTTCTATTTTGATCCCTGTATGCTTTTTTTTTTTTTTTTTACTTCCATAATATTTGATAGAGGGAGCACAACAATACAATTCTGCTTAGGGCACCCATTTGGCCAGCAGCGGCCCTGAAAATACAGAACAAACATATTTACATAAATTCAGCTTTGAACATTATTATATTATTTGACAATGTTTTACACACTGTGTGACTGTCACAGTTGTTGCTCCAACCTCTTACATTTACTGAAAAACTGATTGCCCAAGTTACTGGTCTGTTCCTCTCAAACTGAGACTGTATGTTGGCATGTTGACTCACGACTCTCACTGGGCTGTGGAGGGCTGTCAGGGCTGCTGCTAACGATTCAACAGAGGCAGCACAGCGGAGAATAAACCGAGGATATGTGGCTCAGGGTTATGTAAATATATTTTAGATTTAGCCCTGACTTTAACCCATGATTTTTAATGTCCTTGGTCAACATAATAAATCATGCAGTTTATGATTGGTAAATTAAGCTCCTCAAATAAATAAAAAAATAAAATAAAACTCAACGTGCTGGCATCCAATACTGCAATCATACATAAGGGTTTTAGAATAAATCAATATCAGTTGACATCAATACATTTTACGTAGAACTGCCACAATTTTAAAATTATAAATAATTCTCTGTAAATAAAATGTCTTAAAACTAAAACCAGTGGTTTTGGTAATGTACAGCATGAAAAAAAAGGATATTCATTTTGAGATTTGCTAAAGATTACATTTAACAGTGTTATTAAATTACTAGTGTTGTACGGATCAACTTTAAGTCAAGACACCTCATCTGTATTTATGTAGCGCAGATTGTTTCAAAGAAGCTTTGCAGTTCACAGTATCAAACAGGGAAGTAACAGATTCAATAATGCAAAATAGTGTTGACTCAGTGCTGTTCAATAACTGTGTAAAATTCATCAAACCTGAAACAAGTAGTGTCACTATTCAGCTCGAGTCAGTTCAATTTGGATTCAAAGAAGTTCAATAAGTGTCAATGTTGCAAAATTTTATTCAGCTAAGCAGCTCTAAATAAGACAATAATGCCATTATTTAGCTCAGTTCAGTTCAAGAGTTGTTTAAAATTGAGTATTAGATGACGGCAAAGGTAAATGTAAAATGGAAATGTAATGGATGTGAGCATGCAATTAAATATCCAATTTTGGCTAACACTGTGCATCCCTAGATATTTTATTGGTCACTATAGCTATTATTGCATTGCGAGTCAAGGTAGAGCAAACAGCAAGAAAATGTCAGCAATAATAGTACTGACACTGTCAAATGAGACATTTAATTTTGCTTACACTGTTCTTTTTAGAAACACTTACAAAATAAAAATGAACTGAAAAAAATAGAAAACATAAATCCAACAGACCTGAATAAAATCTACAGTAAGCTGCTCTGAAAATCATGTATTTGCATCTCAATGACTGAAAGTGATTCAAAGTGGCTGTGAACTCTACAGCAGGATCTCTTTTGTGTCACACACATACAGATGAGCTGATTCACTGTTACTGATCACACATTTTGATCACTCGACTCCAGTCAGATTACATTCAGGTGGTCATCCAGATTTCAGGGAGGCTCTGAATGCTGACCAACAATACCATCCTGTAATATAATAGCCTATAAGTGACAACAACTGCAGACAAACTGCAGCAGGAAGGCTCTGAGTGTGAAATAAATTACATCTTTAACCTGCAGTTTGATTTAATCTTGCACTATTGATCTTTTGAGATGCATTACAGAATTTTACACATTCAATCTCTGGTGAATGCAAGCAGATATTACACTATAGTGAGAGATGAGGAGAAAACACAATGAGGGAGATAAATGACTAAAGCAGTCTAAAAATCTGCAATCTCCTTCCTACGGCAGCTTAACCTCAACTTTCATCTAGCACCTGCCTTTTTAACCATATTGTACTGATTCAGATATTGATTTACAGTGGTGTCATGATAAATTGCATGTTAGGAACAGAAGATTTCTATCCTCAGTTTTGTACTCTGTATGTGTAAGTTTTAGAGGTCAGCAAGACTCTGGGGTGAGTTTGGATAGCAGGCAGGCAGCAAACAGAATTTATTTTGAAGGAGTTTATGTGAATTGATCACAACAGCAATAAATCATCAAATGATGACCAAATAATGGAACAGAGCACAATAACAAGCAAATATCCATATGCACCACACCACACATTTTTTTTTTATTACCCAAAAGGTCTGTATGGAAACAGAAAGTGTTGTTTTGTTCAGTGTGTTAGACTCATGTCCTATATAAGTGAGCATGGGAAGTCATGCACAAACTTTCTTCCATTTTAACAACTCGAGTCTGCTCACATTATCATTGTTTAGAATGAAACCGTGGCAGAAGAAGACAGCTGAGTGAGTATGCTGGAAGTCAGCAGAATTTTACGAGAATCTACAAAGGCAAATCACAGCAAGCTGCAAAAGCAGCCAGCAATGTGTCTGACTAGAGACAAATTAAGTAAATTCAGTGCAAATTTAATATGGCTCATCATTTTCATGTTTTGAGCATAATGTAAACTTACTCATGCCAGAGGGACCAAAGTCAAACTCCACACATGTATTTAAAGAGCCAAGACCCAGATAAGGAGAATAATTAGCTTTGGCAGAGACAGGAACTTCCTTTTAGCAAGTCAAATTACACAGTCTCCCCCCAACCGTTTATTTGTTGTGAAAATCCAATTCCCCGCTAATTTTGGGCCTACTTGACTTTCATGAGCACATTCTTATAAATGTTTAAAAAAGTGTCTGAATTTGATACACAGGATTCTAGATGAAAGACCAAATTAAACAGTCTCTGCGGGACAAATGACTAAGCCTAAACAAACCAATTCATAACAACATGTGTGCATGCATGAATGAATCCGGTCAGCTAATATTTTTACATTATTCTTTTTTTAATATATATTAAACTACTCATCAGTTCTTTAATATTCGGTGTACTGATATTCAGATTCAAATTTGGTTTATCTCTGAAGAAAAACTCCCCCTAAATCCTACTACAATTTATTTAGTAGAAAACAACAATGTTCAGAATTAAATATTTATACTGTTTGCATAATTATGCTTTACGCAACGTCATGTATTCTCAAGTGAGAAACACACAGGATTTTAAGCTTAACAATGGACACATTTTTATTTTAGAATCATCGAGATACTACTAAAGTTTTTATTAATATTATATTTTATAATGTTTATTTTGAGCTGAATTTTATTAATATTTTTATATTTTATCTAGTCATTTTATTTTAATATTTAGCCATTTTTGTGTATTTTGGTAATTTTTTGTAGTTTTTGTTATATATATATATATATATATATCAGAGTATGTGAGCGGAGTGGAGCGGCAACAAATAATCACTCCGCTCCGGGTTCACCATTTCCCACTACACTCTGCACTCACTGATATCAGAAACACCGCTCCGCATCTGAAGTATTTCAGTATATTTGAAATATCACAGTTCTGTTTATAACGTATATTAAAAGAAAAGAAATGAAATGAAATGAATAAAATAACAGGAGAGTTTCAAAGTGGCTTATTGGAGCACTACAGGTGCATCTCAATAAATTAGAATGTCGTGGAACAGTTAGGGTTAGGGTTAGGGTTACTGAATTTATTTCAGTAATTCAACTCAAATTGTGAAACTCGTGTATTAAATAAATTCAATGCACACAGACTGAAATACTTTAAGTCTTTGGTTCTTTTAATTGTGATGATTTAGGCTCACATTTAACAAAAACCAATTCACTATCTCAACAAATTAGAATACTTCATAAGACCAATAAAAAAAAAACATTTTTAGTGAATTGTTGGCCTTCTGGAAAGTATGTTCATTTACTGTATATTTACATTTACATTTACTGTATACTCAATACTTGGTAGGGGCTCCTTTTGCTTTAATTACTGCCTCAATTCGGTGTGGCATAGAGGTGATCAGTTTGTGGCACTGCTGAGGTGGTATGGAAGCCCAGGTTTCTTTGACAGTGGCCTTCAGCTCATCTGCATTGTTGGGTCTGGTGTCTCTCATCTTCCTCTTGACAATACCCCATAGATTCTCTATGGAGTTCAGGTCAGGCGAGTTTGCTGGCCAATCAAGCACAGTAACACTATGGTCATTGAACCAGCTTTTGGTACCTTTGGCAGTGTGGGCAGGTGCCAAGTACTGCTGGAAATTGAAATCAGCATCTCCATAAAGCTTGTCAGCAGAAGGAAGCATGAAGTGCTCCAAAATTTCCTGGTAGATGGCTGCGTTGACTGTGGACTTCAGAAAACACAGTGGACCAACACCAGCAGATGACATAGCAGCCCAAATCATCCCTGACTTCAGAAACTTCACACTGGACTTCAAGCAACATGGATTCTGTGCCTCTCCACTCTTCCTCCAGATTCTGGGACCTTGATTTCCAAATGAAATGCTAAATTTACTTTCATCTGAAAAGAGGACTTTGGACCACTGAGCAACAGTCCAGTTCTTTTTCTCCACAGCCCAGTTAAGATGTTTCTGACGTTGTCTCTGGTTCAGAAGTGGCTTGGTAGCCCTTTTCCTGAAGACATCTGAGCGTGGTGACTCTTGATGCACTCCAGCTTCAGTTTACTCCTTGTGAAGCTCTCCCAAGTGTGTGAATCAGCTTTGCTTGACTGTATTCTCAAGCTTGCGTTCATCCCTGTTGCTTGTGCACCTTTTCCTACCCAAATTGTTCCTTCCAGTCAACTTTGCATTTAATATGCTTTGATACAGCACTCTGTAAACAGCCACACCTTTCAGTAATGACCCTCTGTGACTTACCCTCTTTATGGAAGGCATCAATGTTCATCTTCTGGATCATTGCCAAGTCAGCAGTGTTCCCCATTATTGTGGTTTCAAAGAACAAGAGATACCCGGAATTTATACTGTAGGGATGGTCATTAATTGAAACTCAAATGTAAATATTCTAATATTTTGAGATACTGATTTTTGACTTTCATGAGCTGTAAGCTCTAATCCTCAAAATTAAAACAATTTTTTTTTTAATGTTTTACTTTACATGTAATGAATCTAAAATATATGAAAGTTTCACTTTTTGAAATAAGTTACAAGACTTTTTCACAACATTCTAATTGCAAACTTTTTCCTACAACATGCCAAGCATGTGACATGTTTGTCAGCATTAAAAGGTAGGCTATAATTGGTACTTTTTGCAGTGCACATTTTGTTTGTGATTAAAATAACAGTACATTTTCGTCAGTTATTTTACCTTGCATTTCTTACAGATTTCTGCTCAGTTGAAATCGCATAGCAGATGAAGTAGCACTGTAAGATTACATTTGTTTGAATGCATTATTGAGAAAGCGATTGCGCATGAAGGTGTTGTACCTGTTTAAATCATGCTTTCACCCGAAAATATTCAGTGTCTAGAAGGAACAAATTCCTTGAGAACAATAACTTCCCGCTCATGTCCATGCCATCATCATAACCTTCACATTCTTTCTGATTTGAGTGATCCATCTGTATCAATTTAAATAAATATTTTTATCATGTGAATTCTTGCTAAATATGCAGTTATATTACGGGCCGGTGGCATGAATTGTACTCATGATGGAGCAGTAGTGGAGCGCTCTTGGAGCGAGTGAAAACCACGGAGCTCCGACTTTTAAAAAATCCGCTCCTCCCTCCATTCAAAATCACACCGCTCCACTCACATACTCTGATACACACACACACTAGGCAACATCTGAAGTGGATCAAAACCTTTTTAGCCTTTTCAAATGTTGACTAGTGTGTGTGTGTGCATGTTTATGTGGTTTACGGGGACACAAATTTGTATAATAACATGGGTATGACAGAGGTATTACAATTTGAAGGTGGTTTATGAGGACACTGCCTATGTCCCCGTAAATCAAAAGGCTTAAAAAACATACTAAATGGTGGTTTTTTTATCTAAAAATGCAGACAGTCTCCTGTAAGGGGTAAGTTTAGGTGTAGGGTTGGTATACTGTATATATATATATATACATTTTGAGGAAAAAGCAAGCTAAAAAAATAAAAAAGTTTACTGTATCTCAGTTAACATTTATTTTATTTGAAGTAACAAAAATATTTTTATGGCCTTATTTTTAGTTCCAGTTTTAGTTAATTATAACAACCTATACATAGACCAAAACATGAATGAAAATAAATTTCCTCTTTTAAAGCATTTGTATAACTTGGTAGTTAATACTACAGTGGATTATCGCTCCAGGCAGATCTACACTGCTGATGGCTCATCTTTTATTCCAGCTTTTATATAACATCCTTGGCTCCACTAACCTGCCTATTGTACATGGTGAAGGGGGGGGAAAAACCTCACAACACTGGACTCAAATCAGCAAAGAGATCTATTTGTGCAATGACATTAGCAGTCAGGCTAGCGCATGTGGTGACCGAGAAGGGACTCACAGAGCAAACAGAAGCTTGCATTAAGCATTTAATTAAACTCCAGCCTGGTGACATCCTGCATTAGTCAGGCTGTCGAGATGCCACGGAGATAAATGAGGTGTGGATTTTTGAAACTTTGTTCATGATAACTTCTCATTAATACTCTGCGTAATTAATGCTGGCATTCAGCGCACGGGAGCCACTAATTACACCACTGCCTCTTTACGCACACCTGATGAAAAATGTGCAGCTGAAACACTCTCAAAACTGCAAAGCATCATGGGTTTGGCAGAAGATCACGCACAACTATTTATCTCCCTTAACACCAAAGAAGATACAGCCACATTTAAGGAACAGGAGTAAAGATGTTCCGTTACATCTTTAAAGAGTTAAAGAGTTACACTACAAACAAGGCTGATGCCTTTGCCTTGTTGAATAATCTTGTGGTACATCAAGCATATAAAGACATTTCCTAGTGGAATGAATATTTCAGAACTTACAACAAAGTCATTTTGCTTCTGCTTGCTTCATGTTTCTTGTTGTTTCTCTAGTGTAAATGCAACTATTGCTGATGTAACAGGACGAGAAAAATGTGCGGAAATCTGGAGCTGCTTTCAGTTATGTTGTAATGCAGTGGTTCTCCGGTGGATTTGCTTCAAGAGACAGATTTTACATGGACATCGAGTGGCAACACTAAAATTATGGCACAAAAGTAAACTAAAACATCCCAAATGCAATTCACAAACAAAAGACTCTTATGAACTGGTTTATTTTAACAAATTTTAATTGTTATACTTATATAACTTAAATGTATCAGTAATACAAATACTAAATACATTTAATTTCTATAATTGCTATAATATACAGTGCCATTCAATAGTTTGGGACCAGTAAGAATTTGAATATCTTTTAAAGACGTATCTTCTGCTCATTGGTATTTATTTGATCAAATATACAGAAAAAACAGACATATTGTGAAATATTATTACAAATTTTAATATACTGCAAAATATAATTTATTCATGTGATGCAAAGCTGAATTTTCATCATCCATTACTCCAGTCTTCAGTGTCTCATGATTCTTCAGAAATCATTCTGATTTATTAACAATGTGAAAGAAATCTTTTTTTAATAATATACACTACAATTCAAATGTTTGGGGTCAGTATATATATATTTTTGTTTGAAAGAAATTAATATTTCTTTCCAGCAAGGATGTGTTAAATGAATAAAAAAAAAAGTGATGGTAAAGACTTATAATGTTAAAAAAGATTTTTATTTTGAATAAATGCTGTTCTTTTTAACTTTTTATTCATCAAGAATTCTGAAAAAAAGGTACACAGGTACCAAAAACTATTAAGCAGCAAAAACTCTTTCAAACATTGATAATAAATCAGCATATTAGAATGATTTATGAAGGATCATGTGACACTGAAGATGTAATGATGCTGAAAATTCCGCTTTGCATCACAGGAATAAATTATGTCTTAAAGTATATTAAAATAATATTTCATAATATTACTTTTTTTCTGTATTTTTGATTAAATAAATGCAACCTTGTAGCAAATTAGCTTAAAAGGGAATTGTATATAAATAATTACAATTAATTATGATTAATTACAATTATTTATATTGGCTGACAGTGATAACTGTAGAAGAATTAAATTGCCATCAACTGATCTGGTCGTCCAGCGACCATTCAGTGTAAGTTCATATCAACTCTAAGAAAGGATATTTTTGTGACCACAGAAAATACTTTCTTAAGTATTAATGCATTAGAGCATGTAGCGAGGGTCAAAATCGTAAAGGGACATTAATTTGCAAGGCAGAACCAGAAACTCATGTAATTTGTGCACACAACTTTTATTAACTAAACGCTAACACACATAACTAATCTAAACAAACAAACAAACATACATACACTCACGCGTATATACAAAAAGGGAGCTAAAGTGGATCAATGAAGCCATTAGAGAAAACAGAATGCAGTTATGGAAAGAGTCAGTTAACCACCTGAGTTAAACCATCAGCGCCGTTTATAACGGGGTCTATAACTTATACTAAATCTCTGTTTAGTTTAGTTAGATGTACCATACTTGCACTTCCACGGCTGTTGGCGTGTGTCTGGAATGCAGTCTCGGATTAAAAGTCTTGATGGTTTCAAGGTTTTGGACTCGCGATCACGTTCTTCCGGGTTGAAGAGTGATGAATTCCACAAGCTGTTATTCTGTGTTCTGAGGTCAAAGGAGCTTTGGTTGAATGGAAAGTCAAGGCCGCAAGGCCTGGCGCAAAACTTAAGTTTCAGAAGAGTTCTAGCTCACATCCTTTTAGGATCTAATAGAACTACAGACTGAGATATGTTGGAGCCCACCGGGCACACCGGTACCGGCTCAGGCTCTCCACACGGGCAGCAATCCGGAGATTTGGCAGTAGAGCTTTTGCAGAAGAAGCCTAGCGGGCGGAACTGTGCATGAGCCCTTTAAGGTGAGAAAAGTCACGCCTCTCAGGATGGGCTTGACCAATGAGAAAGGTTGAATTTCAAGTGGGAGTAAAGTGGGGGGTTATGACTCTTTGTCTGAGAGCATGTTAATTTTGCAAAGGGGTTGGATTGGAAGTTTTTATACAAACTATTAAAGATTCTTAGGACATTAATATGTTGCATAGGTATCAACATGTAATATTCACTCTCACTTAGATCATCCGAAGGCAATTGATAGAGACCAAACATGTTACAGTTAGAGTGATATTAACTAGTGATCTATCAAAAGCATGCATAGAACAGTATACAATACACAAAAACATATACAAGAACAGTAATAATATACACAATGACCTAATGATATGTGTGCTCATTCAAAGAAAGGTTTTTCTATGAATTAATTAGAGAAGAGTCCATTTTATGGCATAATGTCTTTTTCCTAAAGGGGATATGAAATGAGTGTTGCTCGGCCATTTGCATTCCTTTGAGCAATAAAACTAGTGTTATCTGATTTAACATGGGTTGCCATGGGACCAGGGGGGGCCTGAAGTCCTTGAAAGTCCTACTGGCACCGGTTATGTGTATTGGCTGAGGGGTCTGTGACCATTTGTTAATCTAATAACTAATTGATTTGTTAAATTAAATGCAAAATTGTGTGTCTGATTGGTCCAAATGCTACAACCTTGATGAGCATAAGACGCTTCTTAAAAAAACAAAAACATTATAAATCTTTCTGATCCCAAATTTTTGAACAATGTGTGTGTGTGTGTGTGTGTATACAGGTGCATCTCAATAAATTAGAATGTCGTGAAAAAGTTCATTTTTTCTTGTAAGTTATTTCAAAAAGTGAAACTTTCATATATTTTAGATTCATTGCATGCAAAGTAAAACATTTCAAAAGTTTTTTTTGTTTTGTTTTAATTTTGATGATTAGAGCTTACAGCTCATGAAAGTCAAAAATCAGTATCTCAAAATATTAGAATATTTCTATTTGAGTTTCAATAAATGACCATCCCTACAGTATAAATTCCGGGTATCTCTTGTTCTTTGAAACCACAATAATGGAGAAGACTGCTGACTTGGCAATGATCCACAAAGAGGGTAAGTCACAGAGGGTCATTACTGAAAGGTGTAGCTGTTTACAGAATGCTGTATCAAAGCATATTAAATGCAAAGTTGACTGGAAGGAATAATTTGGGTAGGAAAAGGTGCACAAGCAACAGGGATGACTGCAAGCTTGAGAATACTGTCAAGCAAAGCTGATTCAAACACTTATGAGAGCTTCACAAGGAGTGAATTGAAGCTGGAGTCAGTGCATCAAGAGTCACCACGCTCAGACGTCTTCAGGAAAAGGGCTACCAAGCCACTTCTGAACCAGAGACAACGTCAGAAACATCTTAACTGGGCTGTGGAGAAAAAGAACTGGACTGTTGCTCAGTGGTCCAAAGTCCTCTTTTCAGATGAAAGTAAATTTTGCATTTCAGTTGGAAATCAAGGTCCCAGAGTCTGAAGGAAGAGTGGAGAGGCACAGAATCCATGTTGCTTGAAGTCCAATGTGAAGTTTCCACAGTCTGTGATGATTTGGGCTGCCATGTCATCTGCTGGTGTTGGTCCACTGTGTTTCCTGAAGTCCACAGTCAACGCAGCCATCTACCAGGAAATTTTAGAGCACTTCATGCTTCCTTCTGCTGACAAGCTTTATGGAGATGCTGATTTCATTTTCCAGCAGGATTTGGCACCTGCCCACACTGCCAAAGGTACCAAAAGCTGGTTCAATAACCATTGTGTTGGTGTGCTTGACAGGCCAGCAAACTCACCAGACCTGAACTCCATAGAGAATCTATGGGGTATTGTCAAGAGGAAGATGAGAGACACCAGCCCCAACAATGCAGATGAGATGAAGGCCACTGTCAAAGAAACCTGGGCTTCCATACCACCTCAGCAGTGCCACAAACTGATCACCTCCATGCCACGCCGAATTGAGGCAGTAATTAAAGCAAAAGGAGCCCCTACCAAGTATTGAGTACATATACAGTAAATGAACACTTTCCAGAAGGCCAACAATTCACTAAAAATGTTTTTTTATTGGTCTTATGAAGTATTATAATTTGTTGAGATTTTTGTTAAATGTGAGCCTAAATCATCACAATTAAAAGAACCAAAGACTTAAACTACTTCAGTCTGTGTGCATTGAATTTATTTAATACATGAGTTTCACAATTTGAGTTAAATTACTGAAATAAATGAACTTTTCCACGACATTCTAATTTATTGAGATGCACCTGTATATATATATATATATATATATATATATATATATATGTGTGTGTGTGTGTGTGTGTGTGTATGTATATATATATATGTGTGTGTGTGTGTGTGTATGTGTATGTGTATGTGTGTGTGTGTGTGTGTATATATATATATATATATATATATACACACACACACACACACACACACACCCACTGTTGAAACGTTTGGGATCAGAAATATTTATAATGTTTTTTGTTTTTGTTTTTATATATATATATATATATATATATATATGTGTGTGTGTGTGTTTAGTCCTTATACTGCGACAATTCAAACCTGCACTCCAAGGTGTTAACGGAATAGTATGATTTTATTAGCTTCATAATACGCTGGATGGGGCGAATTTTAAAAAGCTGTATGTGCAATCAAGCTGGACCACTGTCTTGTTTCAGCCCACCTGAATTTATTGTCATCACATTTTGTGTGACAGACCAGTTACAGGGAACAATTAGGGGAAGGGCTGCCGTGACAAAATTTGCCACAGGAAATTGACTCCTTGTTTGCGAGCAGACTCATGACTGAAAATATGTCACTTAATAGCTTAATTACATGATAAATTGGCATTTGCTGCAAAAAGGTTTGGTTTCATTGTAAAATAACATCCTTTGAGAGAATGAAAAATAGCACTGGAAATTTGAGTCATCACTTGTAGATAAATGTATCGGGGACAGTGTCTCCTTTTACAACTAGACCCTGGCTTTGTCAGTGCACTATTTATTAGCTCAGCTCACAAATGTCAAATCTATATACTGTGCAGTGTCACTAGCGCTTACCAGTCGTTTTTCACTGGTGCACTCATGGCCTCTGGAATCCCAGATAAACGGGTCATCATCTCATCCTGGCTGGCTCCTTCATCTCTGAGGTCAAAGAGCTTATTACCTCTCTGAGAGCTTTATAAATAACAGTACTCAAAAAGATATAAAATAAAAAGAAAGAAAGAAAAATACTGCTGAAGAATGAGTAGGCTTCTCCTTCAAAGAAGTATCAATTGCTTTTTCTTCTCATGACCTTCCACAAAATTATTGCAGTCAGTAGCAAAGCGATATATACTGTAAAAATGTTTTGTAGGGTAACACACAAAAAATGTATTTCATGCAAGGACAGACAATGACGTCAAGATGCTTTGAGAACACTACCTCACGTGTCTACACTGAAAGTCAGTGGGCTATTGCGATGCAACAAAACTAGGTTGTATATTAAATATCATATAATCTAACAGAAAATGTAACGTAAATTATATCAATAAGCATATTTGCATGAAGGTAAAATTGTTCACCTGCTATTTAATTACTGAGTATTTGGACATTACACTCATTTATGAGTATTGTCAGCCATCGTTTGGACCTGTCCCAATACCCACATTTGCTGTATTGGCCACTTGAGAGCGCATATACAGAAAGCAAGTGTGCAACACTTGCTCAAGTTGCATCCAAAATGACATACTATAACATGCACTATATACTCAACCATGTAATATATGAATTTTATAATTTTATTTTATCATCCAGAATTGGAGCTCCGTCCCCTTCGCCACATAAGGAAAGCTGTGACAGTCAAGCTTATGAAGTGTCCAACAATCCTCACTTTTTTCCATTTACTTAAGTGTATCTCCCCTGTATTTGAAGTGCACTTCCAGATCTGATAAATGCCCAAGTTCAGTGCCCTAAAAGCACACTAAATCCATTTACAAGTTTTATTTAAAAGTGCAAAGTATTGAAAATCAAAATGTGCAAATAAACCTCTGCAGAAACTTGCACGATCCCTGAGCAGTGTTCACTGCTCCTATTCGCTGAGCATGAGGTATCTGTTGAAGTCCACTTAACTTGACAAAAGACGATGCATTCGGACCACACTGCAACGTCATATTAGAGAAGTTTGTGGTATAAATAATTACATAATATAGACATTTGATTATATTAGTTTCTTATTCAACAGTATTTATCATAGTTGCATTGTAACTTTCACCTTTTGCTTAGTGTCTTATTTACCCGTGTTACGATAGTTACATTGTAACTTTTACCTTTTGCGCACTTTACCCGCGAATAACTGCATACAAATCACAATCAGGACTTATTAAATAAAAACATAAGGCTGCAAGTGTGGGTAAATGGGACAGGTCCAGTAGAGAAGTAAGCAGATGCAGATAAATGATTTCCGTTCAATTTGTCAATGCCCGTGTGAACGCCCGTTTACTATCACTCTTGCAATGTCCATTTGGTTAAATCTAGTTTTCACCTTACACACAATAAAAATAACCCAAACTACAGTATCCACAACATTGTTTACACCTGTATCAAACAGGATTTAATGACACAAATGTGCGACCCAACAAACTGAACACAACACACTGTATTATTTAGGCCTACGTTCACTGCAACAAAAACTGGCAACGAACACCTACCACAAGAGCACATATTACAAGTAACAACATAAACAGTATCATAAACATTTAAATAGCTAATTAAAACAAAAAGAGTCGGTATTGTCTCACCTTGCGATCCATCCAAGAAAGTTGTTACACAACGCCATTAAAGTTAAGTTTTCTCAACAGCTGGCATTATGTCCAGACATTAAAGAAAACTAGTTGATTTTCCTCCGTTTGGCTGTGGTTTTATAACTTGCTGGCTTATTTTATCCAATCATATTTATTTATAATTAATCAAATTAATCAATACTTGTATTAAATATGCACTGTTTCTACAGTATGTTGCGCCCCCTGCTGGCCTATCGTTTAATGGTTTGCCCATGCGTTCTGCCCATGAACTGGTTTAGAAAGTTAGAACAGGTAGAAATAGTCTCTTACGTTTTTTTTTTTGTTTTGTTTTGTTTTTTTCAGAAGAAGAAGAAAAATCTAAGTGTACACGAATTCGAAGCTGGTTACCTTACACAGTCACTTTCTTTCTAATGTGCAAACTTCAGCTTAGCTGTCTGACGGCTGTCATTCATTGTCTGGTAGTTCAGGGCGAGCCAGGTCACTCATAAATCATTAATGTGGCAGCAGTGTGGCTGCTCCAACATGTTCACATGTCTCGGTCTCTGGGGACGATGTGGCCACTGGTGACTCGTGACATTAGAGCAGCGGGCATCCTCAGATTCTCCTTCCTCCATATCACAAGTCAACCTGGGGATGTGGCCATCAGACACCCCAACCTGAAATGGGCCGATTCTCATCGCTAATGAGGTGCTAATTACATAACATAGGCAAGGATGTAGAAGAAAGACATCCAGTGACCCAGTGTCACAGAGTTATCTAAAGCTTAATTGCACACTTTGATAAACCTGTATCAAAAATGGAGAATGGTGCCGGGCACTATAGCGGCATGCAAATTGCATTTAGCGCTATTTTAGAGTGGTGTGCTGTTCTCAGGGCATAATAATTTTAGTCAAAACAGTGCAGATTAAAAATAAATGATCAGTGGCATGATTCATTCTTAGTGTTTTTCCTTTGTGCTTATCTAATTCACAGTGATGTAACAAGCGCTGGAGTATTATTTCCACTACTCATTTTAAAGGGGTCGTCGGATTCCCATTTTCCACAAGTTGATATGATTTTTAGGATCTTAATGAAAAGTCTTCATTACTAACCAACATACTTTGGTTAAAATTTCTCAAAGGTAGTGTAAAAAACACCTTTTTACCCTGTCAAAATCAGCTCTGTTTTTAGCAAGCCATTGTAGTCCATGTTGCTTTAAATGCTAATGCTAAATGAACGCATGTTCAGAATATGAACGCAACGCCCTGCACGTTAAGCCTTTTCTTCCTCATAGAAAACGCTTAAGGTAGGCTGTAATGAAAGGTTCATACAGCTTGTATGTTCACAATGGAGCTGTTCATAAAATTTTTATTTTGAACTTGGACTCAAGTATAAAGAAATACAGTCAGACAGTGGTTAGTTCAAGGCACGGTTTTGGGACATTCTAAAACGCTTTAATGTAGCTTAACTAGGTCCTAACAGTGACATTAGGACCAAATTCGATAATGGACCCTTTTCACAAGACTGTGATGATGCGTTTCAACGGTCATCATCATTATAAATCCTTGAAAGTTTTTTATATTTTGATTTTTTTTTAAATGTATGTTCATTTATAACACTATACTTTGTATTATATCACCGTTTCATCAAGTTAAAAAAAACTAGTTAACGCTAATGCAAGGGTGTTTCTAATGCAGCGTCAATGTGAGCGGCGGGAAATTTGACATTGTTCTCTCTTCTGACTGCTGTTATCAGTCTCTCTCAGTTTTTTTCCTTTGATTGAAAGTCGTGAAAACACTATCGTGGAGTTTTTCTTTTGCTATTTGAGCAAATGGGAATGCAAAAAATATATTTGTGGTACCCTCTCATTCACTGCTGTCAGATTTTACTCAGCTATGACGACTTCCGCTGCTGAGAAACCCAGAAATGTGAGAAAGGTCCATAATAAATACTAATAAAATTGTTAGGCTTATATTAATAACCTTATTAATAATATTACTATTAATAAAGCAGAATAGCCCAGAATATGAATGCAAAAGATTTGGTATTTTTAAATCACCGTTTTTAGTCATTAGCCTACCTTAAGCGTTTTAAGGGGGAGAAAAAGCTTATGTGCAGGGCGTTGCGTTCATATTCTGGGCTATTCTGCTTAGTAATGTTATTAATAAGGTTATTAATATTAGCCTAATAATTTTATCAGCTTTTATTATTATCGAATTTGGTCCTCCAAGTCAATGTTTTATTCATTTATTTGAGTCCAAGTTCAAAATAAAGCACTCTGAACGGTTCCATTGTGAACATACGAGCTGTAACCACTGCAAGCTGTAAAGTAAACACGAAGAAATTTTGTCCGAACTCAAATGGTTTTGTGAGAGAACACAAAAGTTTTGCGAGGGAACGCAAATATCTTTGCGAGAAAACGCAAAAGCTTTGCAAGGGAACGCAAAGTTTCTCGAGGGAACGCAAAAGTTTTGCGAGAGAACGCAAATATATTTGCAAGAGAATGCAAAAAATTTGAAAAATATTTTTTCCTCCCACCCTAAATTTTTTCCACTCACCCCGAATTTTTCCCACCACAATGTCCTTTAAAGGGCAGCCTGATTTGAGAAAGGGGATTTTAAAATAGGGATTTAAAAAAAAAAAACACTGGGTGGATTTTTATCATTATAGGATGGATGTGTACATAAACTTCCAATAGACATTCATGTTCAAACAACTTGTAAAGCGAACTTTGCATCCGATGACCCCTTTATAAGAAATTAGTTAACATTTATGAATCTCAGGCACAACCCACTACATTTTTCTTTGTGCTGTATTATGATTTTCATGCATGGCCTATAACTTGTTTCAGCTGTCCTGTTTGTGTATAATAATGAATTTAAGATTTAAGATTTTGCAAAATCGTTACAAACAGGGGAAAAAATGACTGACATTGAACTTAATAATGATCATAATTGATATTTATTTTAGCATTTACTGCACTTTTAGGCTTTTAGCAGCTAATGATTTGGAAGTCTCACATAGTCACAAGAAAATAAAAAAAGTTAGGTGCATATAGACTTTAGAAAAATGTATATTTTTAATTTAGAGATTCTGATGAATTGTTTGGAGTATACTGATTGTTGGAGAACTCAGTATTCACATAATGAAAATGATACTTTAATATTTATTGGCATCCTAACACTACTGGAATAATTTTAAATGTCACTGATCCAGTTATTGTCATAACAATGAATTAGATTTAGTTCAGCCATGATTAATTAATGTTGATGTCTATTTTATCATAAAGTAAACAAGTAACTCCGTCCCTCAATTTTATAATGGCACAACAGTTAGGCTACTCCAAACATTTGAGATGGCAATGACCGAGCACTTAGGTGAAACTTTTTTTCTGCTACCCTAGAAAAAAAGGCATCATGGACAGCCACATTTACAATGAAAAACCAGCTTTGAGGTTGAAAGTGTCTCCAGCAGTGCAAATAGCAACATTTTTCAGCGGAAACATTGAAAACAACCAGATAATGCACATGCGTTTGTTAAGCATGGATTAACAAGAAACCAATCATTGATGAAACCTGGTATTCTATTATAGCACAGCAGCAATGACTTTATGAATTTCTTCACTGAAAGAGAACATTAGAAAAAATATCTGAATTGTGCAACCAACTATCTCTGTATCTCAGATGACTCTTCAGGTGCTTCAACAGCTTAAAATTCCAATTCTTCTGTTTGTATATGCTTAAAAGAGATGGTTCCTGTCATTTCTGATCCACTGTTGATTATTATTAATTCTTCTCTTTCTGTAGGCTGCTCTAAACACCACAGATTTGCCATTTCTGTTCTCTACTCACACCGTAAGACACCCATCACGAGGTTCACTAGTTCCTGTCATGCCCGGATCCACCCCTGGGCCACCATCAACCCCACACCTGTGCCCCATCTGCCATGAGTGTCATCCAATGCCAGCCATAGTGTCTGTCATACACATGGGTTCCTAGTTTATTAGAAACCATTATGATCACAATATTTAATGTGTACTGTGTTGCAATTTAAAATGTTACATTCATTAATCTTGTACATTCATGTTCTATTCTTTGCGAACTCTGTGATGTATTCAATATTACTGATGCAAATTTGCTGACTTGTCTCAACCATAATGTTATCTAGCTAACATGAATAATTGCAAAAATGATTTGTGTGAGTCTTGAAAGTATTGATAAGAATGTGTTAGAGCTGACTTTTGATAAATAAATAAAAATCTTAAAATATAATTTACATTTATTAAATATGTAAATATAATAATATTTAATAAAATAATAAAATGTAACATTTAATTAAAAATATAAGTATTTTATATATATATATATATATATATATATAAATATATACATACAGTATATATATATATATATATATATATATATAATTGCTAAAATGAAAGTTGATCAATCTTTTGTGGTATAGGCCCTGTAAATATTTCAGTAGTGCAAGATTGCATTCCTGTATCTCAAATAGTAGCATGGAGCTTGCAACACAAGGTTATAGGTTTAATTCCCAGGAATGCATGAACACATAAAATGTGAATGCATTGTGAATGACCTTAAATGCTTCTGTCAAATACATGAAGGTAAGGTAAATTGCAATGACTGGACCAACCCAGGAAAAAAAAAATTTAATAAATACAATTAAATAAAAATGAATAAATAAATAAACTTATAATGTTGAGTCCTGAACAGTGCGGTTGGATGTGGTCAAATTAAGCCATGCATCTCTGAATATGCATACTTTGTACGAATGTATTTAAAAATGTGCCAGCCGGAGCATTTCATCCTAATCTACTTTTCTAAAGTTTACATTTTAGAAAGTCTGTCCTTGCTACAGTCACCTTTAGCTTATTAACTGGGGTTGCAAAGCTGCTTTGGAACAATATGCATTGTTAAAACTGCAATGCAAATCAATTGAATTGTATAAATAAAATTGTAATGCAGCTCTGGCCAAGTTTGTAATAACAATCTTCCAATATATTCACAAAACTAATTGTCGTTCATTCCACAGTGTTCTACCTCTCCAGACCTGCATGGTGATGAATACAGCCTGAGTGAAATTAGCTAGTCCTCTGTAAAGAACGTTGATGGAATAAGTACAGCTGTAAAAAAAAAAAAAAAACCTGAAGGGCACTGAAAAAAGGTACGTTGTGTATCAATGAGCAATGGCACTTTAGGATGCCTGTGCAGCCGGACAAAGGTCAGTCGAGTAGCCGTGTTTCACAAAGATAAAGGCCTGTGCACGGCGTACATAATCATCCTGTTATGATAAAGCCCATTGTGTACAATTGTCCATTGTGATTTAAATTATAAAAAGGCAGAAGATAGGAATATCTTCACTTGCACTTGAGGAGGCAAAACACTAAGGGATCTCAAAGTTATTTCTTCTTATCGGTGAAAGGAGCAATGTCCTCACCGTCCTGCTAATTGATAGGTACTGACTGAGTCAGGAAGAGGACAGAAATAAGAAGCAAAAATAAAGAGAAGAATAATATTAGTTGCGATGTTGTTGGCTTATGACAAGATGTATTTCTTAATTGGTGTTTTGAATAAGCTTTGAGTGGGATCATTGCCCACAACCAGAACTTATTGCAGTTTTAGTGTCAAAATGTGCCACATGGCTGCAGACCAATCTTTAACATTTTGCCCAGGGAAAGTTCTGTTTATTCTGTTTACTGTTAATTAATATTTTTGGCCTGAAGTTAACTTTGAAATTAGAACTGGACATTAAAACAAATTTTAGAAGAAAAAAAAAGTTTATATAAATCAGTAAGACTAAAATTAATTGTGAAAATTAATCTGCATTGATAACCCTTTTAATCTTTTATTTAAAAAATTCACAAAAATCTAACCTTTCATTGGATAATATTGGGTATCGTTATGAAATAAATGTTTTTAATTGGCCACAATTAACGGCACCCTTTTAATCAATACTTTTTTAAACCTCCATTTGCCGGTTTAACAGCTCTAAATTTTCTCCTATAATGCCTGAAGAGGTTAGAGAACACCTGACAAGAGATCAGAGACCATTCCTTCATCCAGAATCACTCCAGACCCTTTAGATTCCCAGCTCCATGACAGTGCTTCTTCTCTTCAGTTCACTCATTTTCTACAGGGTTCAGGTCAGAGGACTGGAATGGCCAGCAGAAGCTTGGTTCTGTGCTCAGTGACCCATTTTTGTGTTGTTTTTGAGGTTTGTGTTTGGATTATTGTACGGTTGGAAGATCTAAACATGGCCCATTATAAGATTTCTAACAGAGTCAGTCACTTATTGTTTTGTTTTTTTATCTGTTGGTATTTAATAGAATCCATGATGTCATGTATCTAAACAAGATGTCCAGGACCTCCAGCAGAAATATAGGCCCACAACATCAAAAATACAGCAGTATATTTAATTGTACACGTGGGTTACTTTTTATCCCTGTGTTCACCAAACCCATCTTGAGTGTTTGCTGCTAAAAAGCTCATTTTTTAGTTTCATCTGACCATAGAAGCCAGTCCCATTTGAAGTTCCAGTCGTGTCTGATAACTGAATATGCTGGAGTTTGTTTTTGGATGAGCGAGGAGAATTTTTCTGGAAACCCTCCCAAACAACATGTGGTGATGTAGGTGCTGTTTGACTTTTTAAAAAAAAAAGGTTTTCTGACCCCGAGGCTCAACTATTTTCTGCAATTCTCCAGCTCTCCTTCGCACCGTGCATTAGGACGATATAGACACGTCCTCTTCCAGGCAGTTTCGTAACATTTTATGTTGATTGGAAATTATTGCCCTGATGGTGGAAATGGGAATTTTCACTGCTCTAGCTCTTTTCTTAAAGCCACTTCACTAATTTGTGAAGCTCAATTATCTTTTGCTGCACATCGGAAATATATTCTTTGGTTTTTCTCATTGTGATGGATGATTAAGGGAATTTAGCCTTTGTTTTCCCTCCTATTTATATTTCTGTGAAACAGGAAGCCATGGCTGGATAATTTCATGTTCATAATCACCCTGGAGTGCTCAAAATTGTGAATATGAATGGGAATATACTTCAGAAATATTTTACACATAAGAGTTTCTAGGGGTGCCAATAATTGTGTCCAACCTGTATTTGAGAAACACATTTATTTCATAATGATATTTCCCCCCATTTTAAATTCTTATCCAATGAAAGGTTAGATTTTTGTGAATTTTTTTAAATAAAAGAACAAAAGGATTAACAATGCGGATTAATTTTCACAGCCGCCTTTGATCATATTTACCAAGGGTGCTGATATTTTTGGCCATGACTGTATGTCTAAACCAGCCCCATCTCCACCCCAGATGACCTGAGGAGAAGCATATAGGATAAAGATGTTTGATATTCAAGGACTTCCTCCATCTTTGATGTAATATTGTTTACATGCAAAGCGACCTCTTTTGGCTGATAGATAATCGAACTGCTCACCAAGGGCACGGTGCTGATGAAAACTAAGCAAGGGAGTGGAAAAAAGCACAATTTGCCTTGGGTGCTATACACTCAAATCAAGGCTTCAAATCAAGTCTTGCTTTTTCTATTAGTTGGTGAAGAAGTGAATATGTGAAATATATATATACTAAGGTTGGTTTAATCGCTTAATTGGGAATAGAAATAGATTTGTCTATCAATTGATTTGTCCAGAACTGTTATCTACACAAAGATACACATGCCCAAGGCACAGTCGGAGTACTTGACCACACATGCTGGACAACAATAGCAAGCAGAGATGAATGATACTGTCTGATCTTTGTGCTGTCAGCCAAGATTAAATTCTGATTGTGTTATTCTCACTTTCAGATCATCTGTCTACTGGCCTCAAGCAGCCGAACTTACAGTCAGCACCATCAATAAAGTTGTGTAAATATGTTTAGTTTTTCATTAAAGAATAATATATTGTTAATATAAATATTTATATTATTATTCTAAGTTTTTATTTATTTTTTTATCATAAAACGGTTAGTTTCATTCCTTAATTCTGATTGGTCAACAGCTGTTTTATTCACAATAAATAACAGCTGTGACCGCTTCACCCAGTGGTTGTTTGTATCACTATACAACACCCTTAGCTCAAAACTGGTCCATGTATTATGTATTTCTGCAAAATTAACTCTTTATTATTCATGTAAGCTAATTAATTATGTGTGACCCCTGCTGGTCTTATATTGCGTCATTGCGATTTTATGTCCATCAATTTTCACTGTGTGTGTATATATATATATATATATATATATATATATAAATAAATAAATGAAGCTGGAAGAAATCCTTGAGTTGAATATTACCTCTAAATTTGCGGTTTTCTCAAACTGCACATTCATAAGTCACTTTCTGAATGTCTTTGCAGGATTCTTCAGCAGAGTTTTATAGAATAATGTAACTCCAAGTTCCCAGAAGCCAGTCAACCTCTCTGGCATTAAAGCCTTTCTCGCCATAAAACCCCAAACTATGTAGCACCTCCATGTGAGTGACAGTATCCCACAGTGAGCAGAGCTGACCAGCTACATGTCCAGAAGAGTCCTGTGAGGGTTGCTTTCAAAGATTCACTCGGTCCTGTCTCTTCAACATCCACTGGCCAAGCACACGGAGGTCAGGGACCTTTCCTCAAGGTTTGCTTGGCCTTTGACTTTGAAGGCGAGTAAGGACAGCTAGTGGGACAAAAATAAGAAAGAGCAAGGAAAAATTGAAGCTATCAGGACTTCCATTTGCAGCTGTCACTGTAAGAGAACTTTTGGAGAAAGGGTTATGGCAGTTGTGGATAGCATTCATCCTCACTTTTATCTCAAAGGAGTATTTTGAAATGGAATCAGCTTGCACCAAAAAAGCTAAATCAAAATAGGAGAAGTCACTGTTCATGTCAGATGGCCTTGTTGACTAGTAACGTGTAACCTATTACTATTTACTGAGAGAGAAAAATTAAATTGTCACCTTTATCTTTAAAGATTTCGATACATGAGTCTTCATTTTAAAAGAAATGCAAATTAAGTTATAGCTACACATATCGGTTTTCTTCATTACTTTAAACTGACATCCTGCCGCCCTGCCCTGACTGACTGTATGTAATGAGCCTTGTAGGACAAGAGACAAAACAATTGGATGGCGATCAATAGCAGTTCCATACAGCACTGTGAGAGGTCAGAGGTTTCATTTGGATTGTATGTCATGTGACACAGCAAGCACAGGGATAATACAATCCTGTGACTCAAGTTCATCAACCGTCAAAAAGGTTAGATCTAGCTCTCCAGATTGGACAGAATAATCAATAGACCTGGGTAGAGCTGGACTGCTGGCCACTGGATTGAAATAACAGGGAAAAAATCATGAAAATGTTCATTTAATTGAAATAGAAAACATTAGTGTGTAAATATCTCACTTGTGATACATATATTGTCATGTGACAGAAAATTCAGCTTTGTATTACATTTTCAAATATATTAAAACGGAAAACAGTTATTTTAAATTGTAATAATATTTCACAATATTGTTGTTTTTACATTTTCTTTATCAAATGCAGTTCAAATTGCAGTTAATAAAATCAATAAATCTTAAATTACAAGAAAAAAAAAACATTCTATTGACACAATAAGGTACACAGAAAAATTGCTAAAATGTTTTATTTTATTATCATTATTATTATCATCGTCATCATTATTATTCAAGTTTAGATGTAACAGACATCTTTGCCATCTTTATTGAATCTTTTTGCATGTAAAAACCTACCACACAAAAAAGAAAGAAAATAATAATAATAAAAGTTAAGGTGGCAGCTGAAAAAAAAAAGAAAAGAAAAGAAAATCCTAAAATCATCATCTATGCACTTTAAATGCAGCAAGTGTAAAAACAATAACATTCTAAGAATAATGGTTAAAACATTTACATATTTATGCCCTTTGCCTTGACCTTGGCCAAACAAGCTTCCAGGCTCCATCAAATACTCCTTGTGTTTCAATATTGCTAAGACCTTCAAACATAGGCAAGATCTCTTTCATTTATTATAATGCAGTACCTGTACTTATCATGCTAATAACACATTTCATCTTTCTTCTTTTGCAATAGAGTAACTGAAGTGCAAGCATTAACATTTTCAAATTAAAATGAAAATCTAGACAAAAATAAAAATAAAGAATCTTATGTTATTTAATACCCAACTGTATAAATGGTTTGTTGAAAAGCGACGGTCTATAATGATTTCAGTTATTTTTAAGAGGCATTTGCAGTTAAGCAGCGTTGTAAGGCTAGTTTCTGAGAAACAGAGAGAGAAAGCACAAATGAGACATTTTGAGTCTCAATCTCTCCCCCTTTTCCCCAGTTCATATAAATAATGTCTGTATGAAGTCAGACTAGACCCAACTCACTGAACCTGTGACCATGAAAAGGAGCAAGTGTGGAGAAGTACACATTGGAGCACAACAACAACAACAACAACAACAACAGCAAAAACAACAGACATCTTAAAGTTGCTAGCAAACAAAAACAGAATCTGGGAGGTTCCTAATGTTTTTGCTTTTCCTATTCAAATAAAATGGAAAACTGAAGATGCGTGAACAGCTTTAAGATATATCAAGCACTTGACTTGATAAAGTATGTTTGGATCATTTCTGAGCTCATTATTACTTAAAAACATGTTTTTCAGTCGCTCAGGTAGACAGTTGTCCACTCCACATGATCAAAGTTGCAAAAGAATCACAAAAACCAAAGTACAGCTGGGTGAAACAACAATATAAATAACAATGTTATGCCTCTTTGAGACAACTGCCATAGAAAGGCACCAGAAACACCTGCAGTTATTAAGTTTCATCAACAGTACACTGAATAAAATTGTTAAAAAACATAAGTCAAAGGTGCTTTCAACTGCTCTTTAGAATTAAAGGTGGAACAGAATGAATTTAGACTGGCAGAAAGTTATTATTTTTATATTATAGAGCACTGGCTCCCATAAAATGACCAAATAAAGCACAGACTCATCAGTTTCCCTTGAATGTTCGGTATCAGAAGAGCAGGAGAAAAATACAGGAAGACTTCAGTCCAATACAAGCTTCTTCATCAACTACAAAGCACAAGTACATGGTAAGACGAGGCAACAGAAAATGACAACGCTTGGAATGAATAGTGCCCTTTTGTGGCCAAAACAAAAAAAATATAGTACTTTTGTTTAATATTCCACCTTTGGAGGAAAGGAAATTGAATTGTCTTACTGTTTTTGTGAAAAAAAAAAAAAAAAAAGTTCAGGTGTTGCTTCATTACGACGTTTGCTACATTTGCAAATGTAAACGTTTGTCAGAGCCAAACTCAAGGCCCTTATTCAGATGCGAGTTCAATGTTGCATATCAACATCTCATGTAGAAAATACTTTGTACAATATATCAGGCACTGATAATATGATTTTACTATTAACAACCTAGAAAAAAAATATTTTTTTTAAATTCCTTCCCAAATTTCTAGAGTAGAGAATTGCATCCCAGCAACTAAGGCAGCAGCTTAAAAGTTTTGATGGAATTCTGTGACTTGAGTTACCTAACCCTATAACTTCAACATAAAAAAAGACGAGAACAAACAGAAAACCAAGACATTTAGTATAATGTTAACTCGAGACAGACTATAAACTAATGTTGTCTATTCAGCCATACACATTCCCTGAGGATGCTGGATGTTTGTTTGAGGACGGCAGTCATTTATGCTGTTGCCATAGTGACAGACGACTGCCACATTTTCCTACACTGAGCCACACATGCAGAAACACATCCTCATTTTTATCAGAACCAGGTAAGAGAACTTTCCATAAATCTGCGAATACACACGACGACGAGAAACAAAGCATTAAATTGGAGTAGATGTACCTTGCTTGCTGAACTGCCTTGTCGAAAATTACATATCTGGACTAACGAAAATATATCTAGATTGAGTAGCTACATGTACCGATGTCTTCAAAAAGCAGTCTTTGTTCGTTAAAAGTGTATGTGTGTGTGAGCTCCCACAGAAATGCTATGCTGACTGAAGTTTCTTGCATTGGCTGCTTAGGCACCATGATCCGTCTTGGCACATTTCAAGCAAAAAAAGTTCAATGCATTCATTCGTACAAGCGCTCGCTTTCCCTGCTGCTCTAGTTGTGCTCGGACTGCAGGTTCGTAAAGCTCATTGGTTAGAGGGGCTGGCGTTCGCCTCGGGGGCAGCCCGGTGGAGGCCTCGCTGGATGTGTGTTGTGAAATCGTACTTATCGGCGCAAGCGTGCAGGCAGATACTGCACTGGAAGGGCCCGCCGTCACCATGGCAACTCATGTGCAGGGCATACAGGACCTCATCCAGGAAGACAATGCCACAGTGGGCGCATTTGCTCGAGATGTCATCTTGTGTGGCCTGATCGACCTTCTCCGGTTGGGCCACTGGTGAAGTAGAGCGCTCCTCTTCGGGTTCTTCCGAGCGTTCCGTCTCCTGCTCCCTTTCAGAAGTGGGTGACGCCCGTTTCTCCTTGGGGGTCCCGTTGGGTGTAGGACTGGGTTTGGAATGTTTCATGGCCAGGTCGAGAGGCGTGTCACTTTCGGGTCCAGATGGGGTCGGTGGGGGGAAATGAGGCGGTAAGCCGAAGGTAGGGTAAGGCACAAAGCTTTGGCACGGACTGGGAAGGCCAGCCACGGGGCTCAGATAGTGGCCCGGGTTGCCCGGCACAGACATCTTGTACTTAGTCCAGAAGCGCAACCAGTCCGCTTCGTTTTGCAGGTCGTTGTGGAGGAAGGGTAGGCTGAAGAATGGGTACTGGTACTTCTCGATAGGGCTTCCAGGAGGGGAGTAGCTGGCCTGCTTCGACGGACGCATGTACTTCTCGATAGGGCTGCCCCGTTCAGAACCACCCTTACCGTCCCCTCCCTGGGGTCCTGCGCTGAGCCCATTGCCCTCGGCCCCACCGTCCACAGGGCTCTTGTGCATATGCAGGGGTGGCATGCGCTTATGGATCTCCAACGTCTGGTTGACGAGGAACGCGTGGGTGGAGCGGGGGCTAGGGTGGCTTTTGGGTCCTGAGGGACCGTAAGCCTCGTATTTACCCAACTGCGCTTGGGCCTCAGCACGTGATAAAGACCCATCAGATCCTGCTTCCTCAGTCCTCCTCTCTAAGGGGCTGCCGTTGAGACGCTCCTCGCTGTTGACGCGCTGCTGCTTGGACCCCACCTGCTCAGATGGTACCGGGTCAGGATTCAGGCGCTTGCGTGTCCGTCGACGGATGATCTGCTCACCGTTGTTTTGTTTGATAATGTTCAACGGTCTGGGGGTCTGAAAAAGAGACATGGAAATTATTACAATTTGAAATTGGGGTCACTGACATAACTTTATATTGTCTTAGTAATTTTAGTACAACTTCAACTTATTTTACTTTAGTTATTTGCCAAGGAAACATTTCTAATTTTCATTTATGCATTTTAAGTTTACATCTAATAATTATTTTTGAACTAAATTAAAAAAAAAAAAAACACAAAGCTGCAACCAGAGTTTCTCTGTTAAAAATGTTAGTTTTTAATACCAGATTTGGGTTCGGTTAGGTACAATCTCCATGTGTGTGATCTAAACAAATATTCACACGCACTTCCAAGTGTCTGTGAGACTGGACCTGATCTATTTACTGCCTCATAAAAAGGTCTCTGATCTAATATTGTGATTTCAGTAGAGTGATTCATCCCTTCTGGGACTCAGAGGACAGATTCCTGTAATTAGGCTGGTTAGCATAATAATCTCCCATCAAATGGCTATTAATTACTGCTTTATTTTCACTGGACTACGTAAGCCTAGCTCAAGAATGAAGGCACTACAGTGAGTTCACAAATATAAATGAGTGAATTATAGAAGTGACTTTCAGCTTGACTACCAGAAACAGACAGAAATCAATGGGTGAAACTGTTATCAATTGTGCTACTTTACAAGAAAAAGCCCGAAGTAACAGTATGTTCCTTCTCATTTCGCATCCTTTACGTCTACGCTAAAATGGAAACTACTGTGGTTGGAGAGATGTGAGATATGCATATTTCCTTCGGTGGCAGACCTGCAACAGGAGGGAAAGAATGGAGCACTTGTCTATAATCTATTTTTCTGAGCTCAGATTCCATCCGGGTAGGCAGTGGCTCGGGGGGAAAACTTCAGTAAGGTGACGCAACTCATCTAGCTACACTGCCAGACACATTCTTCCAAGTCCTCGCTTGATGCAGAGATCACCCACGACTCACCCAGAGCCAGAGATAATTGGCAGAAGAACCATGTCGCTCCCCACTACCACCACCTTCCGACTGCTTGTTGACTTTGAGGTAGAGGCACATCGAGAGAATCAATCATGTATGGTAGCCACTTGCCTTTGTAGCACCCAGATCCACCATCATGTTCCTAGGCTAAGGAAAGCAATCTCTCTCAAAGATGGGGAGGCTTGGGAAACCAGAGTGTTTCAGTATGACAGAAGGAAAATATTTCTTTGGTACCCATTTTTCCTATTAAAGCTGGAAAAATAATTTATGCAAAAATGTAACTCCACCTCAAACTAGCCTTTGGCTCCGCACCATATGTTCTAGGGGAAGAAACATGAGATGCATATTTTCAATAATGTTTGGCCACTGGGGACCGGAGTTCAATCTAAAAACAAATCTTACTGTGTTGCTTAAGTTAATGCCCTGTGATAGATGGTGTTAAAATAAATGCGAGCGCTCACTCTTTGGAACATGTCAGGCCGGCTGTCGGTCTGAAGAGAGGACGGGGATGAAAGTCAGACAAAAAGAAAGAGTGCCCTCTACTGCTGGACCACGTCAGGCCCTCACTGCACACTAACAGAAAGAGCGCAATCTTTTCTGATCTTTTTTTTCTCTTCAGTCTAATTTTGTAAGGAATATTATTATTTAAAAAAATAAACAGTGCTTGATTCATCAAATGGCTATGAGTTCTTGACTTTTCTGTTTCAAATATCAAACCAGACAAGAGACATTATATTCTTAAAGCCTTTGATTATATCTACTTCCTACTACAAAATTAACAACTGACTAGAGGGATATATATATATATAATAAATGTGTATTAAACTAGAATGTATATGACAAAAAAGGGGGAAAAATAAAACAAATGGTGTATGGCACTAAATGTGCATGACAACACCACCCCCACTCCAAAAAAATCCCTTAAAAAAAAAAAAACATACACACACATATAACATACATATACACTATATATATACATACATATACACATATATATATATATATATATGAAAAATAAAACTATATGATAAATGCATACAGCACAAATGGAAGACTAGTTCTACAAGAAGCCTCTTTCGTAATAATATACTGTAGAGCTATTCAGCAACCTTGGGTATCTATTTATTTTATCTTATCTATTTTTGACAGTTTGAGTACCTTAGCTAAAGACTTTTTTTTTTAAACACTGAAATGTATTAAATGCTCAAAGGGGCATGGAAGGCCTGTCTCAACTGTGCTGTCCGTGAACAAAACCTTGTTGCTATTCCAGCTATTTCTTTCTACCTTTTGGGCTTTCTTGTTTCAATGGGTGATCAGAGTTCAGAAGCTGTGAGAATGTTTTTAGAGAACGAACGACATATTCTTTCTGCGTCCCACATAAAAAGTTCCATGATGGTGAATCTGAAAAACGGAGGCAGCCGCAAATTTTATGTCGGGCATTGATGCACGGCTACGGCGCATGTCAGGTCCTATTATTAGAAGATAAAATCTGAGAGACATTTATTATTGCAATGTGTTCTGGCACGAGGAGCCCAGACCTCCATTTAGGGCTCTCTACAGTGTGGTTTTATGAGGTGCTATTATGAAATGATTTCTGTACAGCATATAAAAGTTTTTATTCAAAAATATAAAAAATACTACTGGAAACTTACTGCCAGGCTGACATGAAGGACACGGTCTCCGCTGGACTGCGTTAGCGCGCCATCAGTGCAACAGTCATTCGATTATTTATCAAACCAAGAACCCGAAAGACTACGAGATATCTTCTACTAAACATCCCCACTGCCTTTACTCTGCTCCAGAAATGAAACTGCCGTAGATGACTCAGCATCTTATAGCAGAAACCAAAAACAGAAACATCAGGCAAACAAATCCTGTAGCCAATCGGCAGTGATCCCGAGGGCTTCGGAGAGACGTCTCCACATCTTGTTTATTAGCTTCTAGTGGAGTGTGACGTGTACACAACCTGATGGTCCACTGCAGAAGCTATTTTACAGTAAAAGAACACAGAGACTATGCCCAACTGGTCATTCAGTCCACCGCTGGAATGTACAGGCTTTAGATCATCGCACCACACAGCTGTAAGTATCATCAAAGGCGAGCACTGAGCTAGAACTAATAAAATACAGATCTATGCTATTGCTAGTTTTGTATACAATATGAGGGAAATACACATTTTCACCAGCACTGTATGCAGTCATTGTACAAATGCAAATAAAAAGATAAGCTCAAGAAGAGTAAAGGTAGCAGTTCTCATTAATAGGTTTAAGGTCATAACGGATTACATCAAAAATATCAGAACCAATGATTTTCATACGTTTCATTCATTAAAGGTTCTGAAATGTCTACAGCATTCTTTCACTAATGCTGATAGTGCCACTTTGCTACTTTAATATTTGCCATTGTCAAGATGATCAGTTTGACTTATTTTCTGTCAGCTATCAAAAATCTAATTTTAAATGCATGATTCATTCTTTCCTGTGCTAAAAAAAGCTCATTTGAACACAGCTTTCAGTGGTTTACGTGTCACTTCTATATAACCTGTGCACCAGAAATACTTCTGCACACTTTTTTTTCCACAGACATGGGGCACACAACAAGCTAAATACAAGATAAGGGTTGAGCAATATATGCAAACATGTTATGCAATACAAAACAATTATGTAATAAATTGTAGAACTTAAGTAAATTGTTAAATAAATTCTTCACTACATTTTAAAATTTTGAGTTAAGTTTTTTTAAAAAGAAATTAATACTTTTATCCAGCAAGGATGCATTATATTGATAAAATTTTTTTACAAAAGATTTCTATTTCAAATAAATGCTGTTCTTTTCAAAGGTCAATTCAAAGTATCGTTAAAAATTGTATCTTGATTTCCACAATAGCACAACTGATATCATCACTGATGATAAAAATAAATGTTTCTTGAGCAAATCAGCATATTAGAATAATTTCTGAAAAATCATGTGACAATGAAGACTGGAGTAAATAGCTGCTGAAAATTAAGTTTGCCAACAAAGGAACATTTTTTTAAAATACGTTTTAAAATAGGACACAATTTTAAAAATTGTAATAATATTTCATTTGTAACCAGCTATCGCCTGTGTGTCTGATTAGGCCTGAAGAATAAATGAAGCCACTGTGTTCCACTCTCATCAAATTCATCACCCCTCAGCTTTTAATATCAGTGTGATCTCAGTAGTAAAACTGTCAAGAATTGTTCCCATTTCCCTTAAAGTCATGGCCACCCCTCTTTTTCTGTCCCAGGAAGCCAGAGCAAAGACTTATGCGAGCTTCAGTACAGCTGCTGCATCAATGCATGATGGAACTCCAACATAAATGTCAAAGTTAGAAAAACTTCCAGCTTGAGGAAACTTATTTACTCCAGACAGTGTTTAATGTGGGGCAGTAAATAGAGCATACAGTATTTCACAAGCTCGGCTGTGAAGCGCCCATTGATTGCAGGCTCTCTGATGAAGCGGTGCGGACAGACGGGCAGATGTGAGTGCCTGTGCCGGGTCAAGTTAGCACGACTCAAGCCACCAGGTGGCATGGCCCCTGAAAGAGCCTCTTGTGATCTGGGCGCTGTGGTGCCTAAAGCCTTACCCCAGTCGACCACACTGATTCAGTCGGCCCCCTGTTTCCAAGCCTGTGCCACCCAGGCACTAGTCCCGATAGCCCGAGGCCACCGAGGCAAAGAGCGCTTCCTACATTGCATATCAAGACAGGAAGAAACCGTAACACTCACAAACTTGACCCAATTCTGAAGGAGCTCCAAAGATTAGAATGCAAAATCAACGTTAAGTCCAGCAACAGGCCCGAGCACAATGCTTTTTCTGTTTCTCCGGCTTAATTACTCACATGTTGTCGAGACTGTTTACCCGTCATGTTTATCCAGACACCATTTCAAAGGAAATAGAAGAACACTAGAACACTTTCAAGGCTGCAGACAAAGCTTTAGGTACGACTGCAGATGGGGAAAAAAAAGAAGCTAATTCAAATCAAAATTCAATTGGGAGAGCAGAGAACTGAGGCGTTAAAGCAAATCAAAGGGGTCCAGAAACGAGCAGTTTCATTTCTTTGTGCACATTTCACACAGACTGAAGAATTAATAAAATAGTCACTGTACAGTCACAATTTATGCATTTAGAAATATCATATACAAAATGTATTTTTTTTTAATTGCTGATATTATTCGGATAAACAGAAAGCATGCGTATGACCATAATTAAATTGAATCAAATAAGCTATGAATCAAACCAATGAGCTATTAAAGAAATGACAACCTGAAGGGAAAAAAAATATGCTAAAATTGGACAAAAACACAAAGTTAGAGACTGTGTACTTAATGAGGGAACAAACTACAATCTAATGATGCACTGTGAAAGAAACTAAAATCAATGGAGAAATAAAAACATAATTAATAAATTATATTTTCTTTGCAGAATCATAGGTAATGCAGATTTTCACAAGGAAATCTAAATTACAGCATTATAATTACAGCAGATTTCTGAATGATTAAAACTGAATGATTATTAAAAAAAGCAGACTGATGGCTTCAGCAAAATTAAAACCTTGGAGCTCAAAAAAGTTCTCTTTAAAGGTTTACAAGTTATCATTAAAAAAAATCAATACCCCTATGGAGAAAATAAATGGGATTTTTACTTTAAGGACCAGGATGTCACACTCTATAACATTAAGGAGGTTTAAAAAATTAAAAAGAATAGTTTAACCAAAAACAAAATTGTCATAATTTTTTCTCCCTTCCAAGCTTTGACTTTCATAGACTTGTAGGCTTTGGAACACAATAAGAGATATTTAGCAATTCCCAAGCTACTTACTATGTAGCTTACTACTTAGCTACTATGAAAGTGGATGAGCACTAAAACAACTGTAGTTGCCACTGACTTTATCGTATGGAAAAAAGCAGCTTAAACATACTACTAAACGTCTCCTTTTGTGTTTCACGGCAGGCTGTTGTTGTAAATAAGAATGTGTTCTTAAGTTACTTGCCTGGTTAAATAAAGGTTAATAATAAGAAGAAATTCATATGGGTTTGGAACAACATGAAGGTGACAAAATGTTAAAAGAAAGACTCCACTTGACTGGGTTTTAAGGTTGTGCCAGTAGGCATTGTGTCTCAGGTTTTAAGGTCAGGTGTTTGTAAGGACTGTGGGAAGTGGGGCTCCCAGCTGGTGCAAAATTACTTCCATAGGGCCATTAGTTGGCTGCAGGGCTGAGGAAGGCCAAAAGGGCTCTTCCCCTGGGGTCCTCGCCTGACAGCGCGGAAATGAAGCGATCAAACCGGAGCTGCTACGCTGTCACCTCTCCGTTCATTTTGAACTCTATTTCTGCGATTTGTGGGTGGGCTGGGGAGGCGTTCTCGCCGTCCCTTGCACTGATGTTTTCTTAGTTCCCCCCTTACCGAGTGCAGCTTCTGATAGAGGCCACACGCGTTGCACACGTAGCCGCCGTTGGCATTCTTCCTCCATAGCGAGGTCTTGGTGGTCAGACAGTTGGCGCAGAAGACCCCCGAGCCCCGCCGTCTCTGAAATCATAAAAAAAGAAAGAGAGCCAAAATGAGTAAAAAAAGCAAGCTGTTGAGAAAAAGAGGGATGGAGATTCATGCTCAGCATGGAGACGGGAGGTGAATGTAAAAGAGAAAGCAAGAAAGAGAGGCAGAGGGAGGAAAAAAGCGGGGGGGAAAATCCCAAGACTCAGCAGGGTGTAGCTGGATATGGCAGCTCTGATGGTGAGAGACACAATGTGTCCAATCAGAAAGCCAGGATGAGGCACAATTAATAGAACCAAGCTGATTCTAACACTAATTAACCTTCCCGTGATTTATAGGCCTTGTAAGATACCACTGTGTCAGTGACAACACACCAACAACTTCAAACTGGGTCGTCCGCACTGGCCTGACATAAATATTTTGATCTTTCAATAAATATCTCATCTCGAACACATGTATGACAGGAACCTTTAAATACATAGCTGGAACTCAGAATATCTAGTAGCTTGAAATATTGCACTCTACTGCAAGAGAAGGAGAAAAAATAAACTCAAGTAGGAAAAAAAAAAGGAGAGAGATATAGCCACATGAATCATCCACCGGGAACGGACAGAACTACAAGTGAATCCTGAGAGTCAACCGGGGGAAATCACAGGAATTATCTCGATTATGGTGCCTGTAAAACTCATTTAGCCTTATAGAATGTGTACGATTTATTTAGCCTAACTTCAGACGGCTTGAGCAGGGAGCACATTTCTCCTGCCAGAAAAGTACAATGCTCCTAATTGTGCTCTAATACATTTAGAATGGAAAGCTTTCAGCAGACATAATTTTGGCTTCGAGTCGGTAGAGCTTTTTTGGCAGGGAAAGGGCACTTGATTCATCGGGTGTTTCACAACGTATCAGTAAAAGTTTTGGGGCGCCGCCAGCTTCCTATAGGGTAATTTTTCCATCCAGATGCGCCATTGGAGGGCCCTGCATCAGCTAAACTAATTATGATCTCACCTTCGCTGATGCTTGCTCACTCTACGGTTCGACATCTCCCATTAATCATAGATACGTAGAAAATGAATGTGAAAAGAGAATGAGGGACGGTAGCCCGCACAACCATAAAGAATAAAAATGAAGGCAATAACTTAATGAGATGGAGCAATGTTTTCCATGAGCTATCAGCAAATGCAAAGTCACTCTGACAACTGCCCTTTGCAACCGCAGAGCATCATTCTGATGCGCACAGCATTTCAGGCCGAGAGGGAGGGATCCCGCGTCCTTATTGTGCACATAAAAAGGTAGGTAAACTCATTCAAGGTGCATAAACACCTTTCTAATGGCTTGCCGCAACAATAATGATACTATCCTTACATGAAGCATTACACTTATCCAAATCAATAGTTTTATCCTTCACAAAAAGTACTGTAGCACTACCATATTATGTTGATGGCTTTAGATGGTAATGCATTTAAATATTCTATGGGTACTTCAATTAAATATTTAAATGTGTAATTTCGAATATGTAGGCCTATGAGTTAAAGGGATAGTTTGGAATGGAATTGACTTGAATTTGTCACTTTTAGGTGAACTGTCCCTTTAAGACAGCAAGATGTCTGGCATGTCCTACAACACAAACCCACAATACCTTGCTGGAAGATTATCTCAAAATCGAATTATGGCCCATTTACGTCAGAATCAGTGCTTTCTTACAACCTTTAAGCGAGAATGTATATATTTTCTGATCTCAGTGGGGTTTTTAGAGGGCCACATGCTAGTCCTGACAGTTTAGACATGATTGATTGATTTATTCTTTCCTATCCTGTTCTAGCGTTACAAGCCAAACAAAGTGTCCGTCATCAGCTTTGTGGATTTCTCTCCCTGGCCTTCTGGGCTCCAGAGCCAAATCACTCACACGTGTTCCCTCCGCCTGGCCCGCAGACCTTCATCGTACAACAGCCGCAGAGAGTTAATATACATACAACCTACACACAGTGTGAACACAACGGATAATTTATCTTGTTGGTCAAATCATTCAGTTGTGCTGGGCCTCCTGTTTAGCCATCCAGAAAGATTATATGGTTATGTATACAGTGGGCCAAAAGCTTTGGATTTAAAACAATATAAATCAAAAGCTCTTGACTCTTAGAGCCAAAACTAAATCAGAATGAAAGGCTGATCGTGTCTGCATCTGACTCTGGTGTCCACTGACTGTGATAAGGACTGTTTCAGTGTTAGAATTAATTAGACTCTTAAATTATGTAATCATAAAGACTATTTTGATCAACAGGGAAAATAAATGGAGCAATTAAAAAAAAAACATCAGAAGGCAAAGGTGATTTTTATTCTATCCATAGTGTGTGTGTGTGTGTGTATTCAAATAAGGGAAAAACATTACATATATAAATAATATGCATTGAAATAAAAAATAATAATTATAGAAATAAAATTATATAATTAACATCAAAATAAAAATGGAAAAAATTCATGTATCATTTTTAAAATAATAAATAATAATTTAGGTAATAAACATTTATGGTTGAAAAAGCCCACTCAATTTATCCACCATTAGCAGGTGTAGGGAAAAAAAGTAATAATAATAATAATAATTTTTGACTAGCTACAGTAAAATTAACATGTCTCCATTAAAAGTCAAAAAGATAAACTATTGCAATCAAATGTTCAGTGTCATTAGGTTTATGTTCATTGTAAAGACAAGGCTTTATATATTAGGTTAAAGATGCAAGTGAGTTTTCTTACAGCAAAACAAAATAGCAAAATAAAATATAAAATGGAGAGGCTGACCATGTGGTGGCATTTGGTGTGCTGGATCACAGTAAGAGCATGATCTTTCTAATAAACAATCAATTATACACATAAACAAGATTGCAGGGATTGCAAGAACAACTTGTGACTGATATCCGGTCAAAGCGGTTTCCAAAACAATCCAAAGCAAGTCGACAACAAGTACCTAAAGGAAAAAATACACAAAATAAGCAAGCTACAGTGACAGTCCATTACATTTTAAGTAGGAGGGTGGGATCAAATAAAAGTGGGAGTGTCAATACGTTGAAATGTGAATGTGTTTGGGAGCGGGTCGTGGGTCAGTTACACAGGAAAACCCAGAAATAGCCTTCTCCTGTTGAATGGTGCACAATCCCAGACTTCCTTTTCAATTATCAACTGGACCAGTCTGCCATCTGTAAAAACGAATGCGTGCCTTGCCAGGTTCTATTTTTTTTTTTTTTTTAATCTCTTTCTCCCTCCATTACATCTCAAAAAAAGGACAAGTTGGCGAGAGAAAAAGAAGAAAAAACCCGCACATTTGACTGGCTTGCTGCAGCTGCTCACCAAAGGAAAAGGAGGGGAGGCGAATGAGAGAAAGCCCTGATTGTCTTTGTTTTCCCAAAGTGTGGGGCGATTTTTCTCGCCTGCCACGTCTGGCCGTGCTGTGAGGTGATGCATTGTTTTTTTTCCGCGGGCTAGAGGGGCCGCAGAGAGCCCAGGCCCTGTCTGTTTCCTGGCCTGCTCCAGTTTATCACTGTATCTGCTCTCAGCGCTGCTCCTGCTATCTGGTATCCGTCACGGCCTTCGCAAGGTGCCACGCATTATCACGCAGCACCGTCACTGGTTAAAACACCACTAATCATAATCAAAACAAACTTTGCGCTACCTTTCATCTGCACTCGGGATGAGGTGTAATAATAGGCTGGATTATGCATTTTTGGGGATCATTTATTTCCATATGGCGAGGGCTACAAACAATGGTAAGCATACAGGTAGCGCAAGGTTAGAGGTACTCGCAGTAAACAACAAAATGGCTGTTCTTGTTTGCATTGCGGGATCTGATGAATGACCCTGCTGCACTCTGGTACTTTCTGTGGGTGTAGCCTGTGCATTCTGTTTGTACGTGATTGATTACGCACGCCTAACACTAGGCACTCTAGAGAGTCGGACTAATTCGGTCCTGGTGAGAGGAATCTGAAGTAATTAGAGGCAGGACCTAATTACATCTATTTATTTAACGAGCATGTTCCCACAATCCCATAAAGCTCTCCATTAAAAGCTTCTAGTCTCAGGTGAAAGAGGCGGGGAAGAAACATCACACCTCTCTGTCTTAAACCTATTACGGTAATCAGCTGCTCTCAAGGTTTTGCAACCGGTTTAGCAGCCATTGTCGATTTGCAGTTCTAAACAATGCGGCGTCTATGAAAAATGTCTGTGTTAGAGGTGAAAATAATAGATTTCAGCACCAGGGAGATTTCCAGGCCTCTGCAACGTTCTATAGTCGGTTTTGGTGAGGTGGACAGCAAAATTGTGCCTAAAAGCAGAGACAGTTAAAATGATGAGGGGAAGCAGGGGATGCTTGGAGACTGACACACATCATAGATGTAATATGTGAAAATAAGGGCTAATAACACATTTGGCATGCCGTGTGGATGTAAGAGAAAGGATTCTTTGGTTTAAAGGGGGCGATTTGCACACAAAGCCAGTGAAATGAAATTACATGTAATTCACTTAGGCAATCCGCGGGGCCTCTTACATTAAATAAACAATTATTTAATCAGCTGCGGGGAAATTAGGTGAACCCCTACTGACAATTTCAATTTCAGAAATCCTGCATCAACTTTTCAAGGCTCAGGCAGTACCATCGAAACGCCATCGGCAAACATCTGGATACAATTGCAGACATATCGAACCATCAAGTCATATCTTTGGTGGATGTAATACCGGGTTTACGCAAATCCAAAGTCTCTTGCTGAAACGGAGTCGTAATTATATAATTCAGTTTGATAAATAAGGTTTAATATATTCTGTGAAAGCTTCATTTCTCCTGGAACCTGGGAGGGCACGGTTCAGGGTAATATTCCCACATCACATTCACATTTCTTCACGTTGCTCTCGGAACGCTTCACGTCAAGATGAAGTCTTTAAAAAGCAGTAAGGATGGCCTCAAATCATCTGTAGTCAATCGGAAGGTTATTTAAGCACTTTAAGTGTCGGAGAACAGTTGTCACATTTCTTTTACTACAGGGAATATTTCTCAGGGTTCTATTTTTTGAAAGTCTGTAAAATTTACATTTCTGAAAGTTTAAAGTCTGTATGAGATGAGATACCTCATAGCTGTGGGTCCCAACCAATGGCCTGAGGCCCAATAGGGGGCCACAGAAAAAAGGGGCCCTCAAGATGACTTTTTTAACTTAAAACAAAATCAAGATATTTCTTATTTTGATTCACTTCCTCTTGGTTCTTTCTTTGAAGAACCAGGGTTTTAACTGTCTGGGAAGACATGGACGTATTTGTGATTTCTAGACCTGGAAAGTCATGTAAATTAATAAAATATTTTTTGTAATGAATACACATTTTTAAACCCATTTTTATGCTCTACAATATTTTATCAGGTAGAAATTGTAATAACTACATATAAACACACACACATACATATACATATACATATATATATACATACATACATACATACATATACATATATATATATATATATATATATATTTTTTTTTATTCTAATGGTTAATCCTTTTCCAGTAAATCATGAACTACTGGAAAATTCATTTTATTTTTTATTTAATTGGGTATAAAGTGCAGTCTTAAAACTTCTGGAATTCTGAAATTTACAGAAACTGAGGCTGCGTTCCAGTTCATTTTTTTTTATGCCCTTCACTCGCAAACTTCCCTCCATCTCGTTCACTCAGATGTACATCCTTGATTACGTTGCATGAGTGCCCACTTCTGGCGAAACCCTTTGAATGGGCTTAATTGGAACGTCCTAAGCCCTTGATCACTTAGAATCCACTATGGAGTTGGTTTATTGTTTCAATTTTTTCCATTATGAATTTGTTTGATGCAGCATTCTATATGTATATAGGTATGCTTGGGCTGCTATAAATGTAAAAAAAAAAAAAAAAATCATTTATATATTATAGAGTTGTTTGGGGTGTGGATAAATTAAATGCAATCTGCGATGACGTCACAATCGTGTTGCATTGTGGTCTGTGGAGTGGTCTGAAGTGGTATGAATCAGACTCTGTCAAAATCGAGGGGTCGAGGGTCTGTCCGTATAAACTTCCCTCGTTCAATTCACGAAATGGAACGCACTTCAAAATGGCAACGGGGATTCCCCCGAGGTGAAGTGCTTAGGGAAGTTCGCGAGTGCATGTCTAAAAGTGGAGTGGAACGCAGCCTAATGGCGCTTTTCCACTGCGTGGTACGACTCGGCTCGGCATGACTCGGTTTTCGTTTCCACTGCAGTTTAGTACTGCTTTAGAGTGGGCGGGATTATATACGTCGCCCCATCAAGCTCTCGCAGGATCCACTCCTCAGCTATTAAAGAGAAGAACATCTGTACTTCCACAACAGACCACGAAACAGCCATTTATTGGGTGTAAAAAAAAAAAAAGGTGCGCTTGTTCAAAACAGTTGCGTTCATTCAAAAAAAGAAAAAAGGTTGCATTCGATCCTTCGCTGGCTGTGCTGATTTAAACCTAGTGGGTCTGGTGTCTCATCTCGCAAGTTCAATGACATAGGTTTTAACGATTCTCTCCGGCCAATCAGTGATCAGCAGGGTTTACACCTCACATTTTGGTAACGGTACGGCACGCTTGGAACCTCAGCCGAGGCGGTACTGAAAAAAGTACCAGGTACCAGGTACTATACCCAGTGGAAAACACCCCAAAAGTGAGCCGTACCGAACTGTACCGTGCAGTGGAAAAGCACCATAAGAGTGTCAGCCTTTAAATATTGTTGCGGACAATGGGAGGTATTGGAATCAAAAAGGTTGAGAACCACTGCCAACTAGCCCCAATATCCCATATGTTAAATACATTAGTTCTGAATTGTGCACTGGGAATGCATCTACAAGAAATGAAAGACAGAAATGGAGGAAACTGTCAACCTGCCACAGCTGACCAGTTCCCTCGGCCCAATTTCAAGCCACCAAAACTCTCTGAGGAGATGGGCTTCAGCTTTCCGTTCAAAGACAGCCCTTCTGTTATCTCTATCCAAATCCCCATCCACCCCCTTTGTTTTGCCCTGCATCGTACTGCGGCGTACCCCGCTGATACACGAGACTATCTGAGCCTTGGCTTTCTCTCCAAATCAGATTGAATCGGAGGACATGATCAAAGACAGACGGGTCTCTATCTGGAAGTGTGAAGCGCAGATATCCATTTGCACTCAGAGGGCTTATGGTTGTAGTCATGAGAGTAGCCTATTGTACTGTAAAAATCAAAGGTCTCCCTCCTTCTTGTGCAAATAGAAGGCGGCTTTATGTATTCTGGAATAATCTATTCCAGAGGCCGAACAATGCTCCGGTCTCCCCTTACCGCTACAAAGGCATTAGGCCTTTTGACACTATCGCTACACCCGTATCCCTTATCTAGGTCTTCCTTAGATATGTGGCATCCTCTTCTGTGAAACAGTTCCGAGGACACATCCTGTCTCGGTGACAGGAGAGGAAATCCGGATACATCGCAGCTGGCCTCTAAATGTGTCATCTGTCACCTCCATAAGGTCCTCTTCAATGCTGTTTGTGTCGACTCGTCCTGGATGTCATAACACGGGGCCAGCTGACCCGAAACAATAGTTAAAGTGACTGACAATGATGGGCAGGAAAGAGAGCAAAGAGTTCAGGCATGACTTCACCAGCACACCTGCTCGTGTGTCACAGAGGCCAGTGGGGTTACTGGCAGTCACAGAAAGGGTGCCTGCTGATCTAGAAGCATTTTCTTGGATCTACAAATCAACATCTATTAAGACAAAAACAATAAATTCTGGTCTTGGATCAGTATTTCAGTGACCTACTTTGTGTTCTTTGATCAATTAAATGCTGTTTTTAAAAGGTAAACATGATACTTAAGTATGAATAGATGACATGACAGTTTCTTTGGTACAAATCCTTTTTTTTTTTTAACTATTAAAAATGTTTATTGATATTAGGGATGTAACGGCATGAAAATTTCTTATCACGATTACAGTGACCAAAATTATCACGGTTATCAGTATTATCACGGTATTGTTAAAATGTGCTGGAGATGTTCAAAAAGTACCGACACATAAATCACTTCACCAAATTTTATATTTAAAAATCAACAAACAACAAATAAAATGACTTTTTGTTTGCATAATCACTAAAACAATAACATTACCAATGATGTTCGGATTTTAAATAACTTGACTGACAACAGTTTAATAGCATGTTCAAATATCTAATGTAAATGTTCAAATAAAGCTTTGAAAAAATGTTTATATAAAAGGTAAACCTCAAATCTCAGTCTTTAAATAAAGAAAAGGGTTAAGTTAAAATGATAATTGATTAATAAATGGTTATATGTATTTTATCTGCTCCATAAATAATTCCAGATAACTTATCTGAATTGTTTAAATGTGTAGAATCCACATAAGCTTGTTTTTCATCAACCGGTCAAAATTTACAGCAGGGCATGCAAATTTGGTCCGTTTTTGGCCAGACAGAAACTGCACACAGGCTGAATGTAAATATATGTCTCTGTAAATCCACTCTCTGACACTAGGTGGCGCTTATGGAAAAGCTGAATTACAGCTGTTTCCTGTAAACTCCGTGGACAAAGCAGGTTTGCGATTAACAACACTTCTTTTAGGTAGCCTATTACATGGAGCGAAGATGAAAACAAAATGTCATCGAATCGTTTCTGAAGACAGTCAGAACCTTCAGAGGTACATTCATATAATTAATTTATTCATATATTAATTTGTATAATTCCCTTAGCACTCTTTTAAAACCTCCCAGCTTTTCCGCCATCTTTGCACTCAAAACGAAACTACTCTGTGTGCTGTGTGCACGTGAGACTGTTACTTAAAACTGTGCTTTATGCTGGTGAGTGTTTATTTATCATGAGTTGTTCAAATCGCAGTAATCGAATACGGTTTTAATGATAATTAAAAAATGAAACGGTATTACTAACCGTGGGGAACTTTATCATGATTTATCGTCAAACCGGTAATAGTTACATCCCTAATTGTTATACATGTTTATTCTGATCATTTTGGAGGGCACAAAGTCAAAAATGTCAAAGTGGAACAACTGTGCTGATTTTAAAATTAAGAAAAATCTCATTCAAATAATTTAATACTTGAATAATATTTTGACAAACCATTATTATTATTATTAGAAATATTATATACAACAACAAAACTGCTTCACTGCTTTTTAACATTCGTCAGCAGTCACATGCAGTCAGTGCTGAAACATACAGGAAATTATATAATAGAAATAGACCATTATGACTGTCTCAAGGTCAACAAGTCTCTTAAAAAAATCTGATAATTAGATTTTTTTTAGATTAATAATTTGTGATTTGTAAAAAAAAAGAAAAGAAAATAGAATAAAAAATATTGCAAAACACAAACTATATTAATTGTATTTGTACATCTATTTTATAACCTTATGAAACACAACGTAAATGTGTCTAAGACCATGCCACATGTTTTAAAGAATATTTAAGAAAAAAAATATTTAGCTTATAACCACTCATGCATGTTATTGACCTGTATTTATTTTCGTTTTGGCCTTTAGCTGGTCACAAGCCAAATGATGAATATTGCAGAAAAACAGATAAATAGAAGGATTGAGAGGTATCTTGTAAAATAAGACTTGGAACATTTTGGAAATGGAACATTTTCCAAATATTTTCTGCAGGCCTGGGGCAAATAATCCGTTTTTTTTCCTTCTTCTTCTTTTAATTCTTCCCCAAACTACGCAAAATAGAGACTGTGGGAACTGCCACTAGCAAAACTCTGGCACACTTTGCTTTGATAGTGTGTGCTGTAATATTGTGTAGAAAGAAGGACATAGAAACCTTAATTCACCTTGCCCTGAAGGGGAAACACAGGCCACAGAGACATGTGAAGCTGTCTATGTGTGGGAGAGAGACAGTCTATACTACACAACACTCGGCACCTGAATGTGAGCCGCTCCGTACACTAACAATGACAGCCTTTTTTCCACTCAACTAATGTTTCTCTGCTGTAAATTTCACTTAAGCTTGCTAAAGTAAGCTGTGAGCTGCTGTAAGTTTGTGGCTTTGCAATAAACAACAAGTTACGAGAACACCACTGTTGAGAATGACTTAATCTGAAACGAAGTAAACCACATGCACACACACTGAGATATTCACACCTAGCAAAAGCACACAAACTCTCGCTTTCCATTTATGTGCAATTAAGCCAACTGGAAAATACTCGAAAATATAACCAGAGCTTTTCAGCTCATATCAGTTTCACTGTCAGACATGGAGCATCACAATAATTGCCCTGTAACTCAGAACCCAATATTTTACTGCGCTCAGAGAAAATATCAAATTCACAAGGATAACACTCATACGCTTCACCTCAGAGAACAGTCTGGCGAATGTACCCACTCAAAAGCAGAGAGAGAGAGAGAGAGAGAGAGAGAGATTTTGTGGTGTAGGCAGTCACTGCGTGGGATCTGATATAACAGTGACACCATTTCACTTGATAAACATGGTCAGATCTGGTTGAGGCAGCTTGCTGCTCCTGGATCAGGGGTTCAGGGTAGGCGACAGACATTACGTTAAATATAATAGTGACTTTTGGAATGATTTGGGAGATTTTTTTTTTCCTCTTAAGCTGACAATTTAAATGAAACTATCAGACTATAATTAACGACAACATGTCATTTATGCATTTGTCACTCACCAGATGGTCTTAACGTTATTTTTAAAATGGTCTTTCATCAGATTTGCATCATTATATTACACAACAATGTATAATGGGACATATTAGAAGAAATCAACTTGGCAACTTTTTAAGAAATGTGTGTAATGAACCTTTCCCTGATTGTACTTTAATTACTTCAAAAGACCTACTTTTATTTGTTCTCTTACTTTTCTAAATATCATCTCTTTGTCATTAACAATAAGTTACAAAAAACTATTTTCATAACTCTAAAGAGACAATAGATTTTTTTTTTTTTTTTGAATAAATGCCATAATGCAGAACTGAGATGATGTTGAATAAGATATTAAAAAATTTAGGTTTTTTTTTTTTTTTCAGGCAATAACACAAAGTTGCTTTTGCATGTGACAGTAAACAAAATATAATACTACTCGTTTCATACCAATTAAACTGATATTTATACCTTAAATGTAAGGTTTTGTAACATCTGACGAGGAACATATTGCAAAATCAGGAACAGCTTCTCTTTCTTGGGTCAGCTGAACTAACTTTGTCATCACGAGAAATAACCAACATTAGCTGTTTCCATCCAAAGTTACGCATTAAACTTATGCGCAAAATTGGAATATCGCATAAGAAATTTGCAAATAAAGCACCGTTTCCATCCAGTGAGTTGAAGAGAGCAAAATCGTCACTTCCTGATTAACTTGCGCTAAATATCACGAAGAAAAACATTTGCTGCAGTAGGAGAAGGCACTGTATATAAAAAAAAAATTATATACAATAAATCATGAGCTTCAGAGCGTGCAGACGAAACACGGTCATGTTATTTTCGGATCCTACATTCGAGTTAATTATAACAAAGCACTTGGAACAAGCTCAAGCATTTTAGAATGACAAAACTAGCATTTCAGATGCTGTGCAATGAGATCGGTCTGTTGGTTTGTCTAGTTTTATGCTGTCCCACTGCAAAGTCGCATCTTTTTTGATGCACATTCAGGAAAAAAATAAGTGTTTCCATCGTAGTTTATGCGCATGTTTTCTTACCGGATAAGAAATGTATCCGACTTAGTTGAGTGCATATGTCTTTTTATGCTCATTTTTAGAATTTATGCGCATCTTGGTGTTTCCATCCAGAGTTTTTTTTATGTGAAATCCCAAAATGCACATGAAAATAGGTGGATGGAAACAGCTATTGATCACAAAGCAGTCAAAACTAGCATCTCAATAGAACATTTGCAGGAGTCAGAAGATGAACTCAAAAATGACAAGAAAAACTGGAGAGAAAAGGGGGTAAAGAAGATGAAAAAATGATAAGCTGCGGGAAGGCAATGCCCCACTAAGCTAAAATTAGCAGTAGCGTGACAAACTCCAAGGGGCTCAGACTGAGATCCTCCATCATGTTGCCCAGAAATCATTCACCCACTCAGAGTACACAGGAAGGGACCATCATCCAGCAACTAACACTAATGAAGCCTCCATGGAGCTTCTATAGTTCAGTGCCCATCAGCTCAAATCACTATACATCGACACTGAGCTCAGACAAAACACTCCTGACTGACACTACAGAACAGCGGCGTTTGGCTGTGCATTAAGTTCAAGCACAAGAAAACCAAAAGGAGCAAAAAGGCATGAGGAACATTTCAGACATTATTTAATAATGAACAATGTTCATTGACTACACTGATAAGTTGTTCTCTTTGTCTGTTTGAATGGGTAAAGTGCAGCTTAGTGAAACCACTACATGATTTGATAAAACTAACGCAATGTGTTCATTGCGTAGCTAGGATGGGGAATGTTCGGAAAGTGTATTATTTGTGGGACTGGCTTCGCAAGTAGAGTGCCGAAGCAGTTTCATGGGTTGTAATTGCCTAGCAACCCTGGACAAGTGAGCTTTCTAAATTAGCTGCTGAAGAGTGGGAGACTTTTGAGCTAGTTGAGTAAATTTCATTGTGCTAAATTTGGATAATTACGGGAGTTTTCAGGCACTGCGGTAATGAATGGCACTTTGTTGTATTAAATCCGGGGCTAAATGGCTGGAATATGGCAAAGACATATTGGAGGATGGGGGCCAACACCTCCATCAGTCTGCAGGCAATGACTGAGATTCCACTGTAAGAACCTCATGAACCCAATCAAGTCATAATAAAGCTCTGATTGAGAGGGAAGTTCCTGGAAGTGTGATTGCATGGAGAAATAGGAGGAGGACAAAACAGCCCACAATAATTATTCCAATGTAGAACATTACAGCATTATAATCTGAAAATTCACAATGAGAAAAATGCAACATACTCACTCATAGTAAAAAAAATTCTGAACTAGAACATGAGAAGATAAAAATACTAGGGCTGTCACTTTAATATGTTCATGCATATTAACTCTTAAGGGCTCAGTAAGAGTTTTTGAAAGATGTCTTTCATGTTCACCCTCTATATGATAATCAAAAATACAGTAAAAATTGTGAAATAGTTTTTACAATTGAATATAACTGTTTTCTATTTAAATATATTTTAAAATATAATTAGTTCCTTTGATGGCAAAGTTGAATTTTCAAGATTTGTTTGATGAATAGAAAGTTCAATAGAACAGCATTTGTTTGAAATATAATTATTTCATAATGATGTAAAAGCCTCCACTTGTCACTTTTAATCAATTTAATGCATCCTTGCTGAATATAAGTATTTCTTTGGGGGGAAAAAAGAAGTGGTAGTGTATAAAACATATTTCGTAATACATTATATTACATTACATTATAAAATAATAAAAATGAACATAGTGATTACTATTTACATACAGTATAAATAAATGATTACAATTTATATGGTCACACTTTATTTTAAGTGGTTCTTTGCCTCCACATCGTGCATTTAAAATCCTTTAATGCACGGCAAGCCGTTGATTATCCCTTACTAATAAACAGCCAATATGTTAATAACAGGCATGCTAGTACTTAACTAATTAATAGTGAGAATTGGTCCCTACACTAAAGCGTTACCATTTATATGTATAAACACACACATTGACAAATTAACATTTAATCATACCTCCTGACCTCAAAATATATACTGACATATGTGAAAAATTTTATTAAAATGTATAATAATTCGACAGCCGTAAAAAAAGGAAAAATAGGAAATAGAAGTAAAGGAAGAGGATATGGAAATAGAGGATGAGGAAGTAAAGTTTCTCTGAAGTCGGTCACAGCCTCTTGGCCATGTTCACCTTGACCCCGCTGGCCTGACGAGCTCTGCTCATTTCCCAACACTGGGCTCCTTCCCCACCACTGAGCTAATCAGAGCAGGCAGGTCACACAGACCAGCGTCCGCCAAACAGGCCAGCAGTGGAGGAGGAGAATCTATTTTAGGACACAATTCTGGGCCTCCACATTCAAAAAGACACATGGAGACATGAATGGTGTAATTTGGTCCCTTCCTTTCAACCGTTATGCTTTTACTGTACTAGTAAAATTTAATCAGTCCTATGTCCGAAAAGTTACTGGAACAAAATCAATGGCCTCCGACCGGGAAATACTTTAGTTTTCTGTACAGAGTCACCAAGATTTTTTTTTTTTTTTAAAGTTGCAAATGCAGTGCTAGCCAAACTGCAGAAACTGACCATTGACTCACTGCTCAAACATACAGATATGATGAAACCAGCTAAATCTGATTTAAAACAATTATACTTATATACTCCATGTGCTGGACTGTTCCTCAGGATCCAGATAGCACAGTGTTTTTAATGGGAGCGAGCAGTGCTAAGGTCCATTACCAATTCCATCTGGAAGAGTGTCGAACTACAGGGCCCCCATCTGCCCTCAGGCGAATTGAATGACTAGCCTGTTTCCAATTTTCACACTAACTCTAATATCTAAAAGATATCTACATCCAACCTCTTTCTCGTCTGGTGCAACTGACCCTCTTAAAAATGAAACAACACATTCAGCATTTTTTTTTTTTCTGTGCCTGTAACACACTTTCTGTATCTTGACCTTTGCTGCTAGCTAGCATTCACGCAAGCCATTGTTAATTACCTCTCCAAATGCTTAAATGTGCTGGTTTGCGGACGTTTAATTAATGTAGCCACTGCAAATCCCATCTGAGGGCACCAGAGGCAGGAGATGAAGGGGTTTGGTGTGTAGGCATTTTTTGACACTTTGATTTTTAATAAAGTGTTGAAAGTCAAGCACACAAATATTCGACGGTCTAGCACAGATGAGAGTCTTGACCCTTATTTATTCAGTAAATGAAATCCAATATCTATTACACTTAATATACTTTTATGTTTGCACCTTGTCATAAACCTGGCACTGAATAATCAAGATACTGACCTCTCAAAAGTTACAAATACTGGATAAATCTCACTAATAGAATGTGGCATATAGAAACAGAGAGCGAGCGTGTGAACTGCTGTCAGGTCTCATAAAGTGTGTTACTGAGTAAAATACTCATTTCACTCTCCTTCACTCACACAGATTCAGAAAATGTGACTTCTGCAGTCAGAGGAAGTCAGCGTGAACCATTAAGTGCCTTTCAGTGACACTAACACTCAGTCTAATGTGGCCTGTGGGAACAGTGATTTTACCGTTGAACCCATTGTTTCATTATTGGGGGCTAGTCTAGCTGTGCAGCTGCTGTGTGACCCACCAGTGCTGGCTCAGTGTTTATAGATGAATATAGACCACTTCTCTCATCATTTAAAAAAACAAACATTTTTGAAGTTTTCATCATTGATTCTGTTAGCTTCCTGTTCAATACTGTGCAGCTGATTTGAAACAAAATCGACTGCATAAAATTACTATAAAAACAAAGATGACTTGGCTTTTCTGTTCCACAGAACGGAAAACTGACATTAAGGTGAACAATTGATTACAGTTTTAATTTTTGAATGAACTATCACTTTATATATAATTGCAATTAATATTTTGATATAATTTATATTTTATATCCTTATATTTTTTATAAACATGTTAAAGGAACACTCCACTTTTTTTGGAAATAGGCTCATTCTCCAACTCCCCCAGAGTTAATAAGTTGAGTTTTACTGTTTTTGAATCATTCAGCCGATCTCCGGTCTGGCGATAGCACTTTTAGCATAGTTAGCATAGATCATTGAATCCGATTAGACCAGTAGCATCGCGTTCAAAAATGACCAAGAGTTTCGATATTTGTCCTATTTAAAACTTGACTCTTCTGTAGTTATATCGTGTACTAAGACCGGCGGAAAATGAAAAGTTGCGATTTTCAGGCTGATATGATTAGAACTATACTCTCATTCCGGCGTAATAATCAAGGAACTTTGCTGCCGCACTACGGTCGCAGCAGGTGCAGTGATACGCAGCGCCTGAAAGTAGTCCCCAGCCAGGTACCCAGTTATAATATAGCTGGGGACTACTTTCAGGCGCCACATAATATCACCGCGCCATGGTACGGCAGCAAAGTTCCTTGATTATTACGTCGGAATGAGAGTATAGTTCCTAGCCAAATCGGCCTAGAAAATCGCAACTTTTCATTTTCTGCCGGTCTTAGTACACGATATAACTACAGAAGAGTGAAGTTTTAAATAGGACAAATATCGAAACTCTTTGGTCATTTATGAACGCGATGCTACTGGTCTAATCGGATTCAATGATCTGTGCTAAGCTATCGCCAGACCCGGAGATCGGCTGAATGGATTCCAAAACGGTAAAACTCAACTTATTAACTCTGGGGGAGTTGGAGAATGAGCCTATTTCCAAAAAAAGTGGAGTGTTCCTTTAAACTATAGAAATATGTATAAAGTTAAACTATAATAAACAATTTCTTATTTTTAATAAATAATTATATAAACTACAAACCAGAAAAAATACAATACAAAAAGAAAAATGCACAAAGTACAAGATATCTTTAAAAAAATAGCGAATATCAGTTATTTGTAAGCTCACATACATTTTTATAACTTCAATCCATAAAATCTTTGAAGCTGAAATGCTTCATACTTTGAAATTTAAAGGGGTTATATCATGAGAGATCAAATTTTCCTTGAGCTTTTGAAATAATGTTTCATGCAAACAGTAATTTCAGAACTCCAGACATTCTCCCTAGTTTAAAAAGACTATGGAAATACAGCTGTAAAAATTGAGAATGCATTTATTAAATATTACAACATGCATAAATGAGTGATCAATCTTTTTAATGAGACGGATGGAAGGTCTGAATGTTCTATAGGAGGTAAATCCTGACCACAAGCTGTTTTCTGTGGTTACTGAATGTCGCTGATGAGTATTATGGGAGATGGCCATTCTCTGAGTATCTCTCCTATAGAGATGAGCACAGCAGCTGTGATCAATACATGAATTACAATTTCGTTCTTTTTCTCTGCTCTTGAACACACTCTGTGGGGAGAGCGTGCTCATTGCATGCGTGGAGTTGCGCTATGCTAGTGGGCTTACAACAAACAGACGCAGGCTTGAGCATGACCCGGTGCGCGTCGGTGGCTGAGTGGATCGAAGCCTATCTAGCGTGGGCAGTGATCAAAACAGCCGTGAAGGGAATTGATGGAAGTGGAGTGCCGGGTCACAGTGTTCTTTTTCACAGAAGTCTTATGACAGTGAATCTTTGAACCAAAAGAATTACTGATTACAGAACTAGATTTCTGCTCTAATTATTGAATTCCGATGCATAGGATGACCCTCGATTTGGGCGTAGAGGGATTGGGTTACTGATCTATTTCAGTTGGCAGTGCAAAGTGGAAGAAAAGACAGTCTGAACTCACCAGAGACCACTGAATGCAGTAAATGTCATCTAAACATGCACTACGAAAGACATTCCCATTCTTTTGCAAGTTTTATCTAGGAAAAAAAAGTTTTTGGTAACACTTTAGATTAGGAAACACAAGTACACTATTAACTAAGAGCTTTACCTCAATAAACTCCCAATTTGGTGCTTATTGATAGCAAGTAAGGTAGTTGTTGTAGTAGTTATGTAGCGGTAAGGGATGTAAAATATGGTCATGCATTAATGTGTTCTTTATAAGTACTAATAAACAGCCAATATTTTATAGATTTATACAGAAAAAAATGCTGCATGTGATATGTGGTTTTATAACCTTGGACATATTTTAAGAATTATTTTAAATGGTTTAATTGTAAAACATACAGTTTCAATTTCTGATTAGATGAGCAACATTTAAAGCTACTAATTTGTTCTACATAAAATAATCAAAAAAGAAAAGATCATCAAAATACATCAAATGAATAAATATATAAATTCCAAGTTGCTTGGCAACTGTAAACAGCCTACAGTTAAGCTAATGAACTAAATTACTTGGCTTCACATCATGACTAAAAATGCCCCTTAACCTTGGTAAAAAACAAACAAAAAAAAAACTTTGAATGTCTTGTTGCTTTATTGAATGGCCTGAAAAACATCAAACCTATCCTTGATAAAAATGGCGAGAGTTTCACTTTGTCAGCCAAAATGTCTTCTACTAAGCAATCCCTTGTTGGATCCATCAACTTAAGTGGCTAATGTATGTGGAATACAGAATTCTCTTCAGTCAGATCAATAAAACTGCTAATAGTCTTAAATACTTTACAAGCTTTATTAACCTAACACCTACTTTATTTCCTTTATGACATGAGCTCTATTTCAGACATCATAAACCCAGCGGACACGTGGTCTGAATGTCTCCAATGCACATTACGCAAAAGTTGGATGCGACGGACCAATCAAAACACATGGGGCCAGTTCATTTCAGGTGTCACTGCTGTTGATGTCACTGGTAAGAGACCTTGTGACATCACGGGACTCGAGGGACCTAATTCACCTTTGTAACTAGAGTCTGTCAAAATGCCAAACTCGATCGATAATTGAGTGAAAGGTCAGTGTGGCCTCTCTGAGCAGGATTCAATACTTAATTACCAGAGCTGACCTGCAGTATGAATTTGAATGGGTATTTAAAGCGAGAGGAACATTTGCCACATGACATCAGCAAGAATGAATGAAGCTTCAGGTATTTATAAATGCTTAAGGAAACACATACCTGTGCATCATTGGTCAAATCTGACAAGGTCTATAGAAGGAGGAGGGTTTTACGGGGATGTTAAAAGACAAATAAAGGGGTATGCAAAGCTTTAACCATTTATTAATTTGATTCCTGTTATTTTGCTTGGCTCAGATGTGACTTGTGTGTTTTCAATTGCCCTGCTGGATATCCCACTGTGAGCAATTACATGCATGTGTGTCTAATCCAGACAGTTTGACAGACCGGGTAACATAAGTAATTATGTTTGGTCTATTTGTTGATGCTGTGTGTGTGTATGTGTGTGTGTGTGTGTGTATGTGTGTGTGTGTGCGTGTGTGTGCAGGAATATACGCGGGAAGAGTCTACCCTTTCTACACCTTACACCTATCATATGACTCAGCATCTGTTATGTCAGGGCTAGTCAACTTTGGAAAGGTCAAGAGCCACATTAAAAAATAAATTTACAATAAAAATAATATTATTATATTACTTGTCTTTCTGTCATCAGTGCAAAAACAGCAAAGTACAACCTCACAACAAAAAACTCAAAACTGCATTGTACTGCATTATAAATTCAGATAAGATGAATCACGTTTGAAGCCATTCAAGCATGAAGTCAATATACTTGCACACCTGTGACCACAAATCAGCTGAATATTTATATTAATGCACCAAGATGCAATGTGATGATGACAATAATAATAATAATAATTAAAAAAAATAAATACTTTGAAGGCTGTGTATTAAGTAGTGCTGGTTTATATTATTAGATTATATAAACCTCTCTAAAATAATGTTTCTAAAAAGTAAAACATTGACAACAACCAAGGCCACACTGGCAAAATTCTGATACCTTTTGTGCTGATGTCAGCCAACATCTGACAAAAGGTATGCCCGGTTTCAACAACAGATCACTTCAGAGCATGGCTAAGATGCCAGAGCATAGGCAGAAAACTCGAAAATCAATTTAAGTGTTCTGGAGGCCACTGCCCATGCAAGAGTGGAGAAGAGAAATAGATTTTCTGCTTCTTGCAGGTGGCCACCTTGACATTTGCAGGCACTGCGAAACTGTGAGTAAGAGAGACGTGCTCTTAAAAAGTGCCTCAAGAGTGCTAACACCTCATCTTAATGGAATAGTTCACCCAGAACTGAAAATACTCATTGGTTAATCACGCTCATATTGTTCCAAACCCATATAACACATGACTCTCTTTGTAAAAAGCAACTAGCACTTGGTGGAACACCTGCTTTTGGGTTGCATGGAAGGATGAAGCCAACCTCAAATGTAAAGTAAACTGAAATTGTACTTTATATAATCATTTATTTAGCTAATGCAAATTTGTTTTCCAAAAGTGCAATTTAAAAATGTAAAATATTACATAATAGAAAAATCTATGTGTGTGTGCATTGGACAATATGTAATAAGATACAAAAAAATAGTAGATTTCAACTCAGGCCTCTGTAGCTCAGCTAAATGGGTAAGTATATTATACAACATAATTTTAACATTTAATAATATATAACAACACAAAAATTATAATATTATATAACATTTTAACATTTAAAAATAAATCAGATGCAAAATAAATTATATCTGTTTATCCTAAAGCCTCGTCTGCTTACCCATTAAAGCTTATCTATAGGGGTGAGTGCCAGAATTTTCATTTTTGGTGAACTACTCTTGTTAAGTCAAGAACAAAAGTTTTACTCGTTAATTAAACCGAGTGATATAAAATGAGAGTGAGACCGAAGAGAAAGAGATCTGGGAGAGAACCAGAGTCTCCAGTTTTCAATTCCATTGTTTTATATCCCCTGTGATATATTCTTCATGAGAATAAAGACTGTGCTCAAGCATGAGGAGAGGATGAGGGAGAAGAAAAACCCCTCAGAAATGAGAGCTGAGGGTTGCAGCTGCAGCAGTGCTATTTAGAAAGCATTGTGTCACTGCGAGAGGGGGCTTACTAGTATCAGACATGGTAAACCCATCCGATATTAATGTCCTGTTCCTACACGCCCTGCGCTGGGAAAACAGCAGCACTCGTACAGCATACAAACGCACTGGGACGATGACAAATGATGGGCGAGCTGTGAGCTATGAAGGCACAGGCACATATGCGCATGCTGCGGCTGTGAGTGACGTCTGACGCAGTGGGATAGCAACTGACACGTCTGAGAAAGGCTTTTATTTAACTTTGTTGGGCTGTGGGCTGGCAGTTACAGTTCTAAACATGTAAAACAGAGGTTTTTAATGCAGAAGCCACAAGTTTGATTCCTTCCTGTGTTATGCATCCATTCCCTTCCTTGGACTTGCTTTATTAGCAAAAATAGAAAAAAGTCCAATTAAAGTACACACTAAGAGGAAGAAAAGGGTTGGTACTCTTGTCCTTGTCGTCACTGCCAGCTGTGTTAGGTCATGCCCTTTGGGTGGCCAACCCACTCCCATCATGTGCCGGGGGTGGGACGAGGGTAACAATGATTTGCCCGTCTTCTTGCCTCACCCCAAACATGCGCATATAGAGACAAAAACGCAGCAGCAGTTTCTGCACATCTGCTGATTGACCTTCAAAACGACAAAATACTTGTAAATATACGACACAGTTTTGACTGAACTCATCTAAGTAAATGCCTGGACAAGCTTAGTACTTCACCTCTTCCACAGTGACTCAGCATTTCTGACGGAGGGGAATCCCCCACACACAGCTTTCTTCTACCTGTTTATTCTCATTTCCATTTTCCAGTTCTGTGA